>NC_132784.1:136049763-136684763 GCF_048418805.1 Vulpes vulpes
CAGCTTTGCAAGAAAACTCCTGTCTTCTCAAAGTGGCTGTGCATATTGCATTTCAACAGTAATGAAGGAGTTTCTATCACTCTGCATTTTTGTTTGTGAATTTTGAAACCTAATGATATTTCATGATTTATTTTTATAATACCCTAATGACAAGGTTGATATTATTCCATATGCTTATGTGTGATATATATCTTCAGTGAGATCTGTTCAGTATATGTCCCTATTTCTAAATGTCTTTGCTGCCCTATTGTTGACTTTGAATAGTTCTACGCATATTTTAGATTTAATTCCTTGATCACTAATGTGTTTTGCAAATACTTTCTCTCAGTCTGTGGCATATCTCTTACTATCTTTTGCACTGCAAAAGTTTTTAATTGTGACCAATACAACTTAAAAAAAACATCTTTTATGAATGTTTTTCATGAAACTCATTACCAAATGCAAAGTCTCACATATGCTTCCTATGTTTTCTTTAAGTTGTATATTTTTTTTATTTTTTTAAATTTGTTTTGGTGATCTAGTTTTAGTTAATTTTTCTGAGTGTGCAATTGTCCTAGTACCCTTCCTGAAAATTCTTTTTCTAGTCGATACTGCACATTTGTCACAAATCATCTGACTCAATTTGTGTAGTTCTATTTCCAGACTCTCTATTTTGTTCCATAGATCTATTTGTCGGTTTTGTCACTAAGACCATTCTGTGTTTAGTAATATAGCTTTATAGCAAGTCTTAAAATAGGGAAGAAATCCAGCTTTTTTTTTTTCACTATGGTGTTGGCTAATCTAGGACATTTGCTGCTCCATAACATTTTAGAATTAGTTTGTTAATATGCATAAAATAGCTATCCACAAATAGCTTTTGTTTTAAATTTCCTTGAATTTATAGATCAAGTTGGCGAGAAATAGCATCTTAATACTGAATCTTTGAATTCATGATCATATATTACATCCCCGTTTATTTAGATCTCTTTTGATGTCATCATCAGAATTTGTAATTTTCTGCATCTAGATGCTATAAAAAAATGTTACATTTATATCCACTTATATAATTTCTAATTTGGTGATAGTGTGATTGATAACTGTATTTTAATTTGAAATTTCAGTTGTTAATTGTTAGTATATATGACAGCAATTTTGTGTGTCTGTGCATGTATGTGTGTGTGCACTAATCTTATGTCATTAAACCCTGATTAAATTGCTCATTAGTTTTATGAATTTTTTTGGATAATTATTTGGGATTTTCTCACTTTCAAAGGCAACTGCAAAAAAAAGTTGATTTAGTCTTTCCTCCCCAATATATATATAGCTTTGATTTCCTTTTCTTGTCTTAATGCACTTAGGATATTTTTTTTTTAAGATTTTATTTATTTATTCATGAAAGACAGAGAGAGAGAGGCAGAGACACAGGCAGAGGGAGAAGCAGGCTCCATGCAAGGAGCCTGATGTGGGACTCGATCCCAGGACTCCAGGATCACTCCCTGGGCCAAAGGCAGACGCTAAACCACTGAGCCACCCAGGGATTCCCACACTTAGGATATTTAATAGACACAAGAGGGGGCATCATTAACTTATTCCAACCTTACGGGAAAGGTTGGAACAAGCTCTTCTTCTGTTACATCCCCTAAATTTTTATATGTCATGCTTTTGTTTTAAATTATACCTAAATGTTTTAAATAAGCTCTTGTGATTTTCAGCTTGAACCAATGGATATTTAGTAATGTGTGTGTTAGTTTCCACTATTTTTTAATTTCCCAAATTTTATTTTGTTGACCTTTTATGCTATCTCATTCTATTGTGGCAAGATACATACTTTGCAAAATTACAATCCTGTTCAATTTATAGAAACATATTTTATGGCCTAATATATGGTTTGTCCAGCCGTGGTCTATGTGTGCTTATGAAGAATATATATCCTGCTGTCCTTGAGTAAGTGTTTCCTGGAAATCTCAGGTCTAGTTGGTCTGGTGTTATTAGTCAAGTCTTCTATTACCTAACTGATTATTTTACCTAGTTTTTTTTTTTTTTAAGATTTTATTTATTTGAGAGACAGTGAGCACAAGCAGGGGCAGGGCAGAAGCAGAGACCCCTTGAGGAGGGACCCCAACATGGGGCTTAATCCCTGGACCTCTGGATCATATCCTGAGCTGAAGGCAGATGCTTACCTGACTGAGCCAATCAGGTGGCCCTTACCTAGTTTTTCTATCCATTATTGAAAGTTAGCTATTTATTTATTCAGTATTATTGTTTTACTGTATATTTCTCCCTTAACTTGTCAATTTTTGCTACATGTATTTTAAGGCTCTGTTAGGTACCTTTTGATTACACTTACTATTTTTCCTTGATGGGTTATTTTTCATTATTATAAAATGTTTTTTTTTTCTTGCTAATAACATTTGTCTTAAACTTTATTTTGTCCAATATTTAGTATAGACATGTGGCTACTTTTAGTTACTGTTAGGATAGTATACATTTCTCCTTTTTTAAAAATTTCAACCAATTTTTCTTTGAATTTAACAGCATACTATTGTATTATATTGTTTAATCCACTCTGATAATCTCTTTTGGTTGGAGTGTTTAATCCATATACATTATTTTTATTGTTATAAAATACATATAAAATTCACCATTTTGATTGTTTTGAAGTATACATCTCAAGAGTATTTATAAGATTCATAGCTATTTAGTTCCATAATGTTATCACCAAAGAAAGGAAATTCATGCCCATTAAGTAGTTACTCACCATTCATTCCTCCATAGGTGCTGCCAACCATTATTTGCCCTCTATCTTCCTTGATTTGACTATTCTTAGTATTTCATGTAAATGGAGTCTTACAATACATGATTTTTTTTTTCACTTAACAGATGTTTTCAATTTTCATCTATGCTATTTTTTAAAAGCAAGCACATATCAATGGATCATTCTATTTTGGGGTTAAATACATTGTACATCCATTGTGTGGATGTACCACATTTTATTTATTCATTCATCTGGTGATGGACATTTGGTTATTTCCACTTTAAACTATTGTTAATAGTGCTACTGTGAACACTCACACATTAGTTTATGTTAGGATATATGATTTTAATTCTTCTGAGTTTAATTGGAAGTATAATTGGTTGATCATGTGGAAATTCTATTTAAGTTTTTCAGGAACCTATAAATTGTTTCCCACAGTGGCTATATTACTTTACATTCCCATCAATAATGAATGTGGATTCTAATTTCCCTGCATCCTTACCAACACATGTTATTTTCCTTTTTTTTTTTGTTCTTTTTCAATTATAGCCATAGTGGTAGATATAAAGTGGTATCTCATTGTGGTTGAATTTATTTTCATTTAATTTAATTACTGACAAGGGAGGACTTATATCTGCCACTTGCAATTTATTTTTATTATGTCATGTCTTTCTATATACTTCGTACTTCTACTACTCCCTGTTTTTGTGTTAAATAGGTATTTTCTACTGTACATTTTAATTCCTTTTTTGCTTCTTTATCTATATTTTTAACATATTTTTTTAGTGTGACCATTGGGATTATAATCCACATCTTAAACTAAACCAGTATAATTCAGTCGAACACCAAGTTAATTTCAAAAGTATATGAGAATCTTTCTTCAATATAATAGCTTTCTTCCTACCCCTTTTCTTTCTGACAATATTCTCACACATCTCACTTCTTTATATATCATAAGCTCACAAAAACAAAGCCATTATTGTATTATACAGCTTTTAAAATTTAGATAAAAGAAAACAATCACAAATAAGTACACACTATGTGATTACCAATGATTTTTATTTTGTCCATGTGGATTTGAGTTTTTGTACAGAATGGATTAAATACAGTGTACTTTCATTGAAAACTGAAGGACTTTTCCATATTTCTTATAAGGTATGTCTACTAGCAATTGATTTTTTTTTTTTTTAGTTAACATCTTAATTCACCTTCATTTTTGAGGATATTTTACTGGATATACAATTCCTTGACAGTCTTTAATTTTAGCCATTTAACTATATCTTCCCACAAATTTTGGGAATAATTACTGATTACATAACTCAGCTAATATTCCTCAATGGAATATCCTTCACTCTTTTTGCTTAAATATTCTTAGTCTTTGGCTCTAAGCAGTTTTATTATGTCTCTAGGCATGAACCTCTGAGATTCCCCTATTTAGAGTATGTTGAGTTTCAAGGATAGATTGCTATTTTTCATTAACTTAGAAAAATATTTATTTAAATATTATTTCTGTCCTCTTTCTTTATTCTCTTTGGGACACCAATTTTAAGCAAGTTATTATGCCTTATCATTTCTCATGAGTTTTTAAGGGTCTATTAATATTTCTTCATTTCTTTTTTTCCCTCATTTTCAGACTACATAATGTCAACTCACCCATCTTCAAGTTTGTTGATTCTTCTATTATCTCAAATCTGCTATTGATCTCATACAGTGATCTAAAAAAAATATTGTACTTCCCAACTCAAGAATATTCTTTGATGATTTTTATAATTTTTGAATCATTATCCATACTTTATTTAGAGATATTTCATTTTCAAACTTTCCTTTAGTTCTTTAGACATGGTTTCCTTTAGTTTTGAGCATATTTATTCTAATATATGATTAATATATGATTAAAAACCTTTGGTTGGCGATTCTGATCTTTGGGCTTCTTCATGAACAGTTTTTATTAACTGTTTTTCCTTCTTTTTATTGGTCATAATTTTCCTTTTTTTTCACAAATTCTCATATTTTTGTTTTTCATACACTGAAAACTGGACTATGAAACAGTACAAAATGGCAATTTTGGAACAAGATTCCTGCCATCCCCACAGCATTCATTGTTGTCGCTGTTCTTTCTCTTAATGCTTTGGAGTTTTATGTTGTAGTAGTTGTTGTTTTATAGTGAGTTTGCTGATATAATTCTGTAAATTTTTTACTCTTTTTAAATATACTGTCACCACCTCCTCTTCTTGCTTAGCATACCGGTCAGTTAATGATTGGATAGAGTTTTCCTAAATGTCTGAAACCAGGAAGTCTCCCAGTGTGTTCCAAGGAGCTAGGCATGTCTGAGGCACATCTTTAATGCTTCTGTAGGCATTTCTTACTCTACCTGAACTTTTACTTCCTGTTTGTACTGAGCTCCAGTGTCAGTCAAATGTGAATGGTCCAGGCCAGGTCTTCTCTGTTCATGCACATATCCTTGTATGTGTTAGAAGTCTTCTATAGTCCCACAATATTTCAGAGGTTCTCAAAATCTAATCATTCTTGTTCTTTGTTCTTTCTATGTTCTTTGAATCAAAGACTCTAGCTTTAGCTTTTATTTATTTTTGTTTGTTTAAATCAGCATCATGTTTACCCCAACTTCTATCATCTCCTGAGATAGCTGTCATGTTGGACAATTGCAACTGAGTTTTTGAACAAATACCCCAAGATAAAGGTAATTTACTTTCAAGGACCTCAGAGTCAAGTTGAGTAAAGGTAATGTCTGAGAAAAGAGTTTTTGGGCAACTGTCAGGTGAAATGGTGAAAATTATTTGCAAATAGGTTTTTTAGTGCCTCCAAATCCATTCCATCCATCCAATGGTTGCTAAGCAGTTGGCTTTCATTGCCTTTATGGAGGAATGGATTTTTAATGTCCTTATTAAATGGCTCTAGAAATGGCTCTTGTGAGGGTATTTTTTGTAGTCCCTTTGCTTCTGTCAATTGCATTTTCTATTTCTTAAATATATTAAAATATATTTTGTCTAATATCAAATTGGTAAAGTATGATTTGACTCATTCCATTATTTTATGCTATATAAGCTACATATTAATTTTTGCTTTGTTGGCATTCTTTTTATTTAATTTCTAGGTGTGATATATATATTATTTTTAATATCTTTGAGAAATTATATATACCTATATTCATCTAAGAATATATATTCTGCTTAAGATAACATCTTTTTTATGTAGTACATTGTACATAAATTTTATATTATGCAATGTTTTGTTAAATATTCAGTTCTAATAATAAAATATTATCTATAGATTCTCTTACTTTATGTTAACCAATTTAAGATTTTCTTTTATTATCCTCTAATCAATTATATTGTAGGCTCTGCATCTATGTATACCTCAATTTTTTTGTAATCATTCATAGAAAAAGCCACTTGGATAAGACTAAAACTATTGGTTAACAATTTAATTCACTTTAATGAATTCAGCTGATAATTAGTAGTCTAGTGTATAACTGATTTTGTTTTTAGCATTGACAACCTAAATATTATGAAATGTAATAGAAATAATACTAGTTATCATTTACTGAGTTCTTACTTTACAAAACTAGACATTGTGTTGTTATTTATTGATAGACATTAGTCCTTACTCTGTTCAATAGAAATAAGGGTCATCCTAGAGGACATGAGACAATGAAGGCTGACAAGAGATTACAAATTTTTGTGATTTAGTGCGGATAGCAAGTGTGGAAGTTAGGATTTACTCTTCAAAGTTTATGTTTTAATAGTACCCCATACCTCCAGTGTTAATGACTTCTACTCTCCAAAAAAGAAAAGCTTGTGACATGAAAGAATATTGATTTTTGCTCTTTTGATTTAACTTACTTAAATCTGTACTTGTGTGTTAGCATGAAACCATGTAAAGAAATTTGAGGAATAGGGAAACCTCTAGTTCAATTTCACATCAACGTTGAATGATAGGAGTGAGATGAAGAATGGAATAATTAAAACAAAATGCAATTTTAGTTAAGTCAGAAAAATAATTTTCTTCTGAATATATATCAGTAAAAATCAATGGTCAAATTATCCAGAATTGCCACATTTCCAAGGTGTTTACAAGTTTTTTTTTTTTTTTTTTAATTTTCTTTTTATCCGAAGAACCATATTACTGGGTGGAACTTATAAAGGAATCAGCAGGCATCAGTGAGGATTTTGCTGATTAATTTTAGATAAGCTGCAATAACATTACTGGCTAATTAAGGGTTAGACTCCACATGAAGCATTTTAAAGATTTCTTAACTCTGTTGGTGTCTTACAAATCCCAGGAGTTATAATATGCATCTATCTCTGTCTCTTTCTCCATCTGTATATGACTGTATTGTGAAATTCAGTGATTGCCGTATTCAAAAATTTTCAGTAAACCCAAATATAAATATATCATTTTATACTTCAATTCAGTAAACATAGTATAGATGACCATCTTGGCATTACACTTAAAGCATAGTTTGAAATATGTTTTCTCCATTAGGTTTAAAAAAATGGTTTATCTTATTTATTCAAAATGTTTATAACATATAGTTTGAATCACAAATATATACATCATACTACCATCTTTCCTGTGCATATTTGCTGAGAAAGGGAAGAGAAAATCTACTACACTATGAACTAGCTATGTAATTCACAGCATGCCCTTCAATCTCATTAATATCATCTGTGGTATTCAACTAATAATATTGCAATATTTTATTATGCTACTTGCATTTGGATAATACTTTATACTTTTTAAACACATTTTCAATAATAACCTCATAAGCACAGAAAAAAAGATAAGGCAGATGCAACTATGTTCATCTCAAAAACTGAGAAATTAAAACTAGATATTAATATATGTAAATAGATGCCAATGTTAGTACTAGAATTTAAGTCATAAGTTTTTCATATATTTTTTAAACAAGAATATAATATACATACACATATGTGTTTATGCACATGATTATCGTATACTTAATATAACAAAATATACACTCACCTATAAAATTAATATATACTCCCATTTACATTTAGCGTTGTTATTATTTAATAGAGAATATAATATTTAAATTAATAATGCTAGTTAGAATACATAGGATTAGGATATAAGAACCACGGAGGAATGAAATGAACACTAGAATAGATGTAGGTATGTTTGCAACCCACATATTGTATTACATTTTAGAAAGCTGCACCATTATAAGCTGAAGCTTTGTAATCAGATCCACTAAATTTATATTGGGAGAAAGGCACTTGATATAATCAGAGATTTAAAAGAACCAAATTAGAATCTTCAAGTAGGTTTTGTTATGCTAAAACAGGTAATTGTCATAACAACAACTGAGTCTATGTGAGCCTCTGATTTGAAGACAATTTCACATGGAACCTACATTATTAGCCCCATAGCCCTGGTTATGTACACCTATAGGCAAACTGTTCTAACATCTAGGTCCTCTTAACAAAGACATTTTTGTTTGTTTGTTTGTTTGATTAACTGGAACATCTACCTGATGGAAAATAACAAAAGGAAGGACATCCACAAGGCTGAACACTATGTATTCAACTAAAAATAGTATAATTTTGAATTGCCTTAATAATTTACTATAATTTAGTATTTTGGACTGTTATTCAAATAAAACTAACTCAGCATAAATAATCTCTTTGAAATTAACTGTAATGAGCTACAAGTCAACATATATTATACAGACATGCACACACACACACAATCAGAGATAAGACATAATTCCAGCTTCAATGAAAAATTTTCCTATAGAGAAAAGGTGAATGGACTATTATCCAGGCCATCTGTACTATGAGATGGATACAATGAAAAGCCATTAAATATTTGGGACATCCAAGTATCTTGGCTTTGAAACGATTTTCAAAACACATTTTTCTGATGGGAGTGATTTTATAACCAGTTCTTACAGAAAATAATACAAACATAACACTGACTTCACATATATAGATTCCTAAGTCAGATTTTGATTGTTGTAAATCAACAAGTCTGTCATACTGATGTCAATCCCAGCTTCAGATGCATGTTAAAGAGTCATGTTAATAGCTTTGAGGACTCTGACTCTGATAATCTAGCATAAGCAAGAGGACGTGTTTGGATGTTCAAAGCTAATATCCACAGAGTTTCCCTTAGAGAACAAGACCATCACCTCCGTCTCTCTCCTTGTATAGTTCCAAATCATTGCTTTTATCCTTTTTATTAAAGAAGTAATCATATTAAAAATAAAATCTTACATGTGACCTAACACACTATCACTTAAATGAAATAGAAGAGGATGATGATAAAAGCTCATTCTAAAACTTAGCATAAAATATATTTTGTTTTGCCAAAATATATAACTTGAATCTTATTTTGTTATGTATGACTAATGACAAATTTTATCATTAAATTGTATCAGACGAAAATTTATAATGATTATTTCTTTTGGAGAACTGCTATAGAAAAATCGAAATAAGTAATTTTAGAAATAAACCAGACCATGAAGCAAACGAAGTAGCAAAATGGTATGGACAAAGATTTTATAATATTAGAATACATATAATAAAAATAAAACTCTGGTATAGACTTTAAAGTCATAGTCCTTTTTTTTTTTTCTTTTCATTTTCCTTTTTTTTTTTTTCTATCATAGTTCTTAACAGCATTAGGGACTATTAGCATTTTGTTTCAAAAAAAAATAATCTGAAATAATGACCTTACATGTTTACATGTTATAATTTAATCCTAGGCTCTGGTTCATTGTTTTCTAACTTTTCATTTATAGGGAAAAATAGGGACACCGGGGTGGCTCAGTGGTTGAGTGTCTTCCATTGGCTCAGATCATGATCCAAGAGTCTAGAGATCCAGTCCTGCATCAAGCTCCTTACAGGAAGCCTACTTTTCCCTCTCCCATGTCTCTGCCTCTCTCCTTCTCTCAGGAATAAATAAGCAAAAATCTTAAAAAAAAAAATAAAGGGAAAATAAATTTTATGGATAGAAGAAAAAAATGTATCAATAGTGAAAGTCAATAATAATCTTTCTGGAAAATAAATGCTAGCCCAGGAGATAACCAGAAAGGATGCCCCCACTGAAATACAGTAATTGAGATTTTAGCAATTGGATGTAATGACTTAGGATCTGGGTGGTGGCCCATCAAGTGGGGTCTGTCTTAGAATCATAAATCTGTAGCTTATGGAACTCTCTATGGTAAGAAGAATCTTTGGAGTGTGTTCATGATACAGAGTCTATCCTAGGAAGCAGATGATTAGTGATCATGGAGAGGCCTCTAAGGCAAACCTGAGACAATCAACTCAGAGAACCCATTACTAATAGAGTTATAATTCTTTTGAATGTGAATTTGGTAATTCACATTACCAAAATAAGTGAACAGGGGAAGTTTCTAATGTGATCATTATGAAGTCATTCAGTGAATATGAATCCTGTCAGGCTCCTCATTCTCAGAATTTACCTTTTATTCAAGTCTTGATACAAAGATATGGGATTAACAACAAATATGGGAATAACTAACAGGTAATGTAAGGGGTGCTTGAGCAGCTCAGTTGGCTAAGTGTCCAACTATTTCAGCTCAGGTCATGATCTCAGGGTCATGACATCAAGCTCTGCATAGGGTGCCATGGTAGATATGGAGTGTTTTAAGATTCTCTCTCCCTTTCTTTCTGCCCCTTCCTGCTCCCACTCATGTGCTTGTGGTCTCTAAGAAATAAAAATTAAAAAAAAAAAAGTAGTAAGATATGTATCTCTAAGAGAACACATAATGATTATATTATTTTGCTACCAGTGACTCAATGACTTAAACCAGGGAAATATATTTTCTCAGGAGGCTAGAAGCCCAGGATAATTCTCTGCTGGACCTTTCTCCTTGGCTTGCAGATGGCCACCTTCATGCTATTTTCTCGCACGGCTTTTCTTCTGTGTGGGCACATCACTGGTGTCTCTTCTTCCTCATATAAGGACAACAGTTACTCTGAATTTGTGTTCCACTCAAACCATTTTAACTTAATAACCTCATTAAAGGCTTTACATCTAAATATAGTCACATTGTGATGTAACAAATTTGCAAATTTCAACATATGAATTTTATTGGTACATAATTCAGCCTGTATCAATGATGTTAGGAAATTATAAATAATCAATAGTCATGAGAGATTTTTAAAATTTCTAAAAATTTATCTTATGATTTCATTAGAATTGAAGGATACAGATAATTTGTTATGAAACACATTTAAGAGCTGAAAAAATAAAATATATTGTAACTGATTTAGTGAAACAAGCTTGCTCTGATTCTTAAACTAGAATATAATATATTAAAACAAAAACAAATAATGCAGTGATCCTTTTTCAAAGATACCCATTTTAAAAAATAACAAGCCTTAATTGAATCAGGGTTCCTATCAAAGGAATACCCATTTTTATTCTGTGGATTTGTCTACTGTTTTCCTTTTATAATCACTAAGTGATTATTTTAAGTAGCAATAAAACATGTAAAAAGCTTTTATAGTTTAGGGCCAAATGGAAAAGTTAATATACAAAAGCCAATAGCTTATCTATAACTGGCAAGATTAAGTAGAAATAGTAAGAAAATAAAATGAAAAATACTTTTTATTACAGAGTGGAAAATTATCAGAAAGAAATTTAATAAGAAATGTGAAAGGCTTCTATATGTAAATTTAGGGGGGCATCTGGGTGGCTCAGTGGTTGAGCATCTGCCTTTGGTTCAGGTGGTGATTCCAGGGTCCTGGGATGGCATCTCACATCAGGCTCTGCCTATGTCTCTGTGTGTCTCATGAATAAATAAATAAAATATTTACAAATTGGTTGTTTTGCTTGATAATGCTATTCTGATAATGCAAGACTATTTGACATATCTTTATCTTTAAAATTATATACATATATATATATATATATATATAAGTGTATAATTGCTTTTTCGTTTTTTTTTCTCTACTGTCTCTATGCATGGAGGTATAAAAAACATCTCTTTGTTGGAGCCCTTTTTTAAACAAAAAAAATATATATTTATTTATTTATTTATTCATGAGAGACACAGGAGAGAGAGGCAGAGACACAGGCAGAGGGAGAAGCAGGCTCACTGCAGGGAACATGATGCGGGACTCCATCCCAGGATCCCGGGATCACCAAAGGCAGACGCTCAACCCCTGAGCAGAGTCTTAATTCAAATATGTTTGAAGGTCTTTGTTTTACTTCGTTAGCAATGCTTTTATCTTTCTTTATACTGACAGTTGAATGTCCTTTTCTTTTTGATGTTGCTCTTCCTTTAAAGGGAATAAAAAGAAGCAAGTGTCTTGTGGAGGAGTAGATCAATCCCTCCCCTTGATAATGATACTGTTAACTGCTTTAATCTTTATAACAATGATAGAAGGCAGGTACTGTTAGTGTCCTAATTTTCAAAATGACATTGCTAGGTGTTCTGTTTTTACACAGTTGTCTACTCCTGAGAAGCAAATATGAATGTTTCTTGTGAATGTTCCCAGTGTGCCATTTTATGTCATTATACATATAGTGAACCTGTACTGTTGTACTCTTATGGAGTTAACATGTGATCTAAGATGCTCTGAATTAATTTTATCACAAAGAATAATACTTTCTTTCTGTAGGTGCAAGGAAAGTGAAAATATTACTACTACCCTTTTTTTATTTCTGTGATTCCAGTTTAGAAGCAGCCCTTTGTGATCATTCCAAGTGGTGGCACAGAAAAACAATTAAAGACTGGTGTAATAGCTCAAATGTTATAATTAGGGGAATGAAGAGGACAAAATATATTTTTAAATAAATGGTATATGAAGCATGAAATGTTCTTTATGTATATTGCTAATGTTCTAAGGTTTCAGCAAAGCTAATCTCATCCTTCCCTCTCTCCCAAAAAAGGCCTGCATCTGTAAAAATACACTTTTTTTTTTTTTCTGGCCAATGGAATACCATGGTAGGTATGAGCTATGAGTTTGGTAGCAAAGGATGGGTAGAAATGTTTCCCTGATTTCATTTATTAAGATCTAAAATTTATGTCCACTTCTTATATACAAAAAGTGTTTTGTTCAGGCTTCAAAGAAGCCCAGTTTGTTTTCTGAGTAAAAGTCTCAAAATATAGAGTATTTTTGTGACCTTGTTATCTATGTTGATTATATCTTAGGAAATAAGGGGGAAGTAACAGCACAGAATTAGTAGATGATCAGAGCACACAATGGATCCTAATCCATAGACACAGCAAAATATTTTTCTCTATATATTTAGGCAGGACTTCATACGAGTCTGTATTTCTGTAAGTTATCTCTTAAGACTCATCTTGCTTGTAACTGTTCTTTGTCATATTTCTAAAGTAATTTATATTTTTATAAATAATTTTAATTATTTGTTTTCTTGTTAATTAAAATTTACATTTGGTTAATTTCTTATTTATTGATTCATTTACATAAACAGACAATATACTGAATTCCATAATACTAAAATATAAATAAATCTGTGATTATAATTATATATATAACTAATATATTATGTTTATACATACATAATTAATATGATACTTTATCAGTTCTTTTGTTTTTTTCAGTAAGAATTTCAATGTGAGAAATTGATACTACCTCATAATATCTGATTTTTATATCTCACCTTTTTTCTCAACTTATTCTATTTGAAGAATAACAGAATAAAGTTAATTAGTATAGTGATAAAGAGCAGTCATGCCTGTATTTTAATGAGAATATATCAGATTTCTGTCAATTAATATATTGCTTAGCCAAATGCTTGTGAATTTGTCAAATGTCTGCTTTGTGTCAAACATTATATCAGATTCTTAGAATCCTTAATTGGATCTTTCCTAGAAATTGTTATTTTTTTATGAGATTGATGAAGGGTGCTTCTATTTCTTATCTATCATGGATTTTTTTTATTAAAAAATAGTGAATATTATGTTTGGGCATCAATAAGGATGATTCATGATGGATTATTTCCTTCAACTTAATTATGTAATTATTTATACCAAATTAACATTAAATGTTGAAATATCCTTGTGTTATTATTATTTGTCATATTACTGGATTCTCTGTGCTTGATTTAAAATTTAAATGACATAGAGATATGTGAGGTTGTTTAAGTGTTACATATTTGTATATAAATTAGTTATATTAAATATGTATAATATGATATAAATATTGTGTAATGTTATATATGCGGATGTATATGTGTGTGTGTGTATTAATTTAAAGCCTACTAGAAATGGTGGTTACAATGAGGAGTAAAATTGTGGTTTACTTACTTAAAAATGCCTATATTTCTAAGATTATGCTTTATATATTTGCTTTATATATTTGAGTTTATATTTGTTTTCACAATTTTTTTTGCTCTCTAAAAAGTCCAATGGCTGTAGCTACTATAAACAGTATAATATAAATTATAAATATAAATATATGGTAATATCTAACTTCATTGTTAACTCAGGAAATAAAAATGGATTAAAATGTAGTTTCGTGTTTCTAACTAGAGATTAAAATAATATCAAATGTAAGCAAGCATTTGGAGAAATTAAAAGCAGCATTCCTTTTGGCTTAGGAACACGGCAAGGAGACTCATTAATTATTTTCAATATCATACTGGAATTCCTAGTTAATGCAATGAGACAAGAAAAGGAAGTATGAGGTACACAGATGGGGTAGGATAAAAATAAAACTTTCTTTATAGATGATGTGAGAGTCTATACAAAAAATTCAAAAGAATTGACAATTTCCAGAACTAATAAGCAATTATAGCAAGGTTGCAGGATATGAAGTTAATATTAAAACACTCACTTTCCCATACTATAATGTACATAGAAAATCCTATATACTATATGTATATATCCTATAGCAAATGGAATTTGATATTGATATACCAATATCATTTACACTAGCATCCCCTAAATGAAAGACAGTTATAAATCTAGCAAAATATGTACAAGATCCTTTTGGGTAAAACTTTAAAACGCTAATGAAAGAACCAAATTAAAAGTAAAATGAAGAATTATTCCATGTTCTTGAATATGAAGACTCAATACAATGGAATATTACCAACCATAAAAAAAAAAAGAATGAAATCTTGCCATTTGTAACAACATAATGGAGCTAGAGAGTATTCTGGTAAGCAACATAAGTCAATCAGAAGAAGATAAATATATGATTTCACTCATATGTGGAATTTAAGAAAGAAAGCAAATGAGCAAAGAGAAAAAAGAGAAAGAGAGAAATATCAAACCAAAAAGACTTAACTATAGATAATAAGCTGATGGTTAGTAGAAAGGAGGTGAATAAGAGAACGGATTAAATAGGTAATGTGGATTAAGAGGTGCATGTCTTGTGATGAGCACTGTATGTTGCATGGAAGTGTTGAATCACTATATTATACACCTGAAACTAATATTACACTGTAGGCTAACTAACTAGAATTTAAATAAAAATATAGGGGCACCTAGGTGGCTCAGAGATTCAGCTTCTGATTCTTGGTTTTGGCTCAGGTCATGATCTCAGAGTTGTGAGACTGAGCTCCATGTTGGGCTCCATGCTCAACATGGAGTCTGCTTAATGTTCTCTCTCTTTCCCTCTCCCTCTCCCACCTTTTCTGTCCCTCCATTTGCTTGTTATCACTCTTAAATAAGTAAATAAATTTTAAAAATAAATAAAAACATAAAAAAGAAGATTAAATATTGTCAAGATGTCAGTTTTTCCCAAATAGATCTCTATATTTAATGCAATCCCAACCAAAGTCCATTATTGGGTGAATATACAGAAACTTGTTCTCAAGTTTATATGGATAGGCAAAAAACAAAAACAAAAACAAAAACAAAAAACAAACAAACAAACAAACAAAAACCAACCAACCAACCAAACAAACAAAAAAAACTGGGTATCCAACACAATAGTTGAAAAACTGATACTATATTATTTCAAGATTTATTTTAAAGCTTTGGAAATCAAAATAGTGTGGTATTGGTGAAAAAAAATGACAAATAGATCAATGGGACAGAATAGTGTCTAGGATAGTCCCATACAAATAGCCAACTGATCACTGACTAAAAATCAAAGGTAATTTGGTGGACAAGTGACAGCCTTTTCAACAAATGGTGGTGGAACAACTGGATATCCACATAGAAGTAAATGAATCCAGATACAGACTTTACACCCTTCACCAAAATTATTCAAATTTAACTCAAAATACAGTCATAAATGTAAAAGCAAACTATAAAAATCCAAGAATATCACATAAGAGAACATCTAAATAACGTTAGATTTGGTGATAATTTTTTAGGTATGATATCAAAAATACAATTCACAAAATAAATAATTGATGTTTCAGTTCATTAAAATTAATAACTCCTGAAAAAGATACTTTCAAGAGCACAGAGAAATTTTAGAGAAATTAGACTATTTTGAATAATATTATAATGATGGATACATGAGACTATACATTTGTCATGACCCACAGAATGAATATACAGCACCAAGAATAAACCCTGGTGTACATTTTGAACTTTGGGTGATATTTAAGTGTCAATTATGGCTCTTTAATTTTAACAAAAGTGCCCCAATAGTGCAGGATGCTGACAGTGAGGAGAGTGTCAGGAACATGTATGGAGGCAGGAACATATTATAACTCTATAGTGTCTGGCTGAATTTTGCTGTGAACATAAAACTGTTCTTCATATTAAAACCTATATTAAAATAATTATTTAAAAACTACAGTATCTGATTATATAAAAATTTGCAGAAAGATTTATATTATTAGCATAACAATTTGATTCCTATGAATGCAGTTGTGAAGAGTGATCATCATATCTTTATTTTTGATAGGGAAACTGTATGTGAGTGCTTTAAATAGAGCATTGGTTATTTCAATTACAATTATACACATAGCGCAAAATAATATTGACATAATTTAAAAACAGTTAAACTAGAAAATATTTGTTATATAATATATAAGGATGCCCAGGTGCCTCAGTGGTTGAACATCTGCTTTCAGCTCAGGTCATGATCCCAGGATCCTGGGATTGAGTTCCACATTGGGCTCCCCGTCTGCCTGGGTCTCTGCCTCTCTCTGTGTCTTTCATGAATAAACAAATAAAATCTTTTAAAAAATAAAAAAGTAACATATATTACCATGATTGATCAATTTATGGTTCTTATATATACTATTTACTTATTATTCATTGATGATAAATTCAGGAATGCTATTTTTCTTCTTTATATTTCTATGTTTCTTGAATTATTTGTAATTAATCCATGTATTTTTTTTTCTTACTAGAACAGTGTCCTTTATAATTTTATCTTTCTGAGTTTTATCTCAATTCAGAATTGTCAGTCTTGTCAGTCTTTTTTTTTTTTTTTTTCTTTTCTGCTAGGCTTATGCACATTTTGGAGTTCTTTTGGGTTTGCTATCTGTCTTCCCACTTTTATACATGATCAAATAAGATGGTGAGAGAATGTATGTGGGAGCAGGTGGTAAACTAAAGGCCATCATAATTTTAGCAGAATGACCTTTCAGTTCTGAATCATCCAAGTGCTTTTATGAAGTTAAATTGATTTTATTCAATGTTTCCTGCTTTCTTCTTTTCTGGAATGATTCATATGTGATGTCATAACTCCATTACTATTATTATTATTATTATTATTATTATTATTATTGAAATAATTCTGTGTAGATATATTTTAATAGAGTGTGTAATTAATATATAAAATATATATTTAAATATTTATTAATATAGAGTTTTTTAATAGAATAGATTCATGGAATCATAGATTAAATCATAGAATTCTATAGCTGAATGGATAGCCTTATGTATCCTAATGAGTAAACTACTGATCCTAAGAAAAATCATTTTTCAGGCTACTTATCTATAAGAATTATAATCTGGTATACGTAGTTCTTTTAGGTTTTTAATTAATTTTTAATATCACATGATTCAAAAGTATAAAAAGTATAAAGACAACACATCTGTCATTCATCATTTTCCTTTTGCACAAATAAGCAGTTACAATTTATGTATTTATTTTTTGCAGATCTATATCCTGCAAGTAATAGCAAATTCACAGAGATAGCATTTTTTTTCTCTTTCTTACAAGTGATAGCATGCTATACACAATACTTTGCAGTTTGCTTTTTTTTCTCAATGATTAACATTCTGGCTGTATTTTTTTCAATAATGAGATTCCTTATTTTGACTTAAACATAAAATATCATATATACTAATATTACTGAACTCCTGTTCAAAGACATTTGAGACCATAATTTTGTTATTATAAACAATACTATAATGAATTACTTTTACAATAAATCATTTTACAATTGTGTATATGTGTGCCTGAAATAAATTTTAAAAATATAATTACTGCTATTTTTGTGCCTTTTAACAAATAGTTCTCCACAGAAATTGTACCAAAGTATATTCCTACCAGGAACAGATAATGTTTACTCCACATCCTTTTTCCTGTGCATCTCAATATAGTCTATTGCTAAGCTTTAGGGTCTCTGTCTACCTAACTGAAAAAAAAAAAAAAAAACTATATCAGGATAACTTATTTTCCTAAATATCCATTTTTCAGATGGCCATTTTTAAAATTAATTTGAAGAAAAAATTTAATTTGCTGAAACACATTGTGAACTAGAGAAGGTCATTCATTCTCTGTAATAGGAATTGCCTATTTTTTCTGGATTAGCTTTTTATTTTTCTGCTTGTTTCATGATACTTTTCTTCATACATATTTAATATTATAATGCAAGTTATTCAATCTTTCAATTATAGGTTATTAGATATAATTGTAAAACTATTGATCAATCTGAAGTTATAAAATAATTAGTCTTTTTATGGTTTTAGTTTTATTTTAAAATATTCATTTTTTAATTTTTTAAAACAAATATATCTGAGTTTCATCAAGGTTTCTTGTCCTCAATTATGTCTTGTCCTCAATGATCCTCAATTATTCAAACATATTTGTATTAAAATTCATTATTTTTTGCATTGATTCAGATGCTACCTTTATTGAATTCTGTTTATATTTATTTTTGTTTATTTATGATCTTTTATCTTTGCCCATATGCAAGTACTATAATGACCTCCTTTAGTGTCTTCCTGAGCATGTTAAACTTTTCACAGCTCATTAAGTTTATATGTTGACATTTCATAATTATTTTATTTATATTATTGTATAACTTTTCTTATATAAATATTTCTTTGTTAAAGATTTCACATATTAGTGGTATATATAAATGGTATTGATTTTTATTAAGTTTTGAAATTGTTTTCTCATTTATTCATTCCTTAAAAAAATTCTTCAGGTTTCTTTCTCTTAGTTCTCCCAAAAGCCATCATATCATGTGTAAATAATCACACATTAACTTCTTTCCTTTGTATATATTAATTTTATTGTTGTGTCCACTTGTTTGAGTAATACCTCTAGAACAATGTTTGATAATAAGGATAATGAAAATGATTTAGTGTTTTTAACTATCACACAAAAGGACAGCTATTATGTCATTATACCTAATAATGGATTTTTGGCTGAGTATTATATTTTATCATGTTAAAATAACAAATAATTAGGGATGCTGGGTAGCTCAGCAGTTGAGCATCTGCTTTTGGCTCAGGGTGTGATCCTGGGGTCTACATCGGGGTCCCTGCATGGAGCCTGCTTCTCCCTTTGCCTACGCCTCTGCCTCTGCCTCTCTGTGTGTGTGTCTCTCATGAATAAATACATAAAATCTTTAAAAAATAATAATAATTACAATTATTAATTTGATGCAGGGGATGATTTCTTGTATTTACAAATAGTAGTGCTAAAGTAAAAGACAACTCAATGGAAAAAATTAAGCTAGACACTTGATCTGACACTTCAGGAAAGAGCACATCCACATGGCCAGAAAATATATGAAAATTCACCTAATCTCAACCATCAGGAAAATACAAGTCAAAACAACTTAAAACTAGTAGAATGGTTAAAATTTTATTGCACTCTTGATGATACCACACATTTGTACACTCCTGGAATAAATGGAACTCTCATAAAGTGTGATTGATTCAAAACACTTTGGAAAAATAGGTGAATATAAAGTGCTGGATGTATCTTTAAATAGACACACATCATTACTCAGCAATTGAATTTTTAATTAAATCTTTAAATAAATGGCATTTGTTCAACGGGAGATATGTACTGGAATGTTCAGACCTATTATGTTCACTTATAGTAGCATGTAATGAAAACTAACCAAATACTGCCAATGTTAAGGAGTGGATAAATAAATTACTATAGATTTATTGATAGGAGTAATGTACAGCAAGACAAATTAATTTGAACACCTTATAACAATTAGTATGAGTCCCACTGTCATATTATTCAGATGAGGATGCCAGACTCACTATAATACATATATGCCATGTGCATCCATTTATACAATTTTTTTTAAATAGGCAGAACTAAACTCGGGTATTACAATTAAAGTAAATGTTTTATTGGAGAGACAGAAAGGAGTTCAGGATTGGAAAGAGATTGAAGATACTGGCTGTATTTTGTTTCGCAGTCAGGGGATGATTTTGTAAGTGAAAACTCTTTGATAATTCATTAATCTGTATATTCATGTCTGGAAATTTTCTGTATCTGTTATACTTTTCTCAGGTAAGAATCTCAGCATGCCCTAATCTAGGGCAGTTTTCACCACATATGCTGTGTCTTTCAATATATACATTTGAATCTTTAATTTTTAAAAAAATCATGTATTATCTAAATATTTGTTCCATTTTTAATTTTTCATTACAAATTCCAAAACGCCCCCTATGTTGTCTAATTTATTTGTCTTCCCTTTCTCCATGGATATTTTAGATTCCTAATTTAAAAAAAAATGTTTTTCTCATGCCCATTCCTATCTTTATTATTTCATAATGATTATTTTCATATATATTTTTTCTGAGTTCATTAAGTGATCAATTTCCCTATTCTTTTCGTAGTTCCTCCACCTTATATTGTATATATACCTGTATTTTTACAATTGATTTCCTAATGGCTTATCTGCTCTGCTTCTTATTTATAGATAAGATTGGTTCACCATTATGATACTTGAGACTCATTGTTTTAAATTTTCATCCATTGTAACAATCTTTCTTGACTATATTCTTAGTAGGTTTTCCTATATCTCTTTCCTGTCTCTTTTTTTTTTTGTGGTATTGCTATATGCATGCTTTTAAAGAAATTTCTTTAAATAATAACCTATTTTTAAGGCACATGGATTTTTCCTGGTCCAGCTTTTTGGAGGATATCTATGAGGATGAGGACAAGGTCAGACTAGTCCTGCAGGTTGTCCATTTTTCACAAAGCAAACTCTCCCATTCTTTATTTTGTTTTGTGAAAATGTCACTTGACTCCCTTCAGTTGGAATAAAATGAATCCTGGTGCTAGTGTTCTATCAAGCCATGGACTTTTATTATTATTTACTTCTATTTTCATCCATGCACTTTGACAAATCATTTTGTAAGCAGACATTTCATCTTATTGGGTCTTGTAGCATCAGAGAATGTGTTTCTGCTGGTGCTGTTTCTTGGTATTCTCACCACCTATTTCTGACATGCATCCTCTCACCTCCCCAGGCACAGGGCCTCACCTGTACACAGTTATGCCGTCTCTGATATGTAAGGAGTTTTAATTTCTCACATTTTCTAGAAGTAGAGCTGTTTCTTTTCTGCTTTGTTCTGAAATAACTCTCAGGACTTGGAAGGGGAAATGCTGAATCTAAGACACTATGTTCAAACCATAAATATAAAGTATCTGTTTTATATTAGATAGGAGTTGCTTGTGAATTTTATATTATGAGCAAGTAATAACTATCATAAATGCTTACTTCAATTGTTTATCATATAAATAGATTACAGACATTAGAGATAATATGAGTACAGATCTGTCTACGTCTGTATCTGCATCTGTATCTGCATCTATATCTGCGCCTGTGTCTATGTACAGCTACATTATACCTATGTGCTATAGCATTTGTAAAAGATATCTCAGAGGGTGCCTAGATGGCACAGTCTTTTGAGTTTCAGACTCTTGGTTTCAGCTCAGGTTGGGGTCATGAGATGGAGCTCCAAGTAGGGTTCTGTGCTAGGCTCCATCTGCTGGAAATTCTATCTCCCTCTCCATCTGTTACTCCTACTTTTGCTCTCTCTCTCTCTCTCTCTCTCTCTCTCTCAGAATAAATAAATACATCTTTAAAAAAAGATTGTATACCATTGTATACCATTACTATCCTCATGTGCTTGTTGGAAAATTGTATTTCTCTCAAGAAGAGGATTAAATAGGGGAGTGCATACCTTTAATTGATATTACTTTCTCTATTCTTATGTATTTACATTACATAATTGCGATGGGAATATCCAGCTGATATAACATGCTTATAACCAATGCAATAGAAGATTGAGATTATCAAATTTTTAAAGCATCACCCAGAGGACTCCGGGAACTTTGAATATCAGTGATATGCATTAATCTTATGAAAAAAGGAGAAGTAGATACAGTATATGATTTTATCTATAATGAGTTTTCTCTATTTTCCAGGCATATAGTCTGAAATCCATAAATTGATTTTCTTTGAAAATCAAGGATTGTAATATGAAAATACATTGGAGTAAGGTTATTAAGATAATGCCTTAGAGAAAAGAAAAAAAAAAAACAAACTTCTCCAGTCTCCAATGTATGTATATTAACTTTTGCAGACGCCTTTGTCTGTGCCACTTTGTGTACTGACCAATTTAATTAAGAGTGCTGTGTGTATGTGTGTGTGCACATGTTTTGAAAACATATTTGAATATAGCCCTCACATCTTCCTGCTTCTTACATTGCTCCTATTGGATGTAAAGATCATGTTAGATGCTATTTATTGTTCTGTTGCTTATCTAGAATACTCCCTTGATACTGAGATTTTTCTTAAAACAAAACTTTATTTTCCTTTTGGCTATTACATCTTATTAATTTTTAAATTAAAAGACTGTTTTGTGTTATGGATTGAACTGTGCCTCCCTCTATCACATTCATATGTTGAAATCTTAAGCTCAGGATCTTAGAATGTGACAGTATTTCAAGATATGGCCTTTACAGAGGTAATTAAATTAAGATGAAGATACTAGAGTGATCCTCAGTCTGACTGGTGGCCCTATAAGAAGAGATTATATCACAGAAGGAAGACCACATGAAGACCTGGGGAAAAAAAAGACAGCCTGAGAGGAGCTTCAGAAGAGTTGAAATTTGCCTACATCTTACTGTGAGAAAATAAATTTCTGTGGTTTAGGTCACTCATAGTGCTGCTCTCTTATGCCAGCTTTAGCAAGCTAATATAGTTTGTAGGATATCTGGGAATATTGTTGTAGATCAAGAAAACTAGGGAATATATAGAGATGGTCAATTCAACTAAAGGAAAACAAACAAATGAATAAATAAATCTCTCCAGGAGTCTTAGTAGGAAGAGATAATGTACCTTTTTTCTAAGATATCACCATTAATCTGACATAATCTTTAACCTATTGTAACCCACATTCAACACCCCACACCTGCCTCTGGTGTCTGCAAGTCCATCTATGCCATCTAGAAGAGACATCTGAAGTCTGTTTTAGTTGAGGGTCTCACTGTGGAGGTGTTTACTAATGAGAGTGTGTGCAAATAAATGTAATTTTAATTGACTTGGCCCAGCCATGGCCTAGGTGGAGTGGCTGCAAGCCTAACAACTATCCAAATCTCATCTACTCTGATAAAGCTTATAACCACTTATTTTTAATAATAATAATAAGAAGAATTGCCATGGACTCACTGTCCCTAATATAATTAAGAGGAATCATTTACTACTATTCTTTCTATATCCGCCTATTTTTATAGTTTTAATGATGTTCATATAACTCTACTTCTTCACATAATGTGATAAAATATGTTTTCCACATTTTTAAATTATTTCTTGCTCAGTCTGCTTAAAGTTAGAATATTATCTCATCTAATACACAGACTGCAATATTAAACCATTCTTTTTCTGTTGGACATTTGAGCATTTTAAGGAATTTGCTATACTAGTTATTATTGCAATGAACAGATGGAGGGTCTTTTTATTGGTTTCAGGATGTGCCTGTTAATAATCCATAAGGCTTGCCACCCTGTGAGGCTGAGACCATTTCTCCTGCCTATTTAACCATAATGCTATCAGCATGGCCACTCAACAGGAAATAGGGTCTTGATAAACCTTTTACCATATGTCCATTGGAAAGTGATCTCTAATCCTGCAGAATTAATTTAAATTTTTATGTGATATAATATATTTCTATTCTTACCAGAGGAATAAGCATAAACAAGTAATTTCTACTCTTTAAAACAATAGCAAATACTCATATATAAAATATGTTAGGCAACATGTAACATACACTTCTATCTTTATCAGGAGAGTAAGAATAGAAAGTAATTTTTGGTTGCCAAAGTAAAACAAATATAAATTCATATTTTTGGTAGCTTCCTAGATCCTATAATAAATATATAAGAGATGTAAGAAAGGCAAAATATGTCTTATTTTTAAATGAGAATAAAAAATATCTTTACAGTCAAACAAAGTTTGGGTAGATATAAACTCAGACTTACTTCCTTGCTTCCAATTCTGAATAAATTCACCATTACTACACTTGTATTTTGATTAATCTAAATCTCCTCTTTGCCTTTATTGTTAGATTCCAGGTGTCAGGTCTTCTTGCTTATTTACACAAAATCTATCCATTACAATTGTTAAATTAAAGACTCCTTACAAGATAAGTGTTTCTTGTCTGTACATATATAAGGCAACTTTTTAAAAAAATTTCCTAAAAAATATAGGTATAGAAGGAACTTACTTCAACATAATAAAGACCATGTATGAAGAGTCCACAGATAACATCATAATCAGTGAAGAAAAATTGAGAAGTTTCCTTTAACATCTAGAGCAAGTCAAGGATGCCCACTCTGACTAATTCTATTCACTTAGTGTTAAAAATACCAGCAGAAGTGATCAGTCAACAAAAAGAAACAAGAGCCATCCAATTAGGAAAGGAAAAAATAAAATCTCTGTTTGCAGGAGACATTATTCTACATGTAGAAAAACTTAAATATGGGATCCCTGGGTGGCGCAGCGGTTTGGCGCCCGCCTTTGGCCCAGGGCGCGATCCGGGAGACCCTGGATCGAATCCCACATCGGGCTCCCGGTGCATGGAGCCTGCTTCTCCCTCTGCCTGTGTCTCTGCCTCTCTCTCTCTCTCTCTCTGTAACTATCATAAAATAAATAAATAAATTAAAAAAAAAAAAAAAGAAAAAAGAAAAACTTAAATAGTCCACTAAAAATCTATTAGAACTAATAAATTAGTGAAGCTGTAGGATACAAAGTCAAAATTCAAGATACAAAAATCAGTAGCATTTCTTTACACAAGTAATAATCTATCTGAAAAGGAAATCAAGAAAATGATCCCATTTAAAATAGTATCAGGTAAAATAAGATAATTAGGACTAAAGTTAGCCAAGGAGTTGAAACATCTGCCCTGAAATGCAGTGCACTGAAAACTATAAAACAGTGATGAAAGAAATTGAAGAAGTGAAAAATAAGAAAAATAAGGAAGGGAAAGAAGTAAGTGCAAATACACTGAAAACATTGCAGATTTTCTTGAATAAATGCTTAGCATTAACCCAAATTATGCATCTGATTTCTATAATAAATGATTATTTTATAATCATTTCTTAAGTTCTGATTTTATGATAAATAGTGGTTAGGTTTGGAAATATAGAAATATCATAATCAATATTCTTTTAGTGAAAATACAGTAGAGGATAGTTTTAGATAAATTATCATAATAGTATGTAATTTTAATAATTGAATTATGTCCAAGATGATTCATTTGTCAGCATTCACTTTTAAAGATGGAAAGATTCGGGATCCCTGGGTGGCGCAGTGGTTTGGCGCTTGCCTTTGGCCCAGGGCGCGATCCTGGAGACCCGGGATCGAATCCCACATCAGGCTCCCAGTGCATGGAGCCTGTTTCTCCCTCTGCCTATGTCTCTGCCTCTCTCTCTGTCTCTCTGTGACTATCACAAATAAATAAAAATTAAAAAAAAAAAATAAAAAATAAAAAAATAAAGATGGAAAGATTCATATCCATTATTTAGTTCCAGAAACATGTTTAGTCTCTGGGAAATTGATTTTTTTCAGGACAAAATTTTGACAAAAAATAAAAAAAGAAATTTTTTGTCTTAGGAATGTTTATTTTATCATCTTAAAAGATCAAGTAAAAAATGTTATTTCAGTAGTTAACAAACTACTTTTATTGCTCACTATTTTCTGGTAATTAAAGTTGAAATGCATTTTTTTTCCTTTCAGAAAATGTTTTGAAATCTTATGTTTTAAATCATATTCAATTACGTTTGAAAGTCGTATATACGTGTGTGCATGTGTGTCTTTGTGTGTATGGCATGAATTATAAACTATAAGTTAAAGAAGTACATAAAATAAAAAGTTACAAAAGGTCAATTTTAAGCAACTAAAATGTGAAGTGAGAATGATTTCCTTCACTCCCATAGCAGGCAGTATATATCTATCTATCTATCTATCTATAGATAGATAGATAGATAGATAGATAGATAGATAGATAGATAGATATAGAGAGAGAAAATATAGATAAAATGGATATTTTTTTTTCCCCAAAATCCTTTTTGTGTTTTATCTGGAATACTTGAGCAGCCCAGGTGGCTCAGCGGTTTAGCGCCGCCTTCAGGCCAGGGCCTGATGCTGGAGACCAGGGATCAAGTCCCACATCAGGCTCCCTGTGTGGAGCCTGCCTCTCCCTCTGCCTGTGTCTCTGCCTCTTTCTGTGTCTCTCATGAATAAATAAATAAAATCTTAAGTAAAAAAAGAATACTGTATTATTGCTTCTCCTTTTATTTTCCAAATGGTGCTATTTGCACTTCCTAAATAATCTTTTTGCAGTTCACCTTTATTTCACAGTCTACTGATAGGACACCTTAGACTGATAGAGATTACATTTTAAGGTAATAGTGAAGTCCTTAACCCAAGAAACTAACTCAGGGTCTGTGTGATGAGTTAACTCAAAAGTAAAGTTCAGGAAGAAATCTCTGAATAAGAATTGGATGGTTCACGGGCCAGACTCTTACTTGTATTACGTATCATATAAACATTCTTTTTGTAGTAGCACAAGCAAATTTTGAAATATGCACAGTTGAAATTATCAGGGCACTAATATTTCCATATAAGTGTGTTTGAATTCATTATTTATAGAAACATAGTTTTTTCATAATTGCTAAAAATGTGTGTATCTCCCAAATTTTCCATTGTAAGATTGTTTTTAATTATTAGTGTCATTTAATGACTCTGTATTCCATTTGCTAAGAGTAAGTTAAAAATTATTTTTCTTATCTAACATAGCTAATTTAAAATAAACAAAATAAGAAATAGCATTACCTTCCATTCTAGTATATTGCTTTGATAATCAACTAATGCTTTTTATTTATCTCACCACAGTTTAAAATCACAGTTATTTCAAGCTATACCTGAAATTGACACTAGAAGAACACTTATTTGAACAATTGCTCAAGGGAAGGGAGTTGCCCCTACAGCATCTCTTATAGTTTGTGCAGCCATTCTGCTTCTGTTCAAATGTCTTTGGAGATGGACAGTTTACCAATTTGCTTTACTGTTTGGCATTAGTCATTCTTAGATGGAGTTCCTTTAAATGAAAGCTAAGTCTGACTAAGCTAAGGTAAATACTTTCTTGTATGGCGTGAAACATGTTCCAGAAACTTTCAATTCCTCCCTCTGTCGATGCTTCAAATTGGCTGAAGTTAAATGCAGTTGTTTTCCAGATGTTAGCTATAAGCTGTTAAGCAGCATCAAATATCATGAAAATAAAATAATAATGTTAGAGCATTGTGCACAGATGGTCAACACAGTGTCCAAAGAAGAGCTTTGGATAAACACAAGTCAGTGGAACTACCCAGATGTTTTCCATGTAAAAAGGAAGCTTATGAAAATACTAAGTTATTGAGTATCTCTGATCAGATTAATTACAAAACCAAGAGTTGCCTAGAATAAATGAGATGTTTATCTATACAGTTTATTCCTTCAACTGTCGATTTCTTTGTTATCAGTCATATAATTCTAAATTTTGGATTTTGAGAGATAAATTTATAATTTTATACACATTATGGGAAAATGCCAGCGATGCTGTCTATCTTATTTGTTGCATCTCTCAACAGAACCACTCTGACAGTTTCAGGATATCATAGCTATAAATTCTATCCCATGGAGATAAGAGAAGCCCCTCATCTTCCTAGCTGCCTTTAGGATAATCAGCACTGTGTTGAATCATTTATAAAGGGCATGTAGACATATTAGATCAATGACATTTTTTAGGCCGAATGTTTTATGTGTATATATAAAGATTTTTTTAAAATTAATACATTTTAAAGAAAGGATATTGAGCAAAAAGATCTCCATATATAGTATTTGTTATTACAGCCTTCCCCAAATTACGAAGCCAATCTCCATGCTGGTGACAAGTTTTGACACACTTAACTTCAATTCCTGGTGTATTATCATTTGTCATTTCTGCTTTTTCATTAAAATAGATGGGAAGCAATAAGAATGAGTTGCCAGACACATTACCATGATGCCCAGTAAAGTTTGTGATTGGGGTTAATATATATTCTGAAGAAAGTTTACATAGCCAAGTCACTTACGCATGACATGTTTATAATAAGAGCACAGAAGGACAAAGAAAATAGTTTTTACAAATTCTTAAGAAATAAAACATGAGAAGAAAAGGTTGATGGGCTTGTGGCATTCAGTATAGGTGCCTACATCCCATTTACTGATTTTCTTCCAGTGGTAACAATCATGCTAGAGCATTCACTGTCCTATAAAATGTCCTTTCTCCTTGAGATAAACTAACATGAGGGGAGCTTACAGAATATAAGTTGCGGTATCTTTTGGAGACAATATATCTCTTTATTTCACGTTCTTTTAGTTAACACACTATTAGGCAAGCTAGTTATTATGGATTATTAATCAGGTGCATATAATCATTCAAAAGTCAAAGGGGGTTATGTAGCAGCGACATGCCAATATTCAAACAAAGACAGGAATTGAAATCCAAGCATTCTTCATTTTGAGAAATTAATAAACCTCTAATAATTCAGTGTAGTGTTAGATGGAGAGGAAGGTTATACAGAGAAGAAGCTCCACTATGGTTCATTTTCTACCTGTGAAGGCGACGGAGAACAGCATTCTTTCTCCTGCTTTCTTTCTAGTACTTAGTAGCCCCCTTTCTTTCTAGTACTTAGATCAGAAAAGTGGGACTTGTTTCTTCCTTTTCCTTCCATCTCTTTAATTTTATTCAAGATAGCTGCTAATTTTATTTTTACATAGCTTTCTGATACAGTCTCCTCTTTTGGAACCACAGACAGCAAGGTCCACATCCACTCTCACTGGAATTATAACAGACTAATGAGCCTCAAAGTCTTTCTCTGCTCCATTCCAGTTTCACTTTGAAAACTAGAAGAGTTTCCAAAAATCACACTGGTGATCAAGGGCAGACTGCAGCTGAAAACCCTTCAGTGATATCTTATTTTCTGGTTGCATTCCTAACTCCTCTAATGTCTCCATGAGGTTCTCCATGGTGTTTTGCTTTCTTAACTATCTAAGCTACATCTAACAACTCTGACCTTCAAAGCATATTTTTAATTAGGCGTTGGTTTTCAGTTCCTCTTTCTCTCCATGCTTTACTTTGTGTGAAACTTTATATATGGTGATTCATTTACTGGAACATTCCTATTTTACCTTATTCTTTCCCACTGTTCATTACTCCTTAACCTGGCTTACATATGACTTCTCAAGGAGAGCTATTGCTGTCCTCTTAAAGAGCTCAGCCTCCCCTAATGTATCTTTTCATAGTTTCCCTTTATATTCATTCCATCTACTTCTATTACTTCTCTTTTTAAGGACTTGTTTAATTTTTGCTGTTATTCTCCCATCAGATGTTAGCCTGGTAAGGGCAAATCTTTATCCACCATGTTCACCATAGTCGCCATCAAACCTAGGTCAGTTAATACCGAGAGGCTATTGTATAATAATTAATAATTTAAAAAATGATATTCATCCTGAGTTTTTTGGAGAGAGATTAAGCTTTTACATTGCCAAAGTTGTAGGAGTGTCTTTGTTGTTAATGGTAGGTGAAATACACCTGAATTTATGCTTAGGCAATGACTCAAGATGGGGGCTGATCATGCCAGAAAGGCTAATTGTGTGCTTATAGGTCTGAAACTCTGAATCACACCATATTGGCCCAACCTCCTGAAAAGAGAAGGGTCTAAGATTGAGTTCACTCATGGGGCTAATGATTCAACCTATCATCCTACAAACTGAAACTCAAATTTAAAACGTCAAGGCTTATGTGAACTTCCTGGTTGGTGCACATCCATGTGCTAGGAGAATGATGTGCCTTGATCCCAATGGAAAGAGGACTTAAGAACTCCAGGGTGAGATCTTCCCAGACCTAGCCCTATGGATCTCATTGTTTGGTCCTGATTTGTACCCTTTATAATAAAATTGTGATTATAAATATAGCGTTTTCCCATGTTCTGTCATTCTAACAATTTTTCAAACCTAATGTAGTCATGAACTCCCAGAATTTATAGCCTGCTGTCAGGAAAGAAGGTGGCCTAGAGATCCCCAAAATGTGGCTAGTGTTTATAGTGAGTGCAGCCTTGTTGGTGACTGTGCCGTTAATCTGTGGAGCCTGTGCTGATTCTAGGTAGTTAATGTCAGAATTGCACTGTAGTATCGCAGAGACACTTTAAAGTTGTTGCTGAAGAAATGAATGGATTGAAAAACAGAGCCTCTATGGTGAATGAAAATCTTTAAAGAAACTCCCTCCTTCTTTATATGTATTTAATTTGATTTGGGGAATATATTTTTAATTATTTTTTATGGGAGTTCAATTTGCCAGCATATAGCATATCACCCAGTGCTCATCCCAGCAAGTGCTCCCCTCAGTGCCCATCACCCAGTCACCCCAACCCTCCACCCACCTCCCTTTCCACCATCCCTTGTTCGTTTCCCAGAGTTAGGGGGTGTCTCATGTGCTGTCACCCTCACTGATATTTCCCACTCATTTACTCTCTTTTCCCCTTTATTCCCTTTCACTATTTTTTATGTTCCCCAAATGAATGAGACCACATGTTTGTCCTTCTCCGATTGACTTACTTCACTCAGCATAATACCCTCCAGTTCCATCCACGTTGAAGCAAATGGTGGGTATTTGTCATTTCTAATGGCTCAGTCAGTTTAGCATCTGACTCTTGATTTTGGGTCAGGTCATGAGATCAACCCCTGTGTCAGGCTCCATGCTTAGTGCCAATTCTGCTTGAAATTCTCTCTCCTTCTCCTGCTGCCCCTCCCCTCTCTCTTTCTCACAAATAAATAAATAAAACCTTTAAATTATTTTATTTTATATGTATTCAATTTTAATATGCACTTATATTTTATGTAATTTTATTCATTTTACTTTTATTTTAGCATACATATATTAAATATATTATTTTAGTTTTCTTGTGGTAGGCAGATTTCTAAGGTGGTCACCAAGATTTCAGTCCACTAGTGTATGTGACATCCACTTTGAGTGTGGTGAGACTGCATGTAGGACAAGATAGCTCCTTTGATTAGAAAAGGTGATGGGGGATAGTTACTCCCATTATATAGCATAAGACTCCATTTAGCAGAATAGAGTGGGACATTCCTGATGACTTTCAAGAAGTAAGCTGGCCTGAGGGGAGCCTCTAGGAGGTAGTTTAGGCAGCAAGAAAACAAAAATCTCATTTCTACAACTTCAAGGAACTGAGTTTTTCCCACAACTTGACTGAACCAAGAAAGGGCCATCATGCTCCCAATGAGAACACAGGCTGGCAGACGCCTTGCTTTCAAACTTTTGAAATCCTAACCACACTATGCCTGGCTTCAGACCTATAGAAACTATTAAATAATAAATGGGTGTTTTACCAATCGACTTTGTAGTAATTTGTTACACAACAAGAGAAAACTAGCATGCTTCTCCTCTTCCATTTATCCTGAAAGAAAAACACAAGTGTTAGCAACTTTGATATTCCCTTTTATAAAAAAGATTAGAAAGCAATTATTTTATGTTACCAGTTAAAGGGAGTTCTGTATTTTGATATTCAGCCAAGCATTGGAAAAGTTAGGTAACTTCTTAGGAAAATTAAAAATGTTATTTTCACTGTGACATCTTAAAATAAGTGGCTCAAAACTGAACACTCATGTAGGGAGAAATTTAAATACAGAGAGGAGTATATAGGAAAATAAGGAGCCCTAGAGGCAGACTTTATTTCAAGGGTCTACTGTTAGAAATGCTTATCTACAAAACAACCAAACTTAACAAGAGAACAGTTGCCATTTACTTAAAAATCATGCTCTCAGGGCACCCAATTAGAAGACTCATCATCTCAGTAATATAAACAATGCAAGCATAGAAACAAATATTTACTAAGAGTGAGGAGTTTGAGGAATAATAATCAATGAAAAGGTTTCAGTGATTGAACTCACACGTGTTTGTCTGATTGTGGTCTTAAATATATGATTTAACAGCACGAATTGTCTTCTACCTTTTCACTTACAAGTGTTGTAATAAATAATATTTTTTTAAAAAAATCTACAGTGCAATTAATGCCATGTAACATCAAAGATTTATGATTTTCTTCCACTCAGATCTATCAATATCTCTATTTTCTGTCTGTAAGACTTGGATGACATTTAGAGTTGTATAGTTATTTTTGGGGGGAGGAAGGAATATTCTGCTAAAAATTAAGAGCTTGCTCATTTAAAGCACACCACTGCACAGTGTGTAGGTATGTTAAGCTGTACCTTCCAGTAGGGCCTCCTATAATTGGATAAGCATGTCATTTCTGCCATCTGTAATTTGATAAACATGGTGAACAGAATAAAACTAAAGACAATAACATAAATCATTCCTTAGAGAATTCCATTAGTTGGATGTTTTCTTATTCCCTGCTCATCACTGTGATTGCTCAACCCATTCTTTATTATCATCAGTATCAGTATGACCACAATAAATCCCTAGGGATCTTGAAAATTTATCTCGTTAAAATTCAAATAAACTACATATCACAATAGTTTGTGGATGAAATTGTGGACTTATTGCACATTTCTTGGAATAGAGATACAAAACTAACCACAGGGTTCAGGCTGCAGCTTTTTTTTGCAAGATTTAGATAAGACCTGTGCAGTCATCCAATTCCATGGCTTGCATATGAAGGCCACTGCCTTCATATAATCACTTCTGCAAAATTGTCTAAATCCAGCTATGTGTCCTTTTCCAAGTTTTCTTATTCTGCAGCTTTATATATTTTTTCCTTCTCCTCCTAATCCCTAAACACCAAGGGAGAAAAAAAAAATATCATATCAACATCCCACTTAAAAAGTTTGCCTACTTTCCATCCAGTGTCATTTTGATGCATTAATTGAAAATGTTAAAGTACACATTTCCTATATTTTGTAATCAATTTAAATATAATGCTGCAGCTGATGTTATAACAAAATTTGCACTGACTTACTTAGTTTTTCCCTGATAAAATTTGGTCAGCTTCTATTATATATAGCTTCAGAGTTTCACATATTTTAAAGGGGTGAAATGAAATCTCTAGGACAATGGTGTTATTTATTATGGTACGTTATCCAATTGCACTGCACCTGTCTGGATCATAGGTTTGCAATAATGCAATGAAAATGATTTGAATGGGTCATAGGTCTAATGTGTTAAGCACATAAACAAAGACTGCCCAGGGAGAGTGTTAATCCATGCTCATTAATTTTTGAATTCACATTCTGCAAGTTCATCCAAAAATTTATGAACCACATCAGAGTTTGGCTTCAACAGCAATAGAGACATACTGAAACATATGGCTGGGGGGCAAATAGAGTCCTTGGCAGTGCTCCTGCAGAGAGCCAGGTGAAGTGAAACACATCAGAACCTCCAGCATGGCCATGAGAGTTACAGCCCACAGAAGAGGAACACTTCCCAATATCTCTGAAACTGAAAGGCAAAGCAGATTCATTTTCAATTCTCCCAAAGAGAATATCCCTGCCATAGTTTAGTGGGTTCGGTTTCTCGGAGTATATCTGTAAGCATGATAACATAAATAATGTAAAATCTATTGACCTCATTTTTCCATGTTCCATGGAAATATCACACTGTTCTCATTTAATAAATTATTCTAAAACATGCAAAATCTATTTCAAACAAAAGTGTATTTCAATTTATTTGATTTTTTAATTTATTTTTTTAAATTTAATAATGGTATAAACACTTTGACACCAAGATATTATTTTAATTATTTTTAATGGAAATAAGAGGATTGGATATGGCAATTTTTAAAAAATCTTGGTTTAGCATGTGGTGATATATACGAGTCTGATTATTTTAATGTGATTTTTTTTTCCCCAAGGACTATTTCAGTGGAATGATAATTCACAAAGCTATGAGAATCCAAACCCAGCAGGGAGTCTGCTTGAGATTTTCTCTCTCTGCCTCTATCTCTTCCCCTCCCTATCTCTAAAATAAATATATAAATCTTTTAAATAATAAAATAAAATAAAACTCTGGGGGACAGAAGTCCAAATGGAGTTTCAGAGAGTTAAAGTCAAAGTATATGCAAAGATGGTTCTTCTGGAGATTCCAGGGGAGATTCTGTTTCCTTTCTTCTCCTTGCCTCCAGAAATCACTTGAATTTCTTTTGGTTCATGACTTTTCTTCTATATTCAAAGGTAGAAATTGTATCACCCAGCCCTCTGTTTCCATCGTCACATTTCTGTCTCTTATTTCCCTGCCTTCTCTTCCCTCATTCCCTTATGTGATTACATAAGAACCAGCCTGATCATCTTCCAATGTCAAGATCTTTAATTTAATCACATCTGTGAACTTTATCTTTTGCCAGGTAAGGAATTGGTTAACTGGATTCCCCCTTTGGGGGAAACATTATTCTTACTGTCAGAGGGATTATTGAACATTATCAGGTAAGAATCATGCCTTTTTGGAAGACTACAGATAATTTTCTTTCTTTTTTTTCTTTCTTTCTTTCTTTCTTTCTTTCTTTCTTTCTTTCTTTCTTTCTTTCTTTCTTTCTTTCTTTCTTTCTCTTTCTTGTATGCCTTTTAAGGAAAGACTTAAAACACCAAGTGTCACAAAGCAGTTGACACATTTTTGACAAAGTTCTTTATTTTCATTTAAAATTACATTAAAACATAATTAGATAAACTCATACTATTTTGTGACTACTTACTGCTAAGTTATTCCTCAACTATTTTCAAAGCCAAGTAGAACTGAGAGATCCACCTGCTCCAAGAGAAGAGAAGTCAAGAAAAGTTGGTTACTTGTCAGTCTGTATATGATCAGGTCTTTGCTTTCCTCCTTGGGGTAGACCACTACATTGGTGACCCCCAATGAACCATACTTTCCTATATATGTGCCCCTGGCACCTTGACTATGGGCTTGGGTATGAGTCTTATTTTGGCAAATTTGATATTAGCAAGAATGATGTAAGTAAGCACAAAATTGATGGGTGTTTGTGAACTGAGGTTTGTTCTCTTAGGAGATTCCTTCCTGTTTCTTGTAAAGAAATTGAACTCAGTTGGTACATAATGAGACTATGTATAGACAAATCTTGGATTTTAAATATTTTCTTAAAAGTTCTACCCTCCACTGGGCACCTAGCTGAATGTGAATGCATTTGGCCATTCCACATGGAGTGGAAGCACTGTTCACCTGATCACAGTCAACACCACTAGATTTCAAGAAATGATAGATCATTGCTATCATGTTCCACTAAGTTTTGAAATGTTATGGAATGCAGCAGAAGATAACAGAGATTCCTTGGAAGTATAATATTCCGTAGAAACTCTTAGTTTTCATTCAGTGCAAGGTGAGGCAGGCCTAAGTGAGATATTAGAACATGACACACAAGACAAAAGATTTCTTAAAGACAGGCTATAGAAGAACTCATATTTTAGCTTCCTTCCTTTCTTAAATGTGCATAAATTATCTCATATGATTAGGATTTAAGCAAGTCCCACTGTCTGTTACCATTTCCATGTGTCAAATAGATGAGGATTTGTTCTTCTATGGAGAGTTGTTCACAGGTGAAAAATTTCACTCTTTAATTTTTTCCTCCCAATTGGGAACAGATGTTATGGAAACACTTCTCTTTAGGGGTTATAGAGATTTTCTTTTTCTTTTTCTTTTTCAGATTTTGTTTATTTGCCAGAGAGTATCAGAGAGCACAAGTGAGGGGAACAGTAGAGGGAGCAGGAAAAGGAGGCTCTCAGTGAGCAGGAAGCCCAATGTGGGGCTCAGTTCCAGGACCCAGGAATCATGACCTGAGCTGAAGGTAGATGCTTAACTGACTGAGCCACCCAGGCACCCCTGAGATTTTCTTTAAGTTATAGAAACCATTCTGTCATTTCATTATAAAAGATAAAATGAAAGTAGATGTTTCCTCCAGGTTCAGCAACCACATATTTCAGGAAAATACTGACACTGATTCTGAGTATGAAGGACTATGTTTCTGGGAATGGGTGTTTTTTGTTTACAACTCAGAGCCTGATATTCACAGTATTCATTTTTTACTATTGGTATTTACTTTGTTGGTAGGTTCATATAATATCCAATTCTATGGTCTCCCCTTATATTTGCATATCCTAAAGCACAAAATAAGAGATGCCATGTCAGGTGGTTTCAGATTAAGGTGATCTGGAAACTAAACTCATCATTCTCATTCCGCCACAGGTCCACACTCTCACCTTTATGAAAGGCTATTTTATTAAACAAATAAATAAAGACGGTTATAGAATTTCTATAACTTTGTAGACCACAGTCCTTTCAGAAAAATTAATAGTAAGTATAGTGGGTTTAATTAAAATGACAAAACACATTTGACCCAGTGTTAGAATTGTTCATTATTTACTCACATCAGTGTAGGGAGCCAATATGACACTCATTATTTCTTAAGGCAAAGCCAGATAATTTTGTAGGACCTGCTACGTACAGAAGTCTAAGGCTCCTGGGTTAAGCAATGAAAGTGAAGCCACTATATCTTATGTACTGACACACAGAGCAGCGTCATTACAGAGTAAAATTTAATGGTTGAAAATCTGGGTCTGGTGTTATCGTACTTGGAACAATTCCCAGGTCTGCTGCTTTGTCAATGAGGTTGGACAACTTATCAAAACTTCCTGTGCCTCAGTTTCTTAATTTCAAAAATGGTGTAATCGACCATGCCTCATAATACCATCATAAGTTGTAAGTGTATTCAAGCAAGTCACATAAAGCATTCTAAAAGTGACTGGCTCTTAGGAACCCATTATATGTTATATATAATTATTTCTTCAATATTATTATTACTAACTTAATTATTTGGAGGAATAAAAGTGAACATGAGCTGTCTCCTAATCAAGTTTCTCCCATCATGAGAGACACCCCATTGTTCCAGACAGATATAACTTTATTTGATACCCAGCAAGTTGTGTTTTTACCATAACTTATGAATTTAAAATCACACACATTCATTGGTTAGAGTCAGTCAGGAAAAAAATTAAATTGGATGCCACTAGAAGCATTAGTAGCCACCATCAGAAAGGATAGGATTAGAGGACCATATTAGAAAATAAAACTAAGTAAAATTTCTTAAATTCGAGCAACTGAGTGGTCTTATTCTTTTCACAGCCAGTCTTTTCTGAGCCTGTCTGGCTTCTAACATACACTGTCAGGGTCCTTTATGAATATTGTTGAAACTAAATTACAATAATTAGGAAAAAAATATTAACGTTCCTTTTAGGTTTCCTTGGATTTACCACAGCAAAGTATGAGTGGCTTAAAACAGCAGCAAAAATAAGAAGTCAAGGTTTAAACAGGTTCAGACTCTCTTGAATCTCTGGGCAAGAACTGGATTCATGACTTTCTCTTGGTTTCTGGTGTTTAATCTTTCTATTTCTTCACTTGCAGCTGCATGATCCTCTCCCTATCTCTGTCATCACATAGCATTCCCCATTGTTGCCATGTCATTACAGAATGCCTTTTTTTTTTAAGATTTTTATTTATTTATTTATTCATGAGAGACACACAGAGAGAGGGGCAGAGACATAGGCAGAGGGAGAAGCAGGCTCCCCGCAAGGAGCGCAATGCGGGACTCAACCCCAGACTGTATTTATGAAGCTATGTTTTATAGAATTTTATGTGTTTATAAAATTTTCTATGTTTATATAGAATTTACAGAACTTATAAAACTATGTTCCAATAACCTGAGCCAAAGGCAGATGCTCAACAACTGAGCCACACCCTGAGCCAAAGGCAGATGCTCAACAACTGAGCCACCCCTCAGAATGCCTTTCTAGAAGGATCCCAGTCATGGTGGATCAGTGGCCAACACTATTCTAGTTATTAATCACACACACAATGGTCCTCATTCTCAGTAAAATTACATTTTGAGGTGTAAGGATTAGGATTTAAACACGTCTTTTTTAGAGGACACAATTCAACCCATTATAGTCTTCTCTTTGTCCTTTCCCATGTGCATAATGCATCCACCTCATTCTCTTATTCCAAGATTCATGTAACCATCCCTGGCTCAACTCTACATCCAAGATCTTATCTAAATATAATCACTTTGAAAAATACCACATTTTGTTTTGTAAGTCATCTAAATCAGACTTGTCTGGCTTATCCTGAGGAACAATTCCTTTCTATCCATAAATCTGTGAGACTTAAAAAACAAGTTATCTGCTTCCAAGATAAAATGGTAGGGGAGGCATGGAATGGGCATGCTCCTATTCCAAAAAAAGGAGAATTTGAAATGACACAAACGGGTCACTTGTCCAATGCAAGTTCACAACTCAGCAGAGCAAATCCCATATGTTTCAAAACCTGAGAATGGTTCTCTGTAGCTTGATAGTCTATCTCTGGCCTGAAGGGGCAACCCTGCCTCCTCAGCACTGGGCAGTGGGTAGGCTCTGGAATAAAGCACGTCACCACAACCTCTGGAGCCAAGGATTTCCTGTCAGTCTGGACCTGATTTCCAATGATTTCCAAATCATTAAGTGCTAGTTTCCTCTTCCTCTGTAATTCCGTCTTCAATTTCTCTCTTTCTTCTCACAGTTTACTATAAGCAGAAAGGAGAAACCAGGCAACACTTTCCACATTTTTCTTGAGAATTTCCTCAGCTAAATATCCATGTTGATCATTTAAGAGTCCCACTTTCCACCACTGAATAGCAGAACATAATCTAGCCAAGTTCTTTGTCACTTTATAATAAGTATCATCTTTAATTCAGGTTCCAATAACATAGTCCTTATTTCTCCTTGAGACCTCAACAGAAGCAGCTTTAACATTCATTTCTAGCAACATTCTGTTCATGATGATATATCCACTTTCTATGATAAGAGAAGCATTCTGTGCAGCTCTCTTCTTTTTTTCTTGACTCTTCTCCAGGATTGACTGTAATATCCATATTTCTACCAATATACTTTTCAATGCAGTGTAGACTCTATCACGCACTTCAAAATTCTTCCAGCCTCTACTCATTACCCAATTCCAAACTACTTCCATATTTTCAACTACTTGTTACAGCATCACCACGCTCCCTGCACAACAATTTGTATTAATTTCTTAGGGCTCTGTAGCAAAGGACCATAAACTAAGGGGTTAGAACAATCGAAACTTATTGTCTCATATTGCTGGAGGCTAAAAATTCAAATTCCAGGTGCTGACAGGTCTATGATTTCTCAAAGGCTTTAAGGACGGAATCTGTATCATGTTTTCCCTCAGCTTCTGATGTTACCAGTAGCATTTGATGTTCTTTGACTAGCAGCTGCTTAACTCCCATATCAGCTTCCTCTTCACATGCCACCTTCCACACACATGTCTGTGTCTTCATACGGCCTCATCACTTCATCTTAATTTAACTAATTACCTATGCAACAATCTTATCTATAAACAGAGTCGCATTCTGAGATAAGTGGGGGAGGATTTCAACATATCTTTTCAGGGGGACACGATACAATTGATATCATGTCTTTAGCAGAAGAGTGAAGGGAAAATTTTGGGTCCCAACAGGAAAAACGATCCGCGACTACCACACATCTATACATTGCAGAATTTATTATTTTATTTATTTATTTTTTATTTATTTTTTTGCATTGCAGAATTTATAAAACTATGTTAGACAGGTTGAAGTGCATCCATGTCTTATCTACCTTATAGACTGGCCAATATGACTGGGAAAAGATAGTTCATAAAATATGAAACAGAGCACCCTCATTCACTCCTACTCAATAACCTTCTATGATTTTGTGGATTTCTGGAATCTAACAATGTTTCACATTCTTGTGTGATACAGTAGAAGAGCCCTACTGTTTGCCATTTGGCAAAGTCCATTCCTTAAGTGCTTCACAATATGTGACTCTACTCATTCAAATAGCATCACTATCCTGAACATTTGCTGAACACAGAGAGTGGTTTTTAAGTCTTTATTTTCCTATTAGCCATTAAAATAGCATTCTCTTTTAGAAAATAAGTTAATTTAAGGGAGAAGTATCAAGAAATAATTTCAGCGTAAAGTTGGAGCACTGTTGTGACCTGGAAATAAGTAGATAAGTTCATGGAAATCCTTTGTTCTAACTTCCCTAATCTCATCTTTATGGTTTTCCATGATGAGAGTTTTCTTCCTTACTCAATTTGGAACCAACTTCCATGCTTCTTACTCATAAATATAGTGTTAATTAATCTCTTGGGCAATGTTCTAATTAAGTTTTCTTGCTATTACTTCAATCTAAGTTGTCTTCTTCCTTTCAGTCGTGTCTCTTTGTACAATCATGTTTTTCAATCATATTTAATTTTACTTTGAAACCAGAATGGGGATTCTTCAATGAGGTTCAATTTTTTTTTCCTGTTATTTATGAGTTATCTGTGGTAGCCTTTCTTCTAAGTTTCTCATCCATCATGGCATACATATTTGGACAGTATAATGTGATTCTTTTTTTATGTGATTCTTAAAGAAAGTTTAAATACATCTGTCCAAAGACCTAAAAGGAAAGAAGGAGCAGACCCTGACCTCTCTGTCTTACCAGACATCAACTCTAATTCCCAGGGAGGAAAGACCTCTAAATATGTGTTCCAGTTCTCACGTACATCATCCATCATCTGTTGGGATTCACTCACATGATAAAAGCATATCCTAGATTTTCTATCTTCTTCCTTCAAAGATGCAAATATTGCTTACATATTATTTTACATTCTCAACTCTCTTTTTATTTTTAAATATGACTGGTTCCCTAATGACAAGGCAGTTAGACAGTTTTTTTCATGGCCACCCACATTTTACAGATCTTTTCAAGTGTTGGCAAGTTCCTTCACGTAGCTCAGCTATCTTGGAACTTGTGTGATGCTGCATGTGTATGTTGTGATCCCAACCACAAGCCCCAGCATGTGAAATATTGAGCTTTTTATTTATAACATTTTTAAAAGTTCTGAGTGGACTCCATAGTTGACTAATAGAAAGTTAAGTACATTTTATTTAAATATTTCTCTTTGAAGTTTTCTTCTATAAGGGAAAATTGAACAATTTCTTTGGATTTTTGGAATCCAAAAGAACTTTTGGAACACAGTACATTTTAAAAACAATAAAACAACACACAGAGAAAAGGAGAAAAAAAAAGTGAGAACTAAGTTATTATGAGTTACCTTTGAAAGAAACACTTTTTATTCATAAGAAGGCAAATTTCACATTTTTTCAAAAGCCTATTAGGATCCTGGATTCTCTTACTATCCTATTGTATTAATTATCATTGCTGCAGAACAAATTTCCCCAAATTTGGTCGTTTAAAAACAACACATATTTTTTATCTCACAGCACTGTGTCAGAAGTCCAGTCATAGGTTGGCTGGATCTTCTTTGTAGGGCATCAGAAAGCAGCAACCAAGGTGTCAGCCAGGCTGCATCTTATCTCAAGGCTCCACTGGGAAAAACCCCATTCCACATTCTCTAGCCTGTGGGTGGAATTTGCTTCCTGACGGTGGTAGTTCACCGAAAGCACAGTTTCCTGCTGGTTGTTGTCACTGGCTGGACCCCCAGACCTGAACTTTACTGCTTACCTGCTTTCACTCACTGACCTTTGTCCCACATTTTTCTTTAAGCTCCTCTTTCTGGCTTTTCTCTTAACTCAGGCACAAGATATGAAGGGCATAGCATCCCATGATGGAAACAGAAACTATCCCTCAAGCAATAACTGCCTGGACAAAGAGCTCTGGCCGCCCAGACCACCCAGACCAATTAGAGATTAACTCCGACTCTGGCTTGCACAGATAGACGGTGAAGTGATCTCTCAAATGGCCGACAATTAACTTTACCTCACTGTATTGCTAAAATCTGCACCCAAGGAGGAGCACTAGCTCATTTACATAAAATGCAATGTACGTATAAGCACGTTTTCCTAAAGCACCTGCACAACTTTATTCTCACCTCTATATACAATGATAAGGCTCCAAAAGGAACCCATTCACCCTTGCTTGAGGTGTCATGCACGGCTTTGGATATTATTCCCCATGATCTCCTATTTGCTACAAAAAAAAAAAAAATTCCCATTATGGAACAACTCCACCTGGTGTAGTTTCTATCTGTGACTCACCCAGGGGCAAACTCACATTAGTTTGGTTACAATGTCAGCTGGAGATGGCCTCCAGTTCTTAGTTGCCTGCCTCAGCTGCTTGTCATGTAGGTCTTTCAGTGTAGTCATAGTTTTCCAAAATCAGTGAGGGAAAGGTTCCGTAGAGTGCGTCAGCTTTCTGACAGGCCTATGATGTAACATAATCGTGGAAGTGAAAACTCATTTCTTTGCCATATTTTATTCGTTAGAAGCAAGTTAGAGATCCCTCGAACACTCAAGAGGAGGGAAGAATATAGAAGCATAAACACCCAGGGATGGAGATCAAAGGAGTAGGTGAGGGCACGCATACCATGTAGGGGAATGGACCAGAATACTTGAATCTTTTGGACATCTTTGGCTAAATATAAAAAATTTGATATTTGTGAAGCCCATAAGCTAATACAGAATAGATTAATATATTAATCTTAATAATTTAAAAACAATAGATTCTTTTTATTTAAAACAAGTGAGCAAACATTTCAGAATTCTATGAGACAAACATTTGTCGAAGGGTTTTCTATGACAAACCCTTTATCTTATATTCAAGCTCTATTTAATGATATACTGCCCCTAACTGGATTTCTAGTACTGAGATCTGAGATCTTTCTCTTTCAAGTGCCTGAAACATTTGAGCAGAACTAGAAAATTCATTTTACCCCATCCTCTTATCCCAGGCACCGTGCCATCATCCTGCTTTTTTATTGCATGTGTAAACACGTTGTCTCCAATCCAGCTCTGTGAGGACAAACTTCATTGTTTTTGCCACAAACTGCTGGGACGATAGGCAGGAGGGGCATGTAGTGTACTTTGTATTTTAGCATTGAGAATAGTGAAAAGCATGCTTCCTCTGTCCTTTAAAAAAAGATAGTACGAGAGAGAACACACGTGGTATTTTCACGAGGAAAGCACGAAGTATAAGATCTTTGAAGTATCTCATACTTTCATGTATTCCTTTTTGTAGGCACCATGTAAATTCTGTAAGAGAACTAGAACAAACTCTTTGCCACTGCATGGCCTTGTATGGTTGGCAGCGGATGGAGTTTTAGGTTCGCACATGGACTTTTCTAAGCATCCTCTGATTTATCAATTTAATGAGCTTTTAATTTAAATGACAACATTTTGGGGCCACCTGGCTGGCTGTCAATTAAGCATCTGCCGTCTGCTCAGGTCATGACCCCAGGGGCCTGGGATCAAGCCCCACGTTATTCCCCCTGCTCAGCAAGGAGCATGTTTCTTCCTCCTACTCATGCCCTCTCTGTCTCTCTCTCTCTGTCTCTCTCTTTCTCTCAAATAAATAAAATCTTTGAAAACATAATAAATGAAAACACTTTCAATTTCCTATATGCCTTTTTGCTTTTCTGTTTAAATTATTCAGTTCTTCATTTATATCCCCCTGTATTTGGTTTTATGATTTTTTCTTTTCTTTTCTTTTCTTCTTTTCTTTTCTCTTTTCTTTTCTTTTCTTTTCTTTTCTTTCTTTTCTTTTCTTTTCTTTTCTTTCTTTCTTTCTTTCTTTCTTTCTTTTCTTTTCTTTCTTTCTTTCTTTTCTTTTCTTTTCTTTTCTTTCTTTCTTTTCTTTTTTTCTTTTCTTTTCTTTCTTTCTTTCTTTTTTTTTTTTTTTGCCATTGCTCTGTGTCTTTGAGGACTCTTCCCAGCCAAGTCATGGAAAACCCTTGAGGTTGCTTGGGCACAGGAATGAGGTCACTTCTTGATATGCAAATAAAGCAGATATGAAGAGGGTCCTTACTTATTTCATGAGTGTTTTTTTTTTTTTTTTGGAGGGTATGGGAATGTTAGTTTGAAGACCCATCTTTTTATAGCATTTGGGGGTGGGTAGGAGTACAGAGCTGTGTGACGTTGGGGCAAATCTCCTGTCACCAACATGTGTCTAGGCAAAATGGCAGGAGAGAGGGCTTTCTGAAAAGGATCGTTTGATGTGACACTAAATACAGGGCCGACTCTCTCTGGAAGCTGTAGACTGTAAGAGTGGTGCCAAGCCTCCACCTGTAGCAAGAGTTAGGGCTCCGTGGAAAAGAGAAAGATAGGATGTAGCTCTCAGGCACAAGAGAAGTCCTTTCAGGTCCCCAGCTATTTTCTGTGATCTTTGCTCGACTTTCAGAGCACACTTCTAGCTGAACTCCCTAGGAGGTGTCAGAATGACAAAGAAATGCAAAAACCTCAGGAGTTAAGGATTTTAAGAGAACAAAGGGAATGCAGCAGCTAACAAGTCTCTAGCCTAAGAATATCAGAGACAAAAAATCAGTGATAAAACTCCTGTTGCAGAACTCCGGGTGCTGTTTCAAAAGTGAGGAGGGCCCTTAGCTGAGATGAGGAGGCCAGGACCCCTCCAGTTCGCACTGGAGCAGGCCCATATCCTCTCCTGGTTGGACAGTTACCTCTCTTCCAGTATAATATTAAAGTCTTGCCCTGGGAGGAACACAAGTATCATTACCATAACACGATGCACGTACAGACATATTTTCTAAGTATCTGTGCAACTTTATGCCTCTGTTTACCTGTGATGACAAAGCTTCTCTTTCTGAATATTTATCATAATCCTAAATAAAAGTAAGTCATTCATTCCTGCTCCAGGAAGTCAGGGCTTTGGAAGTGATCCTGTGATCTTCTTATTTATGGCAAATAAGGTTTCCTTTGTGTGAGGACATCACCTGGTGCAGTCTCTACTTGTAACTCACCAAGGGGAGAAGTCAGTGACAAAACCCTTGGCTGGCAAAAGCCCATGTCTGGTCCGTAGAGGTCTCTTCATTGTGTTGGATAACTGCGTCCACACTATGGAATGTGGATTATATCATTCCGCTCTAGAATCCTTCTAGAATCCTCAGGAAGGTCTGTGAGCTTGAAAGGTTGCCTCTGCTACTTGGCCACTGGACAGAGGGGAAAAAAAGGTTGGCGGACATATCTGAGCATTTCAAATATATGTGCTTTAAAGTATTTTTCTTAAATTCCTTCAGCATAACATGTATTCTTTGTTGAATTTACTTACTTTTCACAATGTAACTTCCCTAACATTTTGAAATTTTAGTTTACAATTTTTTTTTAAGAAATAGTTTATTTATTTTTTCATGAGAGACACAGGGAGAGGCAGAGGCAGGAGAAGGGGGAGAAGCAGGTGCCTTGCGGGCAGCATGATGTGGGACTGGATCCCAGGACCCCAGGATCAATCACAACCTGAGCCAAAGGCAGACGCTCAACCACTGAGTCACTCAGGTGTCCCTTAGTTTACAATTTCCTCTTGCTTAGGATCTTCCTCTGTGTGTGTGTGTGTGTGTGTGTGTGTGTGTGTGTGTGTGATGGATTTTTCACACTTTCTCTATCTAGGCTCAGACTTCCCTGACCTTCTCTATGCCAACATTCCTAATTCTACCCCGGGCCTACCCTGAAGCATAAGACCCAGATGATGGGGGTACAAATAGTTCTACTCCTAAGTCACTGAGTAACTTGGCACAGATTCTAATTGTGTGATTATTTTTTCCCTCAGATTCTAACTCAGGTAATAGCTGGATATGTTGGTTTCTAGTTATTGCAGCAGAAAGTGACAATAATTCTGTTCCCCCTGTGTTTAAATTTGAGGGAAATTGGAATATAAGCAGTTGTCACCTATAAGCCTCTTCCTATTCACTGTGATTTACTGGATTTTCTAGTCTAGTCATCCTTGCAGTTGCAAAATAGTATCATATTGTACTTTTGATGTGCAGATTCTTAATTATTAATGATTTGGGGCATCTTTTCATGTTTTTCAGTCATTTGTTTTCCCTTTTTGGAGACACGAGCACTCAGATTCGTTGCCCATATTTGAATCAGGTGTCTTTTTATTTGAGTTGTGTTAGCTCTTTTTAAATTGTAGGTAAGTTCTTTGTCAGGTATATGATTAGCAATTATTTTCTCTGATTCTGTGAACTTTTACTTTTTTAGTAGTGCCCTTTAAAGCAGAAAGTTTTTTTTAATTTTGATGAGTCAAATTCAGCAATTTTCTTTTTTCTTTTGTTGGTCTTGGATTGTTGCCATACCTAATCAGTTGCTAAAGTCCAAAGTCATAAGGATTTATCTATTTATTTTTTAAATAGTCTTATTGTTTTACCTCTCACATTTAAGTTTTTGATAAATTTCAAGTAATTTTTTTTGTATGCTATTAGAGAGGGATCCACCTTTTTCTTTTGCATGTGTTAATCCACTTGACCCAGTACAATATGTTGAAAAGACTATTTTTTGTCTGTTCAAAGATCCTGGCACCACTATTAAAAAATAAGTTAATCATAGATGCACAGTTTTAATTCCAGACCTTCAATTCAATTACATTAATATATAGGTCTATCCTAGGATCTGTACCACTCTGTCTTGATTCCCATTATTGGTTTGGAAATCAAGAAATTTGAGTCCTCCTTTATGTTCTTCTTTCCCAGGACTGTTTTAACTCTCCCGACTCCCTTGCAATTCCATATGGACTTTTATAATATTGAGCAATTTTTTTACAAAAAGTCAGAATTCTAGTAGAGTTTGAGTTAAGTCTATAGATCAGCTTGAGAGTATTGCTGTCTTAATATCAATTCTTCTGATGCATGGGATTTTTTTTTCCATTTATTTAGATCATCTTTACTTTCAACAACATTTTAGTTTCCCCTATGCTTTGGACTTTTTTGTTTCATTTATTCCTAAGTATTTTATTCTTTTTCAAAGTAATTGCAAATAAGATGGTTTTCTTACTTCCGTTTCATATTGTTCATTATTATTATATAGAGATTGCATAGATTTTTTTTCTATTGACATTGTATGCTGCAACCTTGATGGACATGTTGCTTAGTTGTAACAGCTTTTTAGTTGGTTTCTTAAGATTTCTATATATAAGGCCATGTCATCTGTAAATTGAGATTCTTTGACTTTCTTTTCCAAACTGAAGCCTTTTTATTTATTTTTCTTCCCTATAACTTTGTCTAGAACTTCCAGTACAGGTGAATAAATATAGCAAGAACAACACTTTTTGTCTTGTTCTTCTTTGTTTGAAAGCAAACAACCTTTCACCATTACATATGATGTTAGGTTTGTCATAGATACTCTATTAGGTTAAATTTCTTTCTCCTATTTGTAGTAGGTATGTAAATTGCATGCTTTTATCATAAAAGGATATAATGGCATTTCAAATACTCTTTCTGCATAAGTTAGATAATTATTTTATTTTTGTTTTTTATTCTAATGACATGGTATGTTGAATTAATTTATATTTGGATGTTAAGCCAACCTTGCATCCTGGGATAAATCATACCTAACCAAGGCGTATAATTATTTTTACATCTTGACTAATTTGGTTTGTAAATACTTTGCTAAACATTTTTGCATTCAAATTCATAAGAAGTTAGTCTGTAGTATTATTATCTTATGATGTATTTGGTTTTTATATATGATTAATACTGACCTTTTAGGTGTGTAACATAAGTACTTTTGGTGGTTTTTAAGCCAAGGACATTTTTGAGAAAAATCTAAAAATGAAATCCATTACATTGTCAGCTGTATTTCTGTCAATAAGTTTTCAAGTTTAATACCTACCTTACATGCCTGAGCTTCCTTCCATCTTTGGGTCTTAATTGAATGCATGGTGATGGTATCAGTTAGTCAGCATTCTCCAGAGAAACAGAAACAATAGGGTACATTGATACCTACATCCATGTCTTTGATACTCTTTCTACCTTTACTTATTTGTATACCTACATCTATCCATCCATTCATATCTATCATCTATTTATCTATCCAACAAGAGATTATTTATTTATTTATTTATTTATTTATTTATTTATTTAAGAGAGTGTGAGATAGAGAAAGAGAGGGTAGTGACAAGCAGACTCCATGCTGAGCACAGAGCCTGATATAGAGCTTGATCCCACGACCCTGAGATCATGACCTGAAACAAAATCAGTAGTCAGAGACTTAATTGCCTGAGCACTCAGGTGCCCCTCGAGAGATTTATTTTTAAAGAAATGGATCATGGAATTTATATAGCATCTGGCAAATCTGAAATTCAGGGCAAGCTGGCCGACTGAGATGTCAAAGGAGTTATTGAATCCAGATTTGAAAGGATTTGAATCTCATAGGATTTCAATGCTCTAGTCTTGAGGCTAAATTTCTTGTCCTTTGGAAAATCTCTGTCTTTCTTTTAAGACCTTCAACTGATTGGTTGAGGCTTCCCCGTATTATGGAGGATAATCTGCTTTAACTCAGAATCTGCTGGTTTAAATGTTAATAACATCTAAAAAATAACTTCACAGCAACATCCAGACTAGTGTTTGATCAACTGGGCACCATAGTCTGGCCAAGTAGACAAATAATATTAATCATCACAGCAGTTTTTCTTGTTTCTGAACACCTGTAACACTCATTGTGTTGTCATCAATTGTTAATTACACCAAATTACATCCTGTCTTAGTGTGATTAAACTAATTTATGCACACACTTCTGTGTGAAACAAGGTAAAATAGCATAGAACTACGTGTCTGTATTCCTAATCTTAAGGATTACTGACTACATGCATCTTTAATGTGTATTATGTCCCTGATGACAAATGTTCAAAAGATCCTTAATGCCTAATGAATCAGTTTTCTTTTTTTGGTGCTATACATCAAGATTTATCAAATTATGACCCATAAGTCAAATTCATATTGCAGTTTTTGTAAATAATATTTTATTAGAGCACAGAATTCTCATTAATTTCATGCTCTCAACTGTAATATTCATGATATAACTACAGAGTTGCATCATTGGAATAGAGAAAGTTTATTCTATTGGAATAGAGAGAGTTTATCCAAAATATTCTGTCTTAACTGAAAAAGTTTGCCAACCTCTATTGTTCACTAAAGCACTGACCCATTATTTCAGAACTCTACTGTCCATATTTTGCAATAATTGCAGTTAATCACATTTTTGCCTTTCACCCACAATTTCCTCTGCAGGGACATTCTAACTCTGTCTCATTGACTTACAGACCAAAATTATACTTTTTAGCATGCTCGTCTCAGGTAATATCTCAATTCCCAGTGCCTTTTCTTATATCTCTGGAGAGAAATTAGTCTTTTTTTCCTCTCATCTTCTTACCAGTGGTTACTAAAATATGTCTATTTTATGAACTTTGTTGTATCTTTTATTTTACTACTTCATTTTATTTCTTTTTAAAAAAGTATTTTTAAATTAAATTCAATTAGTTAACATACAGCGTATTATAAGTTTCAGAAGTACAGGTCAGTGATTCACCAGTCTTATATAGCACCCACTGTTCATTACATGATACGTCCTCCTTAATTTCCATCACCCAGTTACCCCATTCCCTACCCCATTCCCCTCCAGCAATCCTCATTTTGCTTTCTATGATTAAGAGTCTCTTATGGTTTGTCTTTCTCTTATTTCATCTTGTTTTATTCCCTCCCTTCCCCCATGATCCTCTTTTTTATTTCTTGAATCCCCCATGTGAGTCAGATCATATGATAATTGTCTTTCTCTGATTGACTTATTTCAGTTAGGATAGTATTCTCTAGTTACATCCAAGTCTTTGCAAATGGGAAGGTTTCATTTTTTTGATGGCTGAGCAGTATTCATTGTATATTTATACCACATTTCTTTATCCATTCACCTGTCAATGGATATCTGGGCTCTTTCTATATTTTGGCTATTGTGGACATTGCTGCTAAAAAATATTGGGGTGCAGGTGCCCCTTGAGATCACCGTATTTGTATCTTTAGGGTAAATACCTAGTAGTGCAATTGCTGGTTCATAGAGTGTCTCTATTTTTAACTTTTTGAGGAACATCCATACTGTTTTCCAGAGTGACTACAGCATCTTGCATTCCCACCAACAGTTACAGGTTTTTCTTTTCTCTGCATCCTGATCAACATCTATCATTTCCTGACTTGTTAATTTTAGCTATTCTGACTGGTGTGAGGTATTATATCAATGTTGTTTTGATTTGTATTTTCCTTATGTCAAGTGATGTTGAGCATTTTTTCAGGTGTCTGTTGACCATTTGTATGTTTTCTTTGGATAAATATTTCTTCATGTCTCCTGCCAATTTCTTCATTGGAAAATTTGTTTGTTGGATGTTGAATTTGGTAAGTTCCTTATAGAATTGGATACTAGCCTTTTATATGATATAACATCTGCAAATATCTTCTCCCATTCTGTCAGTTGTTTTTTGGTTTTGTTGACTGTTTCCTTTGCCGTGCAAAAGCTTTTTATCTTGATGTCTCAGTAGTTCATTTTTGCTTTTGTTTCCCTTGTCTTTGGAGATGTGTCTATCAAGAAGTTGGTGTGGCCAAAGTCACAGAGGTTACTGCTTCAGTTCTCTTCTAGGGTTTAATAAATTTCTGTCTCACATTTAGGTCTTTCATCCATTTTGAGTCCATTTTTGTGTATGATGTAAGAGAATGATCCAGCTTAATGCTTCTGCATGTGACTGTCCAATTTTCCCAACACCATTTGTTTAGAACACTGCCTTTTTTCCATCGGATCTTCTTTCCTCCTTTGTTGAAGATTAGTTGACCATAGAGTCGAGGATCTATTTCAGGGTTCTCTCTTCTGTTCCATTGATCTGTGGGGTCATACTGTCTTGATTATCAGAGCTTTGTAATAGAGCTTGAAGTCCAGAATTGTGATGCCCCTAGCTTTGGTTTTCTTTTTCAACATTCCTTTGGCTATTTGGGGTCTTTTCTGGTTCCATACAAATTTTAGGATTATTTGTTGCAGCTCAGCCAAAAAAATGTTGGTGATATTTTGATAGGGATTGCACTGAGTATATATATTGCTCTAGGTAACATAGACATTTTAGCAATATTTGTTCTTTCAATGCATGAGCATGGGAAATTTTTCCATTTCTTTGTGTTTGCCTCAATCTATTTCATGAGTGTTCTATATTTTTCTGAGTACAGATCCTTTGCCTATTTTATTAGGTTTATTCCTATGTATCTTATAGTTTTTGTGCAATTATAAATGAGATTGACTCCTTAATTTCTCTTTCTTCTATCTCATTGGTAGTATACAGGGATGCAAATGATTTCTGTGTATTGATTTTATAACCTGCCACTTTGATGAATTCCTGTATGAACTCTAGTAATTTTGGGGTAAAGTCTTTTGGATTTTCCACATATAGTATCATGTCATCTGTGAAGAGTGAAAGTTTGACTTATTTTTTGCCTATTCGGATATCTTTTATTTATTTTTGTTGTATGACCACTGAGACTAGGACCTCTACTACCATGTGTTTTTTTTCTTAAGATTTTATTTATTTATGAGAAAGAGAGAGACAGACACAAAGACACAGGCAGAGGGAGAAGCAGACTCCGTGCAGGAAGCTCGACGTGACACTCAATCCCACGACTCTGGGATCACTGCCAGAGCCAGAGGCAGATGCTCAACTACTGAGCAACCCAGGCCCCCCTCTACTACCATATTGAACAACAGTGGTGGTAGTGGACATCCCTGCTATGTTCCTTACATTAGGGGAGAATCTCTAAGAAAATGATATTTGCTGTGGCCTTTTTGTTTATGGCTTCTATGATATTGAGGCATGGTTCCTCTATCCTTACACTATGAAGAGTTTTGATCTAGAAATGATGCTACAATTTGTCAAATGCTTTTTCTGCATACATTGAGAGGATCATATGGTTCTTATTCTTTCTTATAGTAATGTCCTCTATCACATTGATTAGTGGATGTTAAACCAACTTTGCAGCCCAGGAATAAATCCCTCTTGATCGTGATGAATAACCCTTTTAATGTACTGTTGAATAGTATTGGCTGGAATTTGGGGAAAATTTTGGCGTCCATATTCATCCGGGTTATTGGTCTGTAATTCTTTTTGAGGGGGTCTTTGTCTGGTTTTAGGATTAAGGTAATGCTGGCCTCAAAGAAAGAGTTGGTAAGTTTTTCTTTCATTTCTATTTTTTGAAACCACTTCAAATGAATAAGTGTTATTCCTTTATTTTATTTTTTTAAACATTTATTTATTTATTTATTTATTTATTTATTTGAGACACAAAGAGAGAGAGGCAGAGATATAGGCAGAGGGAGAATCAGGCTCCTCACAGGGAGCCCAGTGTGGAACTTCATCCTGGATCCTGGGATCATGGCCTGAACCAAAGGCAGACACTCAACCACTGAGCCACCCAAGTGTCCCTGTATTATTTCTTTAAATGTTTAGTAGAATTCCCCTGGGAAGCCATCAGCCTTAGATTCTTATTTGTTGGGAGATTTTTGATTACTAATTTAATTTCTTGCTGGTTTTGGGTCTGTTCAGGTTTGATATTTCTTCCTGTTTCATTTTTGGTAGTTTATACACCTCTAGAAATGCATCTATTTTTTCCAGATTGCCTTATCTGTTGGCTTATAGTTGTTCATAATATGTTCTCATAATTGTATTTCTTTGATGTTGGTTGTAATCTCTCCTCTTTCATTAATGATTTTATTGATTTGAGTCATTTCTCTTCTTTTTGAAAAGTCTGGCTATGGTTTTTTTTTTTTTTTTTTTTTTTTTTTTTTTTTTTGGCTATGGTTTTATCATCTTATTAATTCTTCCAAAGAACCAGGTTCTAGTTTTGTTGATCTGTTCTACTGTTCTTTTCATTCTATTTCATTGAGTTCTGCTCTAATATTTATTAATTTTAATCTCCTGCTTGGTTTAGGCTTTATTTGCTATTCTTTTCCAAGCTTCTTTAGGTGGATGTTTAGGTTGTGTATTTGAGACTTTTCTTACTCTTGAGAGAGGCTTGTACTTCCCTTTTAGGACTGCCTTTGCTGTATCACAAGGGTTTTGAACGGTTGTATACACGTTTTCACTTATTTCCATGAATTTTTAAAATTCTTCTTTAATTTCCTGTTTGACCCACTCATTACTTAGTAGAATGTACTTTAACCTCCAAGTATTTGAGTTCCTTCCAAATCTCCTCATTGTGATTTAATTCGTTTCAAAGCACTGTGGTCTGAAAATATGCAGAGAACGACCCTAGTCCTTTGGTACCAGTTCAAACCTGATTTATGACCTCATATGTGATCTATTCTGGAGAATCTTTCATGTGACCTCAAGAAGAATGTGTAGTCCGTTGCTTTAGGATGAAATGCTCTGAATATATCTGTAAAGTCCATCTGGTCCAGTGTGTCATCAAATGTCCTTGTTTCCTTGTTGATCTTCTGCTTAGATGTCTGTCCATTGTTGTGAGGGGGGTGTTAAAGTCCCCTACTATTATTGTATTATTATCAATGTGTTTCTTTAATCTTGTTTTTAATTGGTTTATATACTTGCTGCCCCATGTTATGGGTATAAATATTTACAGTTGTTAGATCTTGTTGGATAGACCCTTTAATTATGATATAATGTCCTTCATCTTTTATTATAGTGTTTGGTTTAAAATATAGATTGTCTGATATAAAGATTGCTACCCCAGCTTTGTTTTGATGTCCATTAGTATGATAAGTGGTTTCTGCCCCCCTCAGTTTCCATCTGGAGGTGTCTGGGTCTCCAGTGAGTCTCTTGGAGGAAGCATATGGATGGGTCATGCTTTTTAATCTGATCTGATACCCTGTGTCTTTTGATTGGGGCCTTTAGTTCATTTTCATTCAGAGTAACTATTGAAAAATCTGAATTTAGTGCCAATGTATTACCTGTGAAGTCATTGTTTCTGTAGATTGTCTCTGTTCCTTTCTGGTTTCTGGTTACCTTTGGGCTCTCTCTTTGTTTTAAAAAAAATTTCCTTTAATATTTCTTGCAGGGCTAGTTTAGTGATTACAAATTCTTTTAGCTTCTGTTTGTCTTGTAAGCTTTTTATCTCTCGTCCTATTTTGAATGACATTTTTGCTGATTAAAGTATTCTTAGCTGTGTATTTTTCTCATTCAGTACCCTTTCTGGCCTGCCAGGTCTCTGCTGATAGGTCTACTGTCAGTCTAATGTTTCTACCTTTGTAGGTTAAAGACCCCTTGTCTTGTCTCATGTTGCTTTCAGGATTTTCTCTTTGTGTCTGAGATTTGCAAGCTTCAGTATTATATGCCAAGGTGTTGACCTATATTGATTTTGAAGGGGGTTCCCTGTGCCTCCTGGACTCGAATCCCTGTTTTCTTCTCCAGATTAGGGAAGTTCACTGCTATCATTTGCTCCAATATACCTTCTGTCTCTCTCCCTCTCTCTCTTTCCTCTTCTTTGGGGATCCCAATTATTCTAATGTTGTTTTTCTTTATGGTATCAGTTATCTCTCAAATTCTCCTTTCATGATCCAGTAGTTTTTTATCTCTCATTTTCCTAAGCTTCTTTATTCTCCATCATTTTGTCTTCCATATTACTACTTCTCTCTTTTGCCTCATTTTTTCCCAGCAGTTAGAGCCTCCATTTCTTATTGTATCTCATTAACAGGCTTTTTGATTTCTACTATTTCTACTTGATTAGATGCTAGTTCTCTTATTTATCCAGAAAGGGATTCTCTAGTGTCTCCTATACTTTTTTTTTTTTTTAAGTTCACATATTATCTTTATAATCATTAGTTTGAACTCTAGTTCTACATCTTACTTATACCCATACTGCGTAGGTCCCTGCAGTCATTAGTGCCTCTTGTTCTCTCTTTTTTTAGGTGAGTTTTTCCATTTTGTCATCTTGTCCAGGAAAGAATAGATGAAAAAGAAAACAAAATACTAAAATAACAATAATGACCTCAGAGAAATATACACTAAACCTATCAGAAGAGACCCAAAAAAGGAAAAAAAAATAATAAATACCAAGAAAAAAAGATAATATAGTCCAACAGATGAATAGGACAGAACAATACACTGGACGCTGTGTGTATTTTGCTGTTTATTAAAAAGCTAGATCTAAAATCATAAAAAAAGGAAAACATATATATGTGCAAAAAATTAAGCACATTGATAGGACAGGTTGTAACTATAAAATGAAAAGTAGCAGACCAAATTAAAAAAGAAGAAGAAGAAGAAGAAGAAGAAGAAGAAGAAGAAGAAGAAGAAGAAAGAAGAAGGAATATAAACAAATGGGAATAGAGCAATATACTACATCCTGACTGTATTTTGGTCTGTTAGAAGAACCTACATCCCAAAATCATAAAGAAAGAAAATATTATATATATATATCATATATGTATATATGATATATATAATATATATAAATCTTATATAAGATATATAAATCTTATATATATATCTTATATGTATATATACGAAATAAAATTAAATACATTGAAAAGATAGAATATAACTGTAGAAATGAAAATGTAAAAAAAAGTTTTTAACAAAATAATAGAAAAAGACAAAAAAGAGAGAGATTATCAGACATGTGAAGAAAATAGAGCAATGCATTAGTTTCTGGATGTATTTTGGTTGTTTGTTAGAAGAAACTGCATCTTAAAATTGTCAAAAAGAAAAAAACATGTTTACAAAAATAGAATTAAATACAATGAAAGAATAGAATGTAAGTGTACAAAAAAGAAAATTATAGAACATCTTTTAAAAAGAGTTGACAAAATTAAAAATTGGTTGAAAAAAGAATGAGAAAAAAATGAAAACTGTAAGACTGAAGAATCGTGGGGGAAAAATATGAATTCTAGATCACTATTTTCTCCTAGTGCTGGAGTTTGCAGTTATGTGTGATCAGTAAACTTGGTCTTGGTTGGATGTTCTTGTTGATCTTCTGAGAGAGGGGCCTGTTGTGCTGATTCTCAGGTGTCTTTGCCCCAGGTGGAATAGTACCACACTTACCAGGAGGCCAGGCTAAGTAAGATGCTCCAGAGTACTCTATGTGGCTTTTGATCCCTGAAGGCTTTCCTCACCTTCAGGACAAAAGAGTGAGAATGAGAATGGCCGCCTTCCAATCTCCAGTGCCACATCTGAAATCAGGGCCCCATCAGTGTACCCTCAGGAAAAAGGAATCTATCATTCTTGATTGCCTGGTCTCTGGCCACAGTCTGTGCTCACCCAGCCTGTGATCCAGCATTTCTATTTCTGGCATGTGCCCCCTTTTCGTGTCTACAAACCCTGCAAATTCTTGTGGCATGCACCCACACCACTCCTCCTGTGGGTAGGAAGGGGGTTCTTGAGGTGGTTCTCCCACTTGTTGGTCCCCCGCTTGGAGATCAGTCACCTGACTATGCCACAGTTTGCAGTATATGGCAGCCCTGAGCTGAGAGCCCACTCTTGAGCTCACTGATTGGCCCTGGGTTCCAGCTGATGCCTGGGAACTCTGCCACATGAGGCACCTTCAGCCTTCCCCAGACCACACTGTCCCACCTAGGATTTCACCTCATTTCACTACTTGGGCATCTTTCAGGCAGGGGCATCCATCACTGGAGCAGATTTTTAAAAGTTCTGATTTTGCACCCTACTACTTTATCACTCTCCGGGGCTGGCTGACACTTTTCTATTTGTAGATTTGCAGCTTTTCTTTTCTTAGACCTCCACTTGAGTTCTCAAATGTTCAGAATGATATGATAGCTATTTAGCTGAATTCCTGGGACCAGATGAAACTCCTACTCCTCCACCATCTTGGACTACCCACCCTCCATTTTATTTGTCTTATTTCTCTTTTCTAAAGGGTATGATCTGTAAATGTAGTCTCTTCATTTTGGTATTTAATGTAGTTTCTAGTTTTCCCAGGTGCCTTGCAAATAGTAACTGAGGGCTTCCCTATGGGAAGTCTGCTTCTCCCTCTCCCTCCACTGCTCTCCTTGCTTGTGCTCTCTTGCTCTCTTTCTTTCAAATAAATTAATTAAAAAAAAAAAAGAAAAGAAAAGAAAAGAAACACTACTATAGAGGTTGGCCCAGGATCAATGAACACAATGTCATCATTGGAAGATGGTATAAATGTAGAAATGGTCTTTGTATTCATATTGTACTTTATATTAATGCAAACTTCTAATCATGTAAAAATGCCTCTTTATTTATAATACCACATATAAAATTATTTGTGTGATATAGTAGGGAATAAGCACACACGCAATTATTTACAAACCATTAATGTAGATTTGTACTTTTTTGAGCACATAATTTGCTGGCCATTCCTATTAGGATTCTAAGTAATATACCTTTATATTGCATTTTGAAAGCAGAGCATATTTCAATGTAAGAAGTGGGTTCCTATCGATACATGGTTTGTATAAAGGAGGATAGTGTTTTTCAAATATGACAGTAGGTTAAATTCTACTTAAATACAGCTCACTTGTCCCTAAAATGTAAAAATTTTCTCCAAAATTTACAGCTGTGGCAGTTTTTTTTTTTTTAATTATTTTTTATGCTGTCTTCATGCAAGGGATAGTTTAGTGCACTTTACTGGAGATTTTCTGAGAACCATTTGTGAATGAGTGATTAAAACCTCTTTTGTATTTTTCCCTCAGGTATTAGCTGAAGTTCTTAAATTACTTGTTAATATTTGTTTCATATCAAGACAGGTTGATTTGTTTTACTAGTCATCAACATCAAACATTAATTTTCAGATTATCAGCACACAAAGTCTTAGAAAAAATGACTACATCAAAGAAAATGTTAAAAAGTAAAGATGTAGAAGTGATAGAAATAGTGATCATGTACACACATATAACTGAGAAATCAGGTTTCTTAGCAATACTGCATTCTTTATATCTTTCTGTTATAAAGATTCCACATATCTTTATTCTTTCTTCAACATCCTCACTATATCTTTATCATGGATAATTATTTGGCTGATATACAACTTATTTATTTAGCAAACATCACATTTGGAGCTGTGCAAAGTATTCATCATTATGAGTTTTGCTTTTTCCCATAGTCAATAGTTTTGAGAAAAGTACATTGTGAAGCTGTGGAAGCAGTTGTGGGCTGCAATAATCAGAGTTACACAATGGGTCATAAACATGTAAAGGCATACAGAATAATATCCAATATTTTCTTAATTTTTTTAAAAAAAAGTATTAGTATGTCCAGAGCAATAGAATAAACATTGCAGGGGATCCCTGGGTAGCGCAGCGGTTTAGCGCCTGCCTTTGGCCCAGGGCGCGATCCTGGAGACCCGGGATCGAATCCCACGTCGGGCTCCCGGTGCATGGAGCCTGCTTCTCCCTCTGCCTGTGTCTCTGCCTCTCTCTCTCCCTCTCTCTGTGACCATCATAAGTAAATAAAAAAAAAATTAAAAAAAAAAGAATAAACATTGCATTCGCTCTACAGAGTGTATAAAAATGAATCTATTCATATGCCAACAGCATGTTGAGTTTAATAACCTAATTAAAAGTTTTATTGTATCTATTAGAGAAAAAAATCAAGAGTCATGTTTAACAAAATAAATAAGTGAGAAAGAAAAAAAACAAAGCAATTAAACAAAACCAAAGAAAACAAAATTAAAACCCAGCCACAGTTTACTGAATCTTTATCATCAGCTTTGATTATTACTAGAATATAATTCTAGTAATTTGGGGCCGATTTCATGCCTTTTTAAAGGTCCTATGCAATGAACAGCTTATTTGCAGTAACATAAGCTTTATTAAGGAAGGAAGGGTTTTATTTTGTTTTATTAACTGCTGTATCTCCAGAACCAACAAATGTGCCTTCAATAGAAGATTCTTAATTAAAACTGAGAACATGTTATCTTTTCTCTAAATTCCTAACATTCTTAGTATTTAAGTTAACTGACATGTACACAGTGTTTTTATGTACCTGATACATATAAATGTATGTGCACACACATACATACCCATTTACTTTTGTATTTAATAAACATATACATTTACATATGCAGATTTTACTTTTGGAAAAAAATTGTGTATTGTTATGTGGCAGGGACAATCAGGGTCCACCAAACAGTCTTTTACTTTCTTATTTCCCATTCTCCCTTGCAGAACTTTGAGTAGCTGTGTAGTGTATAGTTTTTTTCAGCCAAGGCCACTGAAAGACTGTGTATCTACTCCCTCCCTCTTTTCCTCTAATGTAGCAATTTCTTAATTATTGTGACAGAGGGGAATTTCCCAGGCTTTATTTGCTTTTCATATTAAACACTTGAAAGTCTTAACTGACATGTTATATCAACAGAGCTTAGCCTATTATGACTAATACAGTTGTTTGGTATGACCGTCTTGCTGATGTGTTATTATTTAATCTTTTGATATATTATGACCCTTCTAGATAAATTCTGATAAATCTATGATCTGTGGGAAGCTTAAGTTTATGTAACTTAATGTTCCTTGATAAGATCTATACACTAAATAGGTATTAATGGTATATTATTTAAGTACATTAATGCTTAATTCTATCCCTTCTAAATGTCTATTATTTTCTCTTCTCACCTGATAATATATCTAGACTTGAAACTCCAAGTCTGTAATCTCAATTAATTTTTTTCACTTTCTTGAGACTCATCTTCATAATCCAACAAACAATATCTTCAATGTTTATTACTTCTAACCTATCTTACTCTAAAAAGAGGTGATTCTCTGAAAAAATATATACTAAAATTTCTTCTCATGCCTACAGACCTCTACATATGAATTCCTCTATTTTTTGAGAGCAGTGACTGACAGTAATTACATTTTCGGACTCACTAGCCATTCCTTCAATTACCTGTGCAATTTGGCTTTCCTACTATACACCATTCTCTTGAAAATATTCTTAATGTTTCGAATTTCTATATCCATCCCTATTTTCTCTATCAACTTATGACTTGAAATTTCAGCAGAACTTGAATAAGTAGATCACATCTTGGAACACTGTCCTTCATTTCAATTTTAAATATCAATTAAAGTATGTTTATTTTTCTTTGTGAACAAAATTTTGTCTGTAGTCTACATAAACATGAAAAATAAAAGCCAATGGTTTTGCACCTATAAGATTTTATTCTTCTTCCTTTCATTTATTTTTATCCACCTGACAGAAGAGAAGAGTGGAAGAGTATGGAAAGTGTACATTCTCCTTGTTGGAATTTGGTTCTTCTAATTTTAAAGAATGGATAAAGAGTATATTATCAGCGAGAGTTCTGAACAATGCAAACCTTTGAGCAACCACACAGATACATGGACAAGAAAGGAACCATTGTGGAATTTTGAAGTTAAAGTACACTACAAATCTATTATTTTATGAAGTGCCTTTTTCACATCCTTTCCCCACATATTTGATTATTTTTTGTGTGACATGAATTTATAGCTAAATATTCTGTTCTCTGTTTGGTTGTAAATTTTTCCAACCTTGTGTAAAGTCTTAACCATCCTATTTCTGTATAGACCATTCATCTATCTTGTCTTGTTATGAGTTAGCATTATTACTTCTGTGGAGGTAGTAATTTACTCCCCATCTTTTGCATAAGCCTTCATTCAAACTTTGGGGATGGAATTGGGATGATGGTATTAAGACCCTAGGCTCACTTTTGCTCATGAGTAGAACTAGACAACAGTCAAATCAGCTTGAATATCCAGAAACCAACTTGAGACTGACAGAAGAAGCTCCACATCTAAAGGTAGAGAAGAGGCTACACTGAGGAAGGTAGGAAGTGTGGAGATACAGCTTGGGAGAGAAACAAATCATAGCAGGGGAGAGAACTACAGTTCAGGTAGAAAGGCTAGAGATGGAATAGCACACAGGGGAACCCTCACAAGGAAGATAAATCCTCATAGCAGTTGGCATGGAAAGCGAAAAGGGTCAAGTTGTGTGAGTTTCTACAACCACTGGGGCTTAAAGACAGGAGATTTATTTATTTATTTATTTATTTATTTATTTATTTATTATTTATTTTTTTATTATTTTTTAGATTTTATCTATTTATTCATGAGAGATACACACAGAGATAGAGAGGCAGAGACATAGACAGAGGGAGAAGCAGGCTCCATGCAGGGATCTGGATGTGGGACTCGATCCCAGGGCTCCAGGATCACACCCTGGGCTGAAGGCAGGCGATAAACTGCTGAGCCACCCAGGGATCCCCAAGAATGGAGTTTTAAAGGACAAGGCACTTGGCTCAGGGAGAGCACAGAGTCATTGCAGCTGCTGTTGGAGAGAAGGCAGGGAGAACAGCCCATGGACATACAGTGTGGAAACAGTGATCTGAAGAGTGCACACAGTGGGGAGGTCATTTTCTCATTTCACAGCATGTCCTAGAGAAATAGCATTTATGGAGAGATCCTTCTGGGAACGAAGAAACTAGCAGAAGCCATTTCCCTCCCTCACACTTCTGCAGAAGCACACAGCAGCTGTGAGAACAAGTACAGAGCCAACACTTGCTACCAGCTTGCTTAATCCAAACCCCATTCATACGCTCTGGTGAAACTACCCTTCCCAGTCACATTTGTCTCAGTATCACACCAAATCTGTTCCCCTCCCCTGCTCACACCCTCTCTCCTGACTCAGGAATCTTGCAGGACCTCAATTCCAGTGGCAGGTAACAGGTCTCATTGCATAAAGCAGACCAGAGTGTACCTAGTAAAACACAGAACACTTAGGCAAGGGAACAAACATGGTCCACAACATACAAAGAAAGCCTCTGCACATGATTTCCCTGAAGGATAAAGTGGCCAGGAAAAATACAGCAGAGCACACACAGTGCCCATTGGAGACACCTCCAAAAGCACCAGGCCCTAAGGAACAGGCGACACTGCACTTCAGGGCACTATAAGAACTCTTCTTTATAAGTTCATTCCCTCAAGAACAGGGACATAGCTGAATTTCCTAACACAGAGAAACAGGCACAAAGGCTCAGACAAAATGAGAAGACAGAGAAATTTGTCCCAAATGAAAGAAGAGGACAAGGCCATGACCAGAAATATAAGTGAAACATATATAACTAACATGCTTGATGGAGTATTTAAGGCAATGATCATAAGGATATTCATTCGACTTGAGAAAAGAGTGGAAAACATGAATAAGGCCTTTAACACAGAGAGAAGGAGTGACATTACAGAGATAAAGGACTCAATAAATGAGATGAGGAACATACCTGATGGAAAGCACAGCAAGCTAGAAGAAGCAGAGGAACAAATTAATAACCTAGAAGGTAGAGTAATGGAAAGTAATCAAGCTGAACAAAAGAGATAAAAAAGAATTATGCAAAATGAGAATAGGCTTAGAGAAGTCAGTGACTCCATCAAACATAATAACGTTCATATTATAGCAGTCTCAAAAGAAGAAGAGAAAAAGGGTGGCAGACAATTTATTTGAAGAAATAATAGCTAAAAACTTCTCTAATCTGGGAAAAGGAATCAGAATCCAAATTCAGGAGGCATAGAGAACTTCTAACAAAATCAACAAAAGCAGATCCATACCAAAACATATTAATAACTAAGCTGGCAAAATATAATAATACAAAAATCAAAAGCAGCAGGACAAAAGAAGACAGTAACATACTAGGGAAGCCCCATAAGTCCTGGTGGGTTTTTGTTTGTTTGTTTGTTTGTGTTTGTTTTTTTGCAGAAACTTTTCAAGCCAGAAGGAAGTGACATGGTATATTCAAAGTGATGAAAGGGAAAAATTCGCAGCCAAGAATACTCTATCCAGCAAGGCAATCATTCAAAATATAAGGAGAGATAGTTTCCTAGGCAAACAAAATCTAACAGGGCTTATGACCACTAAACTATGTCTGCAGGAAATATTAAAGGAAATTCTGAATGGAAAGGAGAGAGCAGAAATTACAGTATAAAGGTAAGAAACACAAAAGCAGTGACAATGATTATTTCTGTAAAAAAAAATAAATCAAAGAACTCACATAATAGAAGGATATAAAATTTGACAACATATACCTAAAACACAGGGAGGAAAGGATTAAAGAATGAGTTTAAACGTAAGCAACTATCAACTTAATATAGAATGCTATATGCCAAAGATGTTATATACAAGTGTAACAGTAACTATATATCAAAAACCACTCCTTAAACATGCAAAAAATAAAGAGGAAAAAATCCAAATACATCACTAAAGAAAATCGGTAAACCATTGAAGAGAAAAAGACAAAGGATCTGAGAAAATCTTCAGAAACAATCACAAAAAAGTAATAAAATGGCAATAAATACACATCTATCAATAATTACTTTGAATATAAACTGACTAAATATTCCAATCAAAAGACCTAGGTGATATAATGGATTAAAAAAAAAAGACTCATCTATATGCAACCTACAAGGCATTCACTTTAGACCTAAAGACACCTGCATATTGAAATTGAAGCAATGGAGCAAAACATGTATTATGCTAATGGATGCCAAAAGAAAGCCAGAGCAGCAATACTTGTATCAGACAAAATAGGCTTTAAAACAAAGACTGTAGCAAGAGAGACAAAGAAGGACACTATATAATAATGAAGGGGCCAATGTAACAAGAAGATATAACAATTGTAAATATATCCCCAACTTAGCACTCAAATACAAAAAACAGTAATAAACATAAAGGAAAATATAAAAGGGAATTTTAACACCCTACTTATATCAATGGTGAGTTAGGGACAAACAGGGCTAGGTAGGAAAGATAGGTAAGGGGCCACAGAATCAGGCTCACAAAAATCCCCAAAATGCTGAGGTGTAAGGAAACCAGCTAAAACAAGCCAGATCACCCTGCCCTAGGTGTGAGCAGGGGGGGTGTCTTTTTTATGATAGTTATCTATGACCAACAAAGAATACCTTGACCCTAAAGAAGTAAGCCATTAAAGATGTTTTCACTAGTCCTTACTCAATGCTGATATCAATAGGTGCCTTCAAAGGATTTAAGTTCCCTGGTCGGTTTTCAATAAAAGCTCCCAGTGGCAGCCCTGTCAGGACCCCTGCCATTTTTGAGAGTTTTTTCTGTATCCTCACTTAATAAACTTCTATCACGTTACTCACTCTCCTTTGTTGGTGAGATTCATTCTTCAGCTCCATGAGACAAGAACCAAACTCCCATATCAACGGGCATATCATCTAAACCAAAAATCAACAAGGTACAATGGCTTTGAATGACATGCTGGAACAGATGGATTTAACAGATATATTCAGAACATTCCATCTTAAAACAGCAGAATACATCTTCTTTTTAAGTGCACAGGGAACATTTCTCAGAATAAATCATATATTAGGCCACAAAACAAGCTTCAGTGAATTCAAGAAGATTGAAATCATACTATGCATCATCTTTTTCTGATCACAATGCTATGAAACTACAGGTCAACCACAAGAAAATACCTAGAAAGGCCACAAATATACATAGGTTAAACAGCACACTACTCAGCAGTGAATGGGTTGACTGGGAAATAAAGGAAGAAATAAAAAATTGCACAGAAACAAACGAAAATGAGGACACAACAGTCCAAAATCTCTGAGATGCAGCAAAAGCAGTACTAAGAGGAAAGTTTATAGCAATACAAGCCTTTCTCAAGAAGAAAGTAAAATCTCAAATAAACAAAAAGCTAGGAAAAGAGTAACAAACAAAACTGAAAACCAGCAGAAAAAGAGGAAATAATAAAGATTAAAGCAGAAATGCATGGTATATAATTTAAAAAAATAAAGTAGTAGGACAGATCAAGGAAACCAGGGACTAGTTCTTTAAAAACTCAATATAATTGAAAATTGTCTCACCAGATTTATCAAGAAAAAAAATGACTAAAATAAATAAAATGACAAAGAGGAGGAGAAATAACTACCAATACCAGAGTATTACAAAACAATTATAAGAGAATATTATGAAAAACTATATGCCAACCAATTGTACAACCTAGAAGAAATGGATACATTCCTAAGAAAATGTAAGTTACCAAAACTGAAGTAAGAAGAAATAGAATATTTGCACAGATTGTTAGCCAGCAAAAAAATTGAATCAGTAATCAAAAACTCACAAAAATCAAGTCCAGGAACAGATGGCTTCACAGGCAAATTCTGCCAAACACTTAAAGAAGAGTCAACACTCATTCTTCTCAAACTATTCTAAAAAATAGAAAAGGAAGGAAAACTTCAAAATGAGGCCAGCATTATCCTGATCCCAAAAACAGATAAAGACACCCCTAAGAAAAAGAAGTACAAGCTAATTTCATTGATGAACATAGATGCAAATCTCAACAAAATACGAGTAAACTGAATTCAACAATACATTAAAAAAATTCATTCACCATGATCAAGTGAGATTTATTCCTGGGTTACCAGGGTGATTCAATATTCCTAAATCAATCAACGTGATGCAACACATCAAAAAGAAAAAGGTTTAGAATATGATCTTCTCAACAGATGCAGAAGAAAACATCTGACAAAGTACAGCACTCATTCATGATCAAAACCCTCAACATGATAAAGTCCATATATGAAAAACTCATAACTAACATCACGCTTAATGGGGAAAAACTGAGACCTTTTTCCCTAGGGTCAGAAACAAGACACGGATGTCCACTCTCACCACTTTTATTCAACATAGTATCAGAAGTGCTTGTCCCAGAAATCAGACAACAACAACAACAACAAAAAAGGCATACAAATTAATAAGGAAGGAGTAAAACTCTCACTATTGCAGATAACATGATATATATAGAAAACACAAAAGACTCCACCAAAAACTGCTAAAACTGATGAAGGAATTCAGTAAAGCCTCAGGATACAAAATCAATGTGCAGAAATCTATTGCGTTTCTATACACCAATAATAAAGCAGAAGAAAAATAAATTAAGAAAATAATCTCATTGGGGCACTTGGGTGGCTCAGTTAGTTAAACCTCCACGTCTTGATTTCAGCTCAGGTCATGACTTCAGGGTTGTGAGATTGAGCCCTGTGCTGGGCTCTGCACTTAGCATGGAGCCTGTTTATGATCGTCTGTCTCTCCATCTGCCCTAACCCCCGTCTTCTCATGCAAATGCTCTCTCTCTCTCTTTCTCTCTCTGGAAAAAAAAAAAAAAACATAAAAGGAAAATTAAAAAAAAAAAGAAAACAAAAAGGAAAGAAAAGAGTCCCATTTACAATTGCACCTAAAATAAGATATCTAGTAATAAATAACACAGAAAATGAATAATCCAATTAAAAATAGGCAGAAGATATGAACATATTTTTCTAAAGACACACGGAAAGTTGCCCAACATCACTCACCATCAGGACAATGCAAATCAAAACTACCATTAGATACCACCTCACACTTGTCAGAATGGTTAAAGGGATGTTGGTAAGGATGTGGAGAAAAAGAAACCCTCATACACTGTTAGTGGGAATGCAAACTGGCTCATCCCCTGTGGAAAACGGTATGGAGGTTCCTCAAAAAACTTAAAAATAGAACTGCTTTATGATCCTGCAATCACATTACTGAGTATTCACTCAAAGAATGCAAGAGCATTAATTCAAAGGGATACATGCACCCCTATGTTTATAATAGTGAAGATATGTCATGTCCATTGATTGATGTGATATTTATATATATATTTATATATGTGATATACTATTACATATATAGTGGAGTATATCTATATACATATATATGCATACATATATATATATGATGGAATATTATTCAGCCATAAAATAGAAGGAAATTTTGCCATTTTCAATGAAATGGATGGAGTTACACAGTATTATGCTAAGCAAAATAAGTCAGCCATAGAAAGACAGATATCATATGACTTCACTATATGTGGAGTTTAATAAACAAAAAAAAATGAACAAAGGGGTAATAGAGAGGGCGGGAGAGAGAGGGAAATACGAAATAGACTCAATTACAGAGAACAAACCGATGGTTACCAAAGGGGAGGGGGTACAGTAATGGGCAAAGTAGGTGATGGGGATTAAGGAGGGCACTCGTCATTATAAGCATTGGGTATTGCTCGTTATGCCCTGATGGTGACGTATGGAATTACTGAATCACTATATTGTACCCCTGAAACACTGTGTCTTAAAAACAAAACAAAAAATCTCTTGTTCTATTTCAGAGCTGAAGTGAGGCTATCCTCCTCCTTCAAAACATGGGGTTCCCATTTTCTTGTCCTTCTTGTTAGTTTCTTCTCTAAATTTCCTGATTTACTCATTCCACTCATTCCTATGCTTAATTATGTTTTTCATGTGAATGACTTCTACAGCAATCTATCCAACCATATAATCTCTCCAGAAATCCTGTTCTGTGATTTTTAATATTTTTGGATGTTGCAGACATTTTATTTAGGAGACAGAAGTTAATATAATGCTATAGCCTGTTATACAGGGCACATGTAGTTCATTTACAGAGTGGTAAATTGTTGCCTATGGTAATAGTCTGTAGGCTTCCTAGAGGAATCTTCTTATGAGTTCTGCTGATTTATTAGGAATATAAATGTCTCTATCAGATAATGGCCATTTTGTAAATGGTAAGAGTGATATTTTAAGTTTAGGAGAAAGGCTGATGATCTAAAATGACCTCCAAAAATAACCCACAAAAAATAACTTTATAGGGAAAATGTAAAATGTAAGTATTCTGTGTATTAAGTTTATACTATTTGGGATATTACTTTAGTGACAATTAGTCTTTTATTCTCATACACACTTAAATGAATATTTCATTAGCGAGAAAGGCATTAAAATAATGGACACTGTTCTCTGTCTCATCCTGATACGTTAACCGATCTGTTTTATAAATTCAAACTTATAAACTTCATGTGTTCATTCTTATATAATCATATGAAAGCATTTATGATTTCTTCCAGAACTAATTCATTCTCCTACATATTCTTTCATGAAAAGAGGATATGAGTCATGAATTTAATATTTGACCGAAACATAACATCCTCACATTGTACACAGACCCCTGATACCATCACTTATTCTTAAGTGAGATGTATTTGCTCAAGCATTGATTCATTCATTTAACAGATATTCATCTGATGCTTTCTTTGTGACAGATATTGCCTTTAGCACCGGAAATCCATGAAAACAGGGGGAATGTTCATTATAATATGCATTCTAAATGATATCCTTAAATTGTAAAGCCAAGAACATTCTGGCAGAGAGCATATCAATTTCTAAGTTTCTAAATTTCTAAGTAACCTTGATTTATGCAGGAACAAGAAAAGGAAACCACTGTGACTGGTGCATCCTTACCAACTAGAAGAGTCTTGATGTCAATGCAGAAAAGACAAAATCCAGAAGGGTCTTATGGAAAGTAGGAAAGATGGAAAGGCTTTCCTAAATAAATTTTGTAACAGATTGGAACAGGACTTTATTAATAGATTACTTTGGTTCCTAGGGGAAAAAAAAAAAGCAATTTGTAGGAAGAAAGAATAGGAGAAGAGTGAACAATTAGCATATCTCCTGATAAGAGAGGAGGAACATGTATCTTTCTTATGAGTACTTGAAATTGGGTTTATATCACAATATGGATATCCTACTGAGATGTGTCTATAAAGTTTCTTTTATTCTAGATTAGAGGCATAGAATAAGATATGGTGTAAAAATAGGCTGCGTAGCCCACTTCCTACTCTAATGATGAAAAGAAACAAAGGGATTAAACAAGAAAAAACATTCCAAAGGAGAGAAGCTACATTTACAATCATATTTTCATTCCTTTTATTAAGGTTTTATCTGTTGTAACCATGTGATATATTTTTATTCCCGTTCTTGAGGTACTAAATCCTGCTTCTAAGGCATGGTGGAAGAACTTTTACAGGAAATTGTCTGAGGTTCCCAAGAGATCACAATACATTTTTAAATTGGTAGTCCACAAACTTTTACATGAATTGGGATCACCTGCAGAGTTTTATATATCTTGTTGGAGGCATGATTCAGGAGGCACGTAATAGGGCGCAATAACTGCATTTCTAACAAGTCCCCAGGTGAGGCTGACATCACTGGTCAGGAGACCACATTTTAGAGCACTGTTTTAAAATTATAAAAATGTCTCTGGAATTTTAGTCAGAGAAGCATCATTTGTTTTGTTGTTATTATTGGAGTGGATATTCAAAGATAGTGGTGACTTTGGATCCGGAGATCATGGTTGACCATTATTCTAGCTTTACCTGCTTCTGTTGTTCTCCTAATTATTAATACAAGAGGGGGTGTTAAAAATGAATATATTCACATACTGTCTGAAATCCAGACAGAAAGAAGATGAACGGAAGAGGAAAATAGAGGAATAAAAACAAGGAATTAAAACAAGAAGGAAGGGATCCCTGGGTGGTGCAGTGGTTTGGCGCTTGCCTTTGGCCCGGGGCGCGATCCTGGAGACCCAGGATCGAATCCCACATCGGGCTCCCGGTGCATGGAGCCTGCTTCTCCCTCTGCCCGTGTCTCTGCCTCTCTCTCTCTCTCTCTCTGTGACTATCATAAATAAATAAATAAATAAATAAATAAATAAATAAATAAATAATAAATAAACAAGAAGGAAGAGGAAGAGGACAAGATGAAGCACACATTTGCTTTGACTAATTGGAGGGAAATGAGTATTTTAAAAGATTCTTTTTCAATTAGGTATGTCTTCCTATTGAGGGCTCATCTCTATAAGATTTTTTATTGATAACTTAATATATTTTTTTAAAAAGATTGTATTTATGTATTTGAGAGAGACAGAAAAAGAGAGAGAGAAAGAGTATAATTGGAGACAGGGGAAAGCTGATCTTCTCCCTTTCCCTCCACTGAGCAGGGAGCCTGATGTGGGGTTCCATCCCAGGATCCTGGGATCATGAAAGATGTTTAACAAACTGTTATTTAGCCACTTAGGTGACACAATAACAACACAATTTTTTAAAGAACTTTACTGATATTTCAGACTCAACCAACTGTTAGGAAAACAGGATTTACAATTTGGCACCTCTTCATTATTTTAAGCTTTCCTTGGTCCTATATCTATAAGATCTTTAGCTTCCGTTTTTAATCTGGAACAAAGAGGGGCATTAACGACCTCTTTGAATTCTGAAGTGAGGACAAAACTGTATATGATATGCAAAATGTTTAATATATTCTCCAAACTTCAGCATTGCTTGTCCTTCTTATATTCAATATCATAGGGGATTTTTGAACAACATAAAACAAAATAAATACACTCTGATGAGGATCCCCCCAAATTCATGTACACATGGAACCTTGAAATGTGACTTCATTTGGAAAGAACTTTGCAGATGTAATTAGTTAAGGATCTTCAGGTGACATGACCTAACTCTAATGAGTGGCATCCTTATGAGAAGAGGGGAAGATGCAGCAATACACAGGGAAGAAGGAATGTGAAGAGGAGATAGAGGTTAGAATAATTTACTACAAGCCAAGAATGTCCTGGAGCCAGCAGGAGCTGCAAGAGGCAAGATTTCTTCCCTACAGCCTTTAGGGAGAGCATGACCCTGCTGATACCTTGATTGCCGACTTCTAGCCTCTGAAACTGTGCAAGAGTAAATTTCTGATGTTTTTAAGTCACTAAGTTTGTGGCAATACATCATGGCAGCCCCAGGATATATAATATACCATATAGGTGTGATATATACATCAACCACCTCTGTTTATCATGACATTTACGTTTTATAGTTTGTAGTATATTCCTCTTCTGTGTTAATTTTTTGACCCAAAGTCGGTTGTCCTAGGTTTCTGTGACTACTTTAACAAATTAGCACAAACTGGGTGGCTGAAAACAACACAAATTAATTCTTTTACTTAGCTTAGGAGGCCAAAAGTCTGAGCTCAGTTTTATCAGACTAAATGCAAGGTGTTGCCAAGGCTTCATTCCTTCTTGAAGCTCTAGGAGATGGTCTGGCGGCTGCCCATATTCCTTGGTTTATATCCTTTCTCTGCATCTCTCCAACCTCTTAGTTTGTCCTCATACCTCCTACTTCTCTGGCAATTGTACTTTCTCCGTGCTATGAAGACACTTGTGGTTTTGTCTCTAGGGGATAATGCAGTATAATCTCCTCACTCAAAGATCCCTAATGTATTAACATCTGCAAAGTTCTTTTTTGCCATAGGTTACACTTACAGGCTCCAGGCTTTGGAACTTGTACTTGTTTGGAAGACATTTTTCAGTTTACCACATGAGCTAAACTTAAAAAAAAAAAAAAAAACAATTATTATGCATTTCTCTTTTTGATCCTGCTATGCATTCCTATGTCCTCCTAGTTATATGGAATCCCAATATTCTAGCCTGTTGACCTGCAGAAACTGGTAGAGACTATAAAACAGTAGCAATAGAGTTGGCAAATAAGGTATTTAAACACATACAGAAGTCACTGTGCTCTGTCCTCTTTACCTGCTTCACTGCAGGTAAAACACAGTGAGTTCATGGGGTGTGAGCAAAGGTGGCTCCCCAAGGGACGAAAGTAAAGAGACCAAGATAAACATTTGCTAAACATTTGTCACATCGATATTATATGCACTATCAGGTAATCCAAGAGCTATTTTGGAACATCGTGAGTGCTAGTGTAGAGGCCAAGGGAAGGTAGTCCCAAGACAGGGCATTTTTGCCTGAATATTATTTTGAGTTCAAAGAAATCAAAACTGAATAGTTTCAGGAAAAGCTCTTTATCTCTCCGTCAACAATCCGATTCTACAAGGAAGATAGCTATTAACAGATACTCATCTTTACCTAAAAAATCTTATCAACCTAAATAGGGCAATGTTTGTCTTCCAAACATTTCCTTTCCTCTTCTGGCTAACAGCCTTTTCTTCTTCTGTATCTTCAGGCCCCTGATGCTCTCCTTAGCCTGAGTGTGTCACATTGCCCCGCTGCTTTCAGAATATTACGTCTATGTGCATTCCCCATACATCCACTATTAAATTTAATTTTCTCCTGTTAATCCATCTCATGTCAATTTGATTCTTAGCTCAGCCAGAAGGACCTTGAAGGGCAGAGAAAATTCTTTCTCACTAACACTAACATCAAGAAATTCAATTAAATTGATCTGGGAATAAAATGAGAAAGATGAACTAGAATGCATTTGAAATTAGGAGCCACAAGTTTAATCAAGTATGCCAAATTGTTTGAGAAAGTGTAGGTATAGAGAAGGGAGATAAGCCTAGACTTTTGAAATTCAAATGCAAAGATTCTATTTTTGTTTGGGTGTTGAAAATGGGAAAAGCAGCCTTGCCAGGCCAGTGAGTTCCAGTTGTGTTGATTGTGATTTCCCTTTTCTGAAGATGAACAAAGAGGGTTAGTTATCAAAGCCCAATGTCATCGTGCTTACAAACTACATAATAAACTACCTAAGTTTAGATTCAATACCAGCAAGTTACTCTTTGACATCGTGACTTCTGTTTACTTTGTGTATTGGAGATAAAGTCCTGACTAGTCTGATATTGTTCTAGCTTTTGCCCTGCTCACAAAAATTAAATGAACTATTTATGTGGATATATGTATGTGAACCCAAAGTGACAGCTGAGGAGTTTGTACCTTTTTTGTTGATTTTCAAACTTCAATGTGTTGTATGAATAGCATGCGATATTTAAATGATCAAATAACTATGAACAATTATGCATTTCATGTATAAAAAGTCAGAAAATACAACAAAGGCTTGGGTGAAAAATGATATATGTTTTCTAATAATAACATCAATATCCTAATATACAAAAGGCACAATTTTGATTTTGCTGCATTTTTTTTGTTGTTGTTCTTTCTTAGATTGCTTCTCTGTTTCAGGCTTTTTTTCTGCACGTACTTAAGTACTGCGTATTTGTTTGTATATCTAGAGAAAGAAATAAACACACTTTTTAAATTCAAGGTTATTGTAAAGTTACTGAGCTGTATCTCCTTTATGAACTAGTTGTTCTTATAGTTTCAGTCATTTTTTTCCTTTATTATTATTCCCTAAGGAGCAAAGCAATGATAATATTGTAAATATTTTAGTGATAGGGTTTTTGGAGGATCATTTCCATGGTTAGTAACTGAGTAATAATTGTTCACTCAAGGTCATCATTGAAAAACAGTTCTCCGGCCTAAATGAAGAGAATGGAATGTTTTAGGCAGTTGGGTCCATCTCACTAAGATGTCGGGGTGGGGGGAGGGGAGTTCACTGGGGCCTTATTAGGCACTTGAGCATTTATTGATCACTGCTGTCTGCTCAACAGAGATGCTAATGTGAACCTGGACCACTTTTTCCATGTGTAGAAGCTAATAACATAAATAAATCACGAAGTAGAAGGAAATCGCATTTTACCTATTCCATTATGAATAGATCTCCAATGACCCTTGATAGAACGGTTCAGCCTTAACACATTGGTAAGAAATATCCTTACAATGCAGAAGTACAAAGTGATGCCTTATGATTACCTATAAAATTGTGATGCTTTGTAGTGAAAAAAAGTTTGTAGAGTTGTATGCACAATTTTAGATTAGTCATGTAAAGGTATGGAGAAACATACTAAAAATATAAATCAAATTATATCAGCCGTGCCTTTTGTTGGTATGAATATGTAATATTTTGTTTCTCTCTGTATCTACATTTTCCAAAATCTCACTTAAATAAAAATATGTGTGAGATTATTTAAATGAAAGAAAATAGCAAGTGAATTGAAAAGCCTGGAGTATTTTAACATTGATAGTGCTTATAAAACTAGTAACACTCGCCTTATAAGACTCAATCTTGACTGTAGGATTGCCGAATGTTTGCCTTGCCCATTGATGAATTTATGTTTTTTTCAAGTATTTGATGAGCCATTAGGAGAGAGTTGCTGGAGTTATGTCATTAGATGGTATGCCCCTGACTTCACATACTAAACTTCAACTCTCAACCCACAAGTCTCCACAACCAGTCACAGCATCTCATTAAATGGTACCGATCTTTATGGACATATTTGATGCCTCTCTCTCAGATTCCTTTTTTTCAATAAATCTTCTCTTGAATCAATTCTAACTATAAAATATGACAAGTGTTATGTCTTCTCCCCATATATGTTGCCACTTTATTAGTGCATATGCAGTCTTTGAGGCTGCTGATCTTCTGATTCCCACTCCTTCGCTCGTCTCCATGCAGCCACAAGAATGGTCTCTAAAAGTGAATGTGTCATGTCATATGCATTCAAGACATTTCAAAAACTGTTTTTCCCTACACCAGAATGAAATTGTAACATTTTAAGAAAAACTTAGAATCCCTGCATATGGGCAATGCCTACCTTTCCAATCCCGTTGGATATCAATCCCGTTGGATATTGGTATCTTCCTTTCTCATGACCTTCCACCCATGTGGGAGTTTACAGAAAAATAGTACAAGATACATCAAGTAGAAGAGCATCTATCATAGAGAAGACAAACTGAAGCTGGCTGAACAGAAGTACATTCAGAGATGCATTTTCTTTACCAGCAGCGAATGATTCTTGCAGGCAGGTTCCCCTCCACAACACACAAAAAGAGGTCATCTATTTGCATATGGTTGACAGCAAGCAGGCTATCCTAACTTGCCTTAGCTTGGTTGTTGAGCTAACAAAGACCGAGGTTTGTCAGCTCCTGCTGTAACTATAGAGAGATAGGACCTGTCCTGGGACTAAGGTGCTATCTCCAAATTGCTGGCACTTGGAGTCAAGCCAACTAGCAATGGCAGCTACACTCCTGTCTCTCTCTCCTCCCCGGTCAGATATACAGATATAGTGACATATACTCATGTCACACTGTAAAACAAAACCAAACCTCAGATTTTGCTTTCCTTTGTAGGAAAAACCCTAGATCTTCCGTACTGTGTGTTCCTTCCCCATGAGTCTCCTTTACTGCTCACAAAGAACTCTTTACTTCTAGTGATGAAATGAGTGGAGTTTTTTTTCCCCACAACAAGCAATTCTCTGCAATACCAGGTGGGATCCTACAATTTAATTCAATTCTCACACTATCTATCCAGAGATGTGATTATATTTCACATATTAAGGGCTCAGTCTCATGAAACTACAACATCATACACACATTTCAGACACAAGGAACCAACCCAGATTGCACCTGAGCTTCCTACCAATCAGCTATACCTCAGAGGTTCCAAAGATCCCCTCCCTGAGTTTGATTAATTTGCTAGAGTGGCTCACAGAACTCTGGGAAACATTTACTTATATTTACCAGTTTATTAAAGGATATAATAAAGAATACAGATGAATGGCCAGATGAGATACATAGGGAGAGATCTGGGAGGGGCCTGTGTACAGGAGTTTCTATTCCCTGTGGATTCGGATAAAGAGAAGAAGAAAAAAGAGGAAGAAGTTGGAGGAAGAGGAGTGGGAAGGAGGAGGGGGAGAGAGGAGGAAGTAAACCTGGAGAAAATAACAAATAAGTTTGGAGAATTAACACCGCAGTTGAAACTGCTTCTGTAGGGTCCTTAAATCTATGAATTTATTAGCAGTGCATTAGACTTTTTTCTGTGGGATATCTGGAGAGAATGAGACAATTTTATTACCATCATTTTTGTTAATAGCAATTACATTTTTAAAAAAGATTTTATTTATTTGAGAGACAGCAAGCATGAATGGAGAAGGAAGGGTTGAGGAGAGGAAGAAGCACGCTCCCTATTGACTAGAGAGCCCTACGAGGGGCCCAATCCCTGGACCCTGGAATCATGATGTGAGCCAAAGACAGATGCCCAACTGACTGGACCACCCAGGTGCCCCAAAAATTATATTTTAAGGTAACTGTCAACACAATTCTTAGGAATCTAGGGTGTATATGTGGATAAAATAGAAGGATATTATATTTATAAAATAATTACTTAATAAAAGCAGATTTTCTGAATAGAAATAAGCTATAAACTGCAATTTTTGAAATTTCTATAGACGACAGGCATGGTCTTCTGAGTGTGAATATGTCCATTAGCTTTTATTTGTAGCACAATAGTACAGATATGAATGGAAATTATGAATAAATAGACTTGATTGACAATATTTTGGGTGTACATATTCCCAGTTGTATTAACCCATGTCCTCCAGTGTTTAACCAAGTAGCCACCAAAAAAGATGACATAAATTTAGAGCTCTTTAATTTTTCTAGAGCCTTAGATTCTTTTCTTTATGAATTTACATTTTTTATATTCCTAGTCTTATCTTTCAATCTTTAACCAATTAGCAAAGTATTTTTTCTACTTATCCTTATTTTATTTCCATTTGTCCAAAATGCATTCATAGATTTTAAGTGCTATAGTAAGTTCTGTGTCCCTTTGTGGGGTTTTAAACTGCATGACGTGATGACGACCATCTGCTCAGGATCTCACTTCCTTTTTCCATTGAAGCAGCTTGAAATTAAAGTTGACAAGAATGGTCTTCTATAGGCACTTATCCAGAAAGCAAAGTGGTATACATCCATGCTGGTCAAAAATAAAATATCTCAATACATATGTAACTTTCATATTTAATTATAATATTATACAGTGTGTTCTATAAAAATAAAGTGATTTAGGAAAAAAAAAACTAATTAAGGGAACAGTATGGGTACTTCAGGAAACCTCAACTCCATATTAAACAACTAATGTGGATATTTAGATATCTTGAACCAATATAGAAGCTGCTGGGATTATAATGATCGACACTCAAAATAACTCAGATAATTAATTACTTTTCTTAATAACAGAATTTAAATAAATGACTTCCTCCAACCATTCTAAAGGTTGTATGAAAAGAGCAATACTATATTTAGATTTAGACTAACTGGGTTTCAAATTCTATCCTGTGACCTCTTAGTCTGGTATATTTGAGGGAATATATCTTTCTCCTTGTATCTATCTGGTCCTCTGTCAATGTGCATTATTTATAAAATTCAATAATACAGTATATTAAAATCTGTTTAGCATATTTAGCAGCAAATAATGCATTAAGTGAAGTGTTAAGAATATTTTCAGGGTATAAAAAAAATGCAGAGCTGCATTGTTGAAACAAGGCTGAGGACATAGAACCTTACCTCTTGGACCTTTCTTACACCCTCCATAGTGGGCTCAGGGACATCTTTGAGGGAACTTAATACTGGTACAATTGGTAAGAAAGTCACTGCAATGTGATAGGGAAAAAGATCTTGACAAATACGAATCGTTATACAATTGTCATATGTTGTTAAAATAGGGTGGCATGACTTATTAATTTGTGTTTGCAAAGTGCAGTTTCAGAATAAGAGCACATTCTATTGATAGTAATTAGTAAATGGATACTGGGTCATGCCACCCAATGCCATTTGAAAGACCCAAGTTCTTTGTCCTGTTCTTTCCAGGAGGGCTGACTCCAAACTAGCAGTTGCTCTCTGGGAATTGGCCAGAGATGTTGACTTGCTCCAGGGTCAATTCCTCTTAAGTGAATAGTCAATATGAAGTACAAGTTTTGGTCCTTTCACCTCAATTCAGAACATAGTCAAACTTTGATGCCACTCTGGAATTCCCCATAATAGCAGGTCTTGGGATGCCTGGGTGGCTCAATGGTTGAGCATCTGCCTTTGGCTCAGGGCCTGATCCCAGAGTACGGGCATCGAGTCCAACATTGGGCTCCCTGCATAGAGCCTGCTTCTCCCTCTGCCTGTGTCTCTGCCTTTCTCTCTCCATGTCTCTCATGAATAAATAAATAAAGTCTTAAACAAAATAGCAGTTATTGTCCATCTTTGAACTTCATGACAGTTCTATGTATCTTTATATGCAATCCTGCTTCTCCCATTCTGTACAGGTGTTGTTTCCCCCAGTAAATCCCTTAAAAATCATTCTCAGTCAAAATCTACTTCCAGCCAGTTGTTCTAAAACTTTTTTTTTTTTCCTTGTAAGTAGCCATAGGGAAAAACTCCAAAATAGGATTTCAATGTTGAATCACCTACTGACTAATTGGCTCCCACTGCTGGTGGTAGATAAAATACAAATAGCCCTTGGGATGATGCCATAGAGCAATTGATAAAATTTTCACTAATGAAAAATGCGGTAGGATGTCTATAATTGGTAATATGTCAGGTTTGAAGTATGAGGAAGTGATTCTTATAAATATTATGGAATTAAATATTTGTTGTTGGGTGCTCTTGATATTTTGGTAAAAAAATAATAAAAATAATTACCAATTTACGGCTTAGAAAGGAATGCTTATTTTCCATAGCATGAGTGAAGAATACAGAGTATCAGGACCAGGACTTAATTATGGGGAAGGTGAGTTCCCAAGAAGAGTTATGAATCCCAGTAAGTCCCTAATTCCAGTTCAAAGATCTAATTTTTGGAAGAATTGGGACCTGAAGACTACAACCATAATATCTAGATTGAAGCACTTGAGAACCTTGAGATTCCAGATGTGCTCTCAATCATTAGACCATTGAAATAGCTCACTCCTTTCTGTTTAAAGGGAATGCTTGATGTTTCCTTGTAGACAATGAAAAGAACTCTGCCTTTCAGGACATCAAGCTCCCCAGACAGGAGCAAAGGCTACTGGGCTTCTGCCCAAAAGACCAATAACTAATTCAGCCAGAGATGTGCTGTATCTACTGGGAATAAAAAATGACCACACACCACTGGAGACACATGCACTGGCAGTCATCAGTTAAGCATGCAACTGGATTATGCAATGAGAATGGGAATACTAATCTAGATAAGAAAGATTTTACCAAAGTAGAAGGAGGACAAAGATGAGTATATCTTTGAGATATATTCTTGGATATTCTTGGAGTCTTGTACAAAATTATTAAATGAAGTAAGAATATAAGTGCTTCCAGGAAGGATAGAGAGCAGAGGAAAAGAATCGAAACACTTAGGGAAGTTGCCGTGCCAGCAGAGTTTTATTACATATGACTGACAAGCCCACCAGTTGGCTACCCTTCCACCGCAGACACTGTTTACTAAAAAATGAAGACCACTGTCGTGGCATAATACTATAATCATTGAGAGTTTTCATGGTTGCTGACCTCTTCAGGTTGGGATGACCGAGGAAGATGAGCAGTCTGTAGCATGAGGTATGAGGGAATGCCGTAACGATATGTGTGCAGAACTTAACTATAAGAAGCAAATGGACACAATTATCCTAATGAGCATCAAATTCTGAGTGACAGCCAGAGGTTTCTGACCTGGAGCAACGTACAGAGATGGTTAATTAAACATGGTGTACATAAGGCCAAGAGAGATGGGCAGCCAAGAATAGTAATATTTCGTGTATACAACGAAGATGAAATCAAAGAGGAGCACTTTTTAGTTTTGGCATATAAGGAGTTTGAAAGTTGTTATCCATCCTTACAGCAAGAAAAAAAAAACCTGAAAAAAACTGAAAATCAACAATTTAGCTCCATCAGAGAATGAAATCACTGGGCAAATCACCACCCCCAAAACTCAAGATATAGGCAAATATGGAGACTCACAGCTGAGATAAGCTAACCAAGAGCAGAAGTGGCTGCAGCCAACAACTGGGAAGAACTCTGAAATGATAATTTTGATGAATTGCTGAAGGATGAGTGTGGCTTACCTTGAAAACTCCTGAGGATATAGTGTTGAAGAGGTGCCCACATTCATAGGTTTTTGTCTCCAGGATATCCATATGGATTTCATGGTAAAGATCAGAGGAAAAACCTGTTCCTTTTCTGGGCAGAGGGAGGGAAAAAGTAACCATTTGAAATATTGTAGAGCTTTCTCTGTAACAAAGTTCCATCCTCTCCACAAACTACTCTGAGTCTTACTAGGAGTACTTAAGAAAAATCCAAAGACAGAAATGGAAAAAATATGAAAACAAGGAAACTAGGGGAAACTGAAGACTCTGACACCAAGAGCTAAAGCAAATACTAAACGTAGGACAATTCTTAGCCAGATTAGCATAAAACCTGACACTGAAAGCCTAAATATCATTGATCCTATTTCTTGATACCTCATATCTAGCTTTTAGCAAAAATTATAAGGGATGCCAGAGACAAGAGAAAAGGTCTGAAAAAAAAAACAAACATCATAACCAGATGCAATATAATATATATTTTGAATTATTAAGATATGAAATTTAACATAATTAAATTAATATGTTAATGACTCTAATAGAAAAAAATAGACAACATGCAAGAACAAATGGATAATATAAGCAGTGATTAAGGTACATGGAGAACACTAAGCACGATAAAAAAAAAATCCACCTAGTTATATTTTTCTTTCAAACTGCAGAAAGCCAAAGACGATGAATGAGAAAGTCTTGAAGGAAGCCAGAAAACAAAACAAAACTCTTACCTATGAAGTAATAAGGATAAGAATAATTACTTTGGATTCTACACTGGTCTTTAGGAACCATGGAAAATGGATGAAAGTGGAAAGTATTTAAAGTGTTGAAAGAAAGCAAAGAGAAAAAAAAAAGAAAACAGATCTGTGTACAGTGAAACTATCTTTCAAAGGTAGACATAAACATTCCTCAAACAAGCAAAAACTGTGGAAATCTGTTGTCAGTAGACCCCCGTCTCAAGAAATGTTAAAATAAGCTCTTCACAGAGAAGGACGATGATATAGGACATAAACTGGACCCACATTTAAAAAAAAAGAAGACCATCAGAGTATTTATTATAAATAAACATAAAATAAAATATCATAGTTCATGAAATAAATGAAAATAAATAACCATAGCAATGTATTGGGTGATTACACATACAGCTAAGTGAAATGAATGACAGCAATATCATAAGGAATAGGAGGAAGGATTGGGGATATTCTGTGACATGGTATTTTTTTTTAAAGATTTTATTTATTCATTCATGAGAGACAGAGAGAGAGGCAGAGACACAGGCAGAGGGAGAAGCAGGCTCCATGCATGAGCCCAATACAGAACTCAAACCCGGGTCTCCAGGAGCACACCCTGGGCCAAAGGCAGGCACTAAACCACTGAGCCATCCAGAGATCCCCTGTGACATGGTATTTTTAATAAACATGAAGTGGTATGATTTCTTTGAAAGTGGATTTATATTAGTTGTAAATGTGTCTTGACATGTATTAGCAACTACTGTTTCTGTTAAGAAAAACAGTGTATAGGGAGAGAAAACTGAATCCTATAAAATGCTCAATTAAAACCAGATAAAGCATATATACATTAAAGTGAATATTATTCAACCTGAAAAAGGAAAGAAATTTTACACATACTATGATATGGATGGATCTTGGAGACATTATGCTGAATGAAAGGAGCCAGTCACAAAGAGACAAGTGCTGCATGATTCCACTTATATGACATATGTAGAGTTATGAAATCTATAGAGTCAGAAAGTAGAATGCTGCGGGCCAGGAGCTAACGGGGAATGGGGAGCGTGGAGTTGTCATTTAATAGGTACAAAGTTTCATCATTTCAAGACGAAAGAGTTTTAAAGATGGATAGTGCTGATGGCTACACAACAGTGTGAAAGTGCTTAATACCCCTGAACTGTACCCTCAGGAATGGTCAAGATGGGGGGTGCCTGGGTGGCTCAGTCAGGTGAGCAGCCGACTCATGCTTCATCTCAGGGTTGTGAGATTGAGCCCTGAGTTGGGCTCCATGCTCAGTGCAGAGTCTGCTTGAGATTCTAGGCCTCTGTCCCTCCTCCTTGCTTGCACATTCTCTCCCCCCCTCTCTCTCTCTTAAATACATACATACATACATACTTAATAAATAAAATCTTTTAAAAATAGAAAAAATTTAGAAGGAATGGTCAAGACGGCAAATTATATCTTAACATATAACACAATTAAAAATAAACAAGTAAGGAGAGTAAGAGAGAAATTCTTAAAGAGAACCAAAAACAGCTTCAGCAAACAGATAACAGATATAAACTTGGTAAATATCAATCCAACTTAGTAATAATTTGAATGTGAATGTTGAAATACACCAATTAAAAGATTTACAGTATATAAAACTACAAGACAACTTTACACTGCCTCCAAGAAATCCACATTGAATGTAAATACCTAGATATGAAAAGTAAAGGGATAAAGATAGACCTTATTAATTTTAACAAAAATAAAGCTGGAGTTATCGATGTTATCCAATTTGTGGGCATGGAGTTGTACATAACAGTTTTTTATTATCTTTTTGCTACCCATGGTCTGAGTAGTAATGATTTCACATACTAATAGTTCATTCTTTCTAGTTTTGACGAGGGAGTGCTCTGCTTCTATGGATGTATAGCAGATCCTGCCATAGCGCACTATATGTTTCCGTAAAATTTACCATGTTATGCAAAATTGTGCGATCCAATCTACAATGTTAATGAAATGAATGGTGTTAGTTTCTCTCAACTCAAAAAAAAAAAAAAAAAGACAGAGATGAATCATGGACACATTAAAGCAATATGTAATTAGTACAATTTAAAGAGATGTTTATGCATGTTAAATACAGTTTTGTGCATGTTAAGTGTTCAATACATAAATACTATAACAAAATATACTCTTTTCCTTGAAAAAATAGCTAATGTTTTCTGGTGAAAATGGGCATCAAAACTATTGCAGGTTGTGAGTTATTCCCTTAGTTATTGTGGCTGATGGAGGGTTATTTGACATCAGATGGAAAGTTTTAAAACCAAACAAGGAAGAGTGTAGGTCATGATGCACATAGAGAATTTAGCAATCCTGACCTTTCACACTCATCTTAATTTTCCTTCATTGTTTCTCCTTATTTTGGATTTAGTGGTTTTAATTTTTTCTAAAATATTTGTTTTTAGGTAAAATCTGAGTTGACTTGAGCTGTCTTCCTTTGTATTACATATTCAGTGCTATTCCTTTTCCCAAATACTACTTTAACAGCATTCCACATGTTATGGTAATTTTTTTACAGTAATTTTTAAAACATTTTGGTTTAATTAGAAATTATTATTCTAATTATTGTATCTTATTTATTTTATCTATTCTAATTCTATTCCAATTATTTAATTATTTCTAATTTACTTTTCTTCTTTAACCCAACATTATTTAAGAGTGTGCTATTTAGTTTTAAACATTTAGGAATTTTACAGATATCTTTCTATTACTAAGTTAAATTACTAAATTTAAATTAGTTAAATTCCTATTACTAAATTAAATTAATTGTGGTCAGAGAATTAATAGTGGTCAACAAATACACTTCATTTACCTAAATGTATTTAAATTTATTAATATTTGATTTATAGCAGAGAATGTAAATAACTCATATCCATCCTCATTGAAAAATTATGCTAGAGTGGAATGATTTATGTCAATTACATCAAATATTTCTTTTGTGTCTGTAACCTATTGATTATTGAGAAATTGTTGAAATCGCAGTTAACTTGCAGATTTTTCTAGTTAATTTTTCAGTTTTTGTCTCATAAATATTGACATTTTGGTGCAAGGTATCCAAACTACATCTTCTTGGTGAATTGATTTATTACCTTCATGAAATGTCCTTCTTTATTCCTGATAATTTTCTGTGCTCCTGAATGCATTTTGTTCAATATTATCATAGCCACCCTGATTTATTTTTTATTGTGTGAAAATATACATATGATATAATTTACCATTTTAACCATTCTTAAGTGTATGGTTAAGTGGCATTAATCACATCCACATTGTTGTGCAACCATCACCACCATTCATCTTCAGAAATTTATTAATCTTTCCCTACTAGAACTCTGGCCCCTTTAGCAATAATTTCCCATTCCTCCTCCTCCAGCCTCTGGCAAACACAGTTCTACTTTCTCTTTCTAGGTTTGGCACTACTCTAGGAAAATCATACAGGTAGAATGATACAGTTTGTTTTTTTTTTTGTTATTGGCTTATTTCACTTAGCAGAATGTCCTCAAGTTTCATCTCTTTTGTAGCATGTGTCAAAATTACCCTTCTATAAGGTTGAATAATTTTCTATTTTATGTGTGTTACACATTTTGTTTATCTGTTATTCTGTGGATGACACATGTATTCCTTCTACAATTTTGGTTATTTTGAATAATATTGTTAAGAACATGAATGTACACATATCTGTTAAAGTCCCTGCTTTTAATTCTTTGGACATCTACCCAGAAGTGGAGAATTGCTGGATCATATGGTAATTCTATGCTTATTTATTTGAGAAATAAACTGTATCCCATAGTGGCTGCAGTATTTTACATTCCTAACCAGCAATGTACAAGGTTCCTGTTTTTCCACAACCTTGTTAACATTATCATCTGTTTTTGTTTGTTTTATTTTTCGGTGATGGTCACCCTAATATATATGTTTCACTACCTTTTAATTAGTGTTACCAATGAATATTTTCTAAGCTGCTACTTTTTGTATTTATTATCAAATTATAGTTGACATACAAGGTGACATTAGTTTCAGGTGTACAACAGAGTAATCTACGCTCTTACTTTTAACCTGTTTATGTCTTTAAATTTAACATGTGTGTCTTATAAGCAGAGTATATTTGAACATTGCTATTTATTCCGTCTATCTTTTAATTGGAGAAATATGATTCTTTGTATTTAAGGTGAGTAATTAAATGATTAAGTGTTTCTATTATTGTTTTATTAGTTTTCTTTTTCCTATCTGTTCTTTGTCCCCAGTTCTTTCTTTTTTTAATTAATGAGCATATTTGATTTTTTCATTTTATTTCTCTATTTGGATAATTACCTTTAGCTTTTTTTTTTAAGATTTTATTTATTTATTCATGAGACACACACACAGAGAGGCAGAGGCACAAGCAAAGGCAGATGCAGGCTCCCTCCGGGGAGCCTGATGTGGGACTGGATCCTCCAGGATCACGCCTTGAGTCAAAGGCAGACTCTCAACCACTGAGCCACCCACGCATCTGTCTTTAGCTCTTTTAATAAAAGGTTTATCCTGTCCACCTCTATGTGTGTTTCACATATAGTATAAAAACCTTTAAAACTGTACTTCCATCTCTCTCCTTTCACACTTTGTGCTGTTATTTCCATGTGATTTACTTATTTATATGTTACAAACCTCCTACACATTGTTATGTTTTTAATTAGTCAATTATATTTTAAAATATTTAAATTCCAGAGGAAATATTTATATATATATATATATATATATGTATCTATTCCTTAATATAGTTCTTGATTTTCACATGGTATCATTTTCTTTTCCCTGAAAGAATTTTTTAGAACATTCCTTATAGAGCATTTGTACTGGTAATATATATTCTCTTGGGCTAGTAAGTCTGAAAAATTATTTTATCATCATTTTTGAGAGCTATTATCTTTGTATATCAAGTACTAGATTTACAGTTTGTTTTTGTTTTTTCCTCAATATTTTTAGGATGCTACTCACTTTCTCACTAACATTGCCTCCAGTAAGACATTTCTTTTCTCATCCACATCTTTGTTCCTCTCTGTGTGATGGCCCCTCCACAATTTTGAGATTATTATCTTATTATTTTGGGCATATGTGCCTTAGTGCAGTTCTGTTCATATTTCTTGTGCTTGGGCTCTGTGGAGCTTCTTGAATCTGAGCTTATAATCTTTTAACAAATTTGGAAGGTTTGCCCAAACATTTCTTTATATTTTCTGTCCCAACTCCCATTCTAGAGATTCAAATTATTCATTTATAAGGCCCTTTAATCGTTTTACAGCTCATGGAAAATCTTTTCACTTGTTTGAATTTGATTTCCTCTCTCTGCTTTATGTTGGATAGTTTCTGTTGATATGTCTTTAAGTTTATGATTATTCTCTTCTACAGCTGCCATTAATCTGACATTAATCTTGTGCACTATAATTTTCACCTCTCAGACATTGCAGTTTTCTTGTCTAGAAGTACTATTGGGCTCATCTTTAAAATATTTTTTCTGTTTCTTCGTAATATTTGAACACAAGCAATAGATTTATAACAACCACTTTAATGTTTCTTTCTGCTAAATCTCACATTTGTGTCAGTTTTGGATCAGCTCAGATTGATTGGCTTTCCTCTCTTAATATGTGATATGGTTTTCCTTCTATGCATGTCTGGTAATGTTTGATTTGATGGCTGGCATTGTGCATTTTACTTTTTTGATGCTGTACAATTTGTCTTCTTGTAATATTCTTGTGTTTTTTTCATACAGCGCAGTTAAATTTTTTGGAAGTAGTTTGATCCCTTTGGGTTGGTTTTTGATTTTTGACAGGTGGGTTTGGTTAGGCATTTATTTTAGGGCCAATTATTACCCACTACTGAGCGAAGAAACTTCTGAGTGCCTGAATGCCCAAGGAACCATCAAGCCTGATGAGGTTGAAACAAATAGGTGGTCATATTTATAATGTGCTATTTTATAATGGAGAAGAAAATTTTTGCTTCTCTGGTAGAGCTGGGTGTGCCCTCCAATGAAAGTTAAAAAGCAGCTTCCAAAGTGACCACACATAGAAATGCTCATTATGTTTTCAAAACTTTGAACTTCAGGCTTGAAAGAACAAGGAACTTCATTTGTCAGCAATTTGAGTTTGGATCACTAAAAAGCTGTCTGACCCACTGTTCTGACATTAATTCATAATGAATAATTTATCTGTCAAAGAGCCAGAATACTCACATTATCAAGATCAGCTCATTCTCTTGCTATAGCCAACATATAGGGCAAGTTGCATAACAACTTTTTAATTTCCAATGAGAAATAGCTGCCAAACTTGGATGGTCAGTGAATTCTCTCCTCTTATGAGAAGCTGAAAGAGTTATAATTAGAAAAATACCCTGATGCATATATATGATAGATAATATTTTATATGACCATATAATTATATATTAATATAATTTATATTTTATGTAATATGCATATTTGTTTAGGATAATGAAATATAGTTATGAAATAATTTGAATTTGATTGTGTAAAGACATCCAGTTCTGGGGTGCTGGGTGGGTCAGTCAGTTAAGCATCTGCTCAGGTCATGATCTCAGGGTCCTTGGGAGAGAGTCTCGCATTGAGCTTCCTGCTCAGCAGGGAGTCTGCTTCTCCTTCTCCCTCTACTGCTGCCCCTGCTTGTGCTTTCTCTCTCTGTCAAATAAGTAAAGAAAATCTTTAAAAATAAATAAATACATCCAGTTCTAACAATGCAATTAAATATATTTCTTTTCTTTCTCTTTTCTTTCAAGAGGTAAATATTTGAACTTCATCACTAAAATTTATTTCTCTTGGACATAATTTTTTCAAAAATTTTGTTTGTTCATAGCTCTAAAGATTACAAATCTCCCATATTTCTGATGCATATATTCTTACCTTAAAATATGTACATGAGTACATTATTAATGTACTCAATTTGTAGTATCTTCTGAATTATTTAATTTTTCATGGTGTTTTTTTTTCTTTCATTTTTGTCCACTAATTTACTTTGTCTTAAATTAGCATTTTAATACAGGAGGGTAATCATCTTTTCCTCCTTTTTAAGTTCCTGAAAAAAAAAAATATATCCCTTTAACTTAGAATTAGTGAGAGTAAGGGCATGTTTTATATTTGACACTTTTTCAGTTATTATACCATTTAAATTGAATTGCTATTCAAAATACCTTTGAATATATTCAAGTGATTGAGCAAGACAAACAGATTAAAGCTGCCATTTTGAAATATAATTCCAGCAGCAGTTTGGAGGAAGAGTATTGATATTTGAAACGCTACTTGGAATGGCAGGGACACTTCTAAATCAGAAGGGATGCAGGACCTGAATGTAGAAGCAAGTCTTTGGAGGCTCCTGGCTGAGAAACACACCATGTGAATCTTTGAATTACTGCATTTTTGGAAGATTCAGGGTGGTCCTAGCAAAATATCTGGGGAAATTTCAATGAACCTTTGTTTAGAAAGGGATTATTTAAACATTGTAACTGCTTTGAGGGCCTTGGTGATGGGTGTTTGGTAGAGATAAACCCAGTGGAGTAGTGAATGGGAAAAAGTACATTAATTGAACTTGGAGAAAAAAAAAACATATAAATTTTTAAATCCTGGAAAAAAAAGTTTTATTTTAATCTACATCATCATTAGAGTCCATATATATCACACATAACAGTATCGTTTCCTATCTTCACATTCACATAATACTTATGGCTTTCATGTTGTTGATGGGTTTTTAAAGATACAGAACCATTAGTTGTAAAGCAGGGCTTAAAAAAAAGCTTGAAACATATTTTGTGTTCTATATGCATGCAGAGAGCTTTGACTTCCTGTGTTTTAAGGAAAGTAACTGCTAGCATCTTGTACAGCTAATCATTTCAGTCACATTTCTGCCTAACTTTAATTAAAATTTTATTCAAAGATATGGATTATTTCATGAAGATTCATCTTAGTGAAAGGGTGTTTTAGGAGTTCAGTACATTCAAAACGTTAGAATTTCATCCAGAAATGGTCAGCATAATTTACATCATACAATCTTGATGGTAAATCTCTGGTGCACTATAAGGTTTGCTCTTTCCTAGAATCTGTGAAGTAGAACCAGAAGCATTTTTATTACTCTAACCAAGGTTGTAGGGCATGTGACAAATATATCTACAATGATTATTTTGATTACCAACTATCAAAACCCTTTTGTATTACCTCTGAGGATATTCCCTCTAAGGGAATTGACAACTACATAAACATAATTAAAATCACCTATAGAACCATTTGTATCAAATATCCACTCTACTTCATCAGCTATGTCATCTTGTAACCAAAGAGGAAAAAGGCAATTACTTCCATAGTCATGAAAACTATTGAAGTAGAGATGTCTGGGTTTTTTAAAACACCTCACAAGTCCCAGTGCATATTCTGAGTAGATGGCTATGGCTATAACCTGCTCTGTTCATGGGTTGTACTATGAGTTACAGAGATTCTATGAAAGGATGGATTGTGCTTTCTCCTAATTTCTGTTTTACTCTCTCTGGTTCTATTTAGTGTCTCAATTTGTAGATTATAAATGTTTTATACCGTTGTGGACTATAAAATGAGGGTTGTGTATAAAATAATGAAAAAGTATTACAAATTTTTGTGACTATCTGCTCGAGATAACTTATTAATATACATTTTATAAAATAATTTTAAAATTATGTTGATAAAATATTTCTAACAACTAAAAAAGTAGCAAAATCAATATGACTCCTGGGAATATGGAGGTGACTGTGATCTATGCAGGTTAGGGGTGGGTAGAGATGTGTGGGAGTTTAAGGAAAAAAAAATACCTTGACAAAGGTAGTACTGAAGCTATTCCCTTAAAATTCAGCCTTTCTGTTGATGGAGAGGAGTAAGAAATACACTAAAGCCAGAGACTTGGTGTTGGAAAACAGAAAGGAGGTAATATGAATTGTGTCAAGACCTGAGAGGGAGCATTAGGCAGTGCTCAATATTATTGGAATTCAGCCAGTACCAGGTTGTACAGGGCTTTCACTCACAGTGTAAAGGGTTATGATTTTATATCACAGGCTTTGCAGAACAGATGGCATTTTTGAGCAGTGAAGCATCAAGCTGAAAATATAGTTTATTCATATTTTTAATGTACCCAGAAAGATTTCTTGTGCCTATTTCCTCAAGTTATTGGTTTGTTAGCTTCACTGGTTGCCATGAGGCTAGGATTTGGGGAATTATCTCTGCACACAGCTTTTCATTTTGGCAATATAATATTGTTTAGTCTTAAACCCAATTAGCATGCTTGAAAAAATATATATGCATGTATATGTATATATACACATACATTCAACTTTATGCACATGACACCGAAATTTGTATCTCCAGCAAAGTTTTCTGTGCTCCCAATACGTATCAGTGATTGTTTATTCAACAATATGAAAGCGAATATGTCTAAAAAGAAAGTCATGATTTTTGACATCTCAGTGAGTGGTACCATCATCTATCCGTTGGGTTAAGCAAGTCTCTGGGAGTTATCTATCTCTCTCCTTCACTTGGTATCCCCATATTTAAGTGAGTTCTCCAGATTTTATCTACTACATTTTCCTAGTTATATTTACTTCCTTCCATATATAATGATGCCATCTTTGTCCAATCTACTTTTATCTCCAGCCTGGAATACTGCAATGACCTTTCAATTGTTTTTCAGCTGTGTCCCTCTTTATTCTTTTAATTTATTTAAAGTGAGAGAGAGCTTGAAGCAAGACACATATCACCATCTTTCTTAGGACCTCTTGGTGGTTTATCATTTGATTAAGTATAAGGTCAAAGTAGTTTATAGAAGGCTTCAGGTTCTGTACACTTAGCCATGACTATATCTTTAACTCAACTCAATAAATATATCTATGTCTCTTTTTTTGTTCTTTAAAAGTAACATGTGCACTCTGCCAGTTGCTTTCTCTGTCCATAGCAAATGTTATTTATACTTCCTCCTCTTTTCTAACAATACCATTTTATCCTCTAATAAATATTTAATATCTTAGTTCCTATCACTTAATGAAACCACCCCTGAAACATTCATTAACCTGATTAGAATTCTGTTTATACTTTATAGATCTTATCTCAATGTATAGCTATCCACTTACAATATAGTAAACCCAATATCTTGTGGATTTGTTTACTGTCTTCTTTTGTTCATAAACTTTTTTTATTTTCTTTATTAGATAGAGCAATTATCAGAGGGACAGCCATCTAGAAGATATTTACCAAATATGGTTGGAGGTATAAACAATGGTAAGATGAATCAAAAGCACAGAAAATGATAAAATGTCTGAAGAAATATTGATTCTTTTGGGAGCCAGGGAAGTCAAATCCATTTTGATTTCTGGCCTAACATATTCAAGAGTATGATTTACCTGCACATGAAACAAATTATAGTCATGCATGAAGGACTGCTCAGTTCTTATTAATAACGTCCAATGACATTGAAACAGCTTGCAAAATCTTAAAAAATCCATGGAGTATCCAAACCCTGAATTTCATATACTTACACTCCATGGAGACATATATCAGGTAATAAAATATTTCCATATATAAATCAAATTTTGATTCAAAAGATTGTTAAACTGTATTCTGGAGCCAACACGAAAAGCATAAGCCCTAACATAGGTAAAGCAATCCCACAGTACAGGAATAACTTTCTAACATACATTTTTAACACTCATAGAACATTACTGCAGGCATGATTATTAAATTAATATATATTTATTAATGGAATCATCAATACTTAGTTGCTGTTTCTAAAACATCTAAGGAGATCTTATAGCTTATAGTTACATTAATCATATATATTGTTAGTATTGTATATTTCACTTTTGAATTTCATTTTTATGTAAGTACCATTTTTATGTAGGAGCAGGGATTGTTGTCTATTTTGTCCATTACTGCTTTGCCAGTACCTAAAAAAAACTGACAGATACATAATAGTTATTAGTTGTTGAATAAAATTATTTAAATTACATAATTGTGTTTGTGTGTGCATGAGCATTTATTCATATTGCACTAACTGATTGTGACTACTATGTGCCAGAAAGTATGCCCAGCACTAATGATGAGACAGATACCCATGCCTTATCTACCCTCAGGGAATTCCAAATTACATGGGGAGATTATAATGCATTAATATTGGAGAAAAATATATGTTCAGTTTTGTGGAAGGTGCTGGGAAGTATTCTTTGGGGAGGAAACAACTGAAATTTACATTGAGGGAAAGAAAAGAAGACAAGGATAAATTATGTCGGGATGCCTAGGTGGCTCAGCAATTGGCCCAGAGCATGATCCTAGAGCCCTGGTATCGAGTCCCACATCAGGCTCCCTGCATGGAGCCTGCTTCTCTCTCTGCCTATGTCTCTGTCTCTGTCTGTCTGTCTCTTTCTGTTTCATGAATAAATAAATAAAATCTTTTTTAAAAAAAGGATAAATTATGTCTTGAGATGAGGAACTGTGAAGATGAATGGTTGATTCAAGAAAGAATTGATTGTTTAAGGAACCACATGAGATCTGCTCTTGAGGTTCCTGGCACTGAAGAGGCATGGCTAGACTGGGGTTGTAGAAAACTCATGAGAATGCTGGTGATGGTTCAGAGCTTGACCTTGTGGAGCAGAATATGGAGGCAGATATAACAGTGAGGATACTATTGAAATGACTCAGGCAAGAAAGGATGCTGGCCTGGGTGGAAGCAATCAGTCTTGGGACAAAAAAATGAATAGACTAGATTCAAGATAAATGAAGGGAAAAGACTGATCAAGTTTAGGGATGATTTATATGTAGGTTTCAGGTAGGAGAAGGGAGAGTTACAAAAGTTTTATTATAATTACAGAGATAGTTCCAACAACCAAAATTAAGCATATGAGTGGGGATTATTTCTAGATTACTTCTAATTCTCTAAAATGAAAAGTACCCCCAGGTCTCATCTTTATAATGACTGAGCTATTGAAAATGAAGCAGACCTTGAAGAAATAGCCATTTTAATAGTGTGTTTTATAAAAAGAAAAGTCCCAAATAATTTTTCAAGGCACAATGTGAAATTTATAGACACACAGTAAAAGATATTATCACTTGTTTTGTTTGTTTGCTTACTTTGAGGTAGAGGGAGACTTTTGTGTAATTATGTACTTTTCATATTATATAATAATTTTACCTCAGTACTCAGCTGCCTTAGTCGTCCCAAAAAATTATAAGATTTTATTTATTTTTATTTATTTTTTAAAGATTTTATTTATTTATTCATGAGAGACAGAGAGAGAGAGAGAGAGAGAGAGAGGGAGAGGCAGACGGAGAGGCAGGCTTCATGCAGGGAGCTTGGTGTGGGACTTCAGGCCTCCAGGATCAGGGCTGAAGTGGTGCTAAACCACTAAGCCACCCAGGCTGCCCCAAAACTCTAAGTTTTTAAATGCCAACCTTTAACTTAGTATTTAATAACTTAATTATAGTTTAAAAATCATAACTGAATATAGCCTAATTTATTCATTCACTGAAATGTATTGAGTTATATGCCTAAAAGCAGTAGGTGCCACAGTACAAAGAAAACATATATTCTTGGAATTCAAGGGTTTTACAACTAGTGGAAGACATAATAATAAATAATAATAATAATAGTAATGAATTAAAATTCTACAGGTAAAATGACAAAATTAAGTAAAAAACATAGTCTGAAGGAAGGAATGATTAACATTGTTAAGGGGGAGAAAATATTATTTATAGAGGAGATTCTTTTAGAGCTATATGTAGTAAAGATAACTTTCAGTAGGTATTTACCTGGCTTGTAATAGGGAAGTGGTGGGGCATTCCAGGATTCCAAATGGGCCACAACAGGTAGAGAAACGCAACACTGTAAAGTGTTAGAACAGTTAAAAGAATATGGAAGATATCCTAATAAGATGAACTTAATTTATACATAAATTTTATTATATTTTTTCTAAGAATCCACAAAATACTTAATCAGAACATTATTATTCCATGCTCACTAAATACTTTGCTATTACCATTCAACATATGTGATACCCGATATGTTAAATACAACTTTAAAAAAAAAAATAAAAGAAAAAATAAAAAAATAAATAAATACAACTTTACATTTTTATTTAATTTGATTAAGAAAAATAAGCAACCCTTATCTTTTCTATCATGTTCATTTTATTCAGATATTTTCCTTTTAATGAAATTAGTATTTGCCTAATAATTATATGAACAGAATGAGGGACTTATATTATGTGCCTTACTTTACTATTAGTGATAAATCTCTTTGTGTACCATAGGAAAATTGCAGTGCAAATATAAGCCTTCAGGAGTGATAACCCCTAATTAAAATATTATCTAGAAGAAGTGACACAGTACAGGACCCTAGGCTTACCCCATCTCATAAATACAACTAAATAACTATCAATTCATTCTAAATACCTTAGAAAACAACCTGAAGACTGAAGGGAAACACCACAAATAAAGGTAGAGAAGAAGCTACATCAAAGAAAGTAGAAAGGGCAGAGATGTGGCTTGGGAGAGAAAGAGATCATGGCTCCTGAAAGAGATCACTGGGAGCTGTGTTACATGGAAAAGAGTAAGAGACAGACTAGCACAGGGGAGCCCACACAGAGAAGATGAATCCCCATAGCCATAGGTATTGATAGTGAGAGGGGCCGAATTTCATGATTTCTTGCAACCAAGAGGACTTAAAGCCTGGAATTTTAAAGGACAGGGTGTTTGACTCAGGGAGAACCCAGAAGTATTGCAGCTACTTTTGGAGAGAAGTCAGGGAAAACAGCCCGTGGATATACTCTGTGTCAACAGTGATCTGAAGAATGTCTGATGCGCACAGTTAGGAGGCTATTTGCTCATCTCATAGGATATCCCAGATAAGCAGCATTCAAGGAAATACCTCCCTGGAAACAAAGGACCTGGGAGGTGCTCTTTCATTCCCTCAACCCTCAGCATAAACATAGACCTACCTGCAGGAACCAGAGCAGTGCCAATATTCACTATCTAACTTGTTTACACCAAACCCTGGTCCCCCCACATTTTGGTGAACTGCCCTTCCCAGTCACACTTGTCCCAGTCCCAACATGGCAGGCCCTCTTTCACAGAGGACTGGTCAAAACCCTTGCCAATAGTGCATCTCCTGACTCAGGAGTTTTGCAAAGCCTCAGTTCTGGCGTCAGAGGTGAAGTTCTTATTGCACAAGCAGACCAGAGCACACGTAGTTAACATGCACCACATGCAGGCCAAGAACCAACAACTTTCCAGAGCAGACAAATAGAGCCTCTGCAGATGACTGGGCTGAAGGATAAAATGGCTAGGATGCAAAAGCAGAGTTCACAGAGCAAACATTGGAGACACTCTTTGAAGCACCAGACCCTGAGAAACAGGAGTCACTACATGCAGGGCGCTACAGGATCATTACCTTCAAAAACAGGATAAATAGCTTGACTTCCTAACACAGAGACATGAGAACAAAGACCTACACAAAATGAGAAGACAGAAAAAATTGTCCCAAATTAAAGAATAGGACAAGGCATGGCCTGAGATGTAAGTGAAACAGATATAAATAATATGCCTGATTGATTATTTAAGGTAATGATCATAAGGATACTTGCTGGATTTTAAAAGAGTGAGACCTTTAACACAGAGATAAAGGATAACATAGCAGAGCTAAAGGACTCAATAAATGAAATGAAAGACACAATTAACGGAATGAACAGCAGGTTGGAAATGCAGAGGAAGAAATTAAGGATCCAGAAGACAGAGTAATGGAAAGTAAACAAGCTGAAAAATAGAGATAAAAAATAATTATGCAAAACGAGATTAGATTTAGGGAACTCAGTGACTTCATCAAGGGAAATAACATTTGTATTACTGGAGATCCAAAGAAGAGAGAAAAGGGGTTGCAAATTTAAATGAAGAAATAATAGCTGAAAACTCCCTTAATCTAGGAAATGTAGCAGATATCCAAATCCAGAAGGCACAGATAACTTTTAACAAAATCAAGAAAAGTAGATCTATACCAAGACATTGAAATTAAATTGACAAAATATATTAATAAAGAAAAAAAAATTAAAGCAGCAAGAGAAAAAGATCATAGTAACATACAGGGGAGATCTCATTAAGTCTTTCAAGGAATTTTTCAGCAGAAACTTTTCATCCAGAAAAAGAGTAGTATGGTATAGCCACGGTGCTGAATGGGAAAATCTGCAGCTAATAATAATCTACACTCAAAATAGAAGAGGAAAAGAGAGATAGATAGATAGATGATAGAGAAGGGGGGGAGGTGATAGTTTCCCAGACCAAAAAGAAAAAAAAAAAAAAGATGAAGTCAAGCAGTTCATGATCACTAAGCCAACTAGTTTCTTTTCTTTTTTTTTTTTTTAAGATTTTATTTATTTATTCACGAGAGACAGAGAGAAAGAGAGAGGGAGAGACACAGGCAGAGGGGGAAGCAGGCTCCATGCAGGGAGCCTGATGGGGGACTCGATCCTGGGTCTCCAGGATCAGGCCCTGGGCTGAGCCACCCAGGTGGCCCCCAACCATAGTCTTAAGCAAGTAAATGGGACTTTTTGAATGGAAAGACCAAAAAGTGACAGCATCAAAGTAGAAAACACAAAACTATAAAAATGAGTATTTCTATTAAAAAAAAAAAAACTTCACAAATAACAGGATATAAGATATGACAACATGTATCTAAAACGTGGGTTGGAGAGGAGTAAGAAATGGGTTCAAACTGAAATGACCATCAATATAGACCACTATATGCAAATGATATATAAATTATATTTAAATTTATTATATAAACTTAATTATAACCACAAAATAGGAACCACTAATAAATATACAAGGAATAAAGAAACAAAATTGAAATATATCACTAAAGAAGAGAAGAAAAACATGAAAGAAAGACAAGAAGGTATCAGAGAAAACCTTCAGGAACAACCACAAAACAAGTAATAAAATCACAATAAATATGTATCCATCAAAAATTGCTTTGAATGTAAATTGATCAAATGGTCCAAACAATAGACCTAGAATGGGTTGGTGACAGAATGGATTAAAATTAATAATAATAATAATAATAATAATAATAATAATAATAATAAAAGCATCCCTATGCATCTTACAGGAGACTCATTTTAGACCTGAGACAACTACAGATTGAAAGTAAGGCAATAGAGAAACATCTATCGTGTAAATGGGTGACAAAAGAAAGCTACACTAACAGTTCTTATATTAGAAATGGTAGACTTTATTTAATACGAAATAGACTTTAAACAGACTCTAATAAGAGAAAAGGAGACTAATCATAAAGGGGACAATTCAACAAGGTGATATAATAATTATAAATATTTGTGTATCCAATATGAAAACACTCAAATATGTAAAACAACACACATAAAGGAACTAATTGATAATAATGCAATAATAGTAGAGAACTTTAATAATCCACTTACATCAATGGACAGGTTACCTAAACAGAAAATCGATAAGGAAGCAATGGCTTTGAATAACACACTGAAACAGATGGATTTAAATATATATTCAGAATATCCCATCTTAAAACAGCAGAACACACCTTCCTTTTGAGTGCATTGAAACATTCTCCAGAATAGATCATGTATTAGGCCACAAAACAAGTCTCAATAAATTCATGAAGACTGATGCCATACTATGAAACTTTCCTGATCAGAATGCTATGAAATTAGAAGTAACCCCATGAGAATAAATTTGGAAAGATCACAAATACGTGGAGATTAAATAACATTCTACTAAGCAATAAATGGATCAACCAGGAAATAAAAGAATAAATTAAAAAAAAAAACTACATAGAAACAAATAAAAATGAAAACAACAGTCCAAAATATTTGAGATGCAGCAGAAGTGGTTCTAAAAGAGAAGTTTATACCATTACAAACTTACCTCAAGAAGCAAGAAAAATCTGAAATAAACAAATCAAACTTATACCTTAGGAAGCTTGAAAAAGCCCAACAAACAAAACCTAAAACCACCAGATGGAAGGAAATAATAAAGATTAGAATAGAAACAAGTGATACAAAAACAAACAAAAAATAGAATATACCAATGAATTAAGAACAGATCAACAAATTTGATCTAGCTAAACGTCTAGCTAGACATAACAATAACAAAGAGAAATGATATAAATAATAAAAAAAACACACAGAGAGAAGAAATAATAGCTAGAACCACAGAAATACAAATAATTATAAGAGAATATTATGAAAAACTATATGCCAGTGTTTGCTTCAGCAGCAAATATATTAAATAACTATATGCCAACCAATTGGAAAAGCTAGAAGAAATGGACAAATTCCTAGAGACATAAAATATATAAACTACCAAAACTGAAACAGGAAGAAATAGAAAACTTGAACAGACTAATTACCAGCAAATAAATTGAATCAGTAATTAAAGAACTCCCAGCAAACAAAATCCAGACCAGATGGCTTCACAAGAAAACTCCACCATTTAATGAAGTAGCAATACATATTCTTCTAAAATTATTCCCTAAAAATAGAAACAGAAAGAAAACTTCAAACTTATCTATAAGGCCACCATTACCCTGATGCCCAAACCAGATAAGACACCACTATAAAGGGCTAATATCCCTGGTGAACATAGATACAAAAATTCTCAACAAAATATTTGCAAATGAAATTCAATAATAAAAATCACTCACCAGACTCCAGTGGGATTTATTCCTTGACTGCAAGGTGATTCACTATTGACAAATCAATCACATGATACATCATGTCAATAAGAGAGAGGATAAAAACCATACGGGCACTTCAATAGGTGCAGAAAAACCATTCAACAAAGTACAGCATCCATTCATGGAAAAACTCTCAACAAAAGTTTAGAGGGAACATAGCACCACATAGTAAAGACCACGTATAAAAATCCACAGCTAACATCATCCTTAATGGGGAAAAACAGAACGAGAGAAGGATGTCCACCCTCACCACTTCTATTCATCATAGTACTAGAAGTCCTAGCCAGGGAATTCAGACAACAAAATGAAATAAAAGGAAGCCAAATCAGCAAGAAAGAAGTAAAACTTTCACTATGAACAGATGAAATGATACTATATAAAAAAATATGAAAGATTCCACCAAGAAACTGCTAGAACTGATAAATTCAGTAAAGTCACAAGATACAAAATCAATGTACAGAAATCTATTGCATTTCTATACAATAATGAAGCAGCAGAAAGAGAAATTAAGAAAACAATCTCATTTATAATTGCACCAGAAAACCATAACGTACCTAGAAGAAACTTCCAGAAAGAGCTGAAAGATTATAATCTAAAAACTGTAGAACTTTGTTGAAAATTTGAAGATGAGAAAAAGAAATGGAAAGACATCCTGTGCTCATGGAATGGGAAGAACAAATATTGTTAAAATGTCTAGACTACCTAAAGGAATCTACACATTTGGTGGAATCCCTATCTAAATACCAACGGCATTTTTCATAGAACTAGAATAAACAATCCTAAAATTTATATGGAACTACAAAAGGCCTCCAATAGCCAAGCAGCCTTGAAAAGCAAAGCAAAGCTGGAGTTATAACAATTCTGGACTTCAAGTTATATTATAAAGTTGTATTAATCAAAAGAGTATGGTACTGGCACAAAATAGACACATAGATCAATAGAATAGAATAGAAAGCCCAGAAATAAACCCACAAGTACTTGGTCAATTAATTTTTAACAAAGCCGGAAAGAATATCCAATGGGAAAAAGACAGTGCCTTCAACAAATGGTATTGAAAAAACTGGACAGCAGCATGCAAAAGAATGAAACTGGACCACTCTCTTACACCATACAGAAAAATAAAGCCAAAATTGGTGAAAGACCTAAAAGTGAGACCTGAAACCATAAAAATCCTAGAGGAGGGCACAGGTAGTAACTTCTCTGACATTTCCCATAACATTTTTTGTGGACAGTTCTCCTTATGCATGGGAAACAAAGGCAAAAATAAACCATTGGGACTACATCAAAATAAAAAAGCTTCTTCTCAGTTCAGGGAGCAATCAACCAAAACTAAAAGGGAACCTACTGAATGTGAGATATTTCATTTGCAAATGAAATATCTAATAAAGGGATAGTATCTAAGATGTATAAAAACGTGTAAAATTCAACACACAAAAAGAAGATAATTCAATTAAAACTGGGCAGAAGATATGAACAGAGGCTTTCCCAAAGAAGACGTGCAGATGATCAAGACATGGAAAGTTTTTCAACATCACTCACCGTCAGGGCAATGCAAATCAAAACAACCATGAAATATCATCTCACTCCTGTCAGAATGACTAAAATCAATAACACAAGAAGCAAAAGATGTTGAAGAGGATGCAGAGAAAGGGGAATCCTCTTTCACTGTTGGTGGGAATGCAAACTGGTGCAACCAGTCTGGAACCAGTCTGGAAAATAGTATGGAGGTTCCTTGAGAAATTAAAAATACAACTACTCTGTCATCCAGCAATTGTACTATTGGGTATTTATGCAATGATACAAAAACAGTAATTCAACAGGATACATGCTCCCGTATGTTTATAGCAGCATAATCTACAATAGTCAAATTATGGAAGCAGCCCAAATGTCCACTGATTGTTGAATGAAAAAAGAACATGTGGTGTATATCTGTAGCTATGTCTACATCTACATATATGTTATAATATATATATATATATATATATATATATATATATAGACTATTATTCAGCCAAAAAAGAATGAAATCTTGCCATTTGCAATGACATGGATGGAGCTAGAAAGTATCATGCTAAGTGAAATAAGTCAGTCAGAGGTAGACACGTACCATACAATTTCATTCATATGTGGAATTTAAGAAACAAAACAAACAAGCAAAGTGCAAAAAAAAGAGAAAGAGACAATCAAGAAACAGACTCTTAATTATACAACAACAAACTGAAGGTTACCAGAGGGGTGATGGGTGGGGGGATGGATGAAATAAGTGATGGGGATTAAACATAGACTCCTCTTGATGAGCACTGAGTAATACATGGGATTGCTGAAATCACTGCATTGTACATCTGAGACAAACATAACACTGTTAACTACACTAGAATTAAAATAAAAACTGAAAAAAAAGTCATGTAAGGATATTTCATATTTCAGTTGAACTAAGTGTTTTCCTGGTTTCCAGGGAACTTGGCATGGCACCTAAGCAGTGGAGCAGTCCTCGTGCCTGGATTTGCACATCAGCAATTTTTCCAAACTTGATTTTGGTACTTATCATTACTAAATTGAATTAGACATTTCTTAAACTATGTCTAACAGGAATGCAAGAAAGAAAGCTAGTTTGAACTCTGCTTCTGGTGCCAACAGCATTATATAATGAGGTAAACACTGGTAATTGTGTTTAGTTCAATAACACTTTTAATTATGGTTGAGCTCTCCTTCAGAGTCTATGGATTTTACTGATGCAAAATAAACAGCTGAAAGTCAAATGAAGGCAGCCTCATGGATTTCTATTGCCTAATTAAAGTACAGACACATTGCTTTTCCCATTGTGGCCCTAAGCAAAATAAGCTTGTTGCTCATAGTTTCATAGTCAAAATCCTTTTTGTTTAAGTATGAGACTAACAAAATTATAACTTGAGTTTCTGTATATCCTGCAAACTTATCTTTGGGTCTGGAACGTAACAGGTACTTGATGAATTTCTGTTGAATGAAGAAAATGATGCTAAAATTAACCTAAAAAGTCGAGTTAGTATGATGTGTTGGTTCGTGCTGATTTTGACTATTTCTAGAAACAGACAGTAAAGGGTTAATGATTTCTATTTTCAGAACTAATTTTCTTCATGTCTTTCCACTTTTAAGTCATTAAATTTCCCCACAACCTCCTCCATGTGCATTCTAAAAATGATAAATGGGGAAGAATATTAATGCTCCTGGGCCTGCTAATCTCCTGCCTTCTGGCAACATTTATTTCCTTTAGAGAGTTTCATCCATATTTGCTAAATACATAGTGACAAAATAAATCAATGACAAAATTAATTGGAATCAATCGTAGGCTTTTTTGTTCATCCCCCAGTGGTCCCCCCGCTTCCTGTGAGAAGGGCCATTTCAAAGGAAAGACAACATTGATCATGTACGCTTATACTTTCGCTCCAATATTTCTGAATGCAACATGATAAAGGAAATGATGTAAAACCAATGAAAAGATGATATATACACTTTTGTGTGTTTGTTTTTATGCTTCAGGTTTGGGTCTTAAGCATCTGGGACCAAGAGAAATAAGCTAATTTCTAGAACACTGATGAAGGAAGTCAATTAATGGAATAAGGCTCTATAGAAACTATATAGAAAAGAATCAAGCGCCTGCATTTTCTGAAGTACTGAGAAATGTAAAACATTTAATCTTTTGCTGCCTAAAGAATCTTCCTTGAATTCCTTCCATTTTTAACACAAATGGACATACATGTTGCCAGAATTTCTCCCTGGAAGATAACATTTCCTGCATCTGCAGCATCTGTAAGGAGGAGTTTATGCAATAGGAAATTACCATTAAAACGTATAGCACTGTGAAAAAATAAGCAAACAAGCCACTCGGAGATTACCAGATGATACAAAGAGAAATGAAGTTAGGATCAATAACACCTTTTTTTTTTTTTTTTAATTTTTCAAACTCAGAAACTGCATGATCCCATCAGCTGCTGGGTATCTCCCCTTTCAACACAGTCACTGAGGAGAAAAATCTGTTCCAGTTTAGGAAGTTCTCTATCCCTATTTCCTCTGTTCATTCAGATATATTTTCTCTGAGTCAACCTGTAGACCGTGTGTACTCAAGCAGATGTCATTCTTTAATGAATCAGAGCATATCCCATTTTATACTTAAAATATTTCAACATCGAAATTCAGAGTTTTGTCTACATGAGAAGGGGATTAAGCAAAATATTGACTGTAGATTTATAGATGTAATTATATTATCCCAGTGGCTGTTAAATGTTAAGAGGTTTTCCACTTGTATAACAGATTAACATTTTCAGGATTTGTAACTGAATAACAACAATAAAAATTGCAAATGAATATATTGCTTTTATATTCTAATTTGATGAATTCAAGAAATGTATCATTTTGATGGTGTTTGCTTTTGCACAAAATAGGCTTTAGTTAAAAACAAATGTCATTTTTATTCTAGTGTTTCAGTGAATTATATATACTCTTTTCCTCACCGAAATCCAGTAAGGTTTCTCAGTGTTCCAATGTAATAAATATAGTACTCAACATGTGGCTCAATACAATCTGTTAAGCAGTCTGCAGGATGAAAAAACTGTGAAATGAAAAGAATACACACCAGAAATTTTAAAAAGGCTTAAACATTTTTTTTTTCTATCTCAATACAATTATATCACAGCACAGATGATTTTGCTTTGGGCTGAGTAAATCAGCTTCCATGAAGAAGATTGAGCCAGGTCCAGTCCTGTGATTTGCACATCTATCTCCTGATTTCTACAATCTCTACATCAGCAGAAGGATAGTCAAGAATAAAATTATTTGGTTCGTTGCCTTACTGAATTAGTCTGAAACAAGTGTTTCTATGCCAACCCTATTTAGGGTCACAAGGTAATGAATCCCTATGAAATGGCTGAGAAGAAACGATGAGGGAAATTAAATCTTTACAAAGCTGGGTTGTCATTACAGGTGTTTATGGGGGCAATGGGAGAGCATCTTTCACACAATGTACATGATATCAAAAGATCAAATACTCTGAAGGTAGTCGCTGGACCAGGAGCCAGGGAGATAGGAGGAATTATGTGCTGATACCTGGAAGGCAACTAGCAGGTTTCCAGAGCAATCCTTTAATCTTGACCCACCACAGCCCAAATCTCTATAAAACTTCAGGAACTCATCAAGTGTGAAGTGTTAGCACTAAATCATAGTACCATCTGATAAATATGTTGACTTTCCTCCTGGGCAATGATTAAATAAAGAGTAAAGTGTGAGAAATACTTAGTGGAAAGGTTAAAAGGAGAGAGAAAGGGATGTGTGTGTGTGTATGTGTGTGTTAGGGAGAGAGAGAAACAGAAAAATAGGGAAGAGAAAGATGGCTCAGATGAATTAACAAAAAAATAGAAGAAAAAACATAAGGAACATAGATGGATACCTCGAGAGATATAAAATATTGGTACAAACAATGTCTATAGAGCTAGAACCCAGAATCATGGCATGTTTGAGTAGAAAAATAACAGAATATAAGACGGATCTATTCAAGGAGCTACCATAATGTGTGTCAAACATACACAAAGGCTATAGGAAGATTCCATTCACATTTTTTTTCAAAAAAAGAAAAAAAGAATGCACATTTTTATTAACATTTTTCATAAAATAAAAAATTATTTTCTCCCCAGAAGGTACTTAAATCCAGAGTGGAAGAAACATTTGAAGCAACCTAAATGTTTCTTAATATGTGTCGTACCTAAGAAGGCCAGGTTCACAGTTACACTAAGGCTGTGAGTGGATATAACACCTGGCTTCAGTGCAGTATACATCTCAAATAAGTCCAATTATGTAGGAGTGAGAACAGTAATTTTCATCATTTTTTCCTTTTCCTTACTGAAACTTCTGTTAATAAGGCAGACCGTAATTTTAACATACCTACTGGCGTTCTCGAGAGAAAAATAGCTTTCAAGACTTTAGACTTATCTTAAATGTGCCAGGAATTGTTTACAACTCTACCATATAACTGTGTTTGCTTTAATATAATAATTTTCCATGGAGTGCAGTGGGCACTTCAGGAGCATATTTAGTATGTTTGAGAGTATGGCCCAACATTACACATACCTAGGAATATTCCATCCAGCCTGAGACAAAAGATGTTAGTCTGTACATAATGAAATAATAAATTACTACTCTATCATTGAAAGGATTTTGATTGGTAAGCCAACATCTTAATCTGCCCTCATTTGCCTAATACACAGTTAATTAATCTTTTGAGACTTTGGTTACTTTGTCTTAAGCATAATAAGGAAAATGTTGGACGCTTTTCTGGTATGCACTTTGTACTTTTTCTCATTGTAGCTGCTCTCGGTGCTGGCACCTTCCATGCAGCACCTTCCACATTCTTTTTTTTTTTAATTTTTATTTATTTATGATAGTCACAGACACACACACACAGAGAGAGAGAGAGAGAGAGAGAGAGAGAGAGGCAGAGACATAGGCAGAGGGAGAAGCAGGCTCCATGCAGGGAGCCTCATGTGGGATTCGATCCCGGGTCTCCAGGATTGCGCCCTGGGCCAAAGGCAGGCGCCAAACAGCTGCACAACCCAGGGATCCCCCACCTTCCACATTCTACTCTCTACTCCAACACAACAGCCAACAAGGCTTCCACAGAACAATCCAAGACCATCTCCCCATGTTCACGTCCTATTTTTTTACCCCCATTTCACAGAGGAGCGCACCCCATAGCAAGTCATGGAACATGAAGGGAGGCTTCATCCCAGGGAGGCAAATTCCAGATCTCAGACATGAGCTCCATTGTGATATGCAAGCTTAAAAAAAAAAAAAATGTCTATCCAGTAAGTGTCCATTCTCTGAGTTGAACTAATGTCCCTCAAAATCTAAAGTCCCTCTTCTTTCTACTGTGTGTGAGTACTTGAAGTCATTTCAATGTACAAAAGTGTGAAAGGAATCAATGGCTCTGCTTGGACAAGTTTGGATTGCTAGACTCTGAGCATGAGGTCACATTCAGCTGATTTCATATCACCACTAGCCTGGTGGTGATTTTAGGCCTACATCACTTTCTTTCTCACTTGCAGTTTTGAAAATTAATAAAAAGAAACCTCATTTAGAATAAAGTTGGGAAGACAGCAGGGAGAAGGCAATAGGGAGAGACCCACCTTGCAAATCCGTATTTTTCTATCCCAGCAGGATGGAGAAAGCCCTTCTCTTCTCACTGGCAACAGCTCCGCCAATGAGAGATAGTCACAGCTTAGCCAAGGAGAAGCTGCTAGAACTCAACTCCCAGTTTATTCCGATGGGCTTTTAGTTTACACAGCACCCCTCACAACTGCCCCTTCCCTGTATAACAGGGGGTTTCTTTCTTTTATTCTGTGTACTTGCCCATGGTTTTGCTATAATTTGCGTGTCCCAGATCAGAATTGCCTGGTAGTCTTGAATGAATCCATTTTACTGATAAAATGACCTGGTGGCTTTATTTGTTAAGGTTAACACGGTCCACTTGGCCTGTTTAATAGATTTCAAAATGTCTCATTTTATCAGTTAGGAGCTAGGAGAATTTGAATTCAAGATGAAATTCAGGGATGTTAGGTTTCAGGAAAAAAAAGAAAAGAAAAACAAAGTTAAACCATGAAACCAAGGAAAAGTTAAAGTATGGCTTTGGAACTACAGATGTGTTTTCAGGTGTTCTGTGATCTCAGCCTGAGAAGGCAGGAATTCGGACTTTTTTTTTTTTTTTTTTTTGTCATCGTTCTTGGCAGGCCTTTGCTATTGAAAATCATGAGGCGTTGATTTCTTTGAGACCATAGATGTTTAATACCCTAGTGTATTATTCCAGGCTAAATATTATTTCATATTTGCTTTATTCAATTAAATACTTGTAAATAAAGTAGTAATAAAGAAATCCAAAATGACTGCAAAATTAGGCAATTTATGTAAACTAACACTTGAAAACTCCTATGGTGTTTTCTAGAGGATAATGATTTCAGCCTCAAAACAATGAGGATCTGTGATATTTACTTGAATTTCTCTCTCTCTTTTTTTTTTTTTTCCTCCCAGGACAGTTGAATTACTTTTAGAGTGATCTTGTGGAAGCAAACAAACACACACAGAAATTTTAAAAGCTCCATTGATGATGGAGTTAGAAATGGTATCTTTCCATTCTAGCTGTAATTCACATCATGACCTGGGTCAAGGCAATTAGCCAGACAGACACGGGTGCCATCTGAGGGAATCACATCTGGTCATGCTCACTAGTGCTAAGCTCTGCAGATTTTCCATGCCTCTCAGATTTGACTGTGGCACAGGGCAGAGACCACAGGCATTGCCTTCCTTGCCCTCTTCCAATTTCCTTGCTCACTTTCTCTGGCAATTTGCTGCCACAGATGGTATCTGATGAATGAAACTACCCAGTTACCAGTCCCCATATCCATTAATGCTACAATTAGCTCTCTGAGGCTAATGCTATGGAAAAATAATAAATACTGATTAATTCAGTTAGGTAACACAAAATGAGTCGGGACATTTTTCCAGATTAAATGATGCATCCAAGCTAAAGGATTTTATTTTCTTCTTTCCTAGTTTTGCTGCCTCCCTTTCATTATGTTCCTTATTAAATGGTAAGAAACATTCCAGCTTACTCTGATTTGTCTGCTCATTATGTTAATGCCTCTAAGAATTTCAAAACCATCACCTATAGAGTACAATGAATAAGCATTTAAACGAACCTACTTCATAACTAGAATAGGCCAACATAGACAAGGTAAAACTAAGAGAAGGAGCAGAGAAATAATCACACTTGAACGAAAGCAAAAAGGTTCATTGGGAAGATAGCTGCAGTATAATTCACATGTTTTTAGGATATGTATTGTACATATATCTCATTCATATAGGTAACTATTTCAATAGAAAATATGTGTCTTATGAGCATGAAATTAACTCAGGAATTAGTAAATAATTTGCATCAAACCATGTTCAAGTATACTCTTTTTTAAATTTTTATAAATTTATTTTTTATTGGTGTTCAATTTGCCAACATATAGAATAATGCTCTTTTTTTAAAAATTTTATTGATTTTATTTATTTATTTATTTATTTATTTATTTATTTTTTATTAATTTTTATTGGTGTTCAATTTACCAACATACAGAAAAACACCCAGTGCTCATCCCGTCAAGTGTCCACCTCAGTGCCCGTCACCCATTCCCCTCCAACACCCGCCCTCCTCCCCCCTTCCACCACCCCTAGTTCGTTTCCCCGAGTTAGGAGTCTTTATGTTCTGTCTCCCTTCCTGATATTTCCCAACATTTCTTCTCCCTTCCTTTATATTCCCTTTCACTATTATTTATATTCCCCAAATGAATGAGAACATACACTGTTTGTCCTTCTCCGATTGACTTATTTCACTCAGCATAATACCCTCCAGTTCCATCCACGTTGAAGCAAATGGTGGGTATTTGTCGTTTCTAATCGCTGAGTAATATTCCATTGTATACATAAACCACATCTTCTTTATCCATTCATCTTTCGATGGACACCGAGGCTCCTTCCACAGTTTGGCTATTGTGGCCATTGCTGATAGAAACATCGGGGTGCAGGTGTCCCGACGTTTCATTGCATCTGAATCTTTGGGGTAAATCCCCAACAGTGCAATTTCTGGGTCGTAGGGCAGGTCTATTTTTAACTCTTTGAGGAACCTCCACACAGTTTTCCAGAGTGGCTGCACCAGTTCACATTCCCACCAACAGTGCAAGAGGGTTCCCTTTTCTCCGCATCCTCTCCAACATTTGTGGTTTCCTGCCTTGTTAATTTTCCCCATTCTCACTGGTGTGAGGTGGGATCTCATTGTGGTTTTGATTTGTATTTCCCTGATGGCAAGTGATGCAGAGCATTTTCTCATGTGCATGTTGGCCATGTTAAAAGCCATTTACAAAAAGCCCACAGCAAATATCATTCTCACTGGGGAAGCACTGGGAGCCTTTCCCCTAAGATCAGGAACAAAACAGGGATGTCCACTCTCACCACTGCTGTTCAACACAGTTCTGGAAGTCCTCGCCTCAGCAATCAGACAACAAAAAGACATTAAAGGCATTCAAATTGGCAAAGAAGAAGTCAAACTCTCCCTCTTCGCCGATGACATGATACTCTACATAGAAAACCCAAAAGCCTCCACCCCAAGATTGCTAGAACTCATACAGCAATTTGGTAGCATGGCAGGATACAAAGTCAATGCCCAGAAATCAATGGCATTTCTATACACTAACAATGAGACTGAAGAAAGAGAAATTAAGGAGTCAATCCCATTTACAATTGCACCCAAAAGCAAGATACCTAGGAATAAACCTAACCAAAGACAGAAAGGATCTATACCCTAAAAACTGTAGAATGCTTCTGAAAGAAATTGAGGAAGACACAAAGAGATGGAAAAATATTCCATGCTCATGGATTGGCAGAATTAATATTGTGAAAATGTCAGTGTTACCCAGGGCAATTTACACGTTTAATGCAATCCCTATCAAAATACCATGGACTTTCTTCAGAGAGTTAGAACAAATTATTTTAAGATTTGTGTGGAATCAGAAAAGACCCCGAATAGCCAGGGGAATTTTAAAAAAGAAAACCATAGCTGGGGGCATCACAATGCCAGATTTCAGGTTGTACTACAAAGCTATGGTCATCAAGACAGTGTGGTACTGGCACAAAAACAGACACATAGATCAATGGAACAGAATAGAGAACCCAGAAGTGGACCCTGAAATGTATGGTCATCTAATATTCGATAAAGGAGGAAAGACTATCCACTGGAAGAAAGACAGTCTCTTCAATAAATGGTGCTGGGAAAATTGGACATCCACATGCAGAAGAATGAAACTGGACCACTCTCTTTCACCATACACAAGGATAAACTCAAAATGGATGAGAGATCTAAATGTGAGACAAGATTCCATCAAAATCCTAGAGGAGAACACAGGCAACACCCTTTTTGAACTCGGCCACAGTAACTTCTTGCAAGATACATCCACAAAGGCAAAAGAAACAAAAGCAAAAATGAACTATTGGGACTTCATCAAGATAAGAAGCTTTTGCACAGCAAAGGATACAGTCAACAAAACTCAAAGACAACCTACAGAATGGGAGAAGATATTTGTTAACGACATATCAGATAAAGGGGTAGTTTCCAAAATCTATAAAGAACTTATTAAACTCAACACCAAAGAAACAAACAATCCAATCATGAAATGGGCAAAAGACATGAAGAGAAATCTCACAGAGGAAGACATAGAATAATGCTCTTAATCTTAAAAGTGCATATACGATAATTATCTGCTTTCTCTTGTAAATTAATTTTAACAAAAAAAGTGATGTGCTCTTGCACTGTCTTCATTTATAGAAATAAGAGCCGGTAGACTGGGCTTCCAGTCTTTTCAAAGGCTTGGGGAACAGTAAACTAGCTATCTCCTTGAGAAGTAACTAAGCAAGTGTGTTTGTTTCTACTACAAAGAGTCTGTATTGAGAAGGTCCCTCTGTGAGATTTTCTTTGAGAACTGCAAGGTGGAATAAAGCCTTACATTTAAAGGAAGAGGAGTTTAAATAGATGTGATACTGCTCAAAATGTATTTCACTACATTTTTTATGAGTTTTGAAAGAATAAGACTTTGCAGTTTATGTAACAAGAAGTAAGACCAGGGAAGGATGAAGGAAATTTTGGGGCAAAGCTGTAAGTGCTTGATGGAGCATGTAAAATCCTGCTCTGTGTGGGCAAAGTAGATATGTAAAAATAGACATCATAGTTGAGTGGGTATTAGAGGCATCTTGAATGCACTAGAATTGTTTCTAGTTTATGGCTGTTACCGTGATGCTATTTTGATTTCTCTACATGTTTTCTGGTGAATATGCTATGCATTTTCTTAGGGTTTGTGTCCAGGAGTGTGATTTCTGGGCTAAAGAGCATTTATGCATATTCAACATTAGGAGATGCTATCCACAGTTTTTCAAGGTAGTTTTATCATTTTAAACTCCCGCCAGCAATGAATAAAGTCTCTCTTTATCCACACGACACTCCGTTTGTAACTATAAATTTTTAGACTTCTAGGATGGATATATAGTCTAATGACTGCTAATTTTAATTTGCATTTCTTGCGGGATGTGTGCCATTGAGCACGTTTGCATGTTTATCAGATGCATGAATCTCTCTTCTTTTCCTGTTAGATTTTCTGCTTTTTTCTTTGTCACGTGGAAAGGGTGTTATACATTCTGAATATGGTTCTTTGACAATTTTATACATTACGAATATCTTCAATTCTATGCCTTGAAACTTTTACATTTAGTTCTGTGATCCATCCATCTTAAATTGATTTATTTATTTTATTTTATATTTTTCACTAAATTGATTCTTAAAAAAGTATTTTACTTATTTATTTCATAGAGACAGAGCATGAGCAGGGGGGATGGCCAGAGGGAGAAGCAGACTTCCTGCTGAGCAGAGAGCCCAACACAGGGATGGGTCCCAGGACCATGGGACCATGACCTGAGCTGAGGGCAGACACTTAACTAACTGAGCCCGCCCAGGTGATTTCACTTATGGTGGGAAGTAAGGGTCAGTATTCATTGGTCCAGCGTATTTACTAAGAAGACCATCCTTTCTTATTGTATTGCAGTGATACTCTCTATATTTTTGTAGTTGTTATTTGATAGACTAGGTATAGGTGTTAGAGTATGCAATTAGGCTTTAACGGGATGCCTGGAGACCAGCAGAGGGGAAGTCAAGGCCTGCTATTAGGAAAGTTAGTAACCAGCCCTGGAAGCATTTCACAAACAAAGCCACAAGAAACCAGATCAAACCAAACAGGCCCAAGATAAGGCTGGGGACCCTGATCAAGTAAGGAAGATGAAGTGTGAGAGCCTGCTCCCAAAGAAATACCCTCCTCAAACAATATTTCACCCCTTAGTTAACAACTGTCAATAAAAGATAGAGACCCAAACTCAAGGTACAGCTCTCCCTTAAGCTCACCCACTCTTGCACCTCAAGAATATACTCTTTCTTTTTGATAAACACTTCACCTGCACCACCCAACTAGTGTATTGTCTGTCCTCTAATTCTTTCTTGAGATGAGACTAAAAGTCTCCAGTCACATATGAGCATGGGCTGGGCAGGGGCCTTTGGGCCCAGAGGTCTCCCCAGTCCATCCAGTAACAAAGGTGTATGTGAAAGATTATTTCTAAAATTTATATCTTATTCTATATTTCCACTTATCTGTTCTGTACCTATACTTCACTGTCTTAACTATTTTCAATTTCAAATAAGTATCAATAAATAGTGTGTAATTCTTTTATATTTCTTGTTTTTTAACATTTACTAGTTTTATTCCATATCAACTTTAGTAATAGTTTTTCAATATCCACAAAATTAAGGACCTTGCCTTTTAAATTTTTTATAGTTTTGAAAGATAAAATTTTATTTTTTATTATTAAAATCTGTAAGTCATAGTCCTAATGTTCGCTCCCTTTCATTACATAGATAGACTTTGTATGTCTAAAGTAAAACATTTAATAACTTAGAGTTTCTCTGTTTTCTTTAATTACAAATCCAACGCAGTTATTTATTTCCAATTTATTTTGGCTTAAAATGGAAAAGAAAGTAACAACTTCATGGTTTTCATAATTTCTATTCAGTTCTCCAAAGAATGTATCAAATAAGCCCATATATTACACATATTACCTGTCTTGTAATACTTTAAGTTTAAGAATTTGGAGAAGAAATGAGAATTTTAAAAGAAAGTAGAGATAAAATATCTAGATATCTGTACAGTCATTACTAACTCAAATATTCTATGCTTATAAATGTAAACATACTGCATAGTTAAGAAAGTAAGAAACATTTGTCTTGATCAAGGTCGTAGAGCTTGTGAATGCCCAAGTAAAAGAGCAAACTGCACACACACACAAACACACAATTCCATGTGACTGTCACTGAGAAATTGTTTGCACTGATAAGATATATAAGATATATTGTGATATTAAAAATCAAGTTCAGTAAAAATGGCATATTTCTCCATTACAACTATAAACAGTGACCCTAGAATGGGTTAAAAAAAAGAGTTTTGATTTACGTCAGTATTTAAACATTTTTAAATGAATAATTTCAGGTAGTACATTTAAAGAAATGGAAATTTTTCCCCATGAAATTTGAATATCAGAGTTTTTCTGCCTGAATTTGAGTGATTGATTTTTTCTAGCAACCATTCATGATCCTGGTTTTTATTAAATAGTCACATTATAGGATATCTTTGAAATTCTTTTGTTTATTTTAAAATTCTGGAGTCCCTGCTATAACTGAACAGCAATAGGGGACTATTTGCTACTAAAATATGATATTCTAATTCAGAGTCAGGATTTTTAAAAATTTCTTAGTGGGCTTCTGCTAAATAGAGGGCTAAAATGAGACCCTTATAAAGAATTACTTCAACTGGTGGGTAGATGAGAAAATATATTTTCAGAAACAAGTATAAACTTGTTGAATAAGCTTTGTGGAACCTACCATTTTTGTGTGTATATATAAAAGTTAAATTCAGTTTACTGCAAAAATGTAGCAGACAAATATCAGTGAGGCCTTTGGCTCTAAGGAGTGACTTCTGGGCTCAGCCTGGTCTTCTGCAGCCACACTAATGGATTAGGACTTGCCCCTTGAGGGAAGTGTTCACTTCAGGACAACCTTTGATTAACCTGCTCAGGTCAAAAATATCAAAAGAATAAACAGCGGCAGAGAAAATCAAATGTTCCTGTGGGAAAATACAGGAGCAAAGATCAAATTGACAGGGCTTTAGATTCTCAGATTCATCAGGCTTATGAAAGTTGAAAGTCACGAACCTTTTTAAAGTTGTGTTGCTGCAAGCTGTAGGGAGCATTTTCACAGAAAAAGTGGAGACTTCTTCCACTTGTGTTTGCCACTCGGGTCCACGGTGAGCACATCAATTCTCCATAATCCACGACTGGGTGATATCATGTCTCTTATCAATTTGTAAAGCACTGACATGTTTTATTAATATGTTTCTAACTCTTCAGCCAATATATTAATGAAAAATGAGAAAATCAGACATGGCGGTGATCTCTGTTGCACCCTGCTTGATGAACCAATGCTGTAAATGTTCTCCTAGGCCACATTTTTAAAGTCTCTTTGCTAAGCCTCATTTCTGGGATGACTTGTGCATTTCTTAAAATCTTAAGCCCCCTCCCGAAGAGTTATATTGCAATATGTGTGCTTTGTTTTCAAAATGTGCTCATTATTACTCAGAACTGAAAATGATGGATGAGAACACCAGCTAGTCGACTTAATAATGTTGACATGCTATTCTATGTTTTAGACACCCTCTGTAAACAAAGATAAAAGTAGATTTAATAAAAATCACATGCTCTCATTTTAGAAATGTTGCCTTACAAAATAAATTAAGAGTAATTGGGGAACGTTACCTGATCTTAATCTTAATGTAAGCATTTATTATGGTAATATGCATTAATTTCAAATTATTTTGATTGATCATTAGGTGACAGGTTAACTATTTAATGTGAAAAAGATATTTACAGCTCAATAAACATTCATTTATACTGTAGAAAAATCATCTATAAATTGGAAAACCCAGTGATATAAAAATGCATTAATGCATTGGTTCTTTCACTAGAGAGAGATTATAAAATACAATTAATTATGATATCACACCTATCTCCATTGATACATATACTATGTAATTAAATTTCATTTATATTTTTTGATATATTTCATGTATCTAGATTTGTATGTATGGCATATCAAATTCTGTTTAGAGGTCATATATATTTTTTTTTCAAATTTAATGGCAAGATAGCTTATTTTGCAATTTGGAGTTTGAATATAATAATGTATAGTATTAGTTACCATTAGTCTTCTTGGAGATAAAGTAAATTATTTTTTCATATATAAAATTAAAATAATGCTTTTGAAATCAATAAAAATTCCCTTTAGTCACTTATAATGATACAATAGTGTTTTTAAATTATATCTATCATGCCTATCCACTTGTTTGCTTGTTGATTCTTCTTTCTTGACAGACAAGGTCATTTTCACTCTTATCTATGTGCCAAGCCCCCAAGCTGCCTTTATGTCATGTCCTGACTTTATGAGTGGATAAAATTTTTCAGTTAAAAGTATAAACATCCAAGTATTTCAGATTTAAGATAGTTTGCCCTTTACTTGTCATCAAAGTTTTGACTTGAACAGAGACTCTAATAAATGTATTATTTATTGTTTTCATCCATAAGTCCATTGGCTTGATCATCTTTCCAAGATTCTAGTGCTTTTTTACTTCATTTATTGGCTTTGCTATTATCTTGAAAGAACCAACCTATTTTTTGAAAACCTTAGGCTTATGGCGAGACAATGGTATCCAATGCCTTTCTTTCAAAAACTTTTTGCCTGATCATTTCTTGGATTGTTTTTCATCTTTTCATTTTTTTTCTTCTACCAGCAGAGTGACGATAGTGAAATGAGGTATAGTCTACATAATGCTAGCCTTCTTCTAACATCTTCTCCTACCTGAAGCAAAGCAGTCTTGTTTATGTAAGTAGAACTTTCAGTTAGAGCTGAATAAAATATCAGCCATTTAACACTCAACTGCATCCTTCACTAATTTTCTTCACTTGAAACTGACTTCAGTCATATATTAGCTGCTTCTCGCTTACTTGTTCCATTTCCAAACTAAAAATAATAAAAATGGTGTTATTATTTGATGTTATCCTTATGCAACTGATAAGCAAATAGTATTGTCTCCCAGTAAATCAGAATCCAAAAAAAAAGTTCACATCTTGAATCTGAAAAATAGAATATAATCTTTATATGGGCATATCATGTGCATACTGAAACATTTAGAAATATCACTAGCTGCCCACCTATCCGTTATGAGTTTGTGTTGATGCCAGGAATATTAAGTCTATGCTCATGTGTGAGAAAAGAGAAGAAAAGTAAAACCATGTCTCCAGTTCAGCCAAATTTTGAAACCGGGATGATACATTGATATTTTTCTCTTAGTGCTGTCAGTTTTCAAGACACTGCACTGGGAATTCATATTGGAAATATTACTTGCTGGATTTTTTTTGTATGGACTCTAATGAAATCATTACAAGGCACCTGCACAAGGGGCTCAGCCTAATTAACTTTATTTCCATGCAAACCTTTCAACATTATCATGCCAGGATAATAAGAAATTACTTTTTTTTCAATCTATAGATGGTGGTAGCTGGCAAAACGCAGCTGCTCAATGAGGTTTGCAAGTGCATCGTCTCTAAGAGGAAGCAAACAGAGAGACTAAAAACATAGCAATAAAATGACTTAAAATAGCAAAAACTTTAACTTTCTCTTATATTCTTATTTCTTCAAGTTCATTCGTTCACAAAATGCAAAAAGGATGGGCCACCTGGGTGGCTCAGTTGTTTTAAGCATTGGACTCTTGATTTCGGTTCTGGTTATAATCTCAGAGTTGTGGGATTGAGCCCCATGTGGAGCCTTCGTGGGATTCTCTTGCCCTCTCCTTCTGCCCCTCCCCACCAAAAGAAAAGAAAAACAAAACAAAAACAAAAACTGAAGGTTCTGTCAGATTCCTCCCTTTCCATAACCTGGATTTCCTTAACCTCTTCTACACATTGTACTGGCTGTTTCAGTAATCAGGAAGGAACCCTTGAAAGAAGCATGGAAGCTCCTTCTAAAAACACAAATGATGGTGTCACTTCTTTCAGACCTCTTTGGTAATCACTGAATATTCCAGTTTTCCAACACACCATATGGCATTGATTTAATGCATAATTACAGATACTACATCTCCTTCAGCTCTCATGACATTTTGGATACCTTCAGTTAGAAGGTAGCTTCTCTGATCTCTACTCCAACATCCTACTCAGTTCTTCCATGACTTGACCATGGCACTGTTAATGGTTCATTCTCTAGAAAAATCTGCCTCTGGTTTTAGAATATTGTATGTGGGCCTACCTTAAATATTTATATTAGTCTTAACACAGGTGGATAAGGGAATGCTGGTATAGATCATCAAATGTCTATGGCTTCAGGCTTGAGAAGATATGTTGAAAATATAGAAATAAGTTTTTTTAACACCAAGCGGTCTTAGGAAATATAAGTTTCCCAAAATAAATTGCAAAAATCCAATAATGAAAAAAAAAAGAAATCCAATAATGAGAAATCCTAAAGAATTTACCTTCTATTCTGTATATTATATAATTCCATACTAATGAATTCTTAATTGCAACCACCTAAAAGAAGGAACGAAGATAGAATAAAAAAGAAAGAGCAAGTTATAGCTCATTTATAGAGTGATACTCAGAAATAAATTTAATAGAGATCATCCTCTTAGAATTTATCGAGGCAAATAAACATTGTCCAAATAAATGTGCTTTAAGAGGTTGACTTCCAGTCAATTTTTATTTCTCACTATCTTTGAATCGTTAACATCTATCCCTTTTATTATGTATGTGGCAACAAAAGCACTTAATATGAATTATTTTGTAAATCCTACAAAATAAGGGCAATTGCAGCCATCATGTGCTTTTAACAGTATTAAATGACATGAAGAAGAGGAAATACTTAGTACATAGGAACAATCTTACTATTATACATAATAAATCTAAAGCTGATACCAAATAAATCACCAAATGTCATTTGAAGATAGAAGAATGGAGAATAAAATACAGAATTCCATAATATCAAATTCTAATGAAGGTAGATGACCAAGCTGTATTTTGTGGGTAAGCACTTTTTTTCCTTCTACCTGCACTGTTTCACCTCATGCGGACCCAGCTTGGGTCATGGAACCCTGGGTCACCATTTACCTCACAATAGGAAATAACAGAATGTGCCCAGGAAACAAGGGCAATGCATGTGAATATTTGAGGCTTAAATCTTTGGCTATATTAGTGTAATAAAATAACTTAAGGACTAGTTGTGATACCATATGATAAAAGATAATTACTGTCTTTCAAAAATTTTAAACTAAATGAGTGTATCTGCTAGGGAAGAGATCAAGGAGAGCATGTAAAAGCAGCTAAAAGTACATACAAAGAGCATTTGTCCTTCCTAGGGAAATACATGGCAGAGAGCTCACTCTGTGTTTGGGTTTGGGAATGTGTGAGAAGGCTTTACTTACTGGGTTGGCCCAGGAGATGGAAATTCAAAAAGAGATGTCCCTCCTATCCACAACAGTGTAGACACATTGCAGAAATGGTGATCTAGATCTTCCAAAGTGTCTACATTTTGCTTTCCCACCAGCAGTGAAGTAGAATTCCTATTGTTCCACATCCTTGGCAGCATTGAGTGTTGTCAGTGCTTGGGATTTTGACAATTTTAATACATGTGTAGTGGTATGTATCTCCCTGTTTTAACTTGCAGTTCCCCAAAGGGCTTATCCTATGAGGGATTCATTACTTGTGGTCATGAGTTCATACAAGAAGGTACTGGAAGATTCCCTCCCTTGACTTCAGCTCAGAGATTAGCAGAGGCAGAACTGTTTACATGGTCTGTTGTCCTGGACAAAGGGACATTGAATCAGGAGGGATATTATGGATTATTCCAATGCCTGAAGTATCTCTCAATAGATACGGGCGATACATGTAAGGGCCATATAGGATAGCTTCCACACGGAGAAGTAAGGTAGCGGAGAATTAAAACCTCTTAAATAGGCAGTGATGAGACTTCCCAAAAGTGGCCAAGTGATGTGTGGCTAAACACCAGAGAGATGAAAGGTGGGAGGGATACCCTCAGATGATTAGAAGAGCTGAGCAATCTCAGAATTTGAGTGACTATCCTTAGAGAAGACCAAGCACAATTTTGATACTCAGAAAGAATAGAAAAAGAAAAGTAAGAAAGAATAGAAGCTTATGACACCCAATCTAGTTATAAGGAAGAAGAGGCACATTGTTGCATAGAGGAGTTCTAACTATGAAATCTATATCCATCCTTCCACTATTATTATTTCTTTTTCTTTCATTTATTTTCTTGAAACTCTGGCTAAAGTTGGGTCATAATGGGAAATATCAATAATAATGGATAAAAAATCACAATATCTAAGTTTTACTTTAAAATTCCTTCTTTATCTTTAGGCAGAAAGAAGAAAGTGACTCTACAATTTGTTTTTGAATATTTTTGATATGGTAATTCACAGCTACCAGCTTGGAATATCTCACCCCTTCAAAGCTTTGAAGCATGGAGAATCTTTGAATATTTCAATATTTTTTCTCTTGCAATGCAGAAGAGGAAAATCTGATTTCTGGAAGCCAAGGAAAAGAATCCCTTCAACTCTTAGCCAATATTTGATTTCACAGAAGCTGCAGGAAATATATACAGCCCTTGGAAAAGTAACATTACCATTATAAAACTGAACCTCATGATCAGCTAAACAAAATGTCGTTTTTTTCTTTTAATATAAGAGTTGAGGAAAGACAACTTCTTCATTGATGAAAATCCTAAGATTAACTTTAAACTTACAATAATTAAAATTTCAATACGTTAAATATTTTGAACTAATTTTTAAGGTCAAATATTTGGGAAGCATTCTATTTTCTATATGTATGTTTATTATTGCTTTTATTATTAGCTCTCCTATGAAATACCACACTGACATAAATAAAAGTCTGTATTTGGAGACAAAGAGAGAAAGAAGGAAATGAAAGTCCTGTATGGTTGAGAGATGAAACTCATTTTCAGTTTGCTTTTGATTTTCCAGAGCACTGGTAGACAATGTGTACATAATAACTGTAAGTATATTTCAAATAAATAAATAAAGCATCTAAGTAGTGGTGTTTTGCAGGAAAGCACTCTGCTCACACAGTTTTAAGCAGGAAATGCTAAACAACGTTAAGCAGAGGCCTTTACTGGAGAACGTTTGGAATTAATCAGCAGCATTTCACAAACTTCTGAAAACAGACTCTTTTTTTAGAGATATTTATTTAGTTCTTGGAATATCATTTTGAGCAACACTTGCTTTGGGAATTTGTAAAACTGGACTCTGAGAAAGCAACTATCAAAAAATTTTCTTTTTTTTTTCATTTTTTACAAACATTGTCTAGTCTATGGAAAAAAGAGATAATGCTTTATCCTTGGAATATATATATATATATAAATACATATACATACATATATATATAATTGTTCATATATAAAAGCTAAACTGAACAAAAGACAGCCACAAAATGAAATTCTCGCTGACAGCCCGAGTTCTCATAGTCTATCTTCCAAACCCGTAGGATAATTCTTAATATTTACAAATGAGGAAAAACTCTACAAAAGTATATTAAAATGTGCCACACTTTTGAGACACACACTAATCACAAAAAAATATTTTTAAATGAATCTACAGTGAAAATAGCAAGACAATAGAGCACAATTCTCATAATCAGGAAGACATTTACATTTTCATAGAATCGGCAAGGTTGAATAGGTCAATAAACATATCCGAGCCCAGAGTAATTCCATTTCAAATGAATGAGGGTAAACACATTTTAAAGAGTAAATGAACAATGGATGCATATATAAACAATCTGAGAAAGCTGTAGTAATAACTGATGTTGACTTATACTATAAAATCTAATAAGGATATTTTCTAATGTGTCATTAGATTATTTTAATAAAGGAACAGAGATTTGTAACTTCCAATTGAACTCAACCCAAAAGTGTTCATATGAGTCAGGAAGGTGTTTACATTTTAAGTTAGAATTAAGAAGATATAGTAATATCTAGTGTCTATTTTGGATTCTAGCTCTTTAGTTATGATAAACCAAATTACATTGGAGATGATTAAAATTAAGTTTTCAGTCATAAGGCCAGACTCCTACTTTAGAAGGGGGGTAGAAACTTCTGCTGGAAAGTGACACAGAACATGGGAGACTTCTCAGTGGTGTCACATGGGGACTCAGGAATGAGCAAAAGAATCAGGGAATCTTAGGAAACTATTCAACTGTGAGACAAATTTTATTTGTAACACCAAATATTTGAAAATAAGCCAAAGGCCAACCAGAAGGGACTATTGAATGAAGCATGCATATCGCTACAATGGAGTACTTTGCAGTCTTCAAAAGCATGACAAACATTTCTATGCAAGATATATCACTAAATGGATTACACAAAAAGCATAATGTAATAAGGGTAGATAATATTTTGCATTTATATTAGGCAACATTGGGAAACCAGGATGCCTGGGTGGCTTAGTAGGTTAAGCAACTGATTCTGATTTCGACTCAGGTCATAATATCAGGATCTTGGGATCAAGCCCTGTGGCAGGCTCCTCACTCAAAGGGGAGTCTGCTTCTCCCTCTCAGGCTGCTCCTCCCTACTGCTTGCTCTCTCACCTTCTCCCTCAATCTCTAAAATAAATATTTGTTTAAATAAAGGAAACAATGGGAAATTAAAATGGTCATATCTTTCTTACTTTTGTCAAAGGTGATGGAAGTTTTATAAAATACTGAGGGATATGGTTACATACGTGGGATAGAATTGAGGTAAAAGATACATAAGCACAACTCTGAATATAGCAATTAATATAGAATTATAAAGACCAGTTATATAGATTTTTGCCTTTTAAACTTGTAAATTAAATAAATGACACATTCAAAAATATGAAAGAGCAAATCCTAAAATAAAACAGAACAAGTGAGTCTAATGGTATATCAAATAGGCAACATACCTACCCAAAGAAAAGAATAACCCCAAGGAAATGGAATGCCTATTCTCAGAAGATATGCTTCAAATATAAAAAGAGCTGCAAAAGAACCTTAAATTTCATTCAGAAGGTCTATTGGTAAGAGTTATATTATTATTACAAATTATGTACTTCAAAAGATAAAGCACATAAGTAAAGGTATTACTGATGTTAGAAATCAAGGTCTCACTATAAGAGAAAATCTAGAAAATGTAAAATCACAAGTTTTAGAAAAGTATGATTAAATTTGAATTTCAAAATCAATACCAAATTATGATTTTAAAAAATATATTTTCCTGCACTCCTAATCTAAAGGACCTATAAGATCAGATATCATAGTATTCAACATGACTAAGGCCTCTATTTCTTAATTTCTAAATCTTATTATCCACTAAAAGGAAGCTTTTGCTGTTGAAACAACTGGTACTTTCATATTCTTTGTCTATCTGTGAAATTATCCTATGTGTTTCCTTCTTTCTTGGTATAAGAAAATATAGATTTAGCATTTCAAATTGACTAAGTCATTTTCAGACAGCGTTAGGCAAAAATATGAGGCCTGTGTTTTAAACCATGCATGAACAGAGCTTTCTGAAGCCAGGGACAGGGTGGAAGAGAAATAGAATTAGTGGCAATTTTAAATTTATGTTAGAAGTAAGAAATTATGAACAAATTTTAAAGATTAGAAGAAAGTATTTCAGTAGAAAAAAAAACACATGGGAACTATTACCATCCATAATATTTTAAAAGGCCCTAGAAATTAGTAATAAAAAAAAAACCCTCAGAGAGAAGAAAATTGGACAAGGGATATGGTCATTCGATTCACATGAAAAAACCACAATGGACAAAGTGAGACAAATTGCATCACCTCTCCACTGATCAAGGCAATACAAGTTAAAGACAAATCAGGGTCTTCTTTGCTTATTTAATCAGAACATTTTTTTTTAAAGATTAATTATGGATAGTAATGGGGAGGATGTGGAGAATCAGTCTTTCATAAACTACTGGTAAAACTTTATATTGGAACTGCAATTTTCCAAGATTGGCAACATTTAAAAACAATATAAAAGGATGTGGTTTTGTTTTGAACCTGCAAAACCATCTAATTAAGTGTTTATTATGTTGTAAATGATCACAAACGTGGACAACAAAGTTTAAATAAATTGGAATATAACCACTGAAAAAAATCAATTTGGCACAATTTTGTAAATCTGAAATTATACATTCCTTATTTAATATCAGGGACAATTACAAGTCTAATCCTAAAGGACTTGTTCCCATTCTGTGGTTTATGTACCCTAAGACTTTTTTATGGGGTTAGTGATTTCAGAGCTATTTTCACACTAGTACTAAGATCTTTAATTTTACTTTTTTTTTTTTTTTCTGTGCTGACATTTGCTTTGATGGTGCAAAAGCAATATAATTAACACAGCTGGTACCTTAGCAAAAATGAAGGGAATGTCACCAATCTATACTAGTAGTTATTCACCACCACACAGTAGTTGGAAAAAAATCCATTTCACTTAGAATTTCCAAGATAAAAAGCAAAAAAAAAAAAAAAAAAAGTTAATTCTATTAAATCTCAGCTTTTAACTATGTCCCTTTAATGTCCTGTGTGTAAAATGGGATTATTTGAGTTGCAAGCTGAACTAGCCATGTTTTTATGGAACATTACTTTTACTTTCAAGAATGACTCACAGGAAAATTAATGCCCTAGCAGATATTTCATAAAATTTAATACAGTTAGCTTATCATTTCAAGGAAAGGATTTAATGGTATTTGTTGCCATGATAAAATGAGAGCTTTCAAGTAATACTTAGAATTTTTAAATTCATGGATCTCTCATCATGAGTTTAATGACTTCCCTACGTTTAAAAACTTTTGTTATGAGATCAGTAGGAGTATTAAAATTTTTGATTTTTAAAAATATTTTTTCAATAAAGGATGACACTTGGAAGATCTGCATAACTTGATGAACCAATATTTTCTAAATGACCAATGTATGAAATTATAAGACCATAAATGGGTAATAAGTCCATTTGAGTTCAAGATAGATAGATGGACTTTGATGTGACAAAGACTGAAATATTCACTAATTCTACATTGCAACCAAATTTCAGTAAGTTACCACTTGCTGAGTTTAGTGTAATATCAAAGAATAATATCCATAATTGTATGCAAAAAAGTTCTCCATTTGCCAGTTACAGATCTGTGAGAAATGTTTTCTTTCCCTTTTGACCAAGTAGCATAATATTACAGACTTAATCCAAAAGTAGACAGCAGAATGTAGCTATCTTTTATTATGTCAAATATTAAAGAGGGATGCCTGGGTGGCTCAGTGGTCAAGCATCTCTCTTCTGCTCAGGGTGTGATCCTGGGGTCCTGGAATCAAGTTCTGCAACGGGCTCCCTGCAAAGAGCCTACTTCTCCCTCTGCCTGTGTCTCTGCCTCTCTCTCTCTCTCATGAATAAAAAAAAAAAATCTTAAAAAAAATATATTAAATATTTTCAAAAATGTAAAACAATTTCAATTTTTCAATAATTAGATTGTTCCCCTCCAAAATATAATCATAGTATATCAACATATAATGAATTCATTATTATTATTTTAAGTAAGTTTATACATATTTCAAATTATCATTTTTAATTTCTAATATTCAAATGTTGATTATACAAATTATCTAAACAGAAACTATTCAAGGTCTTTAATAATTTTTAAATCATAAAAGGGTACAAAGACCAAAATGTTTGAAAACTGCCATCTTAGATAAACTCATGTAGCTGTGCAACAGGATACATATTCATAGCAAAACATTAACATACATATTTATAGCAATATTCTTTGTAATACTGGAAATGTTATACAATTCAATGTCCATCAACACAGCAGGAGAATAAGTTGCAGTCTATTCATAAAAATAGAATAGAACAATGTCAACAAAAAATTCTACATTTTGGGCAGCCCCAGTGGCTCAGCGGTTTAGCGCTGCCATCAGCCCAGGGTGTGATCCTGGAGACCTGGGATCAAGTCCCACGTTGGGCTCCCAGCATGGAGCCTGCTTATCCTTCTTCCTGTATCTCTGCTTCTCTCTCTGTGTGTTTCTTATGAATAAATAAATAAAGTCTTTTTAAAAATGCTATATTTCAAGTGAAAAAAGCAAGATATAAACACATTTAATATAGTTTCATAGATGATGAAATTATAAAGATAAATAATATGATCATGAAAAAGGCAGGTAGAGTAGCCATTATTCTGAGAAAAAGCTTAACAAGGGTCAGGCATGTACAAAGCTTTTTGGCAATGGCAATATTCTATTTCTTGATCTCTCCATGGTAGTTACATGGATAATCACTTTACAATGAATTATTCAACAAACCCTGTATGTTCTGTACTAATACAAAACAATATTTGTTTAGCTACTATTAGAGAGATATTTTCTCATTGATTAGTTGGTTTCATTTCTGAATATAATCACAGCTTTGCATAATGGAAAGAAGACAAATTTGGGAGTGAATCAGAACTAGATGCAAATTCTAATTTCACCACTTACTAGGATAGAAAATTTAGTTCAGTTATTTCATCTTTCAGAGCTTCATAATTTATTTTGTCTCAAACTAGGGATCAACAACAACAACAACAACGACAACAGTAACAATACCCAAGCTTTACAGAAGTGTTCTGAGATTTCAACAAGACTCTGTAACATAGCAATCTGTGGTAGCAGCTAAGAGTGTACTTCTTCTATTCCTGTATTTGACATTGAGGACATCTCTGAAATCACCGTACATTGTGAAAGCCAAGAGTACTTTTTAACAAGTATGAGGTAAGGCATCATCTGAGCTTATTGCTTATCCTGTGACAACAGCTGCTTTCTGCTATTGTGAGGTTGGACAGAAGTTGGATGGAAACTTGATATCAAGGTGCAGAGGATTTCTTAAAAGGAATTACAGGTAACCGCAAATCAAGGAACTGAGTCAGATATCCAACAAGAAATTTGTGTGTAAGAAATAGCAGATGGGAGATGTCTCAGCAAGCATCATTCAAAGTTCCAGATGAGAAACAGGTTCTCATTTACCTGTTTAGGAAGTAATAAATCCTTCTGATTAACCCTTTGAGATGCAACTGTCTAGATTCCCAATGTCAGCGAATGTTAGAAATGGAATAATAACCTACTATTATCTGTCAGAATGGCTAAAATAAAAAATACAAGTTATAGTAAGTGTGGGCAAGGATGTGGTGGAGACAAGGGAACCCCTGTTGGAGGGGAGGCAAACTGGTGCAGCCACTGTGGAAAAGAGTATAAAATTTACTCAAAAAATTAAAAATACAATTACCAAGTAAATCCACTATAGGCATTTACCCAAAGAAAATGAAAACACTAATTTGAAAAGATATGTATAACTCTATGTTTTTTGCAGCATTATTTATAATATCCAAGATATTTATAATAATCCAAGTGTCCATCCATAGATAAATGAATAAAGATGTGAGATACACACACACACACACACACACACACACAAACATACACACAATGGGATTTTAGTCAGCCATAAAAAGAATGGAATTTTGTCATTTCCAACAACACAGAGAGACCTAAAGGGTATAATGCTAAGTGTAATATGTCAGTCAGAGAAGAACAAATACTAATATTTCACTCATATGTGAAAATTAAGAAAGAAAAAAATAGACAAACCAGACTCTTAAATACACAGAACAAACTGGCGGTTGCCAGAGGGCACATGAGGTGGGGATGAGTGAAATACATAAAGGAAATTAAGAGCATATTTATCTTGATGATCACTGAGTAATATGTAGAATTGTTGAAATACTGTACACCTGAAATTAATTTAAATGTATGTTAATTATACTTCAATAAAAAGGAGGAAAAATAATAATGAAAATTTGAAGTTAAATCATAAACCATAGATGTCAGTTTTACTTAAACATTTTGGTGTCAAAAAACCTTTGCTCTCAAAAAAGATGGATAAAGCCATCAGTGTTAACCACATCAGAAATTAAAATGAGAGATTTCAACTGTATCCTTGAAATGATTCTTTTTAAAATAATAATAAAGTCAGTGAAGGATAGCAAAAATAACAAACTTTATGAAAAGTAACTATATGTCCATAGTAAAAAAAAAAATATATATATATATATATATATATATATATATATATATATATATATATATATTGAGAAGAATAGCATCACTTTATACTTTGCAAACCTGGCTTCCTCAACAATAATTTGATTCTCTCATTTGTCAGAAGTGAATCTGTTTCAGTGTCATTCATTTTAACTGCTGGTAAATCCCACTGCCCACTTACAAGGGAGAAAGAAAAAAAATAAAATCTTATTATTCTGAAAATAGTTTTGCCCTAGCAGACTTCTGGTGAATTTCCCGGAGGCCTCAGCTTCCCCCAAGAACTCCTAGAGCTGGTCAGGGAGAGGCACGAACAGAGTCCACAGGTAGTCTGCTGGCTCTGCTCTGAATGCTGCACACTTGCACTTGCACACTTGCACTTGCAGCCTTGCCAAACTGTAATCTCCTTCCAGATAGAATCCATGTGAGATAGACAGGAGTAAGAAAAGGAAGAATCAAAGGACATTAGAAGTAGAAATGGGATTCCAGACTGCTCAGATATTTTCTGGCGTGACATGCTGTGAGGCCACCCACACAGCATTTCTTCCATCTGGCTTATCATCTTTGCACTGCTCAGAATGTGTCAGGGTGCGCAACTTCAGATTAGTCTCAAACTTCCTTCCTGTCAATGATCTGTCTGGATGACTAAGTAGCTTTGTTTTCAGAATGAACATAACAATCTCCTTGGTTTCTTTCCTCTGATACATTCACCTGGCTACGGAAGGCAATGTGAATTTACTTCATAGATGATCAGCAACACGTAGAGTGAAGTAATAGCCAAAGAAGAAGAAGAAGAAGAAGTAGAAGAAGAAGAAGAAGGAGGAGGAGGAGGAGGAGGAGGAGGAGGAGGAGGAGAAGGAGAAGGAGAAGGAGAAGGAGAAGGAGAAGGAGAAGGAGAAGAAGAAGGAGAAGAAGCATTTGCAACTCACTTCTTTGTCAGGACACCATAACCAGAGTTAAATATCACAAAGGTCAAAAGACCGTTCACCCCGCACATCCCCATTCTTGCCATAGTGCTGAATATTTAACTTAAAATTTCACACAGATGAACTATACATGGTTCCTTTTGTGACTTGAGGAAGAATAAGCAGGATTTGGGTTCTGTTATGGGTGGTAAGAAGAAGGGGCAGTAAACCAAATGCCACTGGGGTCACTCCCATGGAAGGGAGTCAAAAGAATTTAATAGGTGTGTCTTCTGCGTTATCTGGGAGGACAGCAAGGTGACAAGATTGACTGTGGATGCTGCTCACGCTCTTGACTTTTTTTTTCTCATTTTTTTTTTTTCTCTTTCAATATCAAAAGACACTTGAAAATTGTTTGGAGGGAAACCTTTTAGTTCATTTCCTCTCTAAATGTTTGGGTACAAAGATGCTGGGACAGTGGGTGATTTAGAATATTCTGCAAAAATGTTACCCGCATTTTACTGATTTTTACATAGACTTCATGAAATATAAGATAAGCATAGAAAACACTGACGGCTCCTATCCTCACACTTTATCTGACCTTTAGCAACCTGAAAGTGTCAGTTTCTAAACAGAATAGTCTCCTAATGAATATTATCATTTACAAAACAACCAAACAGAAAAATCCCTCTTTAGAAATTAAGTCAATAACCAGAGTTGCAAATGTGCAGACTAACCTCTCTAAACTAAATTTATTTTTCCTCCAAATAAAATAGTATTTATTAGACAATGTGTCTCCCACATTTTGTGGTTAAAATAGCTAAGTGCAAAGCTCCTGGCATGCAGTAAGTATTCTTTTTTTTAAAGATTTTTTTGAAGATTTTATTTATTCATTCATGAGAGACACACAGAGAGAGAGATAGAGACACAGGCAGAGGGAGAAGCAGGCTCCATGCAGGGAGCCCCACATGGGACTCGATCCTGGGTCTCCAGGATCACGCCCTGGGCTGCAGGCAGCACTAACCGCTGAGCCACCAGGGGGATCCCCCAGTAACTATTCTTAAATATAAGTTATATTGACAGTATTAGTTCTACGGTGGCCCTGAGCAGTAAGAAGTGCAGTCACAGTAGCAGGAGCCACCAGACCCAGCACTTTGAAACGCATGTTAATTCCATGGTGGGCACAGGAAATGCCACTACACAAGGAGACACCATGAGTAGTATCTGCCATTTCCAGGCCTAGACTTGAGTCCCCAGACTTCAGATTAAGGAATTTACACTAATTGCTAATATAATGCTTAATATATAACTTTTATGAATCTTTAAAGAAAGGACTTTCCTTTAAATATGCATCTGGGTAGCCTCGCCAAGATTAGTGGAGCTGTACCATTTCAGATTTAACTTCTACTCTAGGGTTCGTCATTGAAGGATCTATCTATTAAAAGTGACATGTGGGTCTCTATCAAGAGCAATAAGCCCTCCACCTTCTTCACAAGGGTTTGATTAAACCAGTGGTTCTCAAAGGGTGGTCCCTTGACACTACCTAAGCGTTTAATAGAAATGCACATTTTCAGTCCCACTCAAGGCCAAACTGGAAAATTTGGGCTTGAGGTCCAGGAATCTGTATTTCAATAAGCCCTCTTGCTGATGTGGATACAATCTAAAATTTGTAAAACTCAGGCCTAAACTTCATGCCCTACTGCTGCAAGACATGGAGGAAGAACAAATGGATGGCTCCACAGGGACTCTGGGGCTTGGCACAGGTAAACGCTCTATGCACGCGACATACCAGGATGCATGTCCCCGGCAGAGCCCGATCAGTGCAGGCTCACAGGATCTGTGAGATACTGGAGAAATTAGGGCTCTGAAGGGGGAATCGAGGAGCATGAATGTTCTGACTTTGGCAGTAGGCTGCAGAAAAATTATGCAGGGCAAAGTGAGGTTTGGTCACAGGACAGGCCAGGCATGAAATGAAGCCATAAAACTGAGATAACCCTAACCTCATTCTTGGGGAGGTCATCGAGGGGAGGTGACTGCCAGCTGACCCTCCAGTCTGACTGCAACTATGAGGGGCTCCTCAGCCGTTCTCTTATCCTTGCAATATGTATCCCACTGCTTTTCCTGAGTCCATGGAAATGGACTGGGGATCCCCCAGTCTCTTGAGCTAGTGGCATGGTGCTGAGACCATCTGGATGGCTCATGTGACTGAACCCCATTAAGGTTTCTATAGAAACTTTAAGATTTAGGGATGGGGACTGAGATCTGCTCACCTTGCAGTGCCTACAACAATGTTCTATGTAACATAATACCATATGTATTATATTGTTTATTATACCTGTCACCTGCCTGTCTGGAGAGCTCTGTCCCTCCCTCCTGTCTCTCCCTGCCTTCGGCTTAGGGACCAGTTTCATATCTCACCCGGGAAGCTCCCAAGGTTGAGAACCAATTCTTGATGAGTCAGTCAGGGGACCAAAGAAATGGGCTTTGGAAAGGAGTCGTCTTCAGGGAAGTCTCAAGTGGGGCAGTTGACCTCTGGGTGGGGAGAGGTGGCCTGGCCCATGTGGTAGATGCTTGGGGAGCCATGTGTGAGTATGGAGACATACTGAAAATGCTGGGTGTTCTGGTGCCCTTGTTTAAAGGATGACCTGAGTGCACAGTAAGAAAGAAGCCCTGAGGAAGTGAGGAGAGCTAAGAAGAGGACACATAGTGACTAAGAAAGAGTAAAACAGGCAGATCCCTGGGCCCCTGCCCCTTACTACAAAGGAAAGCAAAAGCACAACCACAGCAACCCCAGCCAGTGGGGCAATACCAGTTCTAGAAATACTCATGATGCAGCTGCCGAGTTCCAGCAAAAGCATCCAGGTGTGGTTATTATGATGAAGGCACATGGGTGTGTGTGTGTGTGTGTGTGTGTGTGTGTGTGTGTGTGTGAATTTTCTCTGTCCCTATAGGAGGCAGAGAAAATAAGCTGCATCACCACCCACCTGCCCGCCAGCAGGCCTGCATGGCCTTACTCCCTTATAGATTATTATTATATCCAGCAGGGAGATGTCACCTAATGAGGGGCACCTCCTCATGTTTGGGACCCTGGAAATCCATAAAGGAGGAACAATAAATTCTTAGGGAGCTGGGAAAGAGACAGACTCCTGTTTGTAAAGGCCCTGATTGGAGCCACATTCACTACAAGAATGAAAGCTAAGATTCCCCAGTTCTTCCCCCAGCACCTGGTATGAGATGCTGCTACTCATGCTGACACAGGTGTGACACAACACATTTATGATGTTGGGCAAACCATTCCTGAGCTGGAGAAAGCTCATTCCAGGAATGAGTATAGGCTGTGGGAAAGATGCAAGACACAAAGGGGGCTAGGAAAACCAAAAGAGTCTTCCATTCAACTGTAAAAATAACCCTGAAACCAATGTGGTTTGACCTTACTGCTGTAGGGACTCACTTAAACAAAGATACTGACGACCACATGTCGTGTTGATCTTGGGCAGCCCGTGGAAAGCCATAAAGCCTGAACAACAGTTCAGACCTGTCGCATCTGTCCCTACCATGCCTGAAGCCTGCCAGCTCCCGCAGAGGCCTCTTGGACGCAGTCTATTTGGGGAGTATGCCTCTCATGCCCTGGGGGTAGGATGAAGGCCAAAGCTGCCTCATGCCTGGTGAGCGCCACTGGAGCTGACTGGAGGTCTCAGGCTGTGCTCACTATTCACTGGTCCTCCAGAAGTAAACAAAAGGTGATTACTCTGATGGATACTGGAACTGAATGTACTTCTAATACATGGTATCCCTTAGAAGTTTTCTGGTTCTATCAGCACCATTGATGATTATGGGGCCAAACAGTTATAGTCAGGAAGGTCCTTGGACACTGAAGATTAGGTATCCATCCTCCCAGAAGAGTGCCAAGTGTCAAACTACATTAAATTGCCTGGGGTTGGGAGTGGTGGTGCATAAGGAATTAGGGGAAACCATCTGAGAACTGTGTTGAATGGGCATTGTAAGTCCTGCCCATTGTGCTTTCACCATCCTGGAATGGCACACCTCAAAATATTACAAGACCAGGCTTATACTGAGTCAGACAAAGGTCGCATCTGGAGCAGTGGTTTTCAACCAGAAGCAATTTTGCATCTTCCCTTTAGGGACATTTGACAATCTGTCAAATTGGCGTGACATATTTGACAATATGTCAGTTGACCTCTCAAAAATATCTGGAGATGTTTCGGACCGTCACAACTTGGGCGGGGGGGGGATGCTCTCGATATCTGGTGGGTAGACACCAGAAGCGGGTCTACACCTCTATGATGAGCAGGACGGCCCCCTACAATGGGGAATTTTCAGACCCAAAGTGTCCCCAGTAGTAATTTTCAATTATCCCAAGATATTTCCATTTCAATTCACAACTTTTTGTGAATTTGATAGATGAATTTCTATAATGTTAGTAAATAAATTGATCAGGTCAGGCGATTTGAATCATCGGGTAAACATTAATATCAGTAAAATACCGCTTACTTGTCTGAGGAACTTGGCGTGAACTTTGAGGCTTTCTATCTCTTTATTTCATTTACTCTCAGAAGTAGAGATGCCACCTCAGAAGCACTCCTCACTGTCCTATTTATTAGTTTCTGCAAAATAAGAGAATGGCATGGAGAGTACAGTTTGCATGTATTTGACTTTTATCTCTTGCTCATTTAGCTTCAGCAATGATAGAAAAAAAAGTGAGAAAGGATTTACTAAAAGCACTTGGGACTGCCTAGCTTCCTCTTTATCACAGAAATTGACTTTTAGCCAATGTTTTACTCCTGTTGGCTTCAATTACATAAGAATTAATTTTGCCTGGCAAGGTTAGTCAGCACATACTTAAGGTATAATATTCTAAGATTTGGGTAGTAATTCATTTATATTGTGTCTATTAAATAGACTTAAAGCTATCTTGAATTTAATTGGTAGGCCAATTTTTTATACTACTGACTGGTGAATCGCCATATCCTTTTTAAAAATAAGTTGAAACATATCATATCGATGTTACAACTACAGATGATGCTTTGCATGCTGACTCTAAACACGGAACAACTATCACAGAGAGCCTCAGAATAGGGCTTTCTCGAAATATCTAACTGAACATAGCAATGCATTTTTAGTGAGGGCTTTATTTAAAAACATAGGGTAAATACGAGACGTTGGTGAGGTATTTGTTGTATAGACCATATACTTCCCAAGGTATGAGTTAAATCACATGTCTACGTGTCAGACGTTCCTTCCCCTTTTGGAACTAAAATTCTGTGAAATTCTATGACCCTTTGGCTCTCTTGAATTATGTATACACACACATAGTATTTATATGCATGCATGTGTTCATATGTCAAGTATGCGTATTTTATATAACAAGCATACTATATTTTACTATAATTAATAGTGAGACTCATTGTGAAACTCAATTCAAGCATACAAATAAACACAAATAATCTTCTAAAATGTTTAGATATCTCTTCATTTGTATACCTAATTTCAAGGTCCATTACATTTCCATAAATATGCACGTTGTTTCATCTACTGCGGTTTCAGGTGATTCCATGATTTCATCTGGTGTGGGTGAAATAAATAGCCGGGTGTCATCCATGTGCCCTTAAACACACCCCCAAGCATATATATCTGCATATTGTATAGAAGACTATCATTTTCCAGAAACCATTTTGGCCGTAACAGAAACAAGGATTCTAAACATTGAGAAACAGAAATTAAGAGGATAAAAATCTGGGTGCAATAAGTTTTTTTTTCTTTTATTTAAATATTAATTATAAGTTTGAATGGAACCTTTCTCCTGACTATACAACAAGTAATAACGTGCCCTTTTGCTTTGATGCAAATCTTTTCCGGCCACTGTATCTGCTCATTCTCAAGTCTTTTAGCAAAAGCAAGTATGTAGTGCACTGTATTTTGGTTCTGAGATTGGACAAGCAGCACTTTGAAAACCATCCTGTGAGTTATTTTAAAATATAAATATATTGAATAGTATTGAAATGTTTTAGGATTGTCTAGTTACCCTGGTTATTGATTTCTAGCTTAATCCCTCTCTGGTCAAATAAAATACAATGAATTAATTCCATTCTTTGAGGTTTGTAGAGAATTGGCTTTATATGAGACATATTTGGTTGGGGTCAATTTAATAGTGTCTCCTGCACACTTAAAATAATATGCAATCTGTCAATGCTGGCCAAAAAAATCAGAGTTGGGTACATAGATAAAGAGATGGATTTTATACTTTATATACAAATAATATAATCATACCTATAAATATGCCACTCATTCTTTGACCTCCGTTTGTGTGATGCCTTTTCCCCTTGTCGAAGTAATTAAACAAGGAGGCCAACAGGCTGAGGTGGCTCTGACGCCTTCTTAGCCTCTGGAGGCCAACTCAAACCTAAACCAGAGTGCACTCTTGTCATACCTGAAGGTTAGAGCACCTGGGTGGCTCAGTTGGTTAAACGTCTGCTTTCCACTCAGGTTGTGGGTCCTGGGATCGAGCCCCCATCAGGGTCCCTGCTCATCGGGAGTCTGCATCTCTCTCTCTCTCTCTCTCTCTCTCTCTCTCTCTCTCCTTTTGCCCTTTCCCCTGCTCGTGTTTATATCAAATAAATGAATAAAATATTTTTAAAAAATGTCTGGAAGTTAGGAAGAAATACCTATCACAAACTGGGCCAACTAAGTAACTTTTTTTTAGGCTACAGCCAATCAAACTATTTCCGTACCTTGCTTGGGTGGTTTCTCTATAATCTCCTCTCCCTGAGCCCCTGTTGTTGGAGCAATCCTAACTGCCTGCTAGTTGGCACTTCCCGATTTGAATCAGTGAACACCCAAGTAAACCTTTGAAAAATTTAGCATGCCTCATTTTATCTTTTAACAGCTTCTTTAAAAATGATTAACCTTTACTTTCAGATTATAATACTCAGTAATCTGAGAAACAACATGTTCTTATAACAGATTAACAAAATACCGTCCAAAAGGATTATATAAAACCTTACAAGTGAGGAACAATTTCAGTGTTAACTTTTTACTGTTTTCCTCTTTTGTAAGCATTCACACATACGCAATTTGGTAAAATGAGACTGTACTAGACATATCTTTTGAGACACCTTTTTTTTTCTCTTTTGAGACATTATTATCACAAATACAATTCCATGAATATATTTCTACAATAAACTAGACTCATGTTATTGTTGGTAATGGGCACATGCTATTTCTTCATGGGACTTTAACAGCCTATTCTTTTTTTTTTTTTAAGATTTTATTTATTTGAGAGATAGCAAGAGAGAGCTAAAGAGAGCACCCATAGAGGGCAGGGACAGGGAGAAGCAGACTCCCCACTGAATGCGAACACCCCCCCGCTTTGTTTCCCTAACACGAGGCTGGATCCCTGGACCCTGAGATCATGACTTGAGTTCAAGGCAGATTCTGAACCGACTGAGCCACCCAGGTGCCCCAACAGACTATTCTTTCACAGAGATGTGTAATAAACCAGAAACTAGGGAAAATGATCATTAAATCTAAAGTCAGGCTATTTTTTTGCATGCATATGTGTAGCATCCTATGACCAAGTATATATGTTAACATATAACATATATAAAGTTAATCCAGTTAAAGAGTATAGTAAGATCATAAGCCTATCCTGAGTAGAACCAGAATGCACTAACCCCTTTTACCCAGAAGAGAAGGTAAAGTCCGTGTGTGCTGCCTACGGGTACGTGTGTACGTGTTTCTGTAGTCTTGACCAAAAACCCCCAACACTTAAAAAATGTATATAAGTCGATATGCCTGTTTCCTGATTTACCTTAAGAAAAGTTACATTCTTAAAAAATTCATGTTCGCATGGGATACTGCATTTGCCCATTCACAGTCACATTATACCTCCTTCTATACTGAAAAAAAAAAAAAAATCATATTTTCTTCAGACACTTTAAGTTGCTGTAACTCCCTCACTTTTCTTTTGGGTCTAAGGTGAGGCCGGCTCATTTCAGAGTTAATACCACAGGGAAAACAGTTGAGGAAAAGATGCACTGAGAGGAGCAATGGTGGAAATTTATTAGTTTTTGATTCTCTACAGCTGAATGGTAATTCTGCTGTGCCGTTCCCTCCACCTCCTCCTGGGCTGGGAGAAGACGCGAGTGTCTCTGGAAGAAATTGAGTACAACTGATTGATGGGAACACAGATGACTCTCTCTTATATGCCATGAAACAAATTCGCCTTTTTCTTTTCTCCTAGTTAAGAGGGAACTGAATGCCTGAATTACCATAAGAACACTAGAGAGTGTAGAGTGACTTGGGGAAACATTCTCTCTTCTGTTTTATGAGAAATTGTGAATGTTCCTTAAAGATGGTAAACATATTTTAAATTCTAATAAATAGATGCTGATTGTTGCTATTGTTAAAATACTAGTACTTCATTTGGTCTACTTATTATAATTTTATATAATTTTCTTCACTGTTGAAAAACAGGCACCACGGCATTAATGAATTAAATTTAAATTACTAAGTTGGTGACTATTGAAAAAGACTCCACTGTTGGGGAATGGTAGGAGCAATCCAGAAAAAAATATAAAAATATATGCTTAATAGGTGCATGTACACATATGCATGTATGTAGACATATATATATATGTGTATATATATATCGTACAGAATTCAGAATTAGTACTACAGAAAGGTTTATATATTTTGAGTCATGAAAGATTCATTCTGATTAGAACTTGTAGCCTAATTAAAGTTATTTCAAACTATGGCTGCTCATTTAGCTATGAATTAACTATCTTGAATAGCCCTTGTTCTAGTTTTGTGAGAACTTTAATGTGGAGTAAAATTATGTTTATTCTCTAGAAAATGTCAGATAATTTAGGTTATGAATAGATTATCAGACACATATTTCCATACATTTACAAATGCATTGCCCATCTCAGTTCTATAGGGACACTGAAAAATAATTATGTTTCTTACTTAAATGAGAAGTTCCTATAAATTTTTATATTTAAAAAATATATTGTTCAATGATTTTGAACATGGATATGTAATTAAATATGAGCTGAAAATGAAGACATTAAATTATCAATGTAATTTTTAAATCATAGGTCCCTAAGTCCAAATACAATACCTACAACTCACTTCACAACATAGTTTTGTGCCAAACTTAAAAGCAGCATTCACATAAAATAATCCAAATTATAAAGGCAAGTTTTCAAATAGGAAAAATTATGCAGAGAGGCAGCTGGAGATGGGAGAAGACTGTGCACAAACTCATTTTCTCCTGCTCTATCTTGTATTCACTCTCTGGCTTGCTCTTTTAAGTCACATCTTTGGTCAATCCTGGTGATGATCAAGTGTTTTTTACAATATGTTTTCTGGTGAGTGCAGTTTTTACTATTCCAAGGTGATATGTCTGATGCAAAATGTTAATTCATATGGAAAAATGTAGGAGATTTCTAAAAAGTTGGTGTAAGTGTAGGGCTGCTTGCGCAATGCCCAAGCTTTTTGAATACATGTCTCGTCAGGTAAGCCAGTGTCGAGAGACACAATATGATGTGAGAAGTAGTAGACGGAAAGAAGAGAAACTTTGTGCTTTGTAGGTGAAGACTCAGAGGGAAACATGGGAACCTCGATTTTCGGAGGAAGTTAACTCTGCAGGCCAGGGTCGCTCGAATGCTGAACATTTATGAGAAAGGCCTGTTTTCAGAACTGGCTGTTGGCTGAGCTCTTTGGCTAAGGGTTGAGTGCCTGACAGTTTGAGCCATACCAAATGAGAGTGTCCAAAGTTTGTGATGAATATCTGGTTTTAATCTGGAAGTATCAAGACTGAATAACTGAGGTCACAGAGGTGCTATAATCCCACCTAGTAAAAACCTTACACATCAAGGTTCAAGAAAGTCCCCCTGATTGGCAACATCTTGTCTGTGTTGTCATACCATGAACCTTTTCCCTTTGCTAATTTCACTCTGGGTCCCTTTGCTGTAATAAACTGTGACCATTAGTATCACAATTTCTGAGTCCTGTGAGTCCTTCCAGTGAATCATTCACCCTGAGGTTGTTGGGGATACAACACAGAGCATCTGTAGATATTCTCTACCCACCTAGACTGAGGCTCACTGTGACTTCAATGCCAACATGTTTTTACCATTAAAAGTCTTTTTATACTGAGCTATTTTGTCTCTTGCCAAAATTCTTATCATCACTACAAGGTATCTCATAATTAAAAAGTATCACCCAGGGCCAGAGATAATACACTGAAAATACAACTGCCATAACCTTTGCATAGGACTCTAAATCATTTTTTTTTTTACCTTTCTATTAGTTGCTCATTCACCTTGAATATTTTAAAGGGGATACATATACTTGTGTGTGTCAACAGAAACAATAAAATAAAAATGTAATACTAAACTGTTCAACCTCATTGTGCAAACATCTGAACAAGTGTATTTCAAGCATGAGTTTTTATTTAGACAAATGTTATTTTTAATGATATGGAACTGTGTCCATGATATAACTTTAACATATAGTCAATTCTTGTTTTTATGTTCTATAAAGTCATAATAAACAGTGAATTAGTGAGTACCACATCATTGCTCCTAAAAGCCTCTAATCACAACATTTTTGTCAATAGATCAGCATATAACTGTGTACTGTGTGTAACCATGTTTTATGTGTATCTGTTTAAAGATACCCTATATATATATATGTGTGTGTGTATATATATATATATATATGCATATGCATAAACTATTTGGGCACACTCATAGTTGATTCAATAACATGGAACTCATGGCCTATAGCACTATAACTCTTGCACAAATAGAGCTCTTCTAACACACATATTTTCTCTGAAAAGTACCCACTAGCCTTATCATACTTAGAAATACTGGACAGCACTTCAGCACAATGCTTAGGTGGGGAACGAGGACATTTTAAACAATGAAATATGCAATGAAAAGCAAAAATATGCAAAAAAATATAACACTAAATAAACCATTTGTTTGCAGTATAGAAGCTGAGATGAGAAGCAGAGTGTCAAAGGGCACCTGGCTGGCCCAGTTGATGGTCTAAATTTCCACTCCCTGCCATGATCCTGAGATGGAGCCAATGTTGGGCTTCATGATCAGCAGGGAGTCTGCTTGAGGATTTCTCTCCCTCTCCCTCTGCCCTTCCCCCTGCTTGTGTTCATTCTCTCTCTCTCTCTTTCTCTCTCTCTCTCTCTCTCATCTCTTTCAAATAAATAAATAAATCTAAAAAAAAAAAAAAAAAGAAGAAGAAGAAGGCAGAGAATCACAAGGCTCAACCTCAGCTGGAAATGTGTGTGTCTGGAGACAAATTTTTCACCACTTAGAGTGTTTCCAAGAGTACTGATTTTGGGATTACAGATAAATATTATTAGCAGGTAGGCAAATTTATGAATATGAAGCCCATGAAAGGGGCACATGAGTGGCTCAGTTGGTTAAGCATCTGACACTTGATTTCAGCTCAGGTCATGGTTTTAGAGTTGTGAGCTCTAGCTCTGCATTGGCTCTGTGCTGGGCATGGAGCTTGCTTAAGATTCTTTCCCTCTCCCTCTCCCTCTGCCTCTTCCCCCTACTTTCCCTCTTTATCTCTAAACTATATAAGAAATACATTTTTTAAATAAATAAAAATTTAAAAATTGAGTTAAGATTGGTTAAAGTAAAATGAAATATTGATTATGATCTGTCCCAGCCAGTTGAATTGTGAGTGATTTACATTTTCTTCTCTTTCTTTTTATCTTCTAGTTCTTTTATAATGAGCATATATTTTCTTAATGTCAACGGATTGTTTCTTTATTGTGAATATTATGCAGGTCCATAGAAAAAACTATAAAACATAAAACATTCCAAAAGTACTTCTTACTTTTTTGAACCATAATACATATTAAAATGTACATTTATTTTTCCAGAAGTTTGTCATTTATACTAATATATAGAGTATATGTCATTTAAATTTCATACACAGAAATTGTACAACTTGTACAAATTGATTGTGGTATAAGAATAATGTATAACATTGAATAGTACCTGTAATCTGGCATGAATTGTGTATCATCTTCAAAATAAAAATAATAAACATGATACAAAAAGTTTACCTATCTGGTATATGAAAAGTAATTTCTCTTTACTAATATGACATGTTTTATTCAATTTAGAGAGAAACTAAACACTTTTTCATATATTTGTAGAATTCAATGCTTTTTTTTAAGTCATTTTCCTACTCATATTAGCGTCTTATTTCTATTCCCTATTGCTCTGCTCTATTTCTTAATGGTTTGGAAAGTTCTTCAGATATAAGCAAATTATAATTTTGTTAAAGTGTCAATAATTTATGTTATTTGCATTTCCATTAATATGTAATATACTTTCAACTTATAAAGTTGATGTGAATTACATGTCTTATACATATATACTAAAGTTTTCTATATTGACAATAGCTCAAATTTTCTGAGTCATTTCTGGTTTGAACCTAGTATATCAACAGTATAATTTTCTATTAAAAGTAAGGAATAAGATATTCTGATTATTTTCTTTCCTTTTATAAGCTCTTAGTAAGTAAATGAATTTTTTAAAGGCCCAAGTGACCAGTATCACTTAAGAAATATTTATATAATTTAAATACTTCTACCTTTCTTTAAAAAAACTTGAATTTGTAGTTAAATTACTTCCAACAAAGAAAGCACCATTACTGGATTTATTTTTTGGTAAATTCAATCAAATATTTAAAAAATGAAAGAATCCCAACCAAAAAAAAAATATATTTCAGAAGATTAAAGGAGAGGAGACATTTCCCAATTTGTTTTATAGGGATAACATTCCTATGCAACCAACACCAAAAAAGATTACAGGAAAATAAAGCCAGACACAAATACCCCTCCTGAATAAACAGAAATGCTCCATAGCAATATATTAGCAAACTACTTCCAGCAGTATATAAAAAGGATAATACATATGACCAACTGGAATATATTCCAGGAATGCAAGTATGATTAGACTTTAAAAGTTCATCGTTGCAATTGTCCATGAAAATAAAGAAATCCATAGTATCATCTCAGTAGGTACAGATAAAATATTTTACCAAATTCACTATCTTGTCTTGATAAAAACTATCAGGAAACTGGAACCAGAGGCAATGTCCTTAACTAGATATTTGTATGTTTGTTTGTTTGTTTGTTTGTTTGTTTGTTTGTTTGTTTTAGAGAAAGAGAGTAGTGCACACAAGTGCAGGGAGGGGAGGGAAAAGTAGTTCCACACTGAACTAGGAGCCTGAACCAGGCCCCAACTCATGGCCCTGAGATCATGACCTGAAACAAAATCAAGAGTCAGATGTTTAACCTACCGAGGTACCCAGGCACCCCAGGAATTCCCTCAACTAGAAAAGGGAAACTAACAAAACCTACAATTAATGCCTCTAATGGTGAGAGACTGAATTAACTCTAGAGGAGAGGCAAGTCAAGGGAGTGTGTGCACAATCACCAGCCTTATTGAATTCAACATTCCAGCCAGTACAAAAAGGCAAAGAAATATAAGGAATGTATAGATTAGAAAGGAAAAAAATAAAGCTTTATTCCCGTCTGGGAATTCTCCAAGGAAGTCAGGACTGTTGAAATGAAAAACAGGTCAGTGGTGCCAGGAACTGGGAATGGGGAGAGGGTTTGACTGCACAAAGGATGATGGGTCTGGTCTGTGTTGTAATTGTGTTGGTGGTTACAGGACAGTATCTATTCATTAAAACTCATGGAACTATACAATAAAAAGAATAATTTTACTGTATGAAAATTATATCAATTTAAAAAATAAATTTAGTTTCCTTAATGGCATATTTGACACTGATGATTTTTTTATTGCACACTAAATTATTATATTTCTTATATCTATAGTATTCCTAGGATCAGTTTCTCTAATAATATGCCAGTCGTAATGTGTTGGTTGTTCTTTTAGTAATTTTTAATATATATCAATAATTGATGTTAGTATCCTGTCATCATTTTTTTCCAGAAAGTTCTTGGCCAGTATCAACCACTTAATTTTTCATATGACTTTTAGAAAAAAATTATCAAGATTAAAAGCATCTGCTGTCATTTTCCTGAAGCATAATCAATTTTTTAGATTTATTTGGAGAGATATGCCAGCTCTGCCATGTTAAGTCTTTGTACCAAAAGAAAAAAAAAAATCTCTATTTACAATGACAATTTTGCATCCAACAAAATATATCTGAATTCATGATTATCTAAAAGTTATTTTGCTTAAAAGAATCTTTAGCATTTTTAAAAAAATACGTACTTAAATTCAATCATTATGGACAATTACAACATAGGTACTATGATCTGTTCCTATGTTATTTTTTAAAATTTTTTATTTAAATTCGAGTTTATTAACATACAGTGTAATATTACATTAAGATGCACAATAGAGTGATACAACATTTCCATACATCACCCAATGCTCATCACAAAGGGCATTAATTCCCATCATTTATTTAAGCCATTTCTTGACCTCCCTCCTTTGCTGTGACCATCAAGTTTGTTCTCTATACTTGAGTCTATTTCTTGGTTTGCTTTTCTCTCTTTTTTTTCTCTTTGATCATTTTTTTTCTTAAATTCCATATCTGAGTGAACGCATATGATATTTGTCTTTCTGTATTTTACTTAGCTAAATACTCTCTAGTTCCATCCATGTTATTGCAAATGACAAGATTTCATTCTGTTTTATGGCTAAGTAATATTCCATTATCTTCTTTATCTATTCATTGGTCAAAGGACACTTGGGCTGTTTCCATAATTTGGCTATTGTAAATAATGCTGCTATAAACATCAAGGTGTATGTACTCCTTTGAATGAATATTTTTGTATTCTTTGGGTAAATATCTAGCAGTGCAATTGCTGGATTGTAAGGTATTTCTATTTTCAATTTTTGAGGAATCTCCATACTAGTTTCCACAGTGCCTGCACCCAGTTTGCATTCCTACAAACAGTGCAAGAGGGTTCCCTTTTCTCCACATTTCCACCAATGCCTGTTGTTTCCTGTGTTGCTCACTTTAGCCATTCTGGCAGGTGTGAGGAATATTTCTTCATCTCATTATAGCTTTGATTTGCATTTCCCTGATAGTAAGTGATGACTAACATCTCTTTTCATGCGACTGTTGGCCATCTATAGTTTTCAGAGTACACGTCTTTAACCTCTTTGGTTATTTTATTCTTAGGTATTTAATTGTTTTTAGTGCAATTGTGAATGGGATTGATTCCTTAATTTATTTTTCTGCTGCTTCATTATCTGTGTGTAGAAATGCCACAGATTTCTGTATGTTGATTCTGTATCCAGTGACTTTACTGAAATCTATCAGTTATAGCAGTTTTTACATGGAGTCTTTTGGGTTTTCTACATAGAGTATCATGACATCTGCAAATAGTAAAAGTTTTAGTTCTTCTTTACCTACTTGGATGCCTTCATTTCTTTCTGTGTTCTGAATGCTGTGGCTAAGACTCCCAGTACGAAGTTCAGTGAAAGTGGTGAGATTGGACATCCTCGTTTTTTTCCTAACCATTGAGGAAAAGCCCTCAGTTTTTTCTCCTTGAAGATGATATTAGCTGTGAATTTTTTTCTTATATGTTGAAGTATGCTCCTTCTAAACCTACTCTGTTGATGGCTTTTATCATGAATGGATGTTGTACTTTGTCAAATGCTTTTTTTTTTTTTTTTTGATCTAATGAAATGAGATATAGTTTTTTTCTTTTATTAATTTGTTGTATTATGAGGACTGATTTGCCAATACTGAACCATCCTTGAAGCCCAGGAATGAATCCCATTTTATCATTGTGGATGACTTTTTAAATTTATTTTGGATTCAATTTGCTATTATTTTGTTGAGAATTTTTGCATCCATGTACATCAGGGATATTGGCCTGTATTTGTCTTTTTTTTTTTCATGTATTTATCTGGTTTTGGTATCAGGGTAATGCTGGTCTCATAGAATGAATTTAAAAGTTTTCCTTCTTTTTCTATTTTTTACAATAGTTTGAGAGGAGTAGATACTAATTCTTATTTAAGTGTTTGGTAGAATTTGTCTTTGAAGACATCTGACATCTGACATCAGTTTCATCTGACTTTGGTTTGTTGGGAGCTTTTTTTTTTTAACTATTGATTCAATTTCTTTTTTCTTTTTTTTAAGATTTATTTATTTATTTATGATAGACAGAGAGAGAGAGAGAGAGAGAGAGAGAGAGAGAGAGGGAGAGAGAGGCAGAGACACAGGAGGAGGGAGAAGCAGGCTCCATGCCAGGAGCCCGACGTGGGACTTGATCCCGGGACTCCAGGATCGTGCCCTGGGCCAAAGTCAGGTGCTAAACCGCTGAACCACCCAGGGATCCCCTGATTCAATTTCTTTGCTGGTTATTGGTCTGTTCAAATTTTTTTTATTTCTTCATGTTTCCATTTTAGTAATTGATGTGTTTCTAGGAATGTGTTTCTTCTACATTGTCCAATTGGCATATTATTTCTCATATCTTTCTATAATGTTTGCTTTTTTGTAGTGTTAGTTGCTATTCCTCCTCTCTAATTTGTGATTTTATTTATTTCAGTCATTTCTCCATCTCTCTCTCTCCCTTTTTAAACAATAAGATGGACTAGAGGTTTATCAGTTCGGTTGATTTTTTCAGAGTCAGGTGCTAGATTCACTGATCTGCTTTTGTTTTTTGTTTGTTTTGTTTTCGCTTCTATATCATTTTTTCTGCTTTAATATCTATTATTTTCTTCCTTCATTAGGCTTCATTTGTTTCCTTTTTCTAGCTTCTTTAGGTGTAAGGTTAGGTTGCTTGTTTGAAATGTCTCTTCCTTCTTGAGGTAGTCCTGTATTGCTATATGCTTCCTTCTTAGAACTGCTTTTGCTGAATCCCAAAGGGTTTGGACAGTTGTGTTTCCATTTTCATTTGTTTCTAGGCACTTTTTTTTTCTTAATTCTTCTTTTACTTCATGGTTAACCCATTCATCATTTGGTAGCATATTATTTAACCTCCAGGTATTTGTGTTCTTTCCAGATTTTTCTTTCCTGTGGTTGATATCTAGTTTCATTGTATTGTGATCTAAAAATTTTCGTGGTTTGACTCTGATATTCTTGAATTTTTTGAAGCCTGTGTGTGATCTGTTACTGTAGGTTTTTTCCATTCAGCAGTTTGAATACATCATGCCACTCTCTGTCTTGCAAGTTTCTATGGAAAAGTCTCCTGCTAGTTTAATTTGTTTTCCTTTGCTAGTTACTGATTCCTTTTGCCTTGCTACTTTTAAGGGTTTTCCTTTGTTATTATATTTTGTGACTGTAATTACATCATGTCCTGGTGTTGGGCTGCCTTTTTTTTTTTTTTTTTTTTTATTCTGATGGGAGTTCTCTGTGCCTCCTAGGTCTGGATGTCTGTTTCCTTCCCCAGATTAGAAAGTCTTCAGCTATTATTTCTTCAAATAAATTTTCTGCCCCTTTTCCTTCTTCTGGAACTGCTATAATCTGAGTGTTATTACATTTGACATAATCACTGAGTTCCCTAAGTCTCTTCTCATGTTGGGTGATTTTTTTTCTCTCTCTTTTGTTCAGTCACATTATTTTGTCTTCTAGATCACTAATTCATTCCTCTCCATCTTCAAGCCTACTGTTCATTGCATCAAGCCTGTTTCCAATTGAATTGATTGCACCCTTCATCTCTCATTGATCCTTTTTAATTCTTTTATCTCTGTGGTAAGGGTCTCACAGATGTCTTCTTTTCTCACACCCGGTGAGTAGTATCTTTATGATTTTTGATTTAAATTTGCCATCAGGCATGTCACTTATATCTGTTTCACTTAGATCTCTGGCCATGACCTTATCTTGTTCTTTCATTTGGGATGATTCTTCCACCTTGGCATTTTTATATAAGTCTCTCATTACAATCTTTGTCTCTGTCTTCTTCTCTTTGTTGTAAAAGCCTATTATGTCCCCTCCTTCTTACAGTAATGGTCTTTTGAAGAAGAGGTCATGTACTGCCCAGGGACTGGCACTTCAGGGAGTGTCTCTGGTAAGTGCTGCATGCTCTCTGCTATTATGTTTTGGCTGTTTTATCCTTCAGGACAGACATCTGCAGAGTGTCTCCTTTCCTGCCATGGGCACTGTTTGGCCCCTGGCCTGAACGTGCAAGTTTTAATCAAGTGTGCCATGTTTCTGCTTGTGATATGAGACCTGATACCAACTCCACCAGAATTGAGGCCCTGCAGAAATCTCTGGTTCAGAAACCTGGTGTGGGCCAGGGTTTGTACTGGTCTTCCAGGGGAGGGGCATGCCACACCGGGATGAGGCAAGCATGACTGAGAAGGGCCATCCTGCCAGAGTGCAGGGGCGTGGGGCTTGGTGTAAGCAAGTTAGAGAGTGTTGGCATGGTGCTGCTTCCCACAGGTGGCTCTCTGTTTATGCTGAGGGGTGGGGAGGGAAATCGTACCAGCCAGCTCCCTCTTTATAGGTAGAGGAGTCTTTGTGAAAGCAGTGAAAGTCTCTCAGGGACAAGCTCTGAGAAAAGTGAATGATCTCTCTTGCTGTGTGCCCCACGCATTTTTCAGGCTCCTGGGTTGTTTGCCTGCTTTTTCTCCGGGCATAGTGTAGCATCCTCAGGGCTCTCTCAGCCCAACCCACTGACCTTTAAAGACTTTAATCCCTGCTGGTTACAGGAACTCATGAAATTCTTTCCATTTCTAAGCCAATGGCCATGGGGAAACATTCTTCTTGTGCATTCCCCTGTAAGTTCCTCTCTCTCTCACCTCTCTCTGCAATCACAGCTCCCTTCCCTCCATAGCAGTCTGGATCGGTTTCTTCCATAGACCATGTCTCTGCACTTCCTACCATCTTCAATATGGCCTCCTCTCTCCCTTTAGTTTTGGAATTTTCTCTGCCAACCTTCAGGTTGATTTCAGGGGTATTTAGGATGATGTGATATTTCTCTAATTGTCTTCGTGGGGTGAGGCGAGCCTCAGGTCCTTTTATGCTGCTGCCATCTTTCTCTTGTTTATAGAATTTTGACCTTTCAAAATTATTTCCAACATAAATTGTTGCTTGTTTTATAAACTTCTGAATTTAGTCTTTTTTTCCCCCCAAAGATATCCTATCAAAGCAGTTTGTTTAACAAGGAACATACTCTCTTACCTAGTGAATTGGGTAGATATTGTTATATTATAATTTAAAATAGAATATTATTTTAAAGAAATTTGATAAAGGTCTAATTTTTCCCTCAAAGTTTTTATTTTAGTGAATTTTTCTTTCTTTTTAATTTATTTTTTAAAATTTGTCAATACTAATTCCACTAATTTATCCCTCAATATTGATATCAAGTGAGTGTACACATTAATTACAGATTTTTTTTTTCAAAACACGATTTTTTTGTTTGTTTTAGTTGCGATACTAGTTTTTTTTTTTTTCCTTTTGTTGCTTTCTCTTTAGGATAAACAAATCATTTGTGTCCACCTTTCATATCCTCCATGTTTACTCTAATTACTCAGTTGCTTCTTTTTCTTTTCTATTCCCTATTCATGATTTTAACAAGGCCTACTTTTCCTGTATCTGATTTTATTTTTGGCAATGTCTACTTTCCATATGGATTTATCCAGCATCCCCTTCATTTAGTTTGTTCTGGTGCTTTATCCTTCAGCTTTGCCAGGTCTCTTTTCCTCTTCCATTGTCTAAAATCCTTGTACTTTTGATTCTGAGATGTATCATTTCTCATTATTTTTCCTTTCATGAATTTTCCTTTTGTTGTTATTTGTTAACTTTGAATTGCTTGTTACCTTTTTCCTGTCATATTTATTCACAGGCCTAAAGCCTTGGTGTTACAAAAGATCTACAGGGACCTTCATAGTTTGGTCAAAGAGACTTAACAATAAAGTACATGGAGTGGAGAAGGATCTGGGCAGAGAAGTGATGTTAGACATCAGGCAGTTTGTTTGTAGAATTATGTGTCAGAGCAAAGCTACATCATCCTGTCCACCCTCATCAGGGCTCTTAGCACTCAAAATCATGCCTATCAGTGGGCAGGAGCTGAGTGGGCCCCAGGGAGGGCTCTTGTACTTAACAGAGTTAAGTTTCATTAGTGCTTTTCGCTTTAGATGACCATAGTTACCAGCTGAAAAGATGATTGTCTCCTCTACTTTGAAAAATAAGAGCTTGCTTCTCCTAAAGAAAACTTATTAGTCCCTCTGCTCCTTGTGCCCTCAGAGCTCTGGTGATTTCTGCAGCCTGCACAAATCAGCTTTCTCCATGCTGAGTGAGGGATTATCTGTCATTTAGCCCCTTGGTTCCATGCAGAAACCTCCATGCTGCAAAGGATATTGATTCTCCAGCCATATTCTGGGTCAAGTTAACCATTTTTTAAAAAAACATTTTGCTTATATAAGTAACTTTTTAATTACTTATTTTTATTTTTACCTTTTTCAGGGTTTATTGAAGTATAATTGATAAAAAAATATGCATGCTTAAGTTGTGCAACATGATTTTTTAAGGCATATAGCATGGTATTCTAATATATATTTATATTTTGGTTAGCATAATTAAATTACCATAAGTAATTAAATTACTCACCTCACATAGTTACCTTTTATTTTGAGGTGAGAACACATAAGATCTATTCTTATATCAATTTTTTATTTTTATTTTTATTTTTATTTTTTTATTTTATGATAGTCACAGAGAGAGAGAGAGAGGCAGAGACACAGACAGAGGGAGAAGCAGGCTCCATGCACCGGGAGCCCAACGTGGGACTCGATCCCGGGACTCCAGGATCGCGCCCTGGGCCAAAGGCAGGCGCCAAACCGCTGTGCCACCCAGGGATGATCCCCTTATTAAATTTTAAGTATACAATAATCATCATGCTGTATATCAGATCTCTAGAACTTATTCACCTTGTAATTTAAATTTTTTTCTCTTTGACCAATATTTCCTCATTTCCCCTCAATCCCAGGTCCCGGAAGCCAGTATTCTTCTCCCTGGCTCTATGCATTTGTTTGTTCGTTTTTTGATTCCACCTATAAGCGATATCGTACAGTATTTCTCATTTTTCATCAGGCTAATTTCATTTATATATGACTTCCAAGTTCATCCATGTTGTCACAAATGGTAGGAATTCCTTCTTCTTTATAGTGAATAATATGCTGTATATCTATATCTATATCTATATCTATATATATCAGATTTTCCTTAGCCATTTATTAATTGGCAGGTACTTAGGTTATTTCCATATCGTGTCTATTGTAGATAATACTGCAGCAAACATGGGAGTGCAGACGCTTCTTTGAGATACTGATTTCCATTAATTCAGAACTGTCAAAACCATTGACCTTCATAGGCTAGAAAAATATGCTCGTATTATAACATATCGGTGGAAAAAAAATAAGCATAGATAACAGATTGTTGCGGGGTTTTTTTTTGTTGTTGTTTTGTTCTTTATGTTTTGTTTTGCTTTTAGGAAAATAGACATAGTGGGAAATGCAAACTGTTTCTTTTTTTTTTTTTTTTTAATTTCTTTGGGAAATTCAGTGAATGTTGTACTCAATCTGACTCCATTGACCTTATGCTTAGTAGTTATCCCAAGCACATTATGTGTGTATATCTCCAAGTAAGTCTACTCTAATTTATATGTTTTAATATGTCATTGAACATATTACTACTTGCTTTATCTGCATGATCTCTTTCCTTTTCACAACTACCCTGAGAAATAGATATCTTTATCTCTCAGTTCACAGATAAGTAGAAACTAAGTTGTTTGGCAATAATGTGCAGTGAAACGTGGGCACACTGTTTTCTCTATTGTACAATTTTCTCCTCCTTTTGTGTTCATGTGTATTTTACTGAAAAGATAGCAAAGCTCTATCAGGGCTGATAATCAGATGACACCTTAATCTGAAAGTTTATATTTATTTTATATCTATTGAATTTTATTATTTCTAGAAATAAAGGAGGATAATAACAGATATGTAATATGTAGAAAAGTTAAGAAAAGAAAAAAGATTACAGAGAGAAAAGAGACTTGGAACAAGAGAATAGCAAAGGCCTAGAATTCTGGCAACTTAATTTAATTTTTAGAACACATTCTGTCTGTTTCCTTGAATTCTATTTCTCTAGACCTCACTTGAGGTGCTTAAGCACAGAGGTAATTATCTAATTTAACTGTTCCTGGCAAGTACTCACAGCTAATGGCTTCAGATTATTCTCCTTACCCAGTTTCACCGAAAGGCTTCCTTTCAGAGAGACTAACTGCTCCCTCTTTCAGAAGCTCCATGTAACTTCCAGGACTGTAACATTCTTTAGCAACCAGGATGCAAGAGTGGCTCTTGGCAATAGACTGTGAGAATAGCAAAGAGTAAATTGTGACACCGGCTTATGGTAAGAGTTGATGTTATATGAAGGCTTCCAATACACAAATTAAAAAAAAATAATAATACTAGTAAATCTCATTTTCAAAAATGCACACTTGATAAAGAAGAAAAAAACTGGAAAAATAGTGTAATTTGTAACAGACATCACTTATATAGAATATATTCAGTCCTTCAGATGTTTTACCTAGAATAACTCATCCAATTCTCCCAACTACCCTATGAGTCAGGTGTTCTGTTCACATCCTTATAACCCTGATGCTTAATTTCAGTGATTTGCAGAGCTGGATTAGAGCCGCTCCTGAGGCCACAGTGTGTGTTGTAATGATCTGTGCTTTACCACCCAACTGGTACATGGTCTACATTTAAACAGAACATCTAAACAAACACAAGGATGCAGATACTTTGGAAGAGACTCTGAGGTCCCACATTCTTAACTCCCCCAGCAAGAATTTATTGAGTACAAACTAGGTTTCATATACAGCTAGTATATAACACCCAGGAGCACCTGAGTGGCTCAGTTGGTTAAGCATCCGACTTAGGCTCAAGTCATAATCTCAAGGTCTTGAGATCGAGCCCAATGTCACGCTCCCTGCTCAGTGAGGAGTTCACCTCTCCCTTTCCCTCTCCCCCTCCCCCTGCTCATGCTCTCCTGGTCTCTTCCTCAAATAAATAAATAAAAGCTTTTAAAAAAAGAAGATATAGATTACTGCTGTCAAAAAACACAAATATTCAGCATTTATTACTATTTTGCAGGAGATGGACAATAAACAAACTGAATAAGAAAATTAAAAAATGATGATAAATGCCACGAAGAAAAATAAAACAGACATTAGGAATAGCCACAGTCAAGGTCACTGGAAGCATACTTGATAAGGTGACACCTAGGCACACACTTGTATGTCCCATTGAACTCAGAAAAAAGATTGTTCCTGACAGAGAGAGAAAGTGCAAAGGTCTAGAGGGAGCTTGGCCTCATGTGTCTAAAAAGAGGACTCGGAGACTAATATCATGAAGAAGAGTTGGTGAGGTATAGAGTAGCAGGAGATGGAGTCAGAGAGATAATGGGGCACTGGGTTATCAAAGATCTTGTAAGCTATTGTAGTTCAGTTGTCTTGTCCTCTAAGTAAGGCAGGAGGCCATGAAATTATTGGCAGCACAGACATGTCATGTGTATAATTTGAAAGGCTCAGTCGGCTGCTGTGCTGATAGACTGTGGCAAGACAGGCATAGATGTGTGGGACCAGGTAGGAGACAATTGAAATGATCAGTCTAGGCCCCCAATGATTGGGGCCTGAACTAGGTACATGGGAATGCAGTTGGCGCAAAAGGGTTTTGGTTGGGTTGTGTTGAAACTGTAGCCTAAAAGATGGGAGGAAATTTTTCATGTATTTGAAAGAAAAATAAGGAGTCAGAAAAAGAGTCAGAAATATCTATATTTTTTTTAGCAACAGCAATTGGGGATACTTAGTTCAAATAAACTGAGGGGAAATAGTGAGTGGAGCAGGTTTTGGTGTTCTGCTCAGATTGAGGTGTCTGACATTCAATGGCAATGCCAGGAATGCATGTGCATATGGATCTGGAGTTTCCCGAGTGGTGTGAGAGAAAACAAACATTTTGGAGTAGAGTTGATATTTCAAGCATGGAACTCCATCAGCTCACCAATGGAGTGCCTGGGAAGAAAAGGTTTTGAGAATCGCTGGCTGAATTCAGCCTTTAAGTTAATGCTATTTTTGAACCACTGATTTTTAATCTGGTTAAGAGGACACTGAATTTGTGGGTTTGGAGACAAGGAGACAATTTTAGGAAATTCAGTATAATTCAAAAATTCAAGAGTTTTGCTCTACATGGAGGTCAACAAAATGAAGTGATGCAGAGATACTGGAAGTGAAGTCAATTGGTTTGTTTTCTTTCTTTTTTCATGATTTGATAAATAGCAAAATGTTTGTAGAGTAAGGGGAATTCACAAGAAAATCATAAAAATTGAGTTTCCAGATAGAGAGGTGGGGCTGTTGCTGAAGGATGCTTTTCTGTAGGCAAGAAAAATTGGGACCTAGTGCATAGGTGATGGGTATTTTGGAGTAGAACTAAGTATGATGGCTGGGATGCTGGCAGGTGGGGAGGCAGAGTGGTGGAAACTTGCTGCAGATTGTGTCACAAGTAGGGGGAGAGCAGGAGGTGTTGTGTCGGGAAAGAGTGAAGAGAGAATCAAGTTAGAATAGGCTGGGAGCATGGATAGATTAGGAAAACATAATATGAACAATTGTGAAACAATTGTCGCTGCTTTTTACTTATCATCTAGAGAAATTTGATAGATATTTAAAAAATCTTCCACTAGAACTTTTTTTTTCTCTCTTTCTTTCTTCTTTCTTTCCTTCCTTTCAGTATAGTCGATATACGTTACATTAGTTTCAAGTGCACATCACAGTGGTTCAATATCTCTGCATATCAGCCTGTACTCCCAAGTGTAGCTACTGTCTGTCACCATACAATGCTATTATGGTATCATTGACCATGTTCCCTAATGTTGTACCTTTCATCCCTGTGACTTATTTATTCATTAACAGGAAGCCTGGATCTCCCACTCTCCTTCATCCGTTTTGCCCATCTCCCCCTTCCCTCCAGCAGAATTCATTCGTACTCTATACTCATAGGTGTGATTCTGCTTTTTGTTTGTTTATTCATTTATGTGGTTCTTTAGATCCCACACAGAGTGAAATTATATGGTACTTGTCTTTCTCAGTCTGACTTATTTCATTTAGCATAACACCCCCTAGTTCCATCCATGTTGTCTCACTGGTAAGAGCTCATCTTTTTATGGCTGTATAATATTCCATCATATATTATATAATATATAATGCCATATAATATAACAATGATTATGTATTTTATATATAATCCCACAAAATGTTATCTTTTGTTATTTCTTGTTTTTTTATTATTTTATTTTAGCTATTTTGGGAAGTGGAAGGTGATACCTCACTGTGGTTTTGATTAGCATTTCCTTGATGGTGATGCTGAGCATCTTTTCATATGTCTATTGACCATTTGTGTGTCTTCTTTCCAAAAAAATGTTTATTCATGTCCTCTGTCCATTTTTTCATTGGATTGTTTGGGGTTTTTTTGGCTTTCAGTTGTATAAAATCTTTATATGCTCTGGATATTAACCTCCTATTGGATATATCATCTCCAAATATCTTCTCTTCTTCAGTAGGCTGCCTTTTTATTTTGTTGATTGTTTCCTTGGCTGTGCAAAAGGTTTTTGTTTTAGTGTAGTACCAATAGTTTATTTTTACTTTTGTTTCACTTGCCTTAGGAGACCTATCTGTGAAAATGTTGTTATGGCCAATGTCAGAGAAATTACTGCCTGTGTTCCCTATTAGAATTTCTAGGTTTCAGACCTCACAGTTAGATCTTTCATCCATTTTGAATGGATTTTATGTATAGTGTTAGAAAGTCGTCTTGTTTCATTCATTTGCATGTTGTTGTCAAGTTTTTCCAACATCATTAATTGAAAAGATTGCCTTTCCCCTCAAATACTTTTTTCTTAAAATAACCTTTATAACAAAAACTGGTAGGATTTCTAAGGTTTCTGAATATCATTAAACATAATAATCTAGCCATCATTACTCTTTAGGTTCCATACATATTTCATAAAAATTTGTTAATAATAATTCTAAAAGTGGTTCAGATACTTAGTCATCAAACCTAGTCCAATTTCTTCCATTCTACCCTGACTTTGTTTGATGCTTTATCATGAGAAGAAGAATCTGTTGTAAGCCTTAGGCCCAGGCAACTTATCCCCTGTGAGCATATTAAGAAGAGTAAAATGAAAAGAAACACAATTACATCCCCTGGGAGATTTTTTAAATTAATAATAATTGTTAATGCTTCCAGCACAAATTATTGGCAGTAAAATGCATTTGAAATGATGAGATCTCAAAAAATGATATTATTTAAACAATTCCAGATAATCAGCTATTTCTTCCTCAGGGGGAGCTTCTTTGGCAGGGAAACATCCATCTCTCAGGAAGGCATGGAAATAAATTAATTTCAGTGAGACACAGAAACTTCTCTATGATATTTTTCAAGTGAATCCGAATTCGTTGGAAGGCATAACAATGGGCAGATATCATGCTTCTTTTCAGTGTTAAAAATTGGTGATGGAATCCCTTTCAATCTGACTGTAATTATTTTTCCATAAAATAATTTTTTGTGCTAAAATGAAGTAAAAGATGGTCAAAAATCATCAAATGTCATTTCTGAGTAAAGTATGTAAACTATATATGCATATAATAAATTTTACCTATGAATTACCTATTTTCTATGTGATAATATGTAGAAAAATGAAGAACATTTAAAATGGCCAATTATAAAACAGCCAGATGAGGCAGTATTAACAGTTGCACAAACCTTTCATATGACTGAAATTATATTGTAATACAACATTGAAAGTGTTCACTAAACAATGTAAGGGTCATGAAGAAGGTTTTAACACCTGCGTTTTGCGAGCCGACGCTAGTCCTTCCTCACACATTATTCAATCCATTTCCATGCAGGATTTTAGATTGCTTCCAATTTTCTAAAATTTCAAATGCTACATTGACAAATATTCTTAGAGATGACTCTAAATACATTGAAAGATGTGGAAGAGTTTGTTAAAATATTTTACAAATGAAAAAAATCATTGCAATTGACAATTTTTCTTTCAAATGTGCCTATTTAAACTCCTACTATCAGCATCCAGTGTATGAGAAGGGTTATTTCCCTGAAAGTTTTCATTCTTACAAATGGGACAGAAACTAAACATCATCTTCTTTATAATGTAAATGCCTTTGATTGCTAGTGTTTGAGGCCAATGTTATCTGGCTTATATACGTGTGGAATTGAAATTCTTACCAAGCCTTTGACATTTTTTTTTTTTTTTGGAAGAAAGGAAATAATGGGGAAGTCTAATACTCCCACATCCTAGTCTCCAACTTGCTGAAAAACCATTTTCTTATCAGCATTGTCATATATTTCTTAGTGATGTTTACAAATATATATAATCACCATATCATTCTTATCTTGTTGAGTAGAGGTCATTTCTCCCTGAATTCTAGTAAGATTACAAAGTGGATGTTTTCTATAATGTAATTCCTTTTCCTGAAGCAAAACTTCATATTGGAAGCTTCTCTTTCCTTTTCTCCCTGTATTATTTCACTCTCATTGCATTTTGCTGGCTGCCTGATGTCATTTTTCCCTGTTTGCTCACCTTTTTATAGAGTTTTAGCTAGTGCTGGAATTTACTGTTAAATGCCACTAAATGAGCCAATTCTAAAATTCTCCTCAGTTGCTGAGAGAATTAAATCTTCCTACTTTTTAATTTGAGATTATGTCTGATGTGCACAGCTTGGAGCCAAGATTTTGTTGGCTTTCTACCTTTTATTTAGTTTATATATTTTTGCATCATGGGTTGTCCGCTAATCTTGTCCCCTCATCAGATAAACTCTTTCCTATTCCAAATACTTCAGCAGCTTATAAGGATCTAATTTATCTGGCCCTTGCATAACTCCCCAGCCCCGTTTCTGTGCAACTCACCTCCAAATCCCACCTCACTATCTAGGTGACTATTCTGGAAGCATTATCAGCTTCCTGAAACTGCCACAATTTTGCTCATCTCTCATCTTTGCACATATGTATTTATAGAACTAAAAACTCTCTATCACTTTTCCTAATTAAAGTATAAATTCACTCAACTCACTGTCACTTTTTCCAAAATATTTTGTGTTGTTTTTTTTTTTTCCTATAGTTTCAAACTCCCTTTCCAGGCTTTGATTTTCTGACCCTCCTGTACGTTCTCATAGTAGCATTTATTTATTTATTTATTTATTTATTTATTTCATTTAAATAAATTGCCCTACAAATGACTCTGATATGTATCTTCTAGTTGATTCCAGATCCTTTAATAAGTCACTACTATAGTCATCTTTGTAGCTCATACTAATACACTAATCTCCCTGACACACCAGTAAGTTCTTTGGGAGCTACTTAATAAGCATATATTTTATTATAAGCTTAGGAATTTATTCTTTGGTAGGATTATAATATTTTGTTGCAAAAACAAAGTTAACAAATAAAAATAGAGGGATCCCTGGGTGGCGCAGCGGTTTAGCGCCTGCCTTTGGCCCAAGGCGCGATCCTGGAGACCCGGGATCGAATCCCACGTCGGGCTCCCGGTGCATGGAGCCTGCTTCTCCCTCTGCCTATGTCTCTCCCCCACCTCTCTCTCTCTGTGTGACTATCATAAATAAACAAAAAATTAAAAAAACAAATAAAAATAGAAATTATATATGTATAACAGAAATTATATAAATATATAAATTCTATATATAGAGCTATACATAGAAATCATATATATATATAAAATATATATCTATACATATAATTAATATGTAGACTATATATAAACATATATATAAGCTGCAAATAGCCCTGGATGATGTAGTGAGCCATTTTTAGAAGCTCAGAAGGTACATATAATATAAAAATCACCTCATGTGAAAGAGCAGTGGAGAATCGACAATGGCATGTTGATAGTATAGCCCTATTATGTTCTTAATGGATATGCAATACAACCTGCAAAACATCCATCACTGCTGTTTCTAAAAGACTGATGTCCTTCCAGAGATTATTTATCAGAATGAAATTTGTTTGTATCTCTTTCGCATCTGTTTCTGAATAGAGTTATTGACCAGGTGCATGACTGCAAGAAATTGCATGCCATGCCTGGTTTTATGTCAAGGAAGGAAAGAAGGCTTTGGCTTAAAGGGTAATGGCGATTAAAAGACATTCTTTGGCTAATAAATACATACATACAATGCGTACATAAGTAATAGCTATTAATCATATAGTTCAAAACCTGAGACTTTGTAAAGGTATCATCTCACTAAGATCAAGAAATTAAGCCCCAATCTCTAAGGAATATACTCTCCCTTTTTCTTAGAGATGATCACCATTCAATCATGTACTTTCAAGAGTAGCCATATGCACTTCTACACGCTGGTAACCATTTCCCATCGCATCATCATCTTGCAGAGAACTTAAAAGGAGTGAAAATTTTATTTATTTATTTATTTATTTATTTATTTATTTATTTATTTATTTCTAATGGAGAAAGCACACCTTTTTGTTGTAACATTGGCACCAGAATTCTGAAGGCAAAGGCTCTGTGTGAGTTTGGCTTTGTTAGTGCATATGAAGCAAGACGCTTCATATCTGGTTTAATCACTATAGTGATTCAACTCAATAGTGAGCTTCGTAACTTCTCTTTACCCTTGATGAATTGAGTATAGAAAGTTTTCACCTCATTGTGTTGTTAGGGGATCAAATAAAATAATGAATTTAACCCAATACCTGACACATAGTAAGAATTCCATAACTGTGCACTAATATTATTGTTACTGGAAGCAGACTAATTTTTTTTTTTTTTTTTTTTTACCATTTCCCACTGTATGCACCTACTGTATTGTCTCAGAAACACACACAAGCTTGTATCCATGGAAGTATTCCAATAACTTGATGGATCACAGATTAATATTACTAGATGCAGTGGTTTCTAAATCTTTGTATATCATCATGAATATTTCAGTGTGGTTGTAAAGAAATGTGAATAATACATTTTACCACAGTTTAACTTTTCATAGCCTAAAGATTTCTCATTGATCATATTAAATCTACTCATGCCCAGGTTTACTGACTTTAAAAATTAATATTTTAGGATAATTTTCATGAGGGAATTGGTATTTTGAATCAGAGTAATTCTATATCTACGGGATGTGTGACCAGTTTTGGTCCATGATTTCTGATGTTTTGGTTGGAACTGGAGTTTGCATGCATGAGTCCATCCAGCTGTGCAGCAACACAGTTAAAATGACCTGACTGTTATTTATTCCAATGTTAAGATTTTGCAAATACCATTCAGGGACAGAATCATGAGACAATTAGAATGAAAGAAGTTCTCATTATTAACAATATCCCAACCAAGAGTTAGGCATTTGTTATTGTCACAGAATGTAATTGTGATTCATAATGCTATGTGGAGCATGGGGTAGACAAGGACAACCTTCACTGTAAATATGGATTGCTTTATCTGTGAACAAACCAAGAACAACTCTGGGACTTGTTTCTGTGCAGCTTTTCTGCACCATTTCCCTTCTTCCCTCTCTCCAGGGCTTCAGGGCCCCCAGAATCTTTGGAAAGTACCTACTCCCAGGTTATGACCTTGACCTGGCTTTCATACTAAGCAGGGGATGCGCCATGTGATCAGGACTAATCAGCTTCCTTACAGCCCTCTTACGTTACAATGTTCTTTCAGTTACCGAACAATGAACAACAGATATCCCAGTCACACCTTTCTCAGTTAGAGCTCCAATGGTTTGGCCTTTGGATATGCATTTACTAAATACTTGCTTGGGAATCCCGCCTATCCTCTACCACTTCAGAGCCACCACTCTCTGGGTAATCATGGTGGATATTCACTGATACAATGTTAATAGTTTCCCCATCACAACATATGTCTACAATCACTGTCCCTGGATTCCCTACATTAACACCTCTATATATTCAAAATATTTAAGAGAAAGAAGAATTGTACAATAAAATAGCATTTGTGATATTCCATGTTTTGCACAGTGTTTATTAACATGATTTCAGATTAGACATAAAAATAATGTCCTCTGTGCCATTAAAAAAGAAAATTAACTGTATTTTTTATATTTTTTAAATTTTCTGTATATCATGGTACTTTGACACCTTAATAATCTTTCTGGCTGCAGAGAAACTGTCTCTCTCGGGACTAGACATTTCCTAGAGACAGCCAAGAGACAGGCCAGAAACATGCCTTCAATAAGCAAACTAACTAATCTGAAGCCATTTCTCCCCAATGTGGCCCATATACCCAAAGATCCCTCTGCCTCAATCATTTCAGAGCCAAGTATCAGACAAACAGGGAGTATTACTTTGCCTTAGAGCCCCCTGAAATTATTCAAACTAGCAAGTTATAAGCTATTTATTCGCCTTCATTTCATAGGGAACTCCAATAAAGGTTGAGCTTTTGGGTGTCCCCTCACTTTGGCCACTTCTGGCTCAGGACCAATGCTAGTGTTTCCCTTGATGACCTGCATGTGAGCCATAAGTTCTGTTTCCAAGACTGTGGATACGATAAACGTTTTTGTCTTTTTCTCCTTTTCCCGCATCTCCTCTTATGGCTGCATCTCACTGACGACCATACAAAATAGCATGGGACAGTCACCAAATTCAATATGGACATATCATGAACAAATTCCTTTTTATATATTGGACATATATTTTCTTCTCTCTTTATCCAGCTTTCTCCCAGAATTATCTCCTCTTTAATTTTGAGTCAGATAGCCCCCCCCCCCCGAGTTTCCCCTTTCAAGAGCATATTCAAGCTTTTACTGAATTGGGGACTGGGACTGAAAGTGTAGCTCTGCGGGGCAGCTGGCCCACCTCAATGTCACAAGGTAACTGAGCGCTATCACTTCACAAATGGTGACTCTCATATGATGGACCTTGCCATCCACTTTTTGATGGGCCCTCCCTACAATTTAGCTTTCAGGAAAAAAATATACGCTGTTGGAAGAAAAATTAGTTATTCGAGAAAAATTAAATGTAGAGTTCTTTGTATTTTAAACCTGAAATAAGGAAGGAAGTAAACATTTGATCCTTTGATTGACTCTATTCAGTATAAGAAAATATAAAGGTAGCATTTATTATTTACTAAGATGTCAAATAACTAATAACCTTTACCTCTGAACTTTTCTTTGGATTTCATTGATCTATGTGTGTAATAATTATAAGTGTGGAAGGAAGCAGCACACCCTTAAAAATTACTTTTCTCTTTTCAAAATGGTTTTTAGCCTGAAGAAAAAGCTCATAGAAAAGCTCAGAAAGCATTTTATTTTAGGTGTAAAACTTATGGTTCTGCTAAGGTTCTTAAAATCTTGGAAAACATTTTTTTCCCAATAAGGAGAGAGTTGTCAAATATAGTATTTTAAGAAATTTTATTTGTTTACAAAGAAAAATTTCAAGAGAAAACAACAAATAATCTTAAATAATAAATCTTATTTATTCTTTGATGATTTTTTGCTGAAATCCATACATACTTATAACTCTTCAAAAGTAAATTTTATATTATTTTTTTTAATTTTATTATTTATTCATGAGAGACACAGAGAGAGAGAGGCAGAGACACAGGCAGAGGGAGAAACAGGCTCCATGCAGGGAGCCTGATGTAGGACTTGATCCCGGGACTCCAGGATCATGCCCTAAGCTGAAAGCAGGTGCTAAACCACTGGGTTAATCCCCAAAAGTAAATTTTAGATGAAGTACATGCTCATACTTGAATCCATATATGTATTGTATAAATATAATACATGAATGTACATGTGTATTTATGTGTGCATATATATATATATATATATATATATACACATATATATATATAGTAGTTCTTATGTTTCATTTTATTTTGCCATCACAGACTCACCATTGTGAGTCTGTCTACACTTACAAAGGTGAACACTAAACCTATTTAACCTATCACAATGTTTTACCAGTAAGTAGAATTTAAAAATAAAACAATTTTATAGATTTTTTTACTTTGTTTGCTCATTTCAAATGATAATTGCATTTCTTACCTTTTCTCAAATCCGCTCAATCTGAAAGATTTTCCCCTAAAATCCATCACCAATTTTTCTTTTTTTCCTAACACTCCTTTCAAAGGGCTACAATCAGCACAGATAATAGCTCGTAATACTTTGCATCGAAAATAAGCAAGATTAATGTGAGATTTGTCTACTTTGTCATTGTGATGAGAAGAATTAAAGTTTCAACTAATGTTGAAATGCGGCAGATCTTAAGGAAAGGCTGGAATATCTGCATTGCTATAAATCACAGTATGCTGATTCATTAACAGCTTAAATATATTCACTCATATGGGCTGGGTAAGCTCAATGCTATCTGCAGAATAGCACTTGAGAAGGATCAAAGCTAAGGAAGAAATATTTGGGCATATTCAGAGAATTGGCACCAACAAATTTCTTTGTACTTATATGCGTATTGTTTTAATATATCTTTTTTTAGTATGTATAAAAATGAATAGTTTATAAGCACAATTTAAAATTAGAATATATGACATAAATACATTTCATCAACACTCTATTTCTCCACAGGCTGGGGTATTTGATGAATTTGTGAGATTCTTGAAAAGATATTCCTTATGATAGTACTCTTCATTGTTCAGAGATTAACATTTCATGCAAGCAACCAACAAACTAATGAGGGAGTTGCTATTTTACTGCATAGTTTTACCACACTTGTTCCAAAGCTGCTATTTTAGAAATTTCTTAAAATACGTATCAAGGGATTGCTTTACATTGTTTTCTGTTTATAATCTTTATATTAAAAAATATATTCTAAAACTTAATGTTAACATTTATAATAGCCAAAGAAGAGACTCAAACTAGTAAGACTCCACCACAGACATTAAAATAGTGGTTTAATAAAATGTTATGCCCAATACCCATAGCTAAAACAACTGAGACTCTTGTCAAATATACTTACTATTCTTCAGATGGATTTGCTTAAAGATTCCACAAAGGCTTTGCATAAAAGTCAATTTGAGAATGTATATTCTTCAAATTGTATTAGACTATGCTGAAGGAAGTGATAGTTTCTGTTTCCAATCGCATTTATTCTTGAAATTTTGGATCTATACTTCGAGTTTTAGTCTGTCATTAATTATATTGTTATCCAGGAACTGAGTCATTTACAGACTGAAATTGAACAAGCACAGCCACTTTAATGTTTATTCTGTTGCAAGTTTTATCCAGGAACAGTTCTGGAACTCTATTATAAGGTGCATGATGTCACCACGTGTACTTATTACTAGAGAATGCTTAACTGTATGAAACCCTGGACCAACAAAAGACGTTGAATTCACTGTTTATCTGTCTCTAAGGATTTCAGATATTACAATTTTGCAATCACAGTTGGAAGTTTATATTCATAAAAATGACTCTTACTGCTTTTTCAGAATAGTAATGATTAAGCTGTTGGGTCTTTAATTAATAAAAATAAATGTGAACTTTAGCTTTCTGTAGGACTCCCAAATACTTCCAAAATCTTTCTGTTGAATTTAATATAAATTATATGAATTGTATGTTTGAATACATAGCTGAGCTTGCAAGAATATAAGACATATATCAAAGTGGATATGTGATGAATACTAATATCAAACCAGAGACCTGGGTATCTTGAAGACAGAAACCCAAGAAGATTAGAGTTTCAGTATTAATGCTTAAAATCACAGGGAAAGATCCCCAGGTCAGATGCCTACATGTGAATTTTGGGGCATGTGAAGGGGTTATATCCTGAAGGCAAAGGAACAGGTAGAAAATCAATCAAACAAACACACTGCTTCTGCCAGAGTGCAGAGTGGAAATGTCTTGAAATTGTTCCTAGTATTAATAGTCTCAGAATTTTTAATTATTGGTTTATTCTAGCAAAAATCTATGATTTAAGTCATATTAAACTTACACTTATGAAAACTGCAGATCACAAAATTGTATAAATAGCAATCAAAATGTGCTCAGTGGAAAGGTTAAATACAAGAGTATACATAATTTAAAAGAGATTTGTTGAGGTGGAGTACAGATCAGAAAACATTACCAGCATGAACACAGATATAAGGAGATGTTGAATTTGAAATTGTGGTTAAGTACAAGTGAGGGACTATAGTTTAACATAATGATCTGTAGAAAGAAGATTTATTGAGGTAAATGTTTGAAAATATAATGGCTAGGAAATGCCTAGGATTGATGACAAGCTAAGTTTAGTGACACAGGAAGCACAACATATATCAGTAGGAAAAATCATACATCAATGTGTAACCAAAAAATTGGGACACAACGTAAGAGTGATAAGAAAAATTATTTTTAAGTTGGTAGAGGGATGCCTCGGTGGCTCAGGGGTTGAGCACCTGCCTTCAGCCCAGGATGTGACCACGGGGTCCTGGGATCAAGTCCCACATTGGGCTCCCTGCAGGGAGCCTGCTTCTCTCTCTACCTGTGTCTCTGCCTCTCTCTGTGTCTCTCATGAATAAATAAATAATAAATAAATAAATAAATAAATAAATAATCTTAAAAAATTTTAAAAAATAAAGCTGGTAGAGAGAAAATTACAATAAATAAAATGTGTACATGAGGAGACAAGAGAGAAGGGAAGAATCTTCACTGTGTTGATGGAAAATAATTCTCAATTAAGAAATGTGTAGTAAAATGATATTTAAAATATTAGGGCAAATAAAGATAATTTCAGGTAAAAAATTAACAGAAAAATTTATACTCAAATTAATCTTAGTAGAGAACTCCCAAAAAATATATATAAAGAAGTACAAACTTCCATGGAAAAGTTGAAAAGAAAAAAAAAAGAGGTGAAAAAAGAAAATGTTTGTAGGACAATAAAAACATCACACAAAAATAAAAGCAATGTATTTAATGCTAACTTTGAAAGCTGGAATAAATTACAGTATGGAGTAACAGGATATACTAACATATAATGTACATCAGAGTATTAAATTTCATACTTTTTAAATGTATGAGGTTAATGTTTTCAAGTTAATTACTAAAATACCAGTAATAGAGTATACAACTCCCAAGCTGATAGAAGGGGAAAAAAATGGAATAAGATACAAAGACCAGTAGTATAAAGGGAAAGACAAAATAATGAAGGAGAGAGGGAAGAAGAAAGGAAAGAAAGTAGGTTATATGGGAAAACAAAGAAAGGGAAATGTCTTAATATATTCAAAGAATGCCACAAGCTAGGAAAATGCTTAAAACAAGCACTAAAGAGTAACAAAAAGGTAAAATAATTCAAATATATTAGCAGTAATCATAAATATAAGTGGATTAAAATACCCAACAACAAAAAAAGAAGTGTAAATTAGACTAAAATTATGTTATTTATAGAAAAACTTAGAGATGCCTGCATGGCTCAGTGGGTTAAGCCTCCAAGTCTTGATTTCTGGTTCAGGTCATGATCTCAATTTATTAGATGGAGCCTACATGGCTCTCCATCCTAGGCATGGAGCCTGCTTCAGATTCAATCTCTCCCTCTCTAAGAGAAAAAGCAGAAAAACTTAAAAGTGAATGGGCACAAAATATATTGAAGTAAGATCTGGAAATAAAAAAAAAATTAGTCAAAAAACACCTATGTCTAGAAAACTGATTTAGGACAAAATTTATATATATATATATATATATATATATATATATATATATATATATAAAATAAAATTTTATATATATATATATAAAATTATAATTTATAAAGAGTAACAAAATGGTAAAATAATCCAAATATATTAGCAATAATCATAAATATAAATGGATTAAAATACCCAACAACAAAAAAAGAAGTGTAAATTAGTCTAAAATTATGTTATTTATAGAAAAACTTAGAGGTGCCTGCATGGATATGACATCTTGTCATATTACAGTGCAGTGTAATATATATATATATATATATATACATATATATATATCAGAAAAATCATATGTATATATAGGACAATTAAAACAGATTAGAAAATTCAGAAAGAGGAGACTCCCATCAGTTATGAAATTTTTGTACTTAAGAACTGTTAAAATTGCATGCCTGTTGGAGAAAAAGTGGATATTCGAGAAATTTGCAAGGTAAATTTATTAGTCATATAAGAAAGGAAATCAGAGGGCAGCCTGGGTGGCTCAGCAGTTTAGCGCCGCCTTCAGCCCAGGGTGTGATCCTGGAGACCCAGGATCGAGTCCCACGTTGGGCTCCCTGCATGGAGCCTGCTTCTCCCTCTGCCTGTGTCTCTGTCCCTCTCTCTCTCTCTCTCTCTGTTTCTCATGAATTAATAAATAAATAAACCTTAAAAAAAAAAAGAAAGGAAATCAGATCTCTGCCTCACAAAACAACCCAAATATCATGAGTGAAAAAACAAACAGAAAAACCAAATTTTTAGATGGTTAGTTTTATTTGTCAATTTGGTTAGGCTACGATGTAAATTAATCAAAAGCTAACCCAGATGGTACTGTTCAGGTGTTTTGCTGATGTAGTTAACATCTAGAGTTGGTTTGGGCTTAGTTACAGTAAGGGCCCTCTATATTCTCTTTGTGTTTGCTGGAGAACTCTACCTGGTGCAATGCAAAAGGACAATGATCGTATGATCATTAGGGTGTATCTATATAAAGGTGTATCTCACAGAGAAGACACAGAAAAGTGGAACTCACAAAGGATAAGGTCAAGAATTTTTCTTTTTTAAAGAAGATTTTATTTATGCATGAGAGACAGAGAGAGAGAGAGAGGCAGAGACACAGGCAGAGGGAGAAGCAGGCTCCATGCAGGGAGCCTGACGTGGGACTCGATCTCGGGTCTCCAAGATCACACCCTGGGCTGAACGTGGTGCTAAACCACTGAGTTACCTGGGCTGCCCGATTTTCTGAAATTAAGATTTTTTTTTTTTTGGTTAATAGAAACCACATTAAAATGATAAAAAGCATACTACAAAAAGATATTGGCATCAAATTTAAGCAGAAAAAAGTTCGCCTGTGTATTTATTTTTATGTTTAAGTGAATTTTGTCCAAGACAAATGTGACACATGGACCACATGCAAATAGCATATTTTCTTGATGTGAAGACTCAAAAATCCACCACTGCCCTCTCTTTCCTTTGATTTATTATCTATTACTTTAGGGGAAATTAAAAAATTGAGAATCATGTGCACACAAATTGAACAGTGTTATCATATTCTGGGGGAGGGAGGGTTCTGTGACAAAAACATTTGAGAACAGTTCAATATCCCAAGGTTTATCTACTCTTTCACTCATCCCCATCTTCATAAAGATAAAAAGGCGTTCCAAAAACTGCCTAGCTGGCATCTGCTACTTTTCTCAGAGTTCTAGTTAAGTGGCAGATTATTTATCCAAAGCCTTCAGAAATCACTGGCTTTCAGAAGGGATAGAGCATTTAGTGGGGAGCATGACCAAGCTCACCTATGAGGAGCTGGAAAAAGGTGTGGTAGGAAGATGGAAAGGTAGTGAGAGATTTAAACTTGCATGGGAAAGAAATATGGAAGCTACATGGTTTGTGGTAAATTTTCTAGCACAAGACTGTCTTATGCTTAGTTTCCCTTTTTGGTATAATTTTTGGTTTTAAGAATTATGCCTTTTGGTAGCTATTACTATAGAAATTTTTAGAGTAATTATATTTTGAACAGCATCACTTTATCATTTATTTATTCTGGCTAATGATAAGATTAAGGGAAAGGAAGAGTAGTAGTTATACTACGTACCAGGCATATGTTATCCCACTTCCCAACACCTTCAGGGCAACCCATTTTCTCATTTCCCCCATTCATTGGTATTTTCAATTCAAAAGCAAGATGTGACCCTGCCAAATGGTAATATCTATAGGCAATTCAATGCCCAATTTTAAGATTTAAAATTAAGGCAGTAATGTTGAAAACACACACACACACACATCACTTCTAATCATTTAAAATACATTTTAGTAATTGGTTAATAATTGTGTTATAACTAATGTAAATTCTTTGAAATAATTAGTAACATAATTCTTTTGTAAATAGAATATGTTATTTAAAGAGATCATCTTATGTTGCTGCTAGTTTTAAATATTCCGATTTCTTTTCTTAATGAAGGTGGTATTTTCTAGGCAGCTGAAAGCTGCATGAGTGTTGCATTAGAAGTCAGCTATAGCAATTTGCAATAATTTCACACTATAGATTTTGTGAGAATAATGCACTTGTTTCTATTTAAGTAAAATCAAGCATAAATACAGCATATTCAAATGAAAGTTTACATTAGACCATGTAACTTGGCCTTGGCCTACAGTGTTCCAGGGAGAAGAGCCATTGAGAGGGGAGAAAACCGGAGACTTGGCTCCAGTCTCACATTTTCATAATATATGGAAAATCATTCATTTTCAAATGTCTAAATCCCACATGGTCTATTCAGTTTTCTGGAAATGCTGCTTTATAAGTTTTATCTTTAATTGGAGAACATGTTCTTTTTTTTGATATGGTAAGCACATAGGAGCATCCCCAATTCACAAATAGGTTGTATTCAAAAAGATTATTGTAATAAATTGAATGTTTGGAGCTTGTAGCCATTTCCACTAGAAACAAGTAATAAAATGATGCTTGGTCCCTATATCCACATAAAAAAATACATTTTGTCCATTGTGTGACTGAACCATTATAAAGGGGAGAATGTGAAACAGTATTTAGGATAAAGTTTGTCATAATATAAATGGTTCATTTCATTCCAACAATATTTTTTACTGAGTAATTTTATTTACACTCACACTAAACTGAAGATATAAACATAAAAAGGTGTACACCATGCCTTGATGATGATGATGATGATGAAGATGATGATGATGAAGAAGATGATGATGATTATTTGAGGATTGCAAAGTATTTATGTAGACAGTTTTCCCAAGGACCAACCATGTAGTCCGCATGCAGCAATAAAGTCTGATTCTTTACAAACTAAGTCTACGAGTGTTTGGAATAATTGACTTCATCAATCTTATCTCAATAATATTGTGTGAGTCCACATTCTCTTCTGAGCTCACGCCTGGCTCAATTCCTTCTACCTGGTGATTACATGGATTTAAATTTATTTTATATTAATTGTTTACTGCAGGAAACCCTAAGAATATGCCATGACTGACAAGCAATGAATCTACATTACAAGTGTTCAATCACATGCAGCTGTAATCTTTACTTCCCATCTCTTTCCTGGAGAAAAGTAGGGGCTGTTCATAAAGGGTTAGAATTGCCTTTAGCAGAGGAGGGGTGGAGTCTTGACTGGCAGAAACGGGAGGAGCTCGTTCCCCTCCCCCTAGATTTAGAGGCTGAAATAAGCCTGGGTTTGGTGGTGGTGTGGGAGGCAGGTGACAAGGAGAAACTTTAAATGATTGTTAAGTTGGACTAGACCTTGCCTTATCTGAGAGTGACCAGAAAGCTATTTATTGCCTGAGTATACCTGAGAAATGTTTAGCACTTCCAGAAAATCCAATCAGAGGCAAAAAGAAGACTATCCATAGACAAAGTTTTAAGAGAACTAGAAGGGAAGGATCAGGGGATTGTCTGAAGATGGTTTAGCCCAACTCATTTAATCAGTGAGTAGCTTTGCTCAGAATTCTTACCTGAGAAGTTCTAGAAGAGGAAAAGGAAGATACTCTGGTGCTTCTGCTACTGCATCTTCTTGATCTCCTGGATTCAGCTAGAGGAGCTTTGCAGTTATTTAAAGTACTGCTCTTGAATTGCTTTTTTGCTGACATCCCTGTGTAATACTTCTTCAGCAAACGTTGTTTCTGTCTTACTAAAGGATTCATCATTTCCTGCCCAAATCATTGTAAAAGGCGTTGACATGCGGATTCTGACCCTTCTTTACAGTCTGTCTGTCTTCCCTGGTAAGGTCAAAATTCTCTTCACAAGAGTTAGCATGACTGAGGAATCTCCAAAACAGTAATTAGCCCAAATAAAAATAATTTTAAATAAATAAGTCATGGAGATATAAAGTACAGCGTAGATATTATAGTCAACGACATTGTAATAGTGTTGTACGGCGACAGAGGGTGGCTAACTTGTGGTGAGCACAGCATAACATACAGAGACATCGTATCACTGTGACGTGCACCTGAAATTAACATAACATTGTGCATCAACAATACTTCAATAAATAAATAAACAAAATAAAATATAAAGCCTAATAAAATAAAATGTTCTCAATATTATTTTCCAAATAAATAAATCCACCTTCTTATTTGGGCATTTAAGGCCCTTTTATGCTGACTCTAACTTTTCTTTGGTAATTATTTTGATAATTCCCTCCATGTTCTAGCTATGGAGCAGTTCTAGGATGTCCCAAAAATATTGCAGAATTTCCTCTCTCTTGTGAGGAAATTCAAGGAACCCAAAAAGCATAGATTCTCAGCTACTTAGACAATTACATCTCAGTCACTTTGTAGATGAGTTATTCTTGGCATCTGATTTCCTGTTTCCTTGCTCTCTAAAGTGGATAATAATAGCATATTTTAAATTTTATTGTATGTATTAAATCAGGTAATATAGGGATGTCTGGGTGGCTCAGCAGTTGAGCATCTGCCTTTGGCTCAGGGCAAGATCGCGGAATCCCAGGATCCCCTACAGGAAGCCTGCTTCTCCCTCTGTCTGTGCCTCCCCCTCTCTCTCTCTGTCTCTCATGAATAAATAATATCTTTTAAAAAATCAGGTAAGGGGATCCCTGGGTGGCACAGCGGTTTGGCGCCTGCCTTTGGCCCAGGGCGCGATCCTGGAGACCCGGGATCGAATCCCACATCGGGCTCCCGGTGCATGGAGCCTGCTTCTCCCTCTGCCTGTGTCTCTGCCTCTCTCTCTCTCTCTGTGACTATCAGAAGTAAATAAAAATTAAAAAAAAAAAAAATAAAAAAAAATAAAAAATCAGGTAATATAATCAGAAGTTTAAACACAGCATTTGTTCAATGAAGAACAGCTGCAATAATTCCCTTATGGTCCTTTTGATACTTCTGGGGATCCTGGGTAAACCTCTCCAACTTCCTGAGATCCAACTCCAGCATGACCTCTTCTTTAAATTCTTCTGTCACCCTTTTATTCTCAGTGGAACTTTAACTCACACTCCTATTATATTTTTGTCATAGTTATAAATGATATTTTTTAATTTCTTACTTGAGAATGAATTCTTGGAATCCATGAACAATCTGTTTAAATTTGTATTCTCATCATCTCTGCCACGATACAGAGGCTTCACTCGCTGATTGAATTACAAGGGCTGATGTTAATTTGATTGACTCTCTAGTAGAATAACAGAAAGTGCACACGGCCCTTCTCAATGTGGCTTCGGATATTCCCACATTTCTGAGCCAGCTCTACTTGGGTTGCTGGCATCTCTTGCAGACTGGCCACTGCAGTGGTTTTGGTTTGGCATCTCCACCAACAGCTTCAAAGTCCGATGTACCTCTGCCAGCATTTGCCTCTAGGCTCCTTGGAGGGAACCTCTTAGTGTTTAGCAGCATGAAGAGGGTGGTTGATCGATTCTATGCAAACAGGTTCAACTGAGGAGAAATGCAGGAATGAGTCTTCAAAATGTAACAGAAGAAATAATTCCGCTTGATGTTTTATTATGTGCCCTTATTTTGTCTGTTTTCTCCCTTTCCTACCTCAATGTCCTCTACTTCCCACTCTCCTTGTTCCCTATCTTCCCCTTAATTCACTTCCTACGAATCTCACACAGGTCTCAGACACATCCTTATTTTCTTCACCATGAGAATATATTTCCATGTCATTCTACTAATGTTCAATGACTATGTTTATTACCAAATGGTTAGAGTTAACAAACCACCCCATGCTCTGCATTTGTTTTAGTCATCCAGGAAGACAAGGCGGTAGTGCACGTAAATTACACAGGAAGTTTTGATCTGTTTTGCTCTGCTTCATTTTATTTGTTTTGTCTTGTTTTGTCTGGACTTCAAGTACAGAGGATTGAATCAGCCATACTCTCCAATTGATGTCAGAATGCAAGACTGTTCCAGTCGGCACTTTGACTAATGTGAATTCTACTGTGCCCATAGCTCTGCCAGTGCTTGGCAATATTCAGCTATTTCTGTCAGTATAATAAATGTAATTTAACATGCATAATATATATTATATACAAATAATGTCATATGCAAATAATATTGTTTTATCTGTATAATTTTCTCTTTTCACTGATGGATTTGAACATCTTTTTTTTTTAAGTTCTTATTTAAAATCCAGTTACTTTACATACATTGTAACACTAGCTTCAGGTGTGAAATACAGTGATTCAGTACTTCCCATACATCACCCTGTGCTGAGCATTTTTTTTCCCCATTAGGGTATAGGGCTTTCTCTTCTACTTGCTGCACAGCATACCCTTTGCTCATTTTCCCATTGAAGCTGCTTCTAGCCTCTTCTTGGTAAAGAGGATTCCTGATTAGTTTCTTTTCAGTTTTAGACATGGCAAATCACTTACTCAATCTGTCATCTGCCTATGAACTTTGAAGATTATGTTTCTTTTTGAAGAGAAATCAATTTATAGCTTTACATAATCAGAATAATAGAATTTTGTCTTAAGGTTTGCGCCTTAGAAGTTTTCCTTAAGAGTTCTTCCCTATTTAAACTTGAAATGATATTATTCTACAATTTTTATATTAACAATGTATTTATAAATATCATAGATCATTTTAATCAACCCATATTCCACTTTTTACATTTGTAAAAATGTCCATTTATATGTCCATTTATATATATATATATATACATATATATAACACAAGCAGTTTTCTGAGTACCCTATAAAACAACCTATTCATTTTATGTTACTAACTTTATTTTATATTTAGTTCCCACACATACATTGGTCTTTTCCTGAGCTCTCTACTTTTTTCCATTTGTTTATTCATTTATTATTTTATTGATACTATAATGTATCAGTATACAGAACAAATAGTGCAGAGCATGGGTAAGGATCAAGAATATTTTCCAACTTTCAAAGCAATATAGAGATATCTAGAAACTGAACAGCAGATCAGATTTTTATTCCATAATGGACACAAATCTCAAGAATTTATGATTGTTAAGAATATGTACCTAATCATATTGAAACACACACTTAATGACTTGAGGGTTAAGATCACTGTTTAAAAAATGGGAAAAACTGAGTAATTGGAATGTGTTTATGAGGCATATTCATATTTGCAAATAAGGTGTTACATGGAAAAGATAAGGTCAAAGAGTCCAATAGTTATGTGTTACCAACAGAATAACCACTTAAATGGATAAATATGCTATATTGAAGCATTTTATAACATGGATAAAAATCAGATATCTGATGTCAATAATATTAGCTCTGGACAGTAGTATTTTTTATTATTCTCATAAAAACATATTTTTTATAACTCTTCCATAAAGTGTGCATTAGTTTTACAAACAGAAGTACCTATTATATTTTTAATGGTAGATGGATTCAGGTTTTTTTCTGGAATGTGAATACCCACTATGTCAGAAGCAATCCTGCTGGGGCACTTGCATGCATGACCTACATAGGCTCTAAGGATTCTTCAAAAGGTCAACAAAAATTGTGATTGCTTGAAGATTGCTTTGACCTTTTGGGGCAAGTTTGCAAATAAAAATGTCTAACTTTCTGTCCTTTCAATGAATATTTTCTCCTTTCCCTTTTTCCTTTATCCCTATTTATCACTTTTTCTCTTCCTGTCTTTTGTTGTTTATCTTCCTTTCTATCCACAAGGTTTTTTTCTGCACTTGGGATTCACATCAGTGGTTTATTTTTGGGTCCCCTATTGTTTTTTTGATGTCTTGTCTTCACCGCTCCTTCTCTGATTGCCTTTGTTAGACTCAAGAAAGAAAAGAGAGTCAGTATTATATTCACGGAAGCGATAGGAATATCACTGCAACCCAACAGACATGGAAATGCGAGAGGGGTACAATTTATACTAAAACCAGTTGGAACTACTGCTTGAAAAAGTGGCTTTATAATGAACTAGAAATAACAGTTCAGTATCATGGAATAGTGTGTGTGTGCGTGAGAGAGAGAGAGAGAGAGAGAGAGAGAAAGAAAGATTTGCAGGGTTGAGATCAATTCCCTAAGAAGGAATCTAGTGTACAAACTTCACTGGACTCTTGCATGTTAAAAATGCCTTTTCATAGTTTTCAAGTTTGAGGGATCTACTGGCTAAACATAAAATACTTGGCCTACATTTTATTTCCCAGAGTTCTCTTGAAAAGTTTAAACTGTCATCATGTTTTAATTTTTCCTGTGGGAAGAAAAAAAATATATATATATAATTATATATATATATACATATATATATATCATGCTGCTTTCATTTCTTTGATACAATGTAATATTTTTGCTAAGAGGCTCAGCTTTGATCAGAATCACATAAACATATTCTAATTTTCTAATTTTTAAGTTTCTGATTTGAGCAGTTCTTTCATAGTTGCAAGTATTTCTTCTTTGTCAGAGTGTTTTGTGATCATTTTCTTCTGCTTCGTGGTTCATATTTTGTAATGTATCCTCATGAGCTGACAAATTCAGCTTTCATTTCTACCTGTTTCTGTGGCAACTTACATGAATAGCTTTGTCATTTTTGAGATGTCTATAAATGTCTTATTTTTTACTTGACCAGAACTCATAGGTATTTCTATGGCAGCAATTTGAACTCATTGGGTGAGTTACCGGATTTCATATCTCAAAAATGGTTCAAGGAGTCCATTGGAAAGGGTTTGGTATTTCCACTGATAGCAGGATACTATTGTTTCCATGTGATTCCTAAATTCTGTAGCTTTCCCTCTTCCCTTTCCTACTCCAGAACTCCAGGGCATCCACTTCATTCAAGTCACTACTTTTATTCCAAAATCAGTGTTTTCTCAAGACTACACCACTGTTCTTGTATACTTCCAATACCTTCACTTCATTTCATCAAATAAATTTAGTTCTTCATTTTAGTTCTGATCTCCCATGTCTTAGATCTTTTCTCAGTGTATCTCTGTTCATGGTGGGACCTGTTCTTTCTCATGTGGTTTTATCTATTCCATCACCATTAAGAACCAGCAGCACTCTCCTAATTCTCTGTGTTCTCTGCCTGACTTTCTACTCCTGTGTGCAGTATGGAGCTGGCTCTACTTGTTTACCTGAGTATTTCCACACTTGAATGTAATCAAAGTTTAGATTATCACTTGTCATGGATTTTGAATGACTTTATGCGTTCTAAATTTTTAGCTATATAATTTTGGAGAATGTGAAAAAAGATATGAATTTGCTTAACTCCAAGCATTGAATGGGAATCCTAAGTTTTCCCAAAGTTCTTTTATTTTGAATATTAGAAATTCAAACCATTTTCTTATCAAATGAATATTTTGTAATATGAGAGCTATCTAGAGTACAAGAATGGGTTTTTATGTTACATATGCATTTAATGAGGATAGTGAAAACATTAAAAATTGTTCTACTTTAAAATTTTCATAGTGAAAGATTTATAGAAACATTTCCAAATGCAAATTCATATATTTAAATATCCCATTCTAAAATAAGTAAATAGCTATAGAAATAAATATCAAAGTCCTGTAAATTGTAAGAAAATAAACAAAAATCTTTCTTTAATGCTTGTAACCTAGAAAAGCAACCAGTTGATGAGTTGCCTTTAGCCACTTGGACAAATGTTATTTATCACATTATACTGGTTCTTGAATGTCATTGTGAATAAGAAGTAAAACAATTGAAAAAGTTATGAAAAATGTATATTCTGTGTCAGATTTGTAAGAGTTATGATACCACAGGACTCTAGGTGAACTCAAGGATCTTCATTTCTCACAAGCACCAGAGGTCTTTCTAGCCAAGAAACATCAGCTTATTTTTTTGTATTATTTTGTTTCTCATGTTCTTGTAGCTTTCCTTCACTGTACTAATCATGATTCGCAACTACAGAACATATCACATTTTAATTAGTTGTTATCCATTCCCCAAAATGAATATTCCATAAAGGGTCTATTTGCTTCTCATTATATACCTAATACACAGCATGATGATTTGCATACTGTAGGCAGCCAATAAGTATTTATTGTATATTTGAATGATTAAAAACAACAAAAACAACCAATGTCAAGTTCTACATAATCATTTTTCAGGTTATTAAAATCAAGATTGATTGAAAATCTTAATGTAATATATAGTATTCATTGATCTATTTTAATATATATTTCTTATGCTATCAGTTCAAGGCAATTAAGTTATCAAACTGTCTGTAAGTACTGGAGAAAGAAACATTAGAATATAGAAGCAATATTTTTAAGGACTCTTTCAAAGTCATCTAAATTTTTTCACTTTTTGAGAAAATGGAAACTCACACCACTGTTCCATCCCCCCTCCTCTAAATTGTAACATTATGGAAATTAAAATTCAGAACTCTAGCCTCCTCCTACTGCTTTCCTATCCTCAATGATGCTCTTCTAGTCCTGGATCCAGTGGTCTTAAATGTCCTTTCCACATCATTTATCAGCAATAATTCTTTTTTCCAACAGATAAATATGGATTAGCTCTTATGTTCAAGATTTTTAAAAATGATGCTAATGGTTCCATCCATGGTGAATTACTGTAATTTAACAAAAAAAGATTTATATTTGCCACATCCATTTCTGATCTTTTCTTCCAACAGACAAATATGGATTAGCTTTTATGTGCAAGATTCAAAAAATAATGCTAATGATTCTATCCATTGTAAATTGCTGTAATTTAATGAGAAACAATTATATTTGCTGCATCCATTTCTGATCATCTGCTATGTTTAGGGACTTTATAAGCATCAGTACATTTATCCTTCACTACAGCTCTGCAGTGAGTATATAACCATCTACAATAGACTCATGAGGTCATTGAAATTCAGACAGCATTAACTTGCAATAAGACTCTACAAACTGGCATTTGTATTTTCATTAATTACACAACTTGTAAGTTGTCCTTCTTACTGTTTTATTAGGCAAATGAGAGCATATTTGGCACAGAGGCAAGTCTTAAGCTTCAGGTAAAATAGCCAGAAATCTTTATTCTCATTATTTACTGAGAAATTTGTGGCTGGAACTCTCCCAGGTTTAAGTTTCACATCTTATTTATAAGAATTTCTTGGGCATAAACTATGCATCCAGGCTTCACAGATGCACCTAAGAGTAGATGCACTAAGATGGCAGATCTTATCACCCTCCCTACCTTAAATTTAGTTAAAGTGCATTTTACGCACTTCTTTTGACATTAGTTTCCATGCCGTCTTTCTCAATTCTAGGTTTTTCAAAAAAAAAAAAAATTGTTCAGAAACCAAGATATCCCACACAATGTAGCCCTGGTGTGTTGCACATAGGGAATATATCCAACCCACAATGCACTGCAATTGTTTAGAGAATATCGACTTTTTTTTTAGACTTTATTTATTTAATTCATGAGAGATAGAAAGAGAGTGAGGCAGACACAGGCAGAGGGAGAAGCAGGCTCCTCTAGGGTAGCCTGATGTGGGACTCGATCCCAAGACTCCAGGATCACGCCCTGAGCCAAAGGCAGATGCTCAACCACTGAGCCACCCAGGTGTCCCCACAATATCAACTTTTAATAAAATACTATCTCCTCTCCAATGTATAGCACTTTAGAAATCATTGGAAACTATATTCTCTGTAAAACCAGTTAGCAGTTTACCTTCTTCTTCATCTAAGAACATGAGTTTTGATGTACTTTCTTTGAGGACTTTTCAAAACAGAGAATAAACTTATTTCAACCCTGCCTTACCCAGACTTCCCAAGCACCACTTACCTGAACTTAATTAATTGGTCTTTCTCCCCTTCTTGGCCTACTAAATCTGTTCCCCTGTCTTCTCATCCTTGATTAATGAGCACAAATAACACACATGCACCCTCATAGTGGCAATAAAACTCATGGGTATTTATAAATAGCTCATGATTCATTATAGCTCAGTGTTGTGCAAACTTTGTTTAGATTCTTCTGAGTCTCTGAGGTATGGGTCTAGACCAATTGAGCAGTGATCTGAAGAAAGGGCATTGCATCTTTGTTTTGTCTGTGGATTATATGTTTGATATGTAAATCAGGGCCACTGCCCAACACCTTCTGTAGAAGCAAGTATCTCTCAGACTTCCTGGACTGAATCCAAGACTCCCATAGATGAATGTTTTTCTACGCCCAATCCGATGCTTTCTATCCCAAAAGGACAATATGATTTTCCCCCCCCCTAAAGCTTAGGGTGAGAGCCACTATACTTAATCATGTTTCATTGAACACAGACACCAGAGACCCAGAGCTCATTTGCACTGCAGTTTTCTCTTTCACTTTGATGTGGGTCTTTTTCAGATCTGACATGAGAAGAAATCATCCCCTCTTGATGTAGCAAAATTATTCTATTAACACAATATCTACAGCTTCTGCACAAAAATGTCCTACTCCAACTATCCATTTTACAGATATCAGAATTGTGTGTGTGTTGAGGGTGGGGAGGTGTCCTGAAAGGTGTGAGCTCTCATAAAATGAACCAAATAGAATCAGATCCCATGTAATCAAATTCAGGAACTGGAAAATATCAGAGAACCTCAGTAACTGATGTGTCAGGAGGAAAAAGTGTGTGAGTTCAAGATTGTGTATGTAGGCAAATAATATGAAATTGTGATTTTTGTCTCTGGCAACTCAATTTTGCTTCATAGCTTGAGGCGTATGTAGCACTTTCAACTTCCACTTAAAATATAGAAAGCTGGAAAGAACATTGTTTTGGCCCTTTACACACATACAAATCTGGGTAATCTGTAACTTTCACAAACCTACTATAGAGCTGAGGACAGAAGACTCAATGAAGAAAGGGTAGCATCTCCAAGGAAACATGGAAATAATGACATATTTACCTGGAGCAGACCATATGGGACCATATGTGAACTGGTAAAAAAAAAAAAATTCTGCTAAAGTTTATAGTGAATTACTTAAGGCTGGCTATGTGTGGGCCAGAATGAGAGAATAGACTAGTTGTAGGCACTGCAGTCACAGGGGACTTCTCACCTGTTCACCACCTTTTATCCACAAACCTCACCATATACCTCAGGAGAAAGTTTGGAGGCAGAGTGATATATAAAAAAAAAACCTCCTTTGTAGTTCGTGTGGGAGGGAAGGGAATAGCAGCACCCATGGGAAATGCCAAAGCAGCCCCACGAAGCTCCTTCACTCTTTGCTGTGGTACAAACACAAAAGCTTGTTGGGAGAGGGTTGTGAAACTGTTGTGGTCTTCCCATTGAAAGTCTATCGTAACTGGGTAAGTAAAGTGGGTAGAAAGCAGGGAGTGAAGGAGGAAGATTCTAGCCACGTGGCCTCCTTGCTAAGAACAGAACACTGCACCGAGACTGTGTCTGAACCAAACGTTTCTTGGGTTACAATATCTTTTTTCCACCTCTGCTTTTTAAGTTTTTATTTGAATTCCAGTTAGTTAGCATACAGTGCAATATTATTTCATGTGTACAATATGGTGATTCAACACTTCCATGCAGCACTCAGTGCTCATCACAAGTGAATTCCTTAATCTCTATTACCTATTTCACACATCCACCCACCAACTACCCCTCTGGTACCATCAGTGTATTCTCTATAGTTAAGAATTGACCTCCTGGTTTGCCTCTCTCTTTTTTTTTCCTTTGCTCATTTGTTTTGTTTCTTAAATTCTACATATGAGTGAAATCATATGGTATTTGTCTTTCTCTGACTGACTTATTTAACTTAGCACAATACTCTCTAGCTATATATATATATATATATATATATATATATATATATATTTATATATATATATATTTATATATATTTGATCATATGGTTATATTATATATAATATAATATAATATATATATAATATATGTAAATGGATAAAGAGGTGGTGTGTATATACATACACGTCACCTCTTTATCCATTTATCAGTTGATGGACATTTGAGTTCTATCTGTAATTTGGCTACTGTAGATAATGCTTTTATAAACATTGGGGTGCATATATCCCTTTGAATTAGTATTTTTGTATCTTTTGGGTAAATAAGTAGTAAGATAGCTGGCTCATAATATAGTTCTATTTTTAACTTTTTGAAGGACCTCCATACCATTTTTCACAGTGGTTGTACTAGTTTGCATTCCCACCAACAGTGCAAGAGAATTCCCCTTTCTCCACATCCTTGTCAATGACTATTCTTTCTTGTGTTGTTGATTTTATCCATTCTAGTGTGTGTGAGGTCTACAACTCATTGTACTTTTGATTTGTATTTCCGTGCTGATCAGTGATGTTGAGCATTCTTTCATGTGTCTGTTGGCCATCTCTATGTCTTTGGAAAAATGTTATGCTTATGTCTTCTGATCATTTTTAATTTGGATTATTTGTATTTTGGATGTTGATTTTTACAAGTTCTTTACAGATTTTAGATACTAACCCTTTATCAGATATGTCATTTGCAAACATCTTCTCCCATTCATAGGTTGCCTCTTAGTTTTTTTGTTCTCTTCACTGTACAGAAGCTGTTTATTTTGATGAAGTCCTGATAGTTTTTGTTTTTGTTTTTGTTTATCCTTGACTTGGGAGACCTATCCAGAAAGAATTTGCTATGGTCAGTGTCAAAGAGTTACGGCCTGTGTTCTCCTCTAGGATTTTATTATTTTCTGTCTCATATTTAGATCTTTAGTTCATTTTGAATTTAGTTTTCTTTTTTTAAATTTTTTTTTAATTTTTATTTATTTATGATAGTCAAAGAGAGAGAGAGAGGCAGAGACACAGGCAGAGGGAGAAGCAGGCTCCATGCACCGGGAGCCCTACGTGGGATTCGATCCGGGGTCTCCAGGATCGCCCCCTGGGCCAAAGGCAGGCGCCAAACCGCTGCACCACCCAGGGATCCCCTTGAATTTAGTTTTCTGTACAGTGTAAGAAAGTGGTCCAGTTTTATTCTTCTGCATGTTACTGTCCAGTTTTCCCAAGACGATTTGTTGAAAAGACTGTCTTTTTTTTTTCCTCTTGTGTGGGAGAACAAGACCTCAGCAGGTAAAAAGAAACACTAGGAACAGGGATATGCATAAATAGCAAAGATAGATTTATGCATGTGGCAAAATCCAATTATTCCTGCCATCAGTCCACACTGAAAACAGCAAAGATGGTAGATAGACAGTAGGCCCCTTGAGGTCAGTTCTTCTATCCCACGCGGCCCCCTAGTTAATGTTCCTCTGAGACCTGTGCAGATAGGAATGCAAGGAGTTCCCTGCTACCCGTCTCTTGATTGGTTTCTTGAGTTGTTATTCCTCCCTTGCTTCCACATACTTTATATTCTTTAATCATAAAGCCAAGAGCCAACCCTGACATGGGGTTTCACCTTGACACCTGCATTTCTTGGTAGTACCTGATGGTGTAGCACCTTCAGGCCTTTCTTTGCTCCAAGATATTAGAATGCTCCATGCCAACTATTGGATGTTCTTCTCTGCTTTGTTGAAGATTTATTGACTATAAAGTTGTGTGTTCATTTCCAAGTTTTCTTTTCTATTCCATTGGATCTATGTGTCTATTTCTGTGCCAGTATCATACTTTTTTGACCACTACAGCTTTGTAATATAACTTGAGGTCTGGAATTGTGATGTCTCTCATTTTGCTTTTCTTTTTCAAGGTCATTTTGACTATTCAGGGTTTTCTGTGGTTCTGTACAAATTTTAGGATTGTTCATTTTAGCTTTGTGAAAAATAGTGTTGAAATTTTAATAGGGATTGCATTAAATGTGTAGATTGCTTTGAATGGTATGGACATTTTAACAGTATTTGTTCTTCCATTCCATGAGCATGAAATATTTTTCCCTTTTTTTTTTTTTTTGGTGTTATCCTTTATAGCTTTCAGAGTATAGGTCTTTAACCTCTTTGGTTAGTTTTATTCCTACAATTTCATAGAAAACCATTCTTTGAAAAGTTGTCTGTGGTACAATTGCTAACATATAATCTATATATTCAAGATATAATCAAATGTAGGAAAAATATCTTTTAAATGAATGCAAGTAGGTTGTTTTGGAATAAAGGAATAATATATATATTAGATTAACTGGAAAGATCTTTTTGAAAGAAATAACATTTGCTGTCAGACTTTAAGGAAAGAAAGAATCATTGGAGTGTGATGAGGATTAAACACTAGGCTAAGTGTTCAGAAATGAATACAAGAGAAATATTAATAGGGTATGAATAGATTTATTTGATCAATGCATATAGAGAGATTATGGGGTGACTGGGTGGTTGTCAATTAAGCATCTGCCTTCAGCTCAGGTCATGATCTCAGGGTCTTGGGATCAAGCCCCTCATCAGTCTCCCTGTTCAGCAGAGAGTGTGCTTAGCTCTCTCTCTGTACCTCCCCCCTCGCCTGTGGTCTTGCTCTCTCTCTCAAATAAATAAAGTCTTTAAAACAAAAAGAGAGAAGTGAGTGACGTTGAATGTCATTTGGATGCACTTTAGGTAAGGTAATTTTAACAATATTTGTTCTTCTAATCTATGAGAATGGAATGTTTTTGCATTTATTTGTATCTTTCTCCATTTCTTTCCTGAATGTTCTATAGTTTTCAGAATGCAGATCCTTTACTTCTTTGGTTAGATTTATTCCTAGGTATCTTATGGTTTTGAATGTAATTGTAAGTGGCATGGATTCCTTAATTTCTCTTTCTCCAATCTCATTGTTAGTGTATAGAAATGCAACTGATTTCAGTGCATTGATTTTGTGTCCTGCCATGTTACTAAATTGCTATATGAGTTCTAGCAGAACTAGAGTTCTTTTGGGTTCTCTATATACAGTATCATATCATCTGTGAGAAGTGAGAATTTGACTTCTTCTTTGCCTATTTGCATGTCTTTTATTTCTGTTATCTGATTGCTGAGGCGAGGACATCTAGTGCTATGTTGAACAATAGTAGTGAAAGTGGACATCCCTGTCCTGCTCCTGAACTTAGGGGAAAAGCTCTCGGTTTTTCCTGGTTAGAATGATATATGCTGTGGGCTTTTCATATATGGCTTTTATGATATTGAAATGTGTTCCTTCTATCCCTATACTGTGCAGGATTTTAATAAAAGGATGCTGTGCTTTGCCAAATGCTTTTTCTGCATTTATTGAGAGGATCATATGGTTCTTGTTTTTTTTCTTTTTTTAATGTGGTGTATCACTTTGATTGATCTGTGGATGTTGAACCAACTTTGCAGCCCTGGAATAAGTTGCACTGGGTCATAGTGAATAATCCTTTTAATGTACTTTCAGATCTTATTGGCTAGAATCTTGGTGGGAATTTTGACAACCATGTTCATCATGGATATTGGTCCTTAATTCTCATTTTTTGTGGGATCTTTGTCTGGTTTGGGGATCAAAGTAATGCTGTCCTCATAGTTTGGAAGTTTCCCTTCCATTATTATTTTTTGAAGCCACTTCAGAAGAATAGATATTAGTTTTTCTTTAAATGTTTGGTGTTCTCCTGGGGAGCCACCCAGCCCTGGACTCTTGTTTTTTGGGATATTTTTATTACTGCTTCAATTTCTTTGCTGGTTATGGGTCTTTTAAGGTGATCTATTTCTTCCTGTTTCAGTTTCGGTAGCTTATATGCCTCTAGGAATGCATCCATTTCTTCCATATTTCCTAAACTGTTGTCATATAGTTGCTCATGATTATGTTCTTATAATTGTTTGCATTTCTTTGGTGTTGGTTGTGACCGTTCTTCTTTTATTAATGATTTTATTGATTTGGGTCCATTACCTTTTCATTTGGGAAAGTCTGGCTATGGTTTTATCAATCATTAAATATTTCAAAGAACCAGATCCTAGTTTTATTGATCTGTTCTACTGTTCTTTTTGTTCTATTTCATTGATTTCTGCTCTAATCTTTATTAATTCCCATCTCCTGCTTGGTTTAGGCTTTATATGCTGTTCTTTTCCCAGCTCCTTTAGGTGGATATTTAGGCTGTGTATTTGAGAATTTACCTATTCTTGAAAGGCTTGTACTTCTCACTTAGGACTGCCTTTGCTGTATCACAAAGGTTTTGAACAATTGTATATTCATTTTCATTTATTTCCATGAACTTTCATAATTCTTCTTTAATTTTCTGGTTGACCCACTCATTATTTAGTAGGATGTACTTTAACCTCGAAGTATTTGAGTTCCTTTTAAATATCCTCTTGTGATTACGTTCAAATTTCAAAGCACTGTGCTCTGAAAATATGCAGGAAATAACCCAATCTTTTGGTAGTGTTAAAACTTGATTTGTGACCTCATATGTGATCTATTCTGGGAATGTTCCATGTGCATTCAAGAAGAATGTGTATTCTGTTGCTTTAGGATGGATTACTCTGAATATATCTGTGAAGTTCATCTGATCCAGTGTATCATCGAAAGCCCTTGTTTCCCTGTTGATCCTCTGCTTAATCTATCTATTGTTGTGAGTGGGGTGTTAAAGTCCCCTAGTACTGTTGTATTATTATCAATGTGTTTCCTTAATTTTGTTACTAATTGGTTTATATAATTGACTGCTCCCAAGTTTGAAGTATAAATATTTAAATATTTACCATTGTGAGTTCATCTTGTTGGATAGACCCTTTAAGTATGAGATAGTATCCCTCTTTATTCCAAGAGGATATTAATGAACTTGTTTATTAAATTATTCTGTATCTGCAATACACTTTCTCCAATTAATATTTTTTTCTTCAACTCTTTTAAATGCCTCACATTTTTTAGGCACTAAGTTAATTGGTGGATAAAATAGTTATGCTTCCTGTTACCATTGGAATTGTGCTGGGAGAGAAAAAAAATAATCTTTTGTATCATTTTCAATCTACTCAATCTGTAGTGATGCCACTTCTTTCATTCCTCATATTTTTAATTTGTGGCTTTTCTAGTGCTTTCTGTAGTGTCTGTAAGATTTGGCTAGCATGAAGTTTAATTATTTTAACAAATTTTAAAGAATCAGCTTTTGAGTTCCTACATATTTTAAATTTTCTTCTCTCCTTTTTTTTCTATTGCTTTAATCTACTTATTATTTTCTGCTCTTGTCTTTACTGTCCATTCAATCATCTTTACTTATGCCTTAATTTAATCATATTTAAAGTTTTGTCACACTGAAATTTTCATGATTAATTTTAGATTGATTAGATTAATTTTCTAATATAAGTGTTTAAATAAAAACAATTCTAAGAACTACTTAAACTGCATCTCACAAATTTTGGCGTGTGTTTTTACTTAGGTTGAAATAATTTCTAATATACTTTAACCCTCAAGTTATTTAGAAATGTATAACTTAGTGTTCAAGTATTTATAGATTTCATAGAGTATTTATATTATTATTTTATAATTTATTTTTGTTTCATTTGAAAAAATATATTCTGATATAAATTATTTAAAATATATTGAAGAATGTGTTATGTGAATATTGCATGAACACTTTAAAAGAATGTATATTCTGCTGTTGTTACAATAATTATTTTATAAATATCATTTAACTAAGGATTCCATGGAAGACTGAGAAAGGAATCACCCATCCCATGGGGAGGAGTTATCTCTGAGTTTCAGTTTACCCTTTGTACAAGCACATCAGCTTCCACTTTCAGACAATTGTATTCATTCACAGGACACTGCAGTTCCCTTATCCTAAACCTGGGGATTATAGAACCTAAATGTTTTTTATTGAATTGACTTCTTTCCCATCCCTTTTTCTTTGGGGACTGTGCTTTCTAGTTTCAATTACATGGAGTCTACTAATCTCCCTCTCCAAATCAGATTGTTTGCCCACTATCTTACACAAATTTTGAGACATTACCTCTGTAGGGATTCCTATTCAAGCATTTATTCACCTTCTTAAATCAAAGAAAACAAAGGAGAGGATTACACTTCTTGCCTTTGTTTCTTTCCCTCTACCAATCTTTAGGTATCAGAGTCCTACCAGGAAAGAGAGGCAGAAAATCAAGATTGCTCTCATTGGACACACATTTACCCAATGGTGTTTTGTCTTGCTGAAAACACAGTTTTTTTTTTTTTTTTCCATCCTTACAAACAATCCATCAGCAAGGGAGAGTTTATTAAAGCTTGACATGTGGGATGAACCCAGAATATAAAGATAAACAGAGCTAATGAAATGAAATAAATTATCGTTACAAATAGTCCAATATCTAGAAACCTTCTGCTGAGCTACAAGTGACAGATGGAGAACATTTTTGCCTCAATATCAATGAGCAGCTGAATTTACCAACATTGCAACTTTAGTATAATTTTAGTTGGATATAATTTTGGTTGAAGTTCAAAATACCCTGTGTGACATGGAGTGATTTTTAATTCCATGCTTGCCGAGATTTTCTTTGTCCTAACCTGGGGAACTGCAAAGTCTCCTACTCTACAGAAAGTTCTATTTTCATGACAAATATTCTAAGATTATCCCAAGATCACCACCCACTAGTGGTATATAATCCCTTCTTCTTGACTATGGACAGGAATGGTGAATGTAATGGGGTAGGAATTCCTTTCCTTAGATCATATTACATACGACTGTTATAGTAGAATGCAGGGATATTCTCCTGTTGACATTTAGGAAATAATTTACCATACTGTAACTGATCTTTATGGCTAGGATTTGAGGACAGCTTCTAGGTGATGAGAGTGATCCCCACCAAAAAGCTAGGAAGAAAACAAATCTCAGAAACTGAATAGTGCCAAAAACCTAAATAAGCTCAGAAGGAGACTGTGACTCTCAGATGAGATTGCAGTTCTAGTCAATGCCTGGATTGTAACCTAGTGAGAAACTGAGGAGAGGACCCGGTTCACCTATTTCTGAAATCTGACCCTTGGGAAATGTGAGGCAATAGATAGGTATTGTATTGTTGTAAGCAAGCAGCTACATTTGTGGTGATTTGCTATGCAACAGTAGAAAAGCAATACAATCTTCCTACTTCCTCTGCTGTACCAGCTACCTTAAATTTTAGAAAAATATCACCAATACCTAGAATGGTAAAATGTCCATCTTGAATTAGTAATTTTACAAAAATTCATGTGGAAATACATTCTGGGGTTTGCATATATCTCAAATACTTTGACAATAAGAACTGATTATAGCCAATGGTAATTTGGTACAAAATATATAGCTAACATTTATTTTCTAACTTAATGTTTTATGTTTATTTTATCTCCTTAGCAGTTACATAAACTAGCTTCAGCTATTTTACATATGATATGTGGTTTCTACTACTTTACAATTCAACTCATAATGTCCTACTTCAAGTATAGGAATGACAAAATCAGCACTACCTATTCTTTTGAAATTTCTAAGCAAATTTAGATGACAGGTGTAGAAATTGCATGACTAAATCAGAGGGTACAGGAGTGAAAAACTGTATACTAGTTGGCCCATATGATATTTCCATCTCATTCAATTCAGATAGCATAGCCCTTAGAATCACCTTTTATTAGCAAAATGTTTGAGGGCTGATATAAATTTGAATAAGTGGCAAAGCAATTTGTCATAGATCAAAGTGCCTCTCCTCTTTTCCTACAGAAGCATTTAAAACCTTGAATGTTTATGTTTATTATTTCAGTCCATGGGCATACCATAGCATGATAAAACATTGGGGAAACAAAATACAGCATTTAATAAGTACTGTAAAATGTTTGCAAGCTATGGATTGAATTATTTGTGTAAATACATTTCTCTGATTTCAAAGGGAAATAAATATCCATTGTAGTGAATGTGAAAAATACAGATAAACAAAATAAAGTGGTAGCAGTATTTCTAGCACAACTCTGTTTTAAACCTTCTTAATAATTTAGAATGTATCTGCCACATATTTGAAAATAAGTAATTCATAGGTTCAAAATAAAGACATTGTTTACATTTACATATTTTTGATTAATAGTAAAACTTAAGTGTTTAAATATAATAGAAACATTACTTAGTTTATCCTAGGATATTTATTGGCAAATACGTTAAAATGTCTTGCTTCTATCTAGTGTGATATTTATTACAAAATATGTAAGAATATTTTCTAGTTGTTTTTCTTTTTTTGTTCACGTTTTAACAATGTGTACATTGCCATGTGATTAGCACTTAGAAGTTTAAACTGTGTAATAAAAACAATGACCTAAATCTTTCTGCTTTTTGTCTTTGGTTTCACACTTAGAAAAACTTTTTATCACAAATATATACAAAAAAAATTTGGCAATCCTGCCAAAGTAATCAGCACATGGAAATCCCTTGAAACACCTTCATTGATCTCTTAACCAGTAAATTTCATCAGTAAGCATTTGCAGGGCCTTTTATTGAGGGTGGAGCTTGTCCTACTGTCCCTGAGAAATACAAATTCATTTCCCCTTCACAATCACAAAAGTTTTATGAGTGTGTGTCTATGTGTGTGTCTGTTTGCTTTGTTTTGTTTGTCGTTGTCATTGTTTTTTAAATCTATAAGTCTTATGAATCTTGAAGTGAACTTGTGGATTTTTACAAAGCAATAAACTAAAAGTTCTTCCCTCGTCAATATATATATTTTTTATTTTGCATTTTTTGCTTGTTTAAAGAAAGAGTGGATTCTAAATACTCTTTCTAGCTCCAATTCACTAAGTATTATGGAAGACCTAATAGTCTGATTTTCGATTTATTTCTATTTTTTTAAATTTTTTAAGGGATTTTATTTATTTATTCATGAGAGATATATATATAGAGAGAGGCAGAAACCCAGGCAGAGGGAGAAGCAGGCTTCATGCAGGGAGCCCGACGTGGGACTTGATCCCAGGTCTCCAGGATCACACCCTGGGCTGTAGGCTGTGCTAAACCGCTGAGCCACCAGGGCTGCCCTTCTATTTATTTTTAATGTATTTTTTCTTAATATTTTGCTTGAATTGCTAGTAAGTATTTAAGGAGCTCTTAAAGCAGTGCCAGATAACTCTTCTAAAATAAAAAGAGTTAAGAAAAAATGCACACTCAAATTTTTCCCCATATTCCACAGATGGTGCAGAGCCCCAGAAAGTCTCTTAGAATCATATTGGAACGAGAGTCAAGAAAGGGTGCAAGTCTTCTGAATAACTCATGGTCTCTCTGACTATGATTTCATTTTAATTTTTTTTTACTTTAATACTCTTAGTATAAAAACAAAACTCTAAGCATATTGTATACATATAAAACTCTGTAAGAAAAAAAAAGAAGAATAAAAAGAAGAATCTATTATAAGCCTACTGCCCAAAGACAACCATGCTTAATATTGGCCAGTCTTTTTAGAAGGCAGGTAAGGCAAATACTCATGCAATAATTTTGGAAGGCTCTCACAATACTAAAATTATTGTTGTTGTAATTATCCTTTTTATTATTATTACTCTTAAAATTACTTCCCATTATCTGGAACTGAATAACAAAAAAGAAAATATTTTCTTGTTTTAGGAGCTGTTTTGTTTAAATTAAATCCTACAAAAGAATACTGTGTTTGGCCTTCCCTAATTAATCCTTGCCCATTTTATTTACCTCTGGTTTATTTATCTCTGGTTCTTAAGAGAGTTCTTCTAAGTTATAAAATGCTTTCTGGAAATATTTTAAGAATAAATAGTCACTTTCTGACCACCTGGCTGGCTCAGTCAGTTAAGCATCTGACTTGATTTCAGCTCAGGTCCTGATCTCAGAGTTGTGGGATCAAGCCCTGACTCAGGCTCTGAACTAATTGGGGAATCTGCTGGAGATTCTTTCTCCCTCTCCCTCTACCCTTCTTGCTGCTCATGTACTCTCTCTCTTTCTCTCTCTCTCTAAAATAAATAAACCTTAAAAAATGAAGAAGAAGAAGAAATGGTCACTTTTTAAAGATTATGAGAGCTTGATAATTTTACAGAATGGCCATTTGGTAAGAGATATATTTGAAATGAAGGATTGAAATGCTATTTTAGCTTGTATCTAAAACCAGGAAGCATGAAGCAACCAACTTTTGAAAATATATTACAAACTTAGCATGGTTCAGTAGTAGTCAAGCATCTATTGAACTAAGGCACAACAAGTGCCCAATTTCTTGTAGTAATATGGAGAATAAACAGAAACTCTAATTGTCTTAAACTTATACCTGCACCATGAAGCACAAAGGTTATTTTCATAAACTACTTGAAATTTATTTATGGATTACAGAAAATAGGAGTTTCCAGCCCTCTAAGCAGTAAACTATTCTTTGTCTTAATTAGATGTTGCTTTCAGTGAAATCCTTTTACAAATTAAATGCCATCTATTCACTAAGTCCATATAATACCCAGTATAACACTAATCCCTAATTTGAAAGGAAAAAAAAAAGACTAAAACATTTATACTGTAAGTATGAAAAGTCTTCTTTATCCAATTAAAATTTGGTATTTAGGATAACATAAGAAAACTACTTCAGCCATGTAGATATAATTATGTGAGGTCATTTGTCACTGGTTCTATAATCTTCACAGAAATTAATAGGCTCAAATTCACAAAAACTTGCATTAAATGTGAGGTGCATCATAAATCTTTAAAAAATTAAGTTTAAAATTAATCTCCTTTCTAATAAATCAAATCTGATTTTCTTATATTCACTGGTTCTCAACCATCCTCCTTGCTTCTGCAAGAACCAGTCTCTAGAAAATAAGAAAAAGTCAGTTATTCAATTGCTATTTATGAAAAATTACAAGACCAGGGCCTGAGGAGTGCTCTGAATAAACTACATTTTGTATCTCCTGGTCCTGAGATTAGAAGTGGAAATCCCATCAATCATGTATGCCACTCAGCCTTCATTTCCTGTAACTTTTTTTTTTTTCCTCTCTCATTGGCTGTAGGTACTTTAAATATTTGAGCAGCAGCTATTGCTTTACTGACCTGAATTCTTAATGCAAACTAAGTTGGTTATCTGCAATAACATGAAACTTCATCACTCATGAGGGGAAGTGTTCCAAAGGAAAGTCATTTATTAATTTGTGACCTTGGTTGGTTCTTATCTTCGTCTCACTCAACTCTTCATTTATATATTTAACAAATATATATGTGTGTATGTGTCTATTTATCTATCTATCTGGTAAGAGAGAGAGAGAATGAAACAAAAAGAGAGAGAGAGGAATGGGAAGAAGCTATATGCTAAGTATTGCCGCAGGCTCTGGAGAGAGAAAAATAAGCAGAGAACATATAAATACCCATGCTCATTGAACATGCCAGCTGACAACTGCTATTTATGAAGAAAAATAATCATGGAGACGGTTGGTTATTTGAATGGCTGTGACAGGTTGGGCAATGGAACTGGAAGAATGATATGGAAAATGTGCTGAGGTGATGAAGACTTGAAGGGGACAAATGGGCCACTGGAGCAAATCAAAGTAAGAACTTCCCAGATGAAGGAAGCACTAGTCCAGAGACCTGAGGGGCACATTCCTGAACAGCGCGGCTGGCGGGAGGTGAGCAGTGGGCCAAGTGGCAAGAGGCGAGCCCCAGCAAGTAACAGGGTTCCGGATTTTGTTCAGTTTATAGAGTTGATACGATTATGTGACCAAGCTTGCTCTTTCCCTCTATCACTTGTCTTAGGAATGTCACTCTTTTAAAAAGATATATAGCCAATCAACAGATATTTTCTGTCTTTACATGTATAGACCCTGAATTACTGTCCCTTGTGGTCCTACTAGCTGTCTGCCCAGAGTGAATGACTGTAGGAATAAATGTGGCCCCATGTAATGTTTCATACATTAATCACAATCAGTAACATTGGAGGTAACAATATGGTTGATTTGGGACTCACCAAAACTAGTTTCCCTTGAACACATAACAGAAACCACTTCTAATTCCTTTCCCAGAGAACGTAACGTCACTGTTGACATCCCTGGTACGATGGAAGTCTTGTTGTAATAACAGCTGCTTCTCACCAATCTAACTAGAGAAGGCTCAGAAAATATTTGTTGGAGATCTGCGAGTACAGAGGTACAGAGTATATTGTGCTTTGGACATAACAAGTCCAGGAAAATCTTGTCTTCACCTTCATTGAGTTTTTGATGTCATTCTGTCCTAGAAAACTAACCACACTGCAAGGCAAACTGCAATCAGTGTGATGCCATGGGTTCAATGTTCCATAAAAAGCAGAAGTATCACTGCAATGCAGGGCACAGAAAGTGTAGAGAAGGATGCATATGAAATCACTGAAGAATCAGAAATCAGAGAGAAAATGATCAGCTGATAAAAACACTCAACCTCAAGAAAAAAATACAAAGAAAACCATAGCCTCTCTTCATTGTCATCTTTTTCTCTCATCAAATTGTGTTTTCTCCTTTAGGCTGAAGGCTCTGGTTTCATTAATGTGAACTCCTACAGATGGTGTTGTGCTAACGAGTCAGGCATTGATTCATTTTCCTTGCCATCCAGCTCAAAAAGTGTAAATCAAGGAAGTAGTCCCTCTGATTTTCCAGGAGGTTCTTTTCTTCTGGGCTGCATGATATCACAGTCCACAAGGATTCTGTGTTCTGTAACTCAGAAGGAATTTCCTCCACAGGGGCTTTCAACATGCTTTTTATGTTGGCTTAGAAGAAAGCATCTCCTTGCCTACTTTCTTCCTGATCTTGCAAGTTCTAGAGGTGTCTTTTATTATTTATTTTATTATTTATTATATTATATTTATATTTATATTATATTTATTATATATTATATTATAGTATAGTATAGTATATATTAATATATTATTTATATTTATTATATTATATTATTTATTATTATTTTATTATTTATTGTTATTAGTGTCTTTATGACACTAATGTTTTGCATCTTGCTACCATCTGACTTTCCACTTGCAGTAGATCTAGGAGGAATCCTACCTGCTTGTTTTCTGCCTACCGGAGCTTGTTTCAGGAAGCAGTCTCATCCTGGGGGGCCTCTGGATGCTGCTGCTGGTCGCACACTCTAACCCCACCCCTTTTAATTAAATGGGTTTTTCTAGAATTTCCTCTAGTTACTACAGATTTTTCAAAGAAGAAAAAATAAATCGCAAGTCATGCTAGTACACCTCATTAAATCCATCCCATTCTGCACTATAGTTACAGAAACTTTTCTGTCTTTGAAAGACATCACACAACTCTTCCCCTTATAATTTTTGAAACTTTTCCAAGGGTTTTGAGATGTAGAGTTAGAATGTCTCAAGTATATTGTTTTTTAACATAAACCATGCCCTATTTTTAAATGGGGAAGCAGGCGTGAATGAAAATGTCAGGATGCTGAGTATTCCAATAGCACTAGAGTGTCATAAAAAAGAAAGGAAACTCATGTTATCCAAACCCTTAACAAATATATCTTAAAAATTACCTCAGTACCAGGTATTGCCTTTGTGCCAAGAATGCATTAAAGACCTGCATGAGTTCCTGTCATCTACCTCATATGGTCCAGAAAGAAGAAATGATAAACATATTCTATAGTACGCAAAGATGAGTGGTAGGAATTAAAGTACATTCTCAATGATGCATAAGAGAGACTTTTAGTCTCTGAAATTAGGAAATTCATTGCCAGAACCCTCACATGGTCCTTCAGTTCATCTTTGTAGGAAAGGACAGAGAGAAGTTTCTGACACCATCATCTCCCTGCAGCCTTGATGTCAGTTGACTTTGGCAAAGGGCGGATGTTAGCATCAACCTTAGGAACATGAGTGATGGTTCCCATCATCCACTTGATTCATAGTTTGGACCTGCACGTATCTGTATGATTATTGTAGATCACCATAAAACCACCGAAACAGTAGCCCAATCGTTAGTTCTGTGCCAGATCTAGTAATTGTTCTAGGTCCTGTTAGCAAAACCTCAGGTATGTAGTATGTGGTCATTGATCTCACTAAAACTAAAACTTCCTTTTTTAGTGGTAATAGAAATTAAAGGGAAAATAATTCATTTTTATATTCAATAGCTGAATATACTTTAGTTTCAGTGAAGTACTATGCTATGCTTCTTCTTTTGTATCATAATATTATTAAGGAGACACAGATCGTCTGAACAAAGTAGAGAACATCACACTGGTCAACCATATCAATGACATTAGGCTTCTTGCATCGTTTTGTTTTGTTTTTATAGATTTTATTTATTCATGAGAGACACAGAGAAAAGCAGAGATGTAGGCTCCTATGGGAGGGAGAAGCAGGCTCCCTGAAGGCAGCCCGACATGGGACTCGATCCTGGGACCCCGGGGTCATGACGTGAGCCAAAAGATATTCAATCTCTGAGCCACCCAGGGGCCCTGATTCAAAGTATTGTTAACATCAGTATAATTTTAGGAGGCAAGGAACTCCCCTCCAAAATAAATGACATATTTTTGCATTTTCCACTCTGTTCTCTGAGAAGGAAGCACCATGTCATCAGCCTTCTCCAGGCTGTGGAAGCAGTGCAGACCCTACTAGTCCAGTCCATAGATCAGGAAATCCAATATGTTGTCAGCTTTATTGGGGCCCAGAACAAGAAAGTAAGTACTCTCCGGAAAGTCCAGGCTAAAGTGCAAGCTGACCTGCTCCTTAGGCTGTATTACCTAGGACACCCTACAATATTGGGATGCCTGTGGTGGGAGAACTTACTATGTAGATTTGTTGGTGATCCCACTAGAAAAATCCCACAATATATACTTCCAGCTTTCTGGACTATGTCATCTTCAGTGAAAAATTACATCACTTAAAAAAAATAATTCTTGACATGCAAGAGGGACTAGATCGTTCTTAACTAGAATTACAGGTTAGAAAGGCTTATTCTTGTGTGTCTGTCATTTGGCACCACAGGTTCCTATCTGAACATCTATAAAGATCTTTGTCCTAGATTTGTTAAAGAGATTATCTAATTTCTTGTGGTTTTTTTTTTAATCTTTATTCTTTTTTTTTCTTGTATCCTAGTTCTCTTTGAGAATATTTTAGAAATAGAAATTGTTTAGGACCAAATTCGATACAGTCACCAACATTTCTTTCTCAGAAGATTTATTTTAAATCTTTAGCAAACTCTTAAACAGATTTGAACTTTTTTTTTTTTTTTGAGAACTGTTCTTCCAGCTTATTTTCCTGAGTAAAGTCTCCTTTCTTTCTTTCTTTCTTTCTTTCTTTCTTTCTTTCTTTCTTTCTTTCTTTCTTTTTCTTTCTTTCTTTTTCTTTCTTTCTCCTTTCTTTCTTTCTTTCTTTCTTTCTTTCTTTCTTTCTTTCTTTCTTTCTTTCTTTTTCTTTCTTTCTTTCTTCTTCCTTTCTTGGATTAGACTATACATATTTGTTGTAGAAAGGACCAAAAAGGAGACATGCAAAACAGGAGGGCAGTATAAGTTTTTGGGGTAAAAAAAAGATCAAGACTATACTTATACAAAAACACAGTTGAAGAGACTCAACTTAGTTGTGGCATGGAGAAAGAATGGGCACATGTTCAGCTAAGGTCAAAATCTGGTGACAGGAAACAGATAATAATTCCTACTTTATATTTATCTTCTTCATGGTTAAGGACCCTTTTAAGGGTGAGGGAGAGGAGGATCAGTAAAAAGTTTGAAACATTTAGAAAGTTTAAGATAATAGCCATTGCCTTATCTGTAATAACATGAAAAATTAAAAGTTAATAACCTTTCTTTTGCTTGAATCAGAACATGGAAATTAAAATTTTTAACATATGCCTGCTTCAAGAATCTTTCCTCTTTTGTCACACACAATGGCAATCTCCTTCCACTATTTGATTAATTCCATCACAGTGAGCAGTTGATAAAGAAATGTGCTCATGAGAATTTGAGATTATGGCCTTAATTTTCTTAGAAATGGGTTTTCATATAATATCAAATCCACTGATTGGCTTATAAATTCATGGAGAACTGGTTCCTATGAACTATGATAAATAGTAGGAATATACAATAAAGTGTTTAACTTTAAGAGATTGTTCCACCAGATTAAATTTGCATTGTTGTTTCTCCTCTCTCCATATTTTATATGAGAAGCTCCTTGAAATACTAAAGAATGGAATGATATGAGAGAGGTCAATGATTTTTATCAAAGCTTCTCCTGGAAGTAGGGTTGAGTAACTATGAGATGTCACAGGCTGCCTCTCCTAGAAACCGAAGAGGAGAGCAAAATTTTGAAATGTCTGGGAATTCTACTTGACAATGGGGCAAAAGAGTTGGTGATCCACTGGCACGATTCTATGCTCTGGCCTCCCAGCATGTCAATCATCTGGTGGAGACTGAATTATGAATCCTGAAAGGCTGATCTCTGAGATAAAACATCCAAACTCCAGCCAGTGAGATCATAAAAGAATTTGTATTCCTGGGTGCTCAACATTGCATACCTAATACTACAAACAAGCACAGCCAGGTTTCAAGGAGCTTGTTAGAGCAAAGGTCGTGGAAGAGTAAGCCAGTTGTCCAACCATGGCACAAGATGAAGTCAGGGTGTATGGGGTCTAGCTGCTTAGAAAATGCTCTCTGAAGTAAGTGCTGTCTCAGTTAAGGAACATGGAATTTGTAGAGACTATACAGATGGGTGAGATTGAAGAAGTATTTTCTAGAGAGGGACATAAATGTACTGCTATGTCCCATAGCTAGCTGGTTATTGCAGGTAGCATGAGAGCACTAGACAGAGTTGACGAATGAAGGGTTGACGAAAATTAAGCAGTGCCTTGTAAGCCAGACTCCGATGTCTGGCCATTATCCAGGGGAAAAAATAGTCATCGACACATTTTAACAAAATTATTCTGTGGAGGGGACCTTAGATGCTACTAGCTTCTCCATATCCAAATTTCTTAAGATCAGTAAACACAATGTTCATGAGCAAAAACAAATGACCACCTTTTCCAAAGTCTTACAACCAATTCCATGTATTGGAAATTCTAGGGCATCAGGTTACATTTAATCTCCATGTCTTCTTTGGTATCACCTAATGGGGAAAGTTACTCAAGCCATTCCTTGTTTGGGATGACCTTTGTGATACACAGTCATATATTTGTAGAAAGTCTACTGATCTGGATGTTTCAGGTTTTCTCATGATTAGACCAAAGTTATGAGTTTTAGGAAGTAAGAACATAAATATAAATTATCATTAAGGCGATGTATTATCAGTATAATTAACACTACTGATTTTAATCTTAATCCCCTGGCTCAGGCAGTATTTACTATGCTTCTCCAATGTAAAAGTAACTCATTTTCACCCTTTTATTGTAGTGTTCTTTAGAGAGAAAATTACTATGAGAAGCTAGAACTTAAGGAATGGAGAATTACCTTGACCTCTTAGAGGGAGAGCATCTACATAAATTATTTAGAATCCTTCTGCATGGGATACTTGCCTATTCTCCCAGATTTACTTAGTTATTCAATGATTTATTTCTATCTTGAGTCATGGATGTTTATTTAAGCTATTAACAATGCTATTTTGTTTTTCAAAATGTTTGAGCTTTGGTTATTGGGAGCCCTTTTAGTTTTCTCCTCTGTCCTTTGACATATCTGCATCACTGTTTTTGTTTTACTTTGTTTCATTTTTGAACACTTCCTTACTTTCTGGCACTACACGGATACTCCAGCACCATTTGGACTCAGTCCTGGAACTAGCCATTTCTCTAAGAAGGGTGGTTCCACTTAGTGGAGAAGGGTTTTACAAACAAACAAACAAACAAACAAACAGCAACAACAACAAAACCCTGGGTGCTTGATATTCTCTTACTGGAGTGATGTTAAGCCCCTGGGTTATTTTAATTTACGGAGAAGAAAAATATATGTGTGTGTGCACCACCCCATATATATACACATCTCTATAGTCATGTATATATGCATATCCATCTCTATTTGTATTAAGTTAAACATGACTTCATACTAGTGTCTCCAGCTCTAGTGTCTTCCTGCATGATCATTCTGTTCCCCCAGCCTTGTCGGAAACCTGCCACTCCATCAGTGAAAAACCAGGGGGCCCTACTACCCACTACGCATTTTCTTAATGATTCAATTCCATCATGCATATTCTTATTTCAGAATTGATAACCTATAACTCTATGGAAAATAGCATTACCTACTAAGGTGCACTGCTTTTGTTCAACCCCTTTTGTTTTCAGTTTCCCTGTCACTTATCTTCAAAGTCAAGTACATCCAAACCCTCAGCCTTCACCCACTTCAGTGAAATTACTTCATACATTTTATTTTAGTTAGATTATTTGTCCAGTGAATATCTAATTCTCAAATTCCCTTGTACTCCTCTAAGAAAATTAATTTTTTTATATACATTAAGGCTTATCCTTTATTCTGTAAATATTTTAACAACATATATTGTCATGTATCCAACATTACAAGATCGTAAGGAATGGTTTCAATATGTTACGATTGCCTTATATATTCAATCGTTCTCCTTATTCTCTCCATGACTTTACCCTGGACAGTTATCATATCATTGCCTTTAAAGTTGTGTCTTCTCTAATAGGTTACATAAATGGAATCATACGGGATACAGGCTTTTCTTTTAAATATTTTATTTATTCATGAGAGACACAAGGAGAGAGACAGAGATACAGGCAGAGAGTGTCTCCTTACAGGGAACCCAAATCAGGACTCGATCCCAAGACCCCGGGATCATGACCTGAGCCAAAGGCAGATGCTCAACCACTAAGCCACTGAGGTGCCCCAAGTTACAGGCTTTTAAGTCTGTTTTTTCTGTTTTGTTTTGTTTTGAACTAGAAATATGTACTCAAGGTTATTCCATGTCTTTTCATAACATGATTTTTATCACTGAATAGTATTCATTTGAATGAACATACACGGTTTTGTTTCTTCATTCATCTACTGAAGCGCCTCTTGGTTTCTTCTACTTCTTGGTAATTATGGGTAAAACTGCTATAACTTTACAAGCAAGTATTTGTGTGGACATAAGTTTTGAACGAGTTGGGTAAATACCTAAAATAGTATATTGTTAGATCACACAATATATTTAGCCCTGTCAGATACCATCAAACTGTCTTTGAATGTGGCGGTGCTATTTTGCATTTCCATTAGCAATGAATCAGAGTTCCTATTTCTCCACATTCTTGAAAAAACATGATGGTTTCAGTATATTAATTGCTAACCATTTTAATAATTGTGTAGTGATTATGCATATTTTAATTTGCAGTTTCCTAATATGATATCTTTTTCATATAGATGTTATCAGAAGATAACATCTTTTCCTGTGCTGATTTGATTTCTGTGTAGTTTTTGATTCTGTATCGCCTCAGATTTTTTGCCTATTTTTAATTAGTTCATTTGCTTCCATGATGTTGATTTTTAAGAATCTTTCGCCTCTTTTGGTTTTAAGAATTCTTCACATATTTTGGTTGTAAATCATTTTTCAAATGTTTATTTTGGGAATATTTTGTCCTGAATGTGGCTTGTCCTTTAATTCTCTTAGGAATGAAGTTCATGAAGCAGAAGTTTTTAGTTGTAATAAAATCCAATTTATCATTTTTTTTTTAATCCCACTTCAACAACTGTCAGCCCCATAGACCCCTGCTTGCTTGGCTCTCACCTATCATTTTTTTTCTGTAATGAATTATACTTTCATGCTGTATCAATGGTTTGGTTGTATGTACCTTTTGACAGCATATAAGTGGATACTGTTCAGTTTTTATTTCAATTGAGTCAATCTATGCCTTTTGTTTGAGGAGGTTAATCCATTTACATTTAGAATAATTTCTGATAGGAAAGGATTTACAATTTAGCCATTTTATAAAATGCTTTTTGCATTTTATAGATTTTGATCCTGATTTCCTTTCTTACTACCTTACTATGTATGCAGTTGACTTTTTGTACATATTTTAATACCATTGCCATTTTTTTGGTATATTGTATAGATATTTTCTTTATAGTAACTATTGGGATTGCATTTGACTTTTTTTTAAGATTTTATTTATTTATTCTTGATAGACATAGAGAGAGAGAGAGAGAGGCAGAGACACAGGCAGAGGGAGAAGCAGGCTCCATGCCTGGAGCCCGATGCGGACCCCATACCAGGACTCCAGGATCATGCCCTGAGGCCAAAGGCAGGTGCCAAACTGCTGAGCCACCCAGGGATCCCCTGCATTCGACTTTCTAAAGTTACAATTTATTTTAAACCACTAAAACCTTAACTTCAATATTATGCAAACTACTTGTTTATTATTCAGCCCCCCATTTATGTTACATTGCATACCCACTGTTGTAAGTTTATAGTTATCTTTATGTTTGTTTACTTTGTCTTATAAGAAAATTAACAGGAAAGGAGGAATGACAAACCAAAATTACAATAAAACAGTTTTACATTTGCTCACAAATCTATCTTTACCAGAGAACTTTATGTATCCATACAGCTTTGAGTTTAAGCCTCTTTTCCATTCATCTTGAATGACTCCTTTTAACATCAGTTTCAGGGCAGGACTAGTGGTAATGAGTATACTCTGAGCTTGTGTTCATCTCAGAAAGTCTTCACTTTCCCTTTAAGGACAGTTTTGCTGTCTATAACATTCATGGTTGGCAGGTTTGTTTTTCTTTCAGTACTTTAAATATGTCATCCCACTGCCTCTGGCCTGTAAAATTTCTACTGAGTTATCTGATGACACTATTATGAAACTCTACTAAATTATATGAGTCATTTTTCTCTGGCTGCCTTCAATTTTTTTTTCTTTGTCTTGGGTTTTCACCAGTTTGATTGTACTGCACCTCAGTTGTAGGTTCTTTTGGGGTTTATCCTTCTTGGATATACTTAAGATTCTTGGATTTGTACACCCATTTTTCTTCTCAAATTTGGAAAGTTATTAGCCTGTTTCGTGTTATAAGATTTCTGCCCCTGCTCTTTTTCCTTGTTCTGGGACTTCTGTATTTTATGGTGTTCCATATGTCCCTAGGCTCTGGAGTCTGCTGTTGAATCCTTCTAGTAAATTTTTCAAATCAGGTTTTATATTTTTCAGCTCCAGAATTTCTGGATTCTTTTTTATAGCTTTTATGTCTTTGTTAATTTGCCCATTCTTTTTATAAGTCATTTTTGAAATTCTGTTTAGTTATCTATTTATCTTTTCCTTTAACTCATGTGGTGTATTTGATAGTTGTTTTAAATTCTTCATCAAGTGAGTCAGAGTCCTGTGTTTCTTTAGCATTGGTTTCAGTGGATTTATTTTGTTCTTTTGAGTAGATTGTATTTCCCCATTTTCTTGTATGCTTTGTGGTCTTTGGTTAAAATTTTGACATTTGAAAAAAACAACAACCTCTTCCAATCATTGTGGACCAGCCTTTTGCAGGGGAGACTTTTACTAATCAGCCTACTACAGAATCACAGGATAACCTCTCAAATACTTTCTGGGGATGGATCTTTCCTGGGCCTGTGTATGTGCTGTTGTTTCAAACTCCTTCCTCTTAAATATGGCTACTTACAGATATTTTAATTTCCTTAAGAGTTTCACCCCTGCTTCTTCTCAAAAGACTTCAATTTCTACTTTTTCTCTGCTATAACCTCTTGTCTTCAGGTTCCCGTTGTGTTGCAAGCTTCTGCAGCTCTGCTCTACTGTACCCAATGCTGCTTTCAGGGGCCTGCATCCTGTTATCCAAACTCTGCTACCTTTCCCAGACAAAATAGAAGCCAGCACCTTGCACAGCACCCAGGAAGCCAGAATATTGCAAGTAAGGTCCACTCCTTTCCTTCAGTTTCAAGGGAGAAATTAGGAATTAGGTAATCTCTACCTGACCAGACCATGCTGAACTAAGGAAGTGAAGTTTCAACCAAGGATAAACAAAATACAATGGAATTTCCTATCATTTTTAGAGTGGCTTTTTCTTGATTAAGGATTTGTTCAGCTGCTATGTCTCCTTAACTGGTTTCTAGAGTTTTCACAAAAGTATTTTGGTTCACATATTATTGTTTATTCAGTATTTCCATGGAACAATTGGAATTTTCCAGGTCACTATCTTGCTGATGTTAAGTGCACAAAATGTCTCTTGTACAGCCCACTTTTTAGTGGACGTAAATAGAACCATGACATTTATGACATTTTGAAGAATCCAAGTAGCTGTTAATTATTTATAGAGAGGATTCAGTTTTCATTAATGCACATATTTAGCTAAACTTACAAAACTGCAGTATGTATATTCACTTATTTAGCTGACTTCTTAAAATTCTAATTTAGCTATATTTGCAAATTTTCAGTATGCGTATACACTTGATTTCTGAATTCATACCTTGAGATTAAAATAATTGTAATAAAGGACGTACAGAGTATCACATGTATCCCTCTTTAAATCCATGATCTAAAAACTTTATTATCTTCATTTATAGGCAGGAAACTGAGGAACAAGTCAGTTAAGTGACTTGCAGGCACTCAAACAGCTAGTCCACGACAGAGACAAGATTGAAATTCAAGCAGTCTGGTTCCCAACCCCATGTTCTTAAACACTCCATCACATGATATTTTAGGAGTCACCTGCAATGACCCGAAGATCACACAGTATCACGAAGGCTTATGCAAACCACATAATTTTGAAATTCACTGACGATGGAGAATAAGACATACTTTTCACCAAGACTAATGATCACTTCTGCTACATGGGAAAATGGCATTATGAATGTTGAATTTGTTTCCCACAGAGATGCTCCAGGTCCTAAGTTCAAGACATTAGAAATACAAAATTTCTTCCAGAGAGAGAAAAAGCTCTAACTTAGTACTGCTGATGCTTTACCCAGGAAATATAAAGTGGCTAACTTGTGACTGACTGCCACAATTTTGCCAGTACAAACATAATCTCTAAGTTTTATTCACAACTATTTTTTAAGACAGGCTTAAGAATGGAAATGGTTGCCTTCTTTTGTATCTCTTATTACTCTTAAGTATTAATGAAAACTATGTAATAAGCACTAAATAAAAAATGAAGACTGTTTATTCTTCTCATGTTAGCAAACTGAAACTCTTTCATTTTATACTCACATAAAGATAAGAGTTTCTTTCAGTTATCTTATGATTTATATTGTAAGATTCTAAACATTTAAAAAATATTGCTGCCTTTCATATTCTTTCATGCACTACAAAGCTACTTGCATTGATTAAAGTTGCTAATAATTTGATCAATATTCTGGTATATTAAACAATCTCTTTGTGAGAGAATATTATAGAGTTTCTCAACTGTTATTAATAACTTTGAAATTGTTCTAAAGTATATTTAGATATATATATATTTTGCTTTATGGAAAGATACACTAAATAGATGTATGTGCATTTAAAATATAATACATAAAATTTAAAGTTGAAAATAAATATAAATAGCTGAAAATACACCAAATAGAGATTGTAGCACGATATCAAAATATTTCTTCCAAATTCATCACCACTTTACTAAGCTTTATTAGATAGAAATAGTATGTATAGGAAACATTCATTCCTTTTTTTTAAGATTTTATTTTTCTAATTTATTCATGAGACACACAGAGAGAGGCAGAGACACAGGCAGAGGCAGAAGCAGATTCCATGCAGGGAGCCTGATGTGGGACTCGATCCTGTGACTCCAGGATCACACCCTGGGCCAAAGGCAGGCGCTAAACCACTGAGCCAATCAGGGATCCCTGGAAACATTCATTTGAATTGATGAAATGTAGTTGAACTTAGAATGCTAATTTGTATGGAGGTTGAAGGTAGCAGGTAACTCAAAACATTTATAAACTATTCTTATTTATCAACATAGTTTTCCTAAATTATCTTTGCCTTTGCATTTCATTTATCCATACAATATGTAGAAAGCAGACAAAAGGAACAAAACAACAATGTGTGAAGTATTTTATTTTATTTATTTTATTTTATTTATTTGATTTATATATGTATGTATTTATTGGAGTTTGATTTGCTAACATACAGTATAACACCCAGTGCGATTCACCCTGTCAAGTGCCCTCCTCAGTGCCCATAACCCAATGAAATCATTTATTTTAAATAGAATAATAGGAGATAATTATGAATCTGTCTTGCCTTTGTCCCACATCCTAAGAAAAGTTAGAACAATGATAGCAAAAATGTCCTAAAGATGTTGAGATCATCAATATAAATATGTATACAGAGTGAACACATTATTATTTTAGTTATTTTGGTTTAGATAGAGTAGTAAAAATAAATAAAATTCCCACTGAATCAAAACTATTATTTTGTTATGCTGACAGAGAAGAATAATAAATGGAGAACTTCAATTTCCACAGTGCTTGGCAGATAGTATGAGTCTCAAAATTGTAGATTCCTCTTATAAATTTAAATCTCATTTTACACACTTTTGACATAACTAAGCCCCACACTGTGTGAGTGAAAATAAATTATTTCATCTGATTTGTATTTCCCTGATGGCAAGTGATGCAAAGCATTTTCTCCTGTGCTTGTTGGCCATGTGTATGTCTTCTTTGGTGAAATTTCGGTTCATGTCTTTTGCCCACTTCATGATTAGATTGTTTGTTTCTTGTTAAGTTCTTTATAGATCTTGGAAACTAGCCCTTTATCTGATACATCATTTGCAAATATCGTCTCCCATTCTGTAGGTTGACTTTTAGTTTTGTTGACTGTTTCTTTTGCTGTGCAGAAGCTTTTTATCTTGATTAAGTCCCAATAGTTCATTTTTGCTTTTGTTTCTCTTGCCTTCATAGATTTATCTTGCAAGAAGTTGCTGTGGCCAAGTTCAAAAAGGGTGTTGCCTGTGTTCTCCTCTAGGATTTTGATGGAATCTTGTCTCACATTTAGATCTTTCATCCATTTTGAGTTTATCTTTGTGTATGGTGTGTAGAATGGTCTAGTTTCATTCTTCTGCATGTGGATGTCCAATTTCCCCAGCACCATTTATTGAAGAGACTGTCCTTTTCCCAGGGGATAGTTTTTCCTGCTTTGTCAAATATTAGTTGACCATAGAGTTGAGGGCCCACTTCTGGATTCTCTATTCTGTTCCATTGATCTATGTGTCTGTTTTTGGGCCAGTACCACACTGTCTTGATGACCACAGCTTTGTAGTACAACCTGAAATCCAGCTTTGTGATGCCCTCAGCTCTGGTTTTCTTTTTCAATATTCCCCTGGCTATTCGGGGTCTTTTTTAATTCCATACAAATCTTAAGATGGTTTGTTCCAACTCTCTGAAGAAAGTCCATGGTATTTCGATAGGGATCATTGAATGTGTAAATTGCCCTGGGTAACATAGACATTTTCACAATATTAATTCTTCCAATCCATGAGCATGGAATATTTTTCATCTCTTTGTGTCTTCCTCAATTTCTTTCAGAAGTGTTCTGTAGTTTTTAGGATATACATCCTTTCCTCAAACCAGTGAGAATGGTGAAAACTAAAAAGACAGGAAACTACAAATGTTGGAGAGGATGTGGAGAAAGGGGAACCCTCCTGCACTGTTGGTGGCAATGTGAACTGGTGCAGCCACTCTGGAAAAATGTGTGGAGGTTCCTCAAAGAGTTAAAAAAAAATAGAGCTACCCTAGGACCCAGCAATTGCAGTGCTGGGGATTTACCTCAAAGATACAGATGCAGTGAAAAGCCAAAACACCTGCAATGTTTGTAGCAGCAATGTCCACAATAGCCAAACTGTGGAAGGAGCCTCAGTGTCCTTCAAAAGATGAATGGAAGAAGAAGATGTTGTCTATATATACAATGGAATATTACTCAGCCATTAGAAATGACAAATACACACCATTTGCCTTGACGTGGATAGAACTGGAGATATGCTGAGTAAAGTAAGTCAATTGGAGATGGAAAATCATCATATGGTTTCACTCATATGGGGAATATAAGAAATAGTGAAAGGGATTATAGGGTAAAGGAGAGAAAATGAGTGGGAAAAATTAGAGAGGGAGATGGAACATGAGAGACTCCTAACTCTGGGAAATTAACAAGAGATAGTGGAAAGGGAAGTAGGTGGAGGGATGGGGTACTGGGTGATGGGCATGAGGAGGACACTTGATGGGATGAGTACTAGGTGTTATACTATATCTTGGAAAATCAAACTCCAATAAAAGAATATACAAAAAAATATTTCCTCTGCTTAGTTCCAACTCAAACTCTGCAATCTTCCTTCCTTCCTTCCTTCTTTCCTTCCTTCCTTCTTTCCTTCCTTCCTTCCTTCCTTCCTTTCTTTCTTTCTTTCTTTCTTTCTTTCTTTCTTTCTTTCTTTCTTCTTTTTTCTTTTTCTTTTTCTTCTTTCTTTCTTTCTTTTTCTTTCTTTCTTTCTTTTCTTCTTTTTATATTTCTTCTTTCTTTCTTATTTTCCTTTGGATAATGGCTATTATTTCCTTAACTGGAACTTACTCTCTTCTAGGAATGGCTAAGCCTGATTGACCTATTCGGGTCAATGATGACAGTAGAAATTTGTTATGCTTCAAAAGAAAAAAATATTTGCTTTGTTAGATAAAATGTGAGAGGGCCTTTATGGATGGGTAATATTGAGTGTGATTGAAAAAATATCATATTATGAAAGTATTTAATGAAGGTAAAGAAATTGAATTAAGATAGATAATATGAATGAAATAAAGTGACAAAACTTGGTAAATTAGTTGAGTGCTAGTGGACAAGATAGGTAGTTTCAGCTCATGATTAAGCTTTTATTCAGCTGCATTTGATAAAATGCATATTGAAATCATTTCCAATGTCTAAAAATTGAACTAACTAATCAAGTAAGATGGGTATAAATAGCATTGTGATGAATTTTTTTTTTATCTTCTGCTATAGTGCCTTAAACATAGAAGATAGCAAAAAAAAAAAAAAGTAATTCAAAAAGAAAAAGAAAAATTCTATGCTGGCTCAGGTAATTGGATTGCACTGCAGTCCAAGGATGACTCTATGAGAAAGTGTAGGAATGCTGGCAATACTGACTCCATCATTGGGCCTCCATTTTATTCTCCCTTTTGGTGCACAGGTGGTCATTTTAGATAACTACCCTGTGACCTCACCATCATGCCCCTCTCTCTATAAAAATCTATAGTTTGAGGTCATGGCTTGGCAGAGAATGGGCAGAGAATAGCTGCACAGAATAGTTGTGTATGTCCTGGATCATCTTGCTGCAAGTCTAATTACCCTGAATGTAAGTTACCTTGAATAAAACTGTAAACATGGCAGCCTGGGTGGCTCAGTGGTTTGGTGCCACCTTCGGCCCAGGGCGTGATCCTGGTGTTCTGGGGTCCTGGGATCGAGTCCCACCTTGGGCTCCCTGCAGGGAGCTTGCTTCTCCCTCTGCCTCTGTGTCTCTGCCCTGCTCTCTCTGTGTCTCTCAAGAATAAATAAATAAAATCTAAAAAAAAACAAAAACAAAAAACAAACTGTAAATGGTCTGGAATGGTCTTGTTTTTCAGTATTAAAGTGTCTTGTTAGTCTGGAGGATACATTACTGCCTTCCACCTGCTAACACAAAGACAACATGAGATCACTAAAATAGGACATTTTCAATTGCACAGAATTACCACTATATTTATGAATTTATCAGAAAAAAATTAATTTGCCCTATAAATCTTTAGTTGTCCAGAGCCTAACAAAATAAAGTCCACCCACTAATTATATAAGTATTTCTTTTCTCTTAAAAAGACAAAAATTGGAAAATATTACCATCAAAATTCTACCCAAACCCAACCAGGAAATGCTTTCAGCTAACTGGAAAAAAAAAAGTATAAAAAAATCTATGAGTTAATACGTAAGATCATGCACAGTTGCTACCACCATCCCTCCTGAGTTAACTCCAAATACCCATGATATGCAAAACTTACACTCACCCATGTTTGTCTATCTCATATATCCTGAGAATACTTTGTATATTTCCATTGAGTGTTTTCGTTTGTGCTCTTGTCTGGTTATGTGATCTCAATCTACTTTTCTTCTCTGATATTGGGCACCATTGAAGGCCCAGCTGATACATGAATCATGAGTGGGATCTCCTCTGATCCCAGCAAGAATTAATTTTACCAAGGCAAGATCTGTTTTATTTCCTCGAAATTCCAGTTTGGGGCAGGGATTAAAACTCAACACATAACCAGACAGTCAAGTCAATAAAAATATTATTTTTGATTGATAAAGCTTTGCTTTTCCATAACTTTTCTTCCTTTCCTGTCTCCTGCAATTAAAATAAAGCAAAAACCTAATTCCTTTTTTACCAAGAGCCTCTCAAAAATGTGGAATGTTATTGTCCTAAGTTGTGATTCTCCAGGCTAAAAACATACATTTATCCTTGTGACATGATTTATAGACACTTCAATATGTGGTGAACGTTGTCTTAATCCATTATAATCATGTTCATATGGTGTAATAAAATAGTATGGACCTTTTTGAATATGTGATTAAATAGAGAAATATATTGAGTTAATAATGGGAAAGGTGAAACTATAAAAATGTCAAATTCAGCCATATTCATGTAAATTTTCGACGAAATTATCTCAATATACAATTCTAAAATTGAGATTTAAGAATAAATAGGGATCCCTGGGTGGCACAGCGGTTTAGCGCCTGCCTTTGGCCCAGGGCGCGATTCTGGAGACCCGGGATCGAATCCCACGTCGGCTTCTGGTGCATGGAGCCTGCTTCTCCCTCTGCCTTTGTCTCTGCCTCTCTCTCTCTCTCTCTCTCTGTGTGTGTGACTATCATGAATAAATAAAAAAAAAAAAAAAAAAAAAAGAATAAATGCCCAAGAAAAAAAACAAAATCCTTACAGGAAGAGCAAATATATGGAACTATTATCAAAAACTCAAAGTTAAAATAATTAATCTTAAAGCTCAGAAATTATATATACATGAACATTTTGTCTAGCATTATATAAATACTTCTCTATATTAATATGACAAAAGGCTTTTCAAATTTGTGGTCTTTATTACTGCAATTAAACTCTACTCATGTGCTGGATTATTGCTTTCATTACAAAAGTGCATCCCATATCATATATGTTTCATAATCTCTCTGGAGTCTTCAGTTCCTCTATTACTCCTATTGTTTTTTTTTTTTTCCACCTCAAGCACATCATCTTTAAGAGCTTTTGGTATCCCTGCCTCCAATTCCCCAGCACTCATTTTCTTTTCAACTCTTTTGGTTTTTGTTTTGTTTTGTTTTTATTTAAATTCCATTTAGTTACCATGCAGTGTAATATTAGTTTCAGGTGTACAATTTAGTGACTCAACACATCCATACATCACTTGGTGCTCTTCACAGCAAGTGCAATCCCTAGTTCCCATCATCTGTTTCCCCCATCCTACCACAGACCTTCCCTCTGGTAACCATCAATGTGTTGTCTATGGTTAAGAATCAGTTTCTGGTTTCTCTCTCTCTCTTTCTCTGTTTTTCCCTATGTGCATTTTTTGTTTGTTTCCTAAATTCCACATATGATTAAAATCATATGGTTTGTATACACTCATTTTAATCAATATTTATGTCATTTTCTACTTTGGCATTGTTTCCTGGATATAGGTTATTATTCCCTATCAACTGCCCAAAACATCTATTGGTCAGACTGTCTTAACTTTAATCAGTTCATCTGCAGTATTTGAAATGGCTGATGATTCTTCTCTGGATCACTCCATTCTTTATTTTTCCATGACCCAAAGTCACCTACTTCCTCCCCGCCCCACCAAATTATCTCAGCTGTCTTTACCTCCTTCCAGAAAAATTTAAATTTGGCATTCCTGAAAACTTTATTCTTAGTTCTTTTATTTTCTTTATGTACATTTTCTCTAGGTGTTCTTCTTCAGTATCATGGTTTTAATTATCACATCTATACCTCGGATTTCCTACTTGCATTTATATACATTTAGTTGTCTTTTAGGCATTACTAAGTTAACATTATTCTTTATTCCATTATACCAATATATGCCTAGTGCTTCTCATCTCCATAACTGGTTCCACCTCCCACTTATTAATTCAGGCCTCAAGCTCAGTAGTCACTCAGGATTCCTACTTTCCTTCTGATGTTGCATCTAAATCTGATGATTAATCCTATTATGCCAGTTAAAACAATCTTTAAAATCAGCTCTTCTTACAAGTTCTATAGCAAAAACTTAGTCTCAATCCCAAGTCTCTTCTAGAGTAATCCAAGAAGAAAAATAAAAACATCTCTGAAAGGAGAATTAACATAACATAGTCTCTAAAGCCACCTATGCTAAAGCCAGATGCCTGGACTCTGTGTTAGATGACTACTATTCACATTCCACTTCATGCCTATGTTTCTTATCCACATTATGGGGGTAGTAACAAGGCCTACCTCATTGGATGATTTTGGGGATTATATGTGTTAGTATATATAAAATATATAGAACAGTGTATATATATAGTACATGATTTTGTGTTTTTGGTAAAGGAAAACTCTAAATGTAAACACTTCAAAAATAACATTCCTATATCATAAAAGTTCTATTAACTCCCTTCATAGGCAAATGAATAAAACAAAATTATAGGATATCAATAACTATTACAATAACTATTAAAAAGATATGATATTTTTGGGGTGTCTGGGTGAAGTGTCCAACTCTTGATTTCAGGTCAGCTCATGATCTCAGGGTCATGAGATCAAACTCTGGTCAGACTCCATGCTCAGCTCAGAGTATGTTTGAGATTCTCTCTCTCTCTCTCTCTTTTTCTCTCTCTCCATCTGTCCCTCCCCTCATTCTCTTTCTTTCCCTCAAATACATAAATAAAATCCTTAAAAAATATGATATTTTAAAAAGTGTACCGTTAGAACACAATAGAAAAAGAAATATACAGAGAGATGCCTGATTTATAAAATTGATCCAAAAAGTCCATCTGGACTTACCTTAAGGATACTAAATCATACAGGAGAAAAGCCTTGAAAAGAGGCCTTTGTTTTTTCTTAGAGAAGCAATGGAAATATATATATATTTTAATTATACTAGATCAGTTGGATATTTATGTAGAAAAGAATGTTATAATTATGAACTATGACGTGAAAATCTATTCCAGATGGATTGTATCTAAATGACATATAAGATTACTTTTTGAAGATAATACAGAGGAATATATTAATACCAGTGAAGAAGATAATTTTTTTACTCTGGTTGCAAAAATGCTAACCATAAAGGAAAATAATGATATTTATTAAAATCAAAAAAATTATGTTCATCATAAAAAGCATAAAAATGAAAAGCAAGCCTAGAGAGAAATGGGAGTATTTGCATACATAAAATTGACAAAGAGCTCATATCCATAATATATAAAGAACTCAAACAAACCAGTAAAAAAGGAAGACAAACCAATAAAAATGAATGAAATACTTGGAAATGTACTTGACAAAGAGGACAACGAAATTGATAATAAATACATGAAAAAGGTGCTCTACATAATTAGGCATCAGGAAGATGCTATTATAACATAATGTGAAGTCTCTGTAAAACCTTCAGAGTGAATAAAATGAAAGAGACAGAAAATACAGTGTTTGGTGAATGTGGCAATATCTACTAAAACTGAAAGCATGCCTCTCTATGACCCAGTAGATGCCGACCTCCTTTACCATATACTTGTGCATCAAAAAGCACGCAACAGAGTATCTGCAGCAACCCTATTTGCATTTGTCAAACTCTGGAAGTAAGAATGATGCCCATTTATTAACAGAAGAGGAAAATGAAAGGCAATCTCTTGCAATGAACTAGTATGCAGCACTAAAAATAACTGACATACTTCACAGGATCGATGTTTCAATCATAACACTGAAAGAAATAAGCTAAATCAAAGAATAAATGTGCATAAGATTCCATTAATATATCTCACCAAATTTTTTTTTAAAAGTAAGATGGTTGGGGATCCCTGGGTGGCGCAGCGGTTTGGCGCCTGCCTTTGGCCCAGGGCGCGATCCTGGAGACCCGGGATCGAATCCCACGTCGGGCTCCCGGTGCTTGGATCCTGCTTCTCCCTCTGCCTATGTCTCTGCCTCTCTCTCTCTCTCTCTGTGACTATCATAAATAAATAAATAAATAAATAAATAAATAAATAAATAAATGTAAGATGGTTGCCTTTGGGAAAATTAGTGTTTATTCACTTCGAAAGGAATTTTTGAGTATTGATAATATATCATTTCTTTTGGGATAATTGGTCACACAAGATTTTCATACTGGAAGATCATCAGCTGTACACTAAACAGTATATGTATCCAGAACAAAATCCACTTCAAAACTAAAATAAATAGGAAACAGGTAACTAAAGACAGTATGGGTGGAAATCTTCTGAATAGGCAAGTAAGTAAGCAAAATAAATTGCATCAGCTAAAGAAGGATGTGGGATCAGAGAAATGTTTTCTATTTTATTTGGATTTATATTATAGGCCACATAACTAGAAAATATTTGTGTGTAAATTGAATCATTGAATAAAGTAATGCTAAAGGTACAGAAAGAAAGATGGAGTACCAAACCCAAGTCTTAGAAATTTAAAAAAGTAAAGTATCAAGAGATTGGCCATAGAAAGAAAAAGAACATTTAATCCGATTATAGAAGACAATAATTTATATAAATTAATATAAAATATTGCATTCAGGGTGCCTGAATGGCTCAGTAGTTGAGCTTCTGCCTTCAGGATGCTCAGGATCCCAGGATCAAGTACAACATTGGGTTCCCCAAAGGGAGCCTGCTTCTCCCTCTGCCTGTGTCTCTGCCTCTCTGTGTCTCTCATGAATAAATAAATAAAGCCTTTAAAAAGAAATGTCGCATACTAATAGAGGTTTTTAATTTTAAAAGTATTTTTAAGAAATAAAAAGACTTTGGCGTAATTAACTCAGTCTTGAAACTCATTTAAATGCAATTATTCTCTGAGGTTTGTAAGTGCAATTCTTCTATTTGATTTCACATATGGGAGTTGGTTCTAAATGCAAGGAGAGTACAAAACTGACCCATTCATGTGAATGAATTATTTATTCATATACAGCATCTCTCTCTGTGGCAATACATTTCCACTTGTTTATTTTCCCTTTTTATTCACAGTTATCTGTAGAACAGTGGCATATTCTTAAAATATATTCTGACCTTTACTTATTTCCAGCATTCTTATTTTCTGTTACTACTCTTCAAGTTGAAATAATTATAAGTTTCTCTGACATACTTAACCTACCTGTCACTTACCTATTTGATGGGTAGATTATTTTGTCATCCTCTCTTCCATGAGATACACTCTTCTGACCATTCCAGAAATTTCTTTATTATTCCAAATCATTATCTCATCCACATTCATCACTTTTCTACCAAATTTCATTTTTCTAACTAAAGTTTACTCTTAAAAGCCTGGGTTATCCGCCAACTGGACTTTCAGGCTAGAAGGCATATTGAAATTTTGCCAAGTTTGATTTTAAACATTGCCTTAATACTTTTTTTTTCTTTTTTCACTTTAGTACTTTCATCAAAATTTCCTTCTGGAAGGTATCTAGTGACTTCTTAATAAAGGTAGACTTTTTTTCTTTTTATTTAATCTTTACCTGCACAGGTAAATGTATTATCCATATCTTAAAAACAAACAATATATATAATATATTTTATAATATATATTTTTATAATATATATATTATTATAAAATAATATATTTTATAATATTTCTATTTGTGAACATTGACTTATATAAGGCCTTATTGCAAAATTTTGGAGTTATCACTCCAGGAAGTTGGCTGTCTGTTTTCTGCATTCTCTGCTGAGGATCTCCTATAAAATTATCCCATGACTCTATGTCTTAGTACTTCATAAGCCATAGCTTTCTCGCGCCTACAAAATACCTCATGGGCAATCTGTTTGTATCATTAGCTGTTGGAACTGGGCCTGTCCACTTTTAAGAATTTCAAAAATCAAATTAAGCATAATTAAGGGAAATTAAACAGAAGTACTGCAGGAGACCCAGAGGATTGCCCCAACCCAGAACCTACAAAGAATCTGAAACTCAGAAAAAAATGCAAATATTTGAGAGAAAATGGTACACATAGCTAACTCCAGAGATCACACATGACAGATTTGCCCCCAAAGTGATGAACTCACAAACTCAGCTAGTGGTAGAATTGAGAACAGAAAACAAGGGCAGCCTGGGTGGTTCAGTGGTTTAGCGCTGCCTTGGGCCCAGTGTGTGATCCTGGAGAACTTGGATGGAGTCCTGCCTGGGGCTCCCTGCATGGAGCCTGCTTCTCCCTCTGCCTGTGTCTCTGCCTCTCTCTCCCTCTGTGTGCATCTTTTTTTTTTTAAATAAATTAATTTTTTATTGGTGTTCAATTTACCAATATACAGAATAACACCCAGTGCTCATTCCGTCAAGTGTCCCCCTCAGTGCCTGTCACCCACTCACCCCCACCCCCTCCCCTCCTCCCCTTCCACCACCCCTAGTTCATTTCCCAGAGTCAGGAGTCTTTATGTTCTGTCTCCCTTTCTGATATTTCCTACCCATTTCTTCTCCCTTCCCTTATATTCCCTTTCACTATTATTTATATTCCCCAAATGATGAGAACATACACTGTTTGTCCTTCTCCGATTGACTCATTTCACTCAGCATAATACCCTCCAGGTCCATCCACGTTGAAGCAAATGGTGGGTATTCGTCGTTTCTAATGGCTGAGGAATATTCCATTGTATACCTAGACCACATCTTCTTTATCCATTATCTTTAGGTGGACACCGAGGCTCCTTCCACAGTTTGGCTATTGTGGACATTGCTGATAGAAACATCGGGTGCAGGTGTCCTGCTGTTTCATTGCATCTGAATCTTTGGGGTAAATCCCCAGCAGTGCAATTGCTGGGTCGTAGGGCAGGTCTATTTTTAACTCTTTGAGGAACCTCCACACAGTTTTCCAGAGTGGCTGCACCAGTTCACATTCCCACCAACAGTGCAGGAGGGTTCCCCTTTCCCCACATCCTCTCCAACATTTGTGGTTTCCTGCCTTGTTAACTTTCCCCATTCTCACTGGGGTGAGGTGGGATCTTATTGTGGTTTGGATTTGTATTTCCCTGATGGCAAGTGATGCGGAGCATTTTCTCATGTGCATGTTGGCCATGTCCATGTCTTCCTCTGTGAGATTTCTGTTCATGACTTTTGCCCATTTCATGATTGGATTGTTTGTTTCTTTGGTGTTGAGTTTAATAAGTTCTTTATAGATTTTGGAAACTAGCCCTTTATCTGATACATCATTTGCAAATATCTTCCTCCATTCTGTAGGTTGTCTTTGAGTTTTCTTGACTGTATCCTTTGCTGTGCAAAAGCTTCTTATCTTGATGAAGTCCCAATAGTTCATTTTTGCTTTTGTTTCTTTTGCCTTCGTGGATGTATCTTGCAAGAAGTTACTGTGGCCGAGTTCAAAAAGGGTGTTGCCTGTGTTCTCCTCTAGGATTTTGATGGAATCTTGTCTCACATTTAGATCTTTCATCCATTTTGAGTTTATCTTTGTGCCTGGTGTAAAAGAGTGGTCTAGTTTCATTCTTCTGCATGTGGATGTCCAATTTCCCCAGCACCATTTATTGAAGGGACTGTCCTTTTTCCAGTGGGTAGTCTTTCCTCCTTTATCGAATATTAGTTGACCATAAAGTTCAGGGTCCACTTCTGGGTTCTCTATTCTGTTCCATTTATATATCGGTCTGTTTTTGTGCTGTGTGTGTTTTTCATGAATAAATAAATAAATAAATAAATAAATAAATAAATAAATAATATTTAAAAAGAAAAAAAAAAGAACAGAAAAAATGATTCCTGCCTACCACACACACAGCACATTTAGTGTCTCATACCCCCTATTCCTCCTTTCTCTCCCCTCTTTGTCATTTACTTCTTGCTTTAAATTCTGGGTAGTGTGCAGTATTTTCTGTCACGGTTATATAACTCTTCTCCTTTTTCCTACAAATCAACAAGAGTCAAAGTCAGAAATGGAGAATGTGGGAACATTTACACAAAAAGGAGTGCTCTGATAAACAGTCTATTGATTTTCTAATTTTTCTCTGAAATGGATGAAGTTGGGGTGGTGGTACAAAACAAAACAAAAAGAAAAAGAAAATCTTGGCTGAAGCATTAATCTCAGGTTGATGCTGATTTAAAAAGAAAGAAAGAAAGAAAAAAGTTCTATGATTTGGGCCTGAAGAAGAGTTAGATTAAATAATACAAACTGACTTGTACAATAAGCATAGTCAGGGCAGCCATGTATTTCAAGGATTACTCTTAAGCAAGAAATTAAATTTAAATCCCCTTGCATAGGGTTTTGTGTTGAGTGACACTTGAAATAAAAATATATTTTGCTAACATTCTACGTGGACAAATGTAAAAGTAACATGGCTGACTTAGTTTAAATGTATGAACTCCTGAAAAGCCAACGTAGTAGAATATTTTAGCCACAACCAGTGACTCTGTAATTAGATTAAAGTATCACTACCTTTCCAAATTCAGGCACTCAGGATCACATGACAATGAGGACAGAGGATGTTGATCTAAATAAAAGCAAATTCCAATGGATGAGAGAACAAGAAATACATATTTTGGGATGCCTGGGTGGCTCAGTGGGAAGTCCAAGGATGAAGTCCCACATGGGGTCCCTGCATGGAGCCAGCTTCTCCCTCTGTCTGTGTCTCTGCTTCTTTCTCTATGTCTCTCATAAATAAATAAAATCTTTAAAAAAATAAATACATATTTACATTTCATTTAAAGTATTTACCCTAATGGGATCCCTGGGTGGCTCAATGGTTTAGCACCTGCCTTTGGCCCAGGGCATGTTCCTGGAGTCCCCGGGATCGAGTCCTGCATTGGGCTCCTTGGATGGAGCCTGCTTCTCCCTCTGCCTGTGTCTCTGCCTCTCTCTCTCTCTCTCTCAATTATAAATAAATAAAATCTTTTTAAAAAGTGCACATATAACTTTTGACTCCCCCAAAACTTAACTATAATAGCCTACAGTTGACCAGAAGCCTTACCCCTAACATCAACAGTCAACAAATACATATTTTGCACGTTACATGCATTATATGCTATAGCCCTACAATAAAAAGGCTCTCATGAATAAATAAATAAAATGTTAAAAAAATTAATTCTATGTATAATGTTCAAAATATTCTAGTAAATCCAGCGTAATTCAAAAATTAATCCTATGTATAATGTTCCAAATATTCTAGTAAATCCAGCATATTCAAACATTCATTTAGTGCATATATAAATGCATACTACCTTTAATTCCTCTTTATTGCATATGTAAATGAAAACTGCTTTCAATGAGCACAGAAAGCAGTTTGTACTTTAAAAGCTTTTATATAGCTTTGGAACAGGAAATAACTGAAAAACATATAATGAATTTTGACATTAGTGATTAAAAATACTTTAGTCAATGGGAAATGAACTTGGTTAAATATGTTAATTCAGTTTGATTGTTAAGCAAATTAAAATAAATCCGGACTTCAAAGTGCATGGACATGAAAGTATTTTTCTGGGCTCTTAAATTATAATTTAAAGGTTAAACAGTTCTAATTAATATTTTATAGTTTGTATGAGATTCTTGGGTGAAAAAGAGATTAAATAGTTTTGTTTTTCATACATACACTCATACATATGCACATTATACATATAGGACATAAGTATATATAAATATGCACAAGTACATATATGTCTGAGTTGCATGCTTATATTTATAGATAAATATTATGTATGTTGTCATATATATATCATATGTATAAAATATTATTTCTCCACCTGATGACTACATATAGTTATTTTTATAATGGCTCTAATATGTACAATTAAACAAATTCAAGAAAAATTAAAAATGTATATCCATTATTTAAATTTTAGACTAGAATTTTTTTTCAAGTGCAAAGCAGTGTGTGGGCCAGAGTGGAGAGCTGAAAAATGTTTTTAGAGTACAAAATTTCAATCTGAAGAAGCAGAGAATTTTCTGATGCAGACTTTTAAAATAATTTCTGGAAAATTTTAACCTCTCAATCTACTTTACTTCACTTTGGTTAAGTTTTGTATTTTTAGGTTAAGTTTTCTGATATATAATCTCCTTTACTTCTCATGGAACTTGTTTTCCTTATCCCAATGAACTACAACTAGCGAATGCTTCCTCATTTTATTAAACACAGATGGTCCGTTCAGAGAATGAAACACACAGTATAGGATCATAGGAAATACAATTTTTTTTTTTCAGATTTAATTTTGATGATTTTGGTTTGTAGCGTTAATCAAGTATCATTCCTTAAATGCAATTGGAAGGGAAAATGTTTTGCCCTATTTTCATCAGGCTGGTTTAGAAAGCGGGTGGGGGTTGAAGATGAATCTGTTATTTTCAGGAACTATGGCACTTCTCTTCTTGTGGACAGTTTTCAGATGCAAAGAAGCCATTGGTTGTCTGCCCTTTCCTTACTTAGACTGAACCACACAGGAGAAAAGCCTTGACAAACAATCTTGTTCCTTCTTTAGAAACTCATCCTAGGTCCTTAGACAAGACCATCAGCATGTCTTTACCTGAATACATGAAGCTAGAGTCCCTAATCCTCTAGGTGCATCTCTACAGATGGTGTTTCCTTGATCCAGGAGTTGTGAGGGATAGAAAAGTTTTCAGCATTAGCCCAGAAGGCAGACCTATAGCTTAAGCTAGTTTTGATAAGGATCAAATACGTGCTGGGTGCTATATTCTTAAAGGATCTCATGACTGCCTGTGTATCTCATTGATAGTTAATATTGCACTGAATAAAAAGCACAAGAGAAATCTTGTAAAAGTAGTTTTATGAGCAGAAATTTGAAGAAGACATTTATGATCTAATACTTCCTGCACGAACCCCCCCACCTTTGAACACTAAACATATAGCCGCTACCTTCATAGAGCAAAAAGTGCAGATCTTTCTGCCCACAATTCCTGTCCCTGTGCTACTTAAATAAAGTTATTAAGTTGCACCATACAACATCTCAAAAATTCTTTTTAACCATTGCACTCCATTGCCCTGCAACAGGAGCACAGGTCAGAAGCAAGTTGTCTTTGAGCTCCTCAGCAAATGTCCATCACAGCTCACGGAGCAAAAAGACCCTTATCTAGGAGATTAAATCCGTTTTAGGGACAGAGGAAAGGCCTCTTGCCCTGGATCTTGTAATTTCTCTGGCTTCAGTAAATCCTGCTTTTCATAATTTTCCAGTATATTCTAGATTTCCCTCAGATATCATCAAGACCCAGATCCCCTTTCAGGGTTTTTATTTTAACAGGTTTGTGCTCACTTCATGCCCTGATGTCCTGCAGTTACATAAAGATGGTGATGTGATGGCTCTGTTTATGGAATTGCAACCAAGTACAAGATCATTTTGCTCACTGCATGACTGGCCAGTAAGTCCAGAGGCAAGATGTTGGGACAGGAAAAATGGATTTATTCAGAAAGCCAGAAAACCAAGGAGATATCCCAAAGAACCATCTACTCTGAGCACGCAGTCCAAGCTTATTTATGTTAGGAAAAGGGGAAAATGGGAGGTGGTTGGAGTCCAAAGTGATTGATGTCTATAGACATCTGAGGAAGGTCATGTAACTTCTCTATTCTTGTTCCATTGATCTTTCAGAGCGATAATCTGGTCATATCATTCCTGTCAATCTTAAACATAGCGTAGTCATTTCTGTATGTACTTCCTTACCTCCTTGAAGAAGGTAGGTTTTGGGTAAAAGGTGTTATTACAAATTTCAGCTGGAGCATGCCTATGTGCAGGGCTAAGCAGAAGTTTCTAAGCTATAGGCGATGACCAGCAAGGGAAATAGGAGCATTACAGAGTCAGACACGCTATGTTCTCTCTGCTATAGAATTGAGTGTAGAACAATACAGATGAATTGATCATGAGTATGAGGAGAGGATGAGACCTTTAAGTAAGGCTTATTCTCCTCTAAAATGTCTAAAATGGCTTGATTTCAGGGTTGAAAGTTCAAGTCTAGCTCCATGCAGGGGGCATGTATTCTTTTCATTTTAAAAAGGTCACTATTCTCTTACGAAAAAATGTCTAAAATTAAGTGTATTTAACACAATACAAATCAAGTTACCTCAAAGATCTCCTTTAGGGTTCAGGTAAGAAATTCCTAATTTTCTGTTCACATAAAAATCTCAATTTTCTATGAATTATGAGTGTGTTACCTGCTGTATTCTAAGTGGCTTTGAATTTTTCTTACTTCCTTCACATCACAGAGCATGCCCAATTAACCTACTAATGAAAAGTGAATACCCACTTTACATTCCTATTATCCCTAGAAGGGGTAAATAAGTAAGCAGACAGGGGAAAAAAATCTGCTTACTTGATTTAACTATGTCTTTATTTTTATTTGATAGCCACAAAAAAACAGCCTCTGAACTTTATTCAACTTAAGCCTATTATAATTGCAAGAACATTTGCGTTATGTTTTTCATGACACTTTCTGGCATATTCATGCATCTATAGTGTATTTATTTAATATTCTACAAGCTATAATTAATCTCTCTCTTTTTTTTTTTTTAAGTAAAAGAGCCTATGAGAAAGAGAAAGCAAGTGAAGTTTATAGGTAAAAACTTAACCCAGAACTAGTGAGTGGCAAAGGCATGACATAAACTCAAGTCTTCTGATTTCAAGCACAGGCTTTATTCACAATAGAACATTCTTTTATAATAATTTACCACACTAGGAAGAAAGCATGACAAAATGCAGTCCAAGCCTAATTACCAGCTATAAAGAATTTTACCTACCCTCAAATCTGTACAAACTATATAACTTTTGTGTAAGGTAGTAAACTGAAAGAAGAGAATTAAGATCAAGACACGTGTGTACTTGTGTGTGTGCATGTGCGTGTGTGTGAGAGAGAAAGAGACACACAGAGAAACTTCTATTTATTTGAGCATTGTAGAATACATTATGAACTCCCCATTCCATTTAAACCTTGAGCTGAAAATATCTTCCATATTTCTTGGTTTCTTTTCCTTTTGGCCAACGTCGTTGGGTCAGGTAACTGCATAGCTACAGTATTGAATGCTGGGCATCAGTTTGGGAGGCAAGATTACATAATTGTAAGAAATAAATCAATCTGAGGTATGGCAACTTGTATTTGAGTTTTCCGGGAATTTTTAAAAGATTTTATTTATTCATTCATGACACACACACACACACACACACAGAGAGAGAGAGAGAGAGAGAGAGAGAGCGAGAGAGAGGCAGAGACACAGGCAGAGGGAGAAGCAGGCTCAATGCTGGGAGCCCGATGTGGGACTCGATCCCGGGACTCCAGGATCACACCCTGAGGCCAAAGGCAGGCACTCAACCGTTGAGCCATCCAGGAATCCCAGTTTTCTAGGATTTGTGATAAGAATCACTGACAGATATTTGTGAGTATATAGTGTGCAGGAGTTTAAAAAAAAAAAAAAAAGAAAAAGAAACAAAAAAACAAAAAACAAAAGAAATAAATCTAGGGTTCCTGTCATGTCCAGATAGTTTTAAAAGCATGATTCTTAGTTTAGAATACTTGCACTTTACCCTGAAGACAAAGGTTTAAGGTTCATAAGTATGATGTTTCAACTTAGTGTCCTATCCAAGGACAAATCACTAGGAGCTGGATCAAGTAGAGTCGTTGGCCTCATTCGGAGGCAGGTGTAGTGACACTTGGCTATGGATGATTTGGAGAAAAACCTCCCATCCTAACTGGTTCTTCTCAGGTACTATCATGCCATAAATGTTAATAATAAATACTTTTTTAGACTAATAGGCTTTTAAAAGAAGTTTTGGGTTTACAGAAAAATTGAGCAGAAAATACAGGATCCCCATATACTCACTTGCTATCCTCCATTTCTTCTACCACTAACATTTGGACTAATGTAGCAAATTTCAATCAATGAAAAATATATATATTTATTGACTAAAGTCCACAATTTGTAATATTATTTACTCTTTGTGTTGTATAGTCCTGTGGGTTTTGATGAATATATAATGACATGTCTCTACCACTACGGCATCATACCAAATAGTTCCACTGCCCTAAAAATCTCCACCTATTTATCACTCGTCCGCTCTTCTCTGCAAGCCTCTGGCAACCACTGATCTTTGTACTGTCTCTAAAGTTGAGTCTTTTCCAGAATATCATAGAGTTGGAGTCACACAGGATGTAACTCTTGCAGATGGGCTTCTTTCACTTAGCGATATGCATTTAAAATTCTTCCCTGTGTTTTTGTGGCTTGGTTCTTGCTTTAAAAAAATTTTTTTAAACAATAAAGAATTTCACTATTTCACAAAATTGGACATCCAGGGTTTGGGTGAGCACCAAGCACCACACAGTTATTTGGCTCCATGTTATTGCTAAGGATTCAGGTTCTTCCATCACTTCTCTTTGCCATCCTTTGTGAGATGGCTTTGCTCCAGTTTGGCTCCTGTATTGGCTGAAAAGTCATTGAGACAATTTTGTGTATCATGTTCACGTATGATCCTATCTAGGGGAAAAGAGGTAAGACTGCCTTGTTTTGTCTTTTTTGTTTTTATCTTTCTTTCTTTTTTATTGTGTAAAATATACACAATAATTATCATATCAACTATTTTTAAGTGTACAGTGTAATGTCATTAAGTATATTCACATAGGCGTACAATTATCACTACTATCTATCTGCAGAACTTTTTTTTTTTAATCATCCCAGCCTGAAATTTGGGGATTCTTAACTCATTGAAAAAATACCTTTTCATTCTCCCTCAGGCCAGCCCGTGGTAACCACTATTCTATTTTCTATATTCTCTGTAAATTTGACTGCTGTGGTATAACACCCTATCTGTCCCCTTTTGACTGGTTTATTTCACTTAGCGTAGTGTTTTCAAGGCTTATCCATATTATAGCATGTATCAAAATTTTATTTTATTAAGGCTAGTTAAAATTCCATCGTATGTATATACTATTTTGTTTATTTATCAGTAGATGGACACTATGTGGCTAGTTTTGGCCAATTGTGACTAATGCTGCTATGAACATTGATGTTCAAATATCTGTTTGAGTCCATGCTTTTGATTATTTTCATTGTGTACCTAGAAGTAGAATTGCTGGGTTATGTGATAATTATATTTTTAACTTTTTAAGGAACCATCATACAGTTTTCCGCAGCACCTACTACCATTTTACTTTCCAAGCACCAATACACATGGGTTCCAATTTCTCCACATCCTTCCCAACACTTCTTATTCTGTTGTTGTCATTTTTTTGTTTGTTCATGGGTTATAATGGACATGATAAGGAATGTGAAATGGCATATCACTGTGGTTTTGATTTGCATCTCCCTAGTGATTAGTGATGTTCAGTACCTTACATGTATTTATTGGTCATTTGTATATTATCTTGGGATAAATGTCTTTAGCTCATTTTTGAATTTTTGTTGTTGCTGAAAAGAGGAGTTGTATGATTATAATATATATTATATATATGTCAATCCAATATTAGATATATGATCTGCAATATTTTATGCCATTTTATACCATGTGGGTTGTCTTCCTAGTTTAGTCCTAGGGTCCTTTAATGCGCAGAAGTTAAATTTAGATGAACAACTTAAATACTTCTTTTTGTTTCTGATGGTGTTGGTGTCATATTCAAGTAATTGATGAACTATACCATGTCATAAAGCTGGCCTTAAGGCTTTTTCAAAGAGTTTCATAATGACCTTTATAGGGTTTTTTTGTTGTTGTTATTTGATTCATATTGAGCTACTTTTTGTGTATGGTATAAGCTAAGAATCAACTTCACTCTGGTATGTGGATGTCCAATTTTTCCAATACCATCTGTTGAAATAACTATACTTTCACTATTGCATAGTTTTGGAATCTTGTCAAAAGTCTTTTTACCATCTGTATGACCATTTGCTTCAGGGCTCCATATTCTATTCCATTGATTTATGTGTCTGCAATAAGTTTTGAAATCAAAAAGTATGAGGTGCCCAACATTGTATACCTTTCTCAGGATTCTTTTGGATATTTGGGGGTATCTTGATATTCCATATCAAATTTAGAATAAACTGTTTCACCTCTACATGAAAAAATTAGGCTTTTGAGAGATTTTTGCATTGAATCTGTGGATCACTTTGGGAAGTACTGACATCTGAACAATATTTAATTCTTCCAATCATAAACTAGAGATGTCTTTCCATTTGTAATGCCTAGTTTAATTCCATTCAGTGGTATTTGCATTTTTTTAGTGTAAAACCCTTTTGTGTCCTGGGTTACATTTATTTTTATGCATTTTTATCTTTTATTTATTGGAAATGAATTATTTACTTAGGGTCCTTTTCAGATTCTTTATTGTTAGCATATAGACACACAATTGATGCTAATGTGTTGATTTTGTATTCTAAAAACTTGTTGAATATGTTTATTAGTTCCAGCTTTCCAGAGGGAAGGTAAGATTCTAGAGGGTGTTCGACATATAAAATCATGTCATCTACAAACAGATAAGTTTATTTCCTCCTTTTCAGTATAGATGTATTTTATTTATTTTTCTTGTTTTTAATTGTCAATGTCATATAGCTTTATATTTATATTTTCTTCTGAGTTTTATAGTTATAGCTTTTACATTTAGGTATATGATGCATTTGGAGTCATTTTTTGTGAAGTAACACAAGGACCCAACATCATTTTTTTTACATGTGGATATCTAGTTGTTCCCACAAAATTTGTTAAAGAGGCTATTGCTCACCCTTCCTCTTTGAGTTGCATTGCCACTCCTGTCAAACATCAACTGAACATAAAAGTTATGTTTTATTTCTGTATTCTCTATCATATTCCTGTGATCTATATGTCTACCACTATTCCAATACTACACTCTCTTGATTTTATAGCTTTGATGTAAGCTTTGATATCAGGCAGTGTAAGTTCTCCAAGTTTTATTTTTCTTAAAAGTTATTTTGGCTATTCTGAGTTCTTCATATTTTCATCTGAATTTTAGCATCAGCTTGTTAATTTCTACAAATTGGAGCTGAGCTTTTGGTAGCAGTTATGTTGAATTATAGATCAATATAGTGATCATTGTTATCTTAACAATATTTAGCTTTAAAAATATTTAGATTTCTGATTCATGATCATGGGATGTGTTCCCATTTATTTCACTATTTTTAATTTATTTCACAGATTCAGTTTAAAAGTATTGCATGCCTGTTAAATTTGATTCTAGTTTTATTCTTTCTATTGCTATTGCAAGTATATATTTTTTAAAATTCACATTTACATTATTTATTGTTAAATATAAAAATACAATTGGTTTTTAAAATATTTATCTTATATCCTGGAATCTTTCTAAATTTATTTTGTGGGTCTACTGGGTTTTTGTTGCTATTATTGTTGTTGATTCCTTAGGTTTTTCTATAAACAAAGATCATGTCATCTGCAAGTAAAGATAGTTGAATTTATCCTTTTCCTTCTGGATGTTATTTGTTTTTTTAATTTTCTTTTTCTAATTTTACTGGCTAAAACCTCCAGTACGTTTTGAATACAAATAGTGAGTGGACACTTTTGTCTTGTTCTTGACTTTAGATGTCAAGCATTCTATCATATTGTATGACATTAGCTTTGGGTCTTTTCAAAAGACACTCTTTAAAAATTTAAGTAATTTTCCATCTATTGTTAGTTACCGGGTGTGTTGATTATTATGCAGCATTGGATTTTGCCAAATGATTTTTTTGTGACCATTGAGATGGTTATGTGAAAGTTGTCCATCATAACATGAATATAGTGAATCCCATATTGATCTATCCACTTTAAATCATTTTTGCATTCCAGAAATAAATCATACTTGTTTATGGTGTATAATCCTATTTATATAACATTTTGTACATGCTTCTGAATTTGGTTTGAAGATATATATATATATAATTGTTGGTCTATATTCATCAGAGCTACCAATTCCTAATTTTCTTGTAGAGAGTGTCTTATTTTGGTACCACAGTATTACTGGCATCACAAAGATGAGCTGGTGTTTTCTCATCTTATATTTCTTATATTCTTCTGAAACAGTTTGGGCATTATTGGTCTTTAATCTTTATTAAAAGTTTGGTAGAATTCACCAGTGATGTCATCTGGATCTTGGATTTCCTTTATAGGATATTTCTTGATTAAAAAGTCAATGTCCTTGCATACACATCCATATATATTCATACATGTAAGTAACTTAATTTGTTGGTGTATAAATATCCACAGCATTCCCTTATAATTTTCATTTCTTAAGGAAAGTAGTGATATTCCCTTTTTATTCCTGATTTTACTAATTAAACAATGTCTTTTTTTTTCTTTGTCAGGATAGCTATTTTTTTTTCATATTTATTGATCTTTACATAGAAACAGTCTTGATTTTCCAATTGTCTTTATATTTATTATTTCAATTTTTTCTATTCTAATCTTTAATATTATTATTACCTCTACCAATTTGAGTTAGTATGATCTTTTCTTTCCCCATTTTTTCTTGAAGGCATATTAGGTTTTTGACTTGAGATCTCTTTCCCAAATATAGACATATACAATTCAGGTCCCCTTTAAACACTACTGTCGATGCATGTCCTAAGTTTTTGTGTGATATATTTTCATTTTCTATTATCTCAAATTATTTTCTAATCTGTGATTTGTTTTCTTGGATCCTTGGGCTACTTAGGAGCGTGATATTAATTTTTGCTCGTTTGAGGGATTTTCCAAATTTTCTTTTGTTATTTATTTCTAATTTCATTTCATTTTATTTGGAAAATAAATATCTTCTGATTTTAATTCTTTTAATTTTTGACCTGCTAGGCTACTGGTTTTCATAGCTTACATGGTTCTGCAAGGTAAATTGCCATACGATTCATGATCCTTACAAAAAATCTAGTCATTTTTCATCAATAATTGTTACATGCCTTTGGTTAGTTTCCAGAGTTATTAAAAAGTATCTTTGATTATTTTTGCCAGTATTCTCATTGTTTTTATGGAGGAGCAGATTTTTGGATGACTGTGCTCTGACATTCTGTAAGTGGTTCTTGATATTAATTATTAAACATAAAATATTCCAAGTATTGGAGACCTTGCCTGTACAACTTTAATCATATATCTTGGCAACTTTCTCTCTAAATACCTACTTGGAAAGATATTATAGGCACTATCAAATATGAAAATGAAAAATATGAAAATTCAGCTACTCCATCATTAGCTCCAAGTTAAAATGTGTTTCAGGGCATTGAGAGCACATTTAGACACATTTTAATTACCGTTAAATTTCTATTACTTGTTGTTGTTAATTTTAAATTCATTCATCTGTTTAATGGGAAAGGCAAACTGGAACTTTATTATTGGAACTTTCAGATGAGTTTTAGTAAGAAACTCGAGGCCCAATTCCTAAGTATGATTTCACAGGACCCATCACAGGCAAGTACCAAGGCTTTACTTGGCAGGGCTCTTGGTGTGAGGCTGCCCACCACACCTCACCTGGTGTACGTCTGGAGTGAGTCTCATTAAAAGGACTTCAGGATGGACATGTTTTAATACATATTTTTATTCTTAGCCCAGATGCCTCCTAATCAAGGATATTTCAGTTGGGGCCCTTCCAAGGCATCTTGTCTGTGACCTCCTTATTGGAGGACCTTGCAGACCTTTCCTCTACTTGGAATCCACTTTTCCACATGAGCCTTTCTTGTTTTTCCTTCTCCCAGCCTCTGTGTCCAGATAGATGGCAAAAGTCTTTTGTCTGGGGCTCCTTCTGCAGTGAGATAGATAATCCTCCCAATTGCTCTGATCCACTTGTTACTTGCCCAGCAAACTATGGAACATTGGACTCCCCTCACCTTCCTGACCTCCTGTTTATACTATTTGAATGAATAAATAAAGGCATGATTATCATTTTCAGTTTGGCACATCACCCTAACTGTCCCCCTAACACCTGGCAGCTCTCTCATGACTCTTTTCACTCCTAAGGACTCTTTAGAGCCTAATATATTAAAACTACTTGTTTTGTTTTATCTATGAACCACAGTAGTGTGGTATGAGTAAAATACTGATCTAGCCTCCCTATAAATGTATGATATATTCAAAATCACCTAGAATCTTCTCTCTATACTGATATGTAGGAAACAATTAGGAAATACCAAACCCTATATCTTCCATGCTTTTCTGAAGCTTCTGGATTCTACGTCCTCACTCTGTTACATTATTTCAAATCATTCACATTATTTTGGGATAATCTCTGCTGTAGCTCTCAGCTTCTCACGCCACTCTGACTATTCCACAGTCCACTTAGCACTCGAAAACCTCCACAGGGCAGATCTTTGCCTACTGTGCTTACCATGCCACTGAGCAGCAGTGAACTGATGAGCATGGATATGCTGCTGTGTGTTTCTTCTCAGGTCACATTCTGTAGCACTAGTTCTTCACAAACACTGAGAATGTGTCCGCACACACATTCACTACTGATTCCTTGTTTCTTCAGAGATCATGGCTTCTGCTCATATTGCACCCCGTATCAAAACCCCACACAGACCTTCCAGTGACACATTTGAAAGAATTTTGATTCTCTGTCTAAAAGTACATGAATCCTTCTACATCTAAAAGTAACATTTTATTGAAAATTATTATAATAAAGAAATCATTTTAAACATGTTAAAACATCAGATTATATATTATGTGTTGACATATATAGGTGTTAGAAAAGGGGAACCAGATTGTCTAACCATGGGAAGGAACTGCAAATGCTATGCAAATTAGTTTTATTATAATGGGGCACTATGATCTATGTCGTCTTTCTTCCAACAATAGTCAATTCTCAAGTAGCAATGCTTTGGACCAGCTGGTCAGATTTTATGGCAATTTGCTTAACATTTAAAAACAGGTAGTCTCTTGTTTTAATACTTAAAACTTGGATTATATTCAGAATCCCTTTTTACTAGAGAGATATATGCATCTATTCACTTAAACAGATGCATGTGTCTGAACAGCTGCAGATTTCAAAGTTATTTCCTGTACTTATTTATAAACATTCTGAACACATTTCCCAATGCTACCATGGCATTGCTATTAAACTAAAAATAAGAAGAGAGAAAATCTTCCAGATGCTGCAGACTCTTTAGGCAGAGCTGCTGTAGAGAGTAAGCACATAATTCCACTACTGTGAATATAGTTTTCAGTGAATCTTGTGAAGCATACTATCCATCTGAAGATTAATTGAAATTAAACAGTAAAAAAAAAAAAATCTGCTATGAGGATTGTCACAAATCAAAATGTGAGTTGTTTTTGTTGTTGCTTTTTTTTCTTTTGAAAGAAACAGAAAAGCTGCTTAGTAATTTAATGATCTAAATAATTCAGATTTCCTCAGGTTTCATTTTATCCTTGTGTAGGATCTCTATTTCAACTGCAAGTATTAGTGAAGCTCATATTTTCAAAAATGAACCATTACACTATGGTTTAGTCCAAAGAAATTGCTTGATTGATCAACCATAAAAAAACAAATTTAGCATGATTTAAACTTTCTTATTCTATGTAAATGATAACTCTACAATAGACAAAACATATCTTTTTACTTAAGTGAATCCTTATGATACTGCATTGAAAGTAAAATAAGTATTCATTGGTGCAGTATACACATATAGCACATGGCAAAAGAAATTTTGCTGTTCTTTTATATATTATAGACTGATGTATAGCTGCAGAGTCTTATTCCCAACTCTGAACCAGGTTATAGTAAGCTCAAAAATACACACATAGAACTATCTAAAAATAAGTTTAAATATATACATACAACAAAGATATGTTTTAAACCTACAAAAATGTATTCACTGCATTTGAAAATAAATTTAGCTATGCATTTTCTTCAATCAGAAGAAAAAAGAAAACTAATTATGCAATTGCCCTTCCCTGGTAAAAAGTGGGTTTATCAAGTCCTCGGGAAAGGCAAACTTTGTCTTGATGTTAAATTACAGAAAGAACATACATAATAGTAAATGATCTTTAATGCTGTCCATGGAAAAGATGCAGATATATTATTTACTGAGCACTTCTAAGAGTGACCCTAAAAAATAGCTGAGGACAATACATAGAATCCAACCTATTGTTAGAATAAAATAGCCATGTTGCAAGTTAATGAGTATGTTTTGGAATGGTTTCCTTTTAGAGATTTAATTAATCAGAGCAATATTATATTGATTAAAAAGGAAGACAACTTCTTTTTTTAAGAAGTCTGACAAAGTCCAAGTTACTTGTGACGATCCAGTTTTATTTATACTTAGTAACATGGTTCTAAAATAAATTTACTATAACGTTTTTATTTCTTAAATTTTGTGGAATCTTCATTGAGACATTTAATATATAACTCACTTTCAAGATTTTGTATTTAATACATTAGTAAATTTTTGCACTTTATGGGTTTCATTTAGGCCTTTATTTCACTATAATCGTTTCTTGGTTTTCAGAATTATAGTTTTAAGAAAAGTCCTAAAGTTTTACACATAATGGGAACTAACTTATATTGAGCACTATTCCTGCCAGAAACTATGCTAAAAGCTTTATGCACTTACATCATTTAATTCATGGAAGAATCTTATTAATCTTGATTTTTTAAAAAAATAAAGCATATAAAGATTTATTAAGTTTCCGTGATTACGCAGTTCAATTATATCAGACAGCTAGAACATAAACCTAAATCTGTTTGTTTCAAGAGATTATATTCTTAACCACTACAGTATATTGCAATAAAATGTCATTTAACAGTTTACTCTATGGTGTATACTAAATACATAAGAACATTACTGCTTTTTAAAAAAAATTGCAAAAATTGAGAAAGGCTTGAAAAGAAAATAAATGAACTTGCTTAATAAAGACACGTCTCCTCACACTCTGAAAATTCTAAATTAACCAAGTAAGAAGTTTCCATGAGCTAATTTATGTCTTTTTCTAGAAAATGGTATTAATGGATTTATGAGCCTTTTTTAAAAAGACTTATTTATTTGAGAGAGAGCGAGAGCACACACAAGTCAGTGGAGGGGCAGAGGGAGAAGCAGACTCCCCACTGAATAGGGAGCCCAACTCAAGGCTCAGTCCCGAGGGCTCAGAGATCATGACCTGAGCATAAGGTAGACACTTAACCAATTGAGCCACCCAGGCACCGTTATGAGCCAATTTTTATAGCACAGTAAGAAAATCCCTTCATAAGAACAAAATATCACACATAAATTTGTAAGTAAACCATTAGATTATTTCTAGTTGGATGGTCCTAAATAACAAGGGATGTGACCAAGTTAGCTTTGTATCCTGAGAACTTTTTTAAGATTTTATTTATTTATTCATTCATGAGAGACAGAGAGGGGCAGAGAGAAAGGCAGAGAAGGAGAGAGCAGGCTCCATGCAGTGAGCCTGACGTAGGCCTCGACCCTGGGTCTCAAGGCCCTGGGCTGAAGGCAGGCACCAAACCGCTGAGCCACCCAGGGGTCCCATCAGTGTCTTATGCACAGTGAGTGCTCAGGGTATGTTTGTTGGTTGATTGTTTGTTAAACCCATAAATTAAGCAGTCAATGAACAGATGTTCACTATAACAAAATATTAATTCTGTTGTGACAGAGACACTAGGAGTTTACCAAATCGCTTTTTCTTCTTTGCTGTTTGCACAGTTAGATCACATTTCCCAGACTTAAGATGTGGTTGGAACCAAGTTCTCATTAAGAACATTAGCCCTACGAAAAGCTAAATAAATAAATAAATAAATAAATAAATAAATAAACAGATATCAACAAAAGTTATATATATATATAAAACAGGAGCTTTATATCTCTGTCAATCTTCCTTTCTCTGTCTTTTTTTCCCTTTCCTAATGATACAAAAGGATATAACTGTCACTAATTTATCTTCATATGTACAGAACTTTTAAATATTCAGTTTCTGCATATTGCCCTTTTCCATATGAACTTTAAGATGGACCAGTTTAAAGTTAAATGAAGATACACTCATTACTTTGGTTTTCTATGTTCCACAGAGTTTTATAGATAAAGGAAATGTAAAGTATATTCAAACAATTAGACAAACAATCCCATTATATAGATAACAAATAAGCATAATTTAAAAAATGAACTATTGGTTGGAATGAAATATGTGAAATGGGATAAATTATAGTTTTGAATTAGCTTTAAATCATTCTTAAATATGGTGTTTAAGAAGTCTCAATGTATAACACAAAAATAAGGTTAAACATAAAGTCTCAAATAGAAAGAAAATGCTAGACAGACATATATTTGGAAATCCTCCTTTATGCTATGACATGTATTGTGGATTTGAAGTATATTTGCTTTGAAATTGAAGGTCCTTCCTGTACCTCGTTAACATATTTTTTTGTATAAATTGTTAACTTCATAAATCAACTCTTGTGAGATACTGAAATACAAATATTAGTGAACTTGTTAAGTTTTTATCAGATATACTGCCTTATTGACAGAGTTTAAAAGCACTTATAAAGAATTTCCCGAGAGGATAATCCTGGGTTGTAAGTTGTATTGGGTAGCAAGAAACTATATGAGCAGTTTAAACATAGACGTTTGCAAAGGCAGCATTTACATTGTGTCTTCCATTATTAGCATCTTATATGAGTATGGCACGCAAAGTGCACCAATGAACCAATTTTGGCACATTATTAGTCAAAATCCATGTTTTATTGAAGACTTTCTTAGTTTTTACCTAGTGTCCTTTTTTATGTTTTAGTATCCTATCCAGGATATCACTTACATGTAGTCAGTATGTCTCCTCAGGCACCTCTTGGCTTTGAAGGTTTCTTAGAATTTTCCTTATTCTTGATGACCTTGAGCATTTTGAAAATACTCATCAGATATTTGCAGAATGATCTTAAATTGGGGCCTGTCCTTTTTTTAATAATTAGATTTTAATAATGAGTTTTTTAGGGGTGGAATGACAGGCTTAAGATATCACTTTCTCCCCATCACATCATGGATACCTGCTATCAGTAGGACTTGTCATCGCTGTCATTAACTGATCACCAGGCTGAGATAGAGTTGCTCAGATTTCTCTACTGTAGTTAGATCTCAACTGCCCTTTCCCTACTGTAATCTTTAGAAGAAAGTCACTATACATGGCTCATGCTTAAGTGATGAGGAGATAAGCATCACCTCTTGCATGAGGAGTATTATATAAATTATTTAGAATTTTTCTGCATGGGAGATTTGTGTATCCTCTTACATTTATTCATTGATTAGTTCAAACATTTGTTTATATCAGTATGGATGCAAAGATATTTATTTTGTACTTTGGGTTGTAGCCTAATGCTTTATTTTGCTGCTCAAGTTGTTCAAGCTTCGACCACTGGAAGTACTTCCAGTAGGCTCCTGTCTCTTTGACACCCAACACCATTGCTTTTGTTTGAGACCTCAAGTTTTGGCACTACAAGATGATCTAGGTTCATTTTGGACCTTCCTTGCTTCAAGCCTATCGTAAACTATTGGAGAAACTAGAGAGAAAAGATGCCTGTTTCCTTTCACTGACAACTAATAAAAAGATCTAGTACTAGATTTGCTTTTTGCTACTGATATTCTTGCTTCTAAACTCTGTTACCTGACAGAGAATGTGTGTGTGTGTGTGTGTGTGTGTAATAAAAACTACATATATTAACCACTACATGTAAATTTTCTACAAACATGTCTGTAGTGATCTATCTATATATTAAACTGAATATGAGTTCATCTCCAAATCTAATCTAATGCTGTATGGGTCACTCTAGCTTTATCCCCTTTTTTGTCTTTAATCTCCCATTAAAATAGTGATACACTTGCCTCACACCATCTTTCAACAATTTACTTAATTGTTCAATTCCAATATGCATGTATAGTAGATGTTGTTAACAAGTTATTAACCTATAACCCTGTGGGGAGCAACTTTCGAGGAGAGTATAGGACTTATATACAGATTCTTTTGCTTTTAGCTAAAGGCTCCATTCACTTCTTTTTTTTTTCTTTTTCTTGTTTTTTTCTTTTTCTTTTTCTTTCTTTTTCTTTTTCTTTTTTCTTTTTCTTTCTTTTTCTTTTTCTTTCTTTTTCTTTTTCTTTTTCTCTTTTTCTTTTTCTTTTCTTTCTTTTATTCTTTGTTTTTGTTTTGTTTTGTTTTTGTTTTTTGTCCATTCATTTCTAAAGTCACTTTGGTCAGCACCACTTTCCCTTATTCCCTTTTAATGTTAATTCACATTATACTACATTATACCATTTTTGGCTCAACTCCTTCATAAATACTTCAAAAAATTCCTTGATAAATTATTTTGTCATAGTCTACGTTTACTCCTGCTATATATACACCTGGTCTTCTCTTTGTTTGTTTTTGTTTTGTTTTGTTTTGTTTGCTTGTTTGTTTACATACCTAAAGGTTTATTCTCTGTTCTTTAAAGTTCTATGAATTTTGGTAAATGCATAGTTCCATGTATCTATCATTATAGTATCATAACAGAATAATTATACTTTTCTGATATTCTCATGTGCTTCACATATTCAACCCTCCCAACTCCTTAAGTCCCTGACATTCACTGATTTTTTCCCATGGTTTAACATTTCCCATAAAATGTACTTGTATAGTGTGAAGACCTCTCAAACTACTTTTTTTTTCATGTATTGATGTGAATTCAAGACTTATCATTCTTTTTGCATGGCTTAACTGTGTATTCCTTTTTATTATGGAATAGCATTCTATTGTGTAGACTTGCACATGTTGTTTATCCATTCACTTATTGAAAGGCAGATTGGCTGCTTCCAGTTTTTGACAATTATGAGTAAAGCTGCTATAACATCTGAGTGCATGTTTTTGTGTTTACATAAGTTTTCAAATCAGTTTGGTAAATACCTACGCAACTATGGCAAGTCAATATTTAGCTCTGAAAGAGAATGTCAAACATTTCTCTAAAGTGGACATATCATTTCACACCCTCTCCAACAACGAATGAGAGCTCTTAAAGCTCTGCATCCTCAGGAGCAGTCTGCATTGCCAATTTTTAAGGTTATAGCCATTCTAACGCTACGTCATTATTGTTTTGATTTGTTTTACCTTCTTGATGCACAATGATGAGAATTCATTCATATGTGTGTTTGCCATCTCTATGGCTTTTGGTGAGTTATTTGTATATATATTCTTATTTTTTAATTCAGCATCTTATTTTCTAAATGTTGAGTTTTAAATGTTCTTCATAATTTTGGTTCAACTCCCTCATTATATATGTGTTTTCTGAATACTTTCCCCATTCTTTGCCTTGTCTTTTTATTCTTTTAATAATGTCTTTTGCAGAACAGAAGTTTTAATTTTAATGAAATCTGTCTTATCTATTATTCCTTTTGTAGCTCACACTTTTGGCACTCCATGTAAAAACTCATCACCAAACCCAGGCTTCTATAGATGTTTTTCAGTGTTTTTTTTTTTTTTCTTGAGTTTTCACAACTTTGTATTTGACAGATAAGTTTATGTTTCATTTTGCTTAATCTTTGTGCAATGTGTAATATATGCATTCCAATCCATTTTTCTTTTTGCATATTCAAAATATGATTTAAAAGACATTATTTATTAATATTAAATAGGTAATGCTGTGTTAAGAGTAATTTGAATCTGATTTATCCTTCAGCCTGAAACAACCATAAATATTAAGATAAAATATGCAAAACAAAGGTTCTGCAGACACTGGTTAAATGACAATGGATGGAGACATCTGAGAGGTAAGAAGCACAGAGAAGAGCCCTTTGATTTTGGTGAGCCACAGTACTAAGATCATAGGCTCTTGTGCAGATGGAGGCAACCCAGGCAGGGCAAAAAGGACTTTTGGTTGAGAGATACTGATGTAAATACAGGGAAAGTAAGGCACTAGAATTCGCAGAACAGAGCAACAGAGAGAAAAGAGCTACAGTGAGGGAATACTCACTCTAGAGGTCTACCAGCAGAATAATTGTGAGCACTTGTGCAAAAGGAAACTACACAAAGAGAGAAGGAATCATTTAAAATGATTACAATTTACAATGCCCAGAATACACATATAGCTGAGAATAGTGCCTATTCCCATCAGCAAACTAGAAAACTCATGATTCATGGGTTGTTGTGAACAGCACTCTGGAAAGCCCTGTCTCATAAGTGTAGAATAATTAGTCCTGGGCTGAACACTGTGCCAAACACTTTGTAATTTTATTTAAAAAAATAAAAAGAAGAAGAGCCAAATGGATCAAGCTGTTTCCGCAAACTGTACTACATCCCAGAAAGCAACTGAATAATATTTATAGAAATACATAATATCAAATATACAGTAATGTCTGACATCCAATCAAAGATTTGTAGATGTGCAAAAAGAGCAGAAACACACAACTCATAATGAGGAGAAAACTTAATTGCAACTGATCCAAACTGACACAGACATTAGAATCAGAAGAGCAGGATGTGAAAAAAAATCTCATGGCTGCAATCCATATATTCAAAAGTTCAGCAAAGACATTCAAAATATACCAAAAAATATATAGAGAGACCTAAATGCTACAAGGTCTGAGATAAAAAATAAAGCACTTAATGATAGCTTGGAAAATGTGGAAGAAAGGATTAGTTTGCCAAAATACATAGGATAGTAACTAATATAGATAAAGAACCTTCAAAATAAGAAAATACATCAGTAAATAGTGGCACACCATCACACAACTGAGTACATGTGGAATTGGAACCCTTGAGGTACAGTAGATGGAAAATACAGATAAAGAATTGAAGAAATAATGACTATTTTTCAAATGTAATCAAAATATGTATCAAAATTCAAGAAGCTCAAAAGTTTCCAAGTACATTAAAAAAGGAACATGATAACCAAATTAGTAAAATCCAGTGATAAAAAGAAACTTCAAAGCAATGACAGAAAAAAAAAAAGAAGATACGTTGCAAAAGAATAAAAATGATGATGGCACATCTCATATTGAGAATGTATGTCATAAACCTAGACACAAAAGTTATTAAAAAGTAGGTATTTGTATCCAAGAATAAATAAAAAAGATAACATTCCCTCATCGAATGAAATCTTTCTAAGAATGCAAGTGAGGTTTAACATTTGAAAATCAATCAGCATAATAGGTGATATTAACAATTAAAAAAATAAAAATACATATCCTCATGGATGCATACAAATATTTGACAGAATTCAATATTTATTCCTAATAACTCCTCTTGGCAAACTCGGAATATAAGGAACTTCCTCAGACTGATAAAAAAACATCTATCAAAACCCAACACCTAACATCATATTCACTTATTTCACTTCTGTTAAGATAAAAATCAGTACAAAGATGTTTGTTCTCACCATTTACGTTCAGCTTTGTACTGCAGGTCCCCAGATAAGGCATTAATGCAAGAAAGAAAAGATCAAATGCATCCAGATTAAAAAGAAAAGGAAAGTAAGACTGTCTGTGTTATACATAAGTGTTAATCTAGGTAGGAAATTCAATGGAATCTACAAAAAAAAAAAAAAAAAAAAAAAGCTATGAGAAGTAATCAATGAGTTTATTAAGGCTTTACAAGGAAAATATTTAGATTGCAAATGTTTACATTAAAATATATTCAACATCATGAATCATTAAGGAAATGCAAATTAAAACCACAAGTTGCTAATACATAGCCACTAAAATTAAGACTGACAATATCAAGTATTGAAAAGAATAAGGAGGGACTAAAATTCTCATATGCTGGTATTGTCAGTGTAAAAGGGTACAATCCATTTGGAAAATTTGGAAGGTTCTTTAAATATTGCATATATATATTTGCTGTATGATTCACTGATTCTACTCCTCAATATTTTCCAGAGAAATAAAAGCTTCTGTCTATACAAAGCCTTGTGCAAAGATATTGAGTAGTTTTATTTTTAATAGCCTTCCCCACCAAAAAAAAAAAAAAAAAAAAAAAAAAAGTCCAACTAGAAACCACCAACTATCCATCAACAAGTAAATTGTTGGACAGATTGTCATTTATTTATACAATGGAGTACTACACAGCAATAAAATGGATGATCTTCTGAGATGTATGGCATGAATGAATCTCAAAATAATCATACTTCATTAAGTAAATGAAAAAAAAAATTCTTGGGGCACCTGAGTGGCTCAGTTTGTTAAACATCAGACTCTTGATTTTGGCTCAGGTCATGATCTCAATGTCATGAGATCAAGCCTTTGTGGGGCTCCACACTCAGTGTGGAGTCTGCTTGAGATTTTCTCTCTTCCTCTCCTTTTGTCCTCCTCCACTTCTAAAAATAAATAAATAAATATTTTTTTAAATAACCTTCTTATGATTCCATTTCTATAAAATTCTGTAAAATACAAACTTACTGACAAAACAAAGCAGTAAGTAACTGGTAAGGTAGCTCATGAGAGGAACAGGAAAGCAGTATTGTGAAGAGACACAGGAAACTGAAGCCACAGATTTGTTCTCTGTCTTCATTGTAGGGATCATTCTAAGAATGTATACATATGCCAAAGCTTATTAAGTTGTATATGTCGAGCATAACTCAATAAATCTTTTTAAAACATTATAACAAGGATTAAATACATTATTCATATTAATCAATGTAAATTGACATATCTCCTTTATTTAAATTATTTTCAGTTTGCTAAGTAAGAAGAACCTACTGTGTGCTATCTATAAGAGATTACCCAAAGTCAACATGGCTCAGAGGGATTCAAACTAAACAGGGTAAATATGCCTGACATATACAAACACTAAGGAGTTATTCCTAGGAAATCTGATACCAGAGAAGTCAAAATTACATGATAAAAGGTTTAAATGAGAAAAAGAAAGACATGCTAAAGATTACATTTCTACCCAATATATATCTATACTCCAATTCATATATAAACAAAATTATGAAAAGAAGAAAAAAATAGAAGATGAAAGGAGAAACAGAAAAATATTTCACAATGGTAGATTTTAATATGTAATTTCGAGTTTGTGGAAAGTCAAAATAAAATGAATAAGTGGATATGGAGCACTTTCCTAAGATGATCAAAATGCAGACCTTATGTGTATGTATATAGATACCTATACAGCATTAATAGTGCAATTCTCTCAATTGCATATAGAATACCCACAAAAAATTAAAAGATATTAAAAAAAATGAAAACCTTAAGAATATCATAATTTGGGAATAATACAAACAAAAAATGTTTACTACATGGTGGAAAATATAGTTATTAAGGGCAAAAATGTTGAAAACAAAGATTGATCCATCTGGAAGTTGAGGGGAACTCTTTATTAAACAACTATTTGGTGAATGAGGAAGGATGAACTAAAATTGTATGATTTCAAGGAACACTGATTGAAATTGGCTGTAAGAATTTATAGAAAACAATTACAGTTACTACCAAAGGAAAATGTATTTCTTTAAATATTTACACTGGTCAAAATTAAATAAAGAAAGTAAATAAATGGAACACACACATCAAAAATTTAAAAAATAATGATTCAGATAACAATGGTAAAAGCAGAAAATGAGAAAGGTAAATTTTTTTTAAAAAATACAAAATCATATTTGTTTTCCTTTGAAAATCAAGAAGATACCAGGACATCAAATAACCAAAAAATGAGTAAAGAAGTCACAAATGCTTTAAAAAAGATATTTCAAAGGATTTAACCATTGGTCCAAGGATATTATTTTTTAAATGAGGTCATTTGGAAATGCACATGAGATTGAAAAATGTAAAGTAAAATCCAAAGTAGAATTTACCAAAATTGACCCCTGTGTAACTAAAATATCTAACAATACCAATCCCCCTAGATAAATGGAGAAAGAATAGAACTGCCTCACAAAAAAAGCATCAGAATCAGATGAATTCCCCAGGAAATGTTTCCAGCAGTTCAAAGACTTGGAAATCCCAATGGTATTTATGTTGGTGTAGAAAGTAAAAATTTCTGAATTTCTGCTTTATATTTATGAATCATAAACAACATTAAAATATCAATCTGATTTAAAAAAAAAAAAACCTACACAAAACTGAAAACCAAAATAGGGGTGCCTGGGTGGCTCAGCTGGTTGAGCATTTCCCTTCGGATCAGGCCATGATCTCAGGGTCTTGGGATCAGTCCTGTGTGGGGCTCCTTGCTCAGCAGGGCATCTGCTTCTCCCTCTCCCTCTCCCCCTGTTCCTGTTCTTTGTCTCTCAAATAAATAAAATCTTAAAAAACAAGAAGACTCAAGTATATTAAAGATATCAATGTAACAATCCTGGACATAGTATAATTTGAACATTTATAAAAATTTATTAGGGAAAATAATATCCTGTACCTAAGATAGATTAACTCCAAGAATGTAAAGGTGATTTGTTAATCAATTATTATAATTCACAACATAATGGAGTACGGTGAAAACATTATATGATTATTTCCTTAGTACTGAAAAGTTTCACTAGAAAATCAAAAATTATTTCCAGTAAAAACACTCAATCCAGTAAAAACACTCAATAAAATAGAAACAGATGGAGAATAACTTAACCTATACCTCAGCTCCAAATTTAGCAAACATCACCATTTAATTAATGAGGAACCAGTAGAGGTATTCCCACTAATTTAGGACCAAGGTAAGCCTGTTCATTGCTTTCATTAACTTTTTTTACCATTTTACTAAAAATATTAGCTCATGCAATCAGTTACTAAGATTTAAAAAAAAGTGAGATAATTAGAAAATATAAAAGGTTAGGTCAGAAGTAGTGTGGATAACTATGAAGGTGTAATTAGTCCTTTAGTAAGTGTAGGAAATCTGGGGGCGGGAGTTCTTATTTTAGGCCACTTTTACTTCATGAGTTTTTAAACATTATAGATAAAGTCAGCCCATGGACTAGCTCTACTTCACCAATAGTACACGGTGCCTGAAATCCCACCATGGGAGGACAAAGTGAAGTTCTCTTAAAGTGAGAAAGGCCAACCAGAGGACATGGCTGCAGGCTGACCACCAGCTGGACCTGGGGACTGGAGGCTCCACCTTCCCACCAGCCTCCCCCACTCAGGACACAGTCCCAAGACCTGCTGCTGAGACTGTCTGGATGGTGCACGTGACTGAGACCCACTCAGGAAAGATTTGGCGAACAGTGTGGATATCTGCTCAACTTGCCGTGCCCAAGGCAAGCCTCCTATGTACATCCTCTTGCTTCTTACAGCTGCCATTTGACCTTCTGAAGTGGCTACTTCTGTCTTTCATCTCCCTGTCCCCTCCTCATCGGGAGCCCCAAGGGTTCTAACAGGCTGTGTTAAAACAGGGACACCCTGAAAATCCAACTGGTTCAATGTACTTGCTTGAGGGATTGCCTGAGGGCACTGTGGTAGAGAGAAGCCCCAGAGAGGCCAGGACAGGGAAGAGGAGGGCGTTGTGGTGCCCGAGGGTGACACAGAGTGCCCTGGGCTGTGGATCTGCTGCACAGGAAAGCAGAAGCACAGCCACAGTAGCCCCAGGCACTGGGGCAGCCCCAGTTCTGGAAACACTGACAGTGAGAGAATGTTCTCCCACTGAGCTTGTTGATACAGCTGCCAAGTTCCAGCAAAATGCCAGGAGAGCATCCAGGCAGATCACGGGACACAGGGGCGATGCCATTTCTCCGACCAGGTAAGAGGCAGAGAAAATGAGCGACATCACCACTCTGGCAGCACCTGCACGATTCAAGGAACTCATTCCCTTATGGATTACATTATTGTATTTTGCAGGGAGCCTTAGCTCAATGTTGGGGGCCTCCCTGGGCATGCAGGACTCTGGAGGTACAACAGATATTTAGGAAGTGGGGAAGGAGATGGGCAAACTACACCCTAGTCTTTGAAAATGCTGATTGAGGGATATTCACTGCAGGGATGAAAGAGAAGTTTCTCTAGGTCTTCCCTTACCCCCATACATTATGCTGATAACCATGCTGGCTCAGGTGTGGCACAAGACATTTATGATGTTGGCCAATCCCTTTCTGGAGATGAAAGAAACTGACAAATCTCAGGAATGGGTACAGGTTGTAGGAAAGACCCAAGATATGGAGCGGGCTTGGAAAGCCAAACGGAAACCCAAGATATGGAGCGGGCTTGGAAAGCCAAAAGTCTACCCCAATCACCTGTAAAGATTCTGGTAAACAGAACCCTGAGGCAAATGTGGTTTGACCTCATCCTCTGGGGCATCACATGAACAGATAAACCAGCAACTCACGGCTATTTTGGTTGACCTCTGGAAAGGTGTAAAACCTGAAAAACAGTTCAGACCTGCCCCATGGGTCCCTACCATTGCTGAAGCCCCATCTGCTCTAGCAGAGATCTCAGAGATACAGGCCTATTCAGGGTGGGTGCCAGGCCAAAATTGCTTACAGATGAGGGTCATTACAGGTATTTGGAAGCCTCATGTGCACTCACTATTCACTGGTCCTCCAGAAATAAACAAAGGCTTATTTGGATAAACCAGGAAGATACCAGACCTGAATATACTCTAAAACATAATGCCTCTCAGGCATTTTTTTGGCTCCCTCAATGTTATCAGTGGTTAAAGAGAGCAAACAATTGTGGTCAGGAAGGCCCTTTGACATTGCAAATTGGGCATTCTCCATTCTGAGAATATAAATTGGGCATGGAAGTTCTACAAGGTTAATCTCTGCAAACCTCTGTCAGTGAAGTGTACCTCAGGGTTAATCAAACTAGTGCTGAGGGGAAGTGCCAGGGGGAACCAGTAAGCCTGCCAACCTCTGAAGGGTGGTAACTGCTAGACAATATAAATTGCCTGGAGGGCATAAGGAGATAGAAGAAGCTACGCACAAACTGCACTGAGTTGGTATTACATACCATGTTCATAGAGTATTCAGCAGCCCAGTATGGACAGAAAAGGAAAAAAAAAAAAAAAAGATGGCTCTTGGAGGATGACCATGAGACTCCTGAACTGAACAAAGTGGTGCCCCATCCATGTGGCTGTGCCTGAAGTTGCCACCATCTTCGATACTTTGGCCATGGTCCTGGGAGGGTTGCAGGCTGGGCTGAACTTAGCAAATGCCCTTTTCAGTATCCCCCTGGGCATTGAGTCACAACATCAATTTGCCCTCGTGTGGGAGGATGGGAAACAATGGACCTTTCAGTTGCTTCCCCAAGGTCCACCTGCACAGCCCCATCACACGTCAGGGTGGTAGCCGGGGACCTATGCTCGTTCTCTGTCCCCACATCAGTGAAACAGGCCCATTACAATGATGATATAAAGTTCACATGTGAAGACTTATCTCTGCTGTAAGACACCCTACAGGTTTTGCTGGAGTATATGCAAGAGAGATGATTGGCCATGAAGCTTCAGAAAATATAAGGCCCAGGCACGCCATAAGGTTTGGGGATCTTTGGTCAGGTAAGACATGCATTATTGCAGAAGCTGTGATTTATAAGGTGCAAGTTTATCCAACTCCTAAAAATGTGAAAAAGGTACAAGTTTTTATAAGCATTGAGGGTTGGGAGGACTTTTATTCCCTGCCTGACAAAGTGTCTTCATCCCTTATACCACTTGGTAGAGAAGGGCATGTATGGGACTGGGGATCAGAGCAGCAAGCTATCTTTAAGAAGTTAAAAAATACTAGAGAAGCCAATTAAATCTCTGGGCATCTCCTTTTGAGTTAGGTGTATCTCTGATCCCAGGAGTGATAGAGACTACAGCAAGAGAGGATGTCCCTAGGCTTTTGATCCAATTGCAGGAGACAGAAGTCTTACGTACCCCCTTAGAGCAATAACTCCTAGCAGTTTACACAGGGCTTCTCCCTGTAGAGATCCTTAAGAGGAAATAAACTTCAGTAGCCCGTGGGCTGAACTCAGAGCAGGTCGTAGGCTGAACGCAGAGCAGGTCAGTGATCACCCGTGACCTCTGACTACCCTTTGTACTGACAGGCTGTTCTAAGGAGATTAACCCAATGCTTTAAACAATGGGAAGCAAAGAGGTGACTGATCATGAATAAGCCTGTGTGGGGCCAGGTTGTTTGTGGGAAGATACCGGGTGTAGCTGCAAGAGCTGAGGATGTCTTGTCTCCCATGTCCCAGTTCACAGGGCACTGATACCCCCTTGGCAATCAGAAAGCTATGCCGTAGCTCAGGTACAAGCCCTAACACTTGACCCTTCAGTGGACATGGGAGGTTTGGTGCATGGGAAGAGTGGCCACTGTTGCACCCAGGTGGGATGGCATATTGTCAAGGATGCTGGATTGCCCTTAAAATTCAATGACACATAGGAGCACCTGGGTGGGTTGGTCAGTTAGGTGTCAGGGTCTTGATTTCAACTCAGGTCATAATCTTGGGGTCGTAGCATCAAGCCCCACATCGAGCTCCACGCTCAGTGGAGTCTGCTTCTCTCCCTCTTCTTTTCCCTCTGTCCCTCCTCCCCCTGATCCTGCATTCTCTCTCTCTCTCTCTCTCTCAAATAAATAAATCCTAAAAAAAAGGGAAAAGGGAAAAGCAATACAGTGACATAGCTAATGCAGTAACAGCATGCCCTGTATGTTCTAAACAATGCCCGGGTAACTGCCAAAGGATTCTGTTGTCGTCCACCAGAGTGCCCAACAGGTAAGAGACTGGCAAATCGGCTATAGTGTCTTCCTCCTTGACTTGTATGGACTGTATCTGGCCTAACCTAATCTTTCTCCTGTTACCAGGCAAACCAGGCTGCCACTATTAGGACTTAGAGAGGCTGAATATTATGTATGGATACTTCCATCAACTACGGAGTGATTGAGGGTCACAATTCAAAGGAATAATATGCAGCACTGAGCAAAAACATGGCATCGAATGAAAGTTCCATCTCCTCTATAGGCAGCAGGATTAGTAGAAAGGTAAAAAAGGAATATTAAAGCATTAGATTAAATTGCTAATAAGTAAAACTACCTTGCCTGGTAGACTTAAAGTACTGTCTCGGCTTGGATACATTTGAATGATCATTCAGTAGGGCCTATTGCCCCGCATGCCAGAATGGGGACCCCTCCCAAGAGACTCGATACTGTAAAGAAAGTGGTGGGAAACAGCCATTGCCTCAACTCTCACCATTGATTAAAATGCTGTACTGTTGAGAACAACAAGCCTCGTCACTCCTGGGAAAGTCCTCATCTGCTGGAATTTGCAATGAGATGTCCCCTGGGGGAGGAGGAACTGTTCAGTTTCCACTGGAATCCCTTTTTCCCATTGCAATTTTCACCTGTTGAAATGCACTCTACCTGGAATGGAATGGACAGCATTGAAACTAGGAGAGGAGGTAGGGGTCCTGGTCTGGCATATCACGACCCCAGTCTATCTTCTCATGCCTAACGGTGCTACCTCCCCGGCCAACACGTATGGTATATAAAAGCAGCTCAAGTTCCTGAAGCTGCCAACCACCCTCTCCTCATGGCAAGGCAGCCATTCTCTGTTTTCCACAAGTACAATCGTTGACCACTGTCTTTGTTTCCTCCACTTGTCTGAAGGACATTACAACACACATCGAATGCCTGACTAAATTCACCCAACAGGCCTTGAATTATATCAACAAAGCCTGTCTTTACTGAACACTGAAATGTTTCTAATAGGAAAAGCTGTCCTCCAAAATAGGTTGGCCTTGGACTGTTATCCATTAGCCAAAGAGAATGTTGTGTTCATAGATGATGAGTCGGCTAATGCATTATCTTTATTAAATTACATGAAGACACAAGTGAATGCCCTGAGTGATCTGAAACCCCAAGCCTACAGGCCTTAATAAATCAGTGGTTCGGTTCATTGGGTTCTTGGCAGAAATGTTGTCACTGTTTTCTCTTGTGTGTACCTGTATTGTTACTATGACATCTGCCTCCAGTGTGGCCAGACAACTGATAAAGAAGCCACCTTCGTGCTAGTGAGAAACTTCTTGCAGACCAGGAACTGTGTGGAAGAGGCAGTCATATAATAATGTAAGAGCAGGTCACAAGTTATGGAGTCTTGGGGGAGGTCACAAAAAGAATATGATCCCCAGTTGACCTTGGAATTGGATCCAAGCAATCAGAGGCTGCCTCATAGACATCACCTTGAGATAGTGATATGGTGCTGAGACCATCTGGATGATATTCATGACTGAACCCTGAACCCACTTAAGGCCTCTATAGAAAAGTTTAAGATTTGGGGACAGGTGTGGAGATCTCCTTACCTTGCCATGACCCTATACACACATCATAGGCAAGTTCCCATGCTTATTGAAACTGCCATCTGCCCATCTGGAGGGATCTGCCCAATACACATGGTGGCTGGTTTCAGATTATACCTGGGAAGCCCCTGAACCAACAGCTAAAATAAAATTTATCAAGTCTACAAAAGAGAATAACAACATTTTGACTGAGACCACTGAATTTGAACAGCAGTGAATTTTAAAAGATTGAACCCAAAGTATTGCAGTTCAAAAGATGTCCACGAATAAGGGGTCAAAGCACTCATTTGGACATCCTCACTCTACCCAAAAGGGGAATCACTTGTACACTGGGACTAATCCAGTTGCTCAGGGACCCCACCCACTGATGCAGTGTACATATGCTCCTATCTGGGCTGCAGCACCCTAGGACATGGCTCAGCAAGCCCTGGGAAGGCATGCTCAAAAAGGAATCTCTGGGAATGGTGAATAACTGGTAGTCTATGTTTCATGAGAAGAAATACAGTCAAGAGAAACCTAGTTGGAAATAAATCTGTTAAGGATTATAAAACTTAGCCAACGTCTATGAAGAGAAATCCATCAACATCTAGTAATGCGAGGGTGCAGATGAACATTCTTACATATGTGTCCAAGCAACATACACACAGATGATCGTTGCAGCATTGTTCACAAGCAGCCAAAAAGTATAAGTGCCCTACATTGCCAACAACCAAGAAAATTAAAAAAAAAAAAATGTTTACATGATGGAATACCATCACTGTGAAAATGAAATAGCAAAGCTATAAGTAACCATATTAAAGAAAAGAGAAAGAAAAACTCTATGGGATTAAGAAAAACAAATCGCAAAATGAAACATGCAATAAAATGACATTCACACAAAGTTTAAAAATATGTAAAATTATATTATTATTATTATTTGATTTGTTTATTTAAATTTCATATGTGAGTGTGATATGTTCAATGGACTAAAGCATAACTATGCATAGAGAGCTGAACTCTATAGACTCCTTTAGTAGAACACTGAGATAGGAGCATTTGAGAAGGAGGTGACACACGCAGAGATCAAATTTTTGTGGTATTTCTTAAACTGGGCATTCAAAATTGTTGCTATGCTTTAATTATTTCATAATGCTTTTTTTTTTTAAAAAAGTTAAAAATGTAATAGGCAAGCTATTAAAAATGGTTTCTGGGCTAACATACTACTGTATTTCAAAGAAGATTATTGGAAAACATATCTATTGGGAAATAACAGGAATATTTTTAACGTCAATGTTCCTAGTCCCTGACCTGCATTCTTGCTGGGGACATAGGATGTGGGTACATCAAACTAAAACCATTTTAATTTGTACAGAAAAGAGAGAAAAATGTGATTATATAGGATTTTTTAATTTAACTTTCCCTGGGGAAACTTATAGCTATATTTCTTTATAAGTTTAAATATATATATATATTATAACTTGTGGTTATTTCTTTAATTGTAGGAACTCTGGGTATAATGAAATGGTGCAGCAAAGATGGTAAGAAACTATTGCCCTGGGAATGCAAAAGAATGGAACGTAGCTTCATATGTAAGAGAGAAGAGCAGTAAGAAATAAGGAAGCTTTTCTACTTAGCTCTTTTTTTTTTTTCTACTTAGTTCTTATTCTTAGGCCTCCTTTACTTTGTAAGTTTTTAAAACATAAGAAAATTAGTCAAGGTATACATCTTGCACAAATGCTCATTTGTAAGTGAAAGAATTTTAGAAAATGCTGAAAGGTACATCTGTAAATTACAAAAAATATTTAACATGGAATTAGGCATTGGTTCCTAGAATAAATTATACTTTGTCATAATTCTAATATACTGCTGAATTTGATTTGCTGGAATTAAATTAAAACTTTGGCAACTATATTCAGCGGTGAGATATATCTGGAGTTCCATTGTTCATCCTGTCATTTTTTGGTATCAAGGTTATTCTGGTATTCCTTAATGAACTAGGAAGTTTTCCAACTTTTTCAGTGATACTGAACATTTTGCTTATAACCTGAGAATTTTATGGCTCCCTAAAGAGTTTTCTCAGAATACTCTGGGCATTGCATTTTTTAATTTAACATTTTTGACATTAATTATTTTAGTTTGTTTCATAGTTTGATACAGATTTCTACTTCTTTAGGTTGATTAATTTTATTAATTTGTTTCCCTAAAAATATCATTTTCATTGACATTTTCAAAATCATGAGCACAGTGTTATGAATATGTGCCTATCGACACTTGGGGAGTATTTGTACCTTAGCTTTAGACAGTGCAATTTTTCCTTTTTTAAACTGTTGGCGAATTTTATATTGAAGAAAAATTTGGCTATGCCAAAGACAAAAAATGATAGCCAATATTTTCTTGTAGAGGTTTTCTATTTATAGATTTAAATTTTTGAACCATTTCAAGTCAATTTTGTGTGTGATGAAAGGTAAATATTAAGGTTTGTCTTTTCTTACAGATATCCAGTGGTTCCAACACAATTTGTTTGTTGTTGTTGATTTAAAGATTTAATTTATTTGAGAGAGAGTGGAAGAGAGAGAGATCATGAGCAGAAGGGAAGGGCAGAGGGAGAAGCAGACTCCCCGCTGAGCAGGGAGCCCGACGTGGGGGCTCAATCCCAGGACCAGGACGCTAGGATCATGACCTGAGCCAAAAGTAGACTCTTTACTGACTGAGCCACCCAGGGCTCTGTCCCAACACAATTTGTTGGAAAGACTAGACTTTCTCGGTTGCATAAATGTGGCAATTTTGGCAAAAATCAGCTGACCATACGTATCCCGATTTATTCTAGGCCCTTCATTCTACTCCACTGGGGTAGGTGTTTATTTTCATGCTGCTAACATGCCATCTTGATTATTGTAGCTGCACAGTAAATCCTGAAATTAGGTATTTTAAATCATAACCTTGTTTTGTTCTCCTCAAAACTGTGTATCTATTTTAACTCCTTTTTTTTCCTGTAAATATAATAGGATTTTGATTTGAATTGCATTGATTTCTGAAAATAAATATGGGAAAAATAGCATTTTAAAAATACTGTTAACCTGTTAGTGAAAACAGTGTATCTCTCCATTTAGTTTGGGGTTCTTTAATTTCTCTTAGCAATGTTTTAGGCAGCCATGTCCTTGTCTTTCATGTATTGTATAAATTTATCTCTAGATCCATCAGGCTTTTCCTTGCTATTATAAATAATTTTTATAATTTAAAAAAACGTTAATAAACGTTATTTTTGGAGCAATTTTAGGTTCACAGCAAACTTTAACACCCTCTGCAACCAAACGAGCACAACTTCTCCATTGTCATCATCCTCACAGGCTACATTTGTTATCATAATTATATGACATATCGTTATTTACCCAAAGTCCATAGGTTACATGAGGGTTCATTTGGTGGTGTACATTCTATGAGTTTTGAGAAAACATGTAGTGTCATAGGGAGGATTTTCACTACTCTGAAATTTTGTGTCCCATCTATTCATCCCAAATAGAAACATTTTAAGGACTGATTCTAATTGCTTGGTAAATCAATTGCCTTCCAGAAAAATTTCAACATTTTTCAAAGATATTGATTGGAGACATTGTCCTTATAGACTTTAGCTTTGAAAAAAAAATAGTGATTGGCTTCTACTTTGAGCAATTCATGTGATTTTCTATGCATAGACTCATTTTATCTAAGGATAAATACATTTTATCTTCCTCTTAATGACACTTTGTTTCATTTTTAATAAGCAGGTCTAGTATATATTTTATTTTCTTCTAATTATTACACGTTTTTGGCTTTTGTAAAAGTGATTGGTCTGTTTTACTTTAATTTTCCAAATGATCTTTGCTAGTACCGTTGCCCCTTGAACAATGCAAGGGCTCTGGGTGCCGACCCCCTGCACACCTGAAAATTTGTGTGTAAGTTTTGATTCTCCTGAAATTTCAGTACCAATAGCCTACTATTGCCTGACCAATAACACAGTCAATCCACACTTATTTTGTATGTTAAATGTATTATGTACTGCGTTGTTACAATAAAGAGAGTGAGAGAAAGGAAAGGTTATTAAGACAATCACAAGGAAAATACATTTGTGGTATATATAGATTCTTTGAATCTATATAATTATGCTCTTTTTTTTTTTTTGGTTTTGTAAAATGGTGAATACCATCGATTGATTTTTGAATGTTAAACCAATCTTATTCCTGGAATAAACTCCACTTGGTCATGGTATATAACTGTTTTTATAGGTCATTTTATTTGTTTTGCTAATAATTTGTTAATTATATTGGATCTCTTGATATGTTCCCACAGGCTATGGTGTCTCTGTTTTCCTTATTCTCAGTCTTTTGTTTTCTCTTTCATCACTTTCTTTTGGATGTTTTTCATTATTGTTTCTTCACATTTTTTTCTGCAATTCTTGTATATTCTCTACAAGAAAAAATATAGTTTCCAATCTGCTGGTATTCATATCCAGTATATTTTTTAGAAATTCTATTTTTGCTTCTTCCATTTTTCTCCTGACTATGTTTGTATATTCTTATAAATCCTGATGTCTTTTTATAACAATTATTTTAAAATTTTCAGGTCATCTCTTTAATTTTTGAGGTTGTATGTATGTGCTAATTTTTCTCTTCTTTAGGATCACATTTCGGAGCTTTTTGTAAGTTTAGAAAATTTCAGTTGGATGCCAAATGCCTTGAGTACTCTGAATTTTATTGTCTTCCTTTAAAAGGTGTTGAGTTTGTTCTAGAAGGCATCTGACTTACTTCTTGGTTATCTTGGTCATTTTGTGTTAATGTTTATGCTAAAACTAATTTTGTCCTACTATCAAGAAACATGAGCTGTCCATGGTTTCTTCTAAATGCAAGTGTTCTACAAAGTAAAATATTTTTTGGTTGATGGAGTCTTGAAAGCCTTCCAGCCTCATGTGAACTTGGGAACAAGTTATTCTCTGCAAAGTTTCCTCTTCTCTGGTGCTCTGACCACAAGTTTCAGCCATTTTGATCTTCCTTAGGTCTCAGTTATGTTCCCTGAAATCCCCACAACCAGTATGGTCTCAAATTCTCTCTCTACTCCATGCAATTGATAGTGGTGGTGCTGGACATAGCATTTTTCGTCTTTGTGCAATATAATTGTGCAAATAATTGCCTCAAATATCTAGTCAAGATTTCTATTTTCTTTTATGGCTAAAGGGAAATGTCAGTCTCTTTTACTACATCTTGCTTTTATTTTTTATTTATTTATTTATTTATTTTACATCTTGCTTTTAGACATAAATTCTAGCATGGGCTTTTCCCCTCACAATATGATTTTCTTTAGCTGTGTTTTTTAATTGAATGAAATTACCACTGTCAAACGTGCATATGCAGTTCAAATAATTTTTCTCAACTTTTCTTCACATTTCTGACCATTTGTAAGGTGTAACTTATAGGGGTGGGCAAAATGGGTGAGGTTGGTCAAAAGGCCACATTTGAATTATTAAAAAAAAATTAAAAAGACCTGGGGATGTCATGAACTTTTTAGTGACTATAGCTAATGATACTGTATTGTATATTTAAAAATTATTAAAAGAATAGATCTCAAAAGTTCTCATCACAAGAAAAAAATTATAACCGTGTGTGATGATGGATATCATCTAGAATTATTGTGATGATCATTTCATAACAAATACAAGTAGGGAGTCATTATGTTATTCATCTGAAACTAATACAGCATTATATGTGTCAATTATATCTCAGTTTAAAAAAAGGCATTATACTGCTGTCATAGATTCTCAGGTACATGTGAAATTTATCCTGAATCTAGTTTATATCTTGGATTCCTATTACAGTTAATAATAACTGTCTGGTACCTATTTGTTCAATCAAATATCAGAGGATTAGCCTTTCTAATAAGATACCCTTTCTCCACTCCTTTGCAATACTTCTACTTATAAATAAGAATTAAACATAAGAAATTTGCATGGTTTTATGGTTAATAGCACAAATTCTGGAGCTTTATTACTAGACTTTGAATCTCAGCTCTACCATTATCATGTCTATAGCCTTAAGAAAATCACTTAATCTTTCTATATATGTTTCCTCACCTACCAATGGGATGACAATGATAATTTGGTTATTTTACAGAATAAATTAGTAAATATTTATAAAACAAATAGGCACATACCTGGCAAAACACAATAAATAGGTGCTTTAAAAATATTTAAAAATACACTTTTACTTAAAAAATACACTTTTACTTTCTAGAAATAGTTTTCCATTGCTGATTCCTAAATTCAAAATCATTATATTCTTATATTGTTTTCATTACTGGTCTCCCTGACACTAAAATTTCCCCACTTTTTCAAAATTGATTTCACACTGAAATAAATAATTTTTAACTAAATAAAATTCCCTTGTTTATTGTATTTAATGTGTTTTGTTTGCTGATATCCCTAAACTTCCTACCCTGACATGCTTGCTCTTACTTTGACCTCCACTTATCCTCCAGAATAGTCTGGTTATCCATTTTCTTCTTTGTATATCAAATTAATTGCAGTTCTTGAACCATAACCTGCCCTCATGCCTCGGTGTATGTGTACTTGTTTTCTTATTAGCTCCTTCATCTACCCAGTAATTGTAATTACTAACTTTTTAACTCTTAGCATGACTGTCGTATCTGCTTTGCAGTTTTTCTTGACTAATTCCTTAATAATTTTCCATTACTTACTACATTTTTTAGCATCCACAGCACATTTGTGTATAATAGTTACTACCACATGTAAGTACATATAATATAAGCTTGAATTATTTGCTTTTATTTTATTTGCTTATCTTTCATAAGAAATAATGCATTTCTTGAGGGTCTTGAATTTTTTCCAGTATTTGTAATGCATTCCCTGTGTATAGCACAGAGATTTGCTAAACCAAAAGTTAACCAGATATCCACTAAATTAATAAATGAAGGAATAAAGTTTGGAATAATAAAGAATATTCAGAAGATAGTTGTCATTTAGCATAGGATGAAGCATCATTGCAGATAATTCACTAGAAAGGACCAGGATTCTACTGGGATAAAAATAACCCTTTACTTTTGACCATAAGAATTACGAAAACACATATGCACATATGCAGACACAAGTAAGAGAAGAGAGTGCTTTCTTTTGTTTTTCTTTTTGATCAGATACGGCACACAGATGAATATTTATTGTTTTGTACATGTTCTCTGATATTTTAATCACCTTCAATTATGTTATGATAAGGGTAATTAGAAGGTCAGTGATATGGAACATTAAGCTGTTCAATATAGACTAATTCAGGAGAGTGGAAAGATCTTTAATAGCATTTCCTGAGTAATCACTCCATGCTAAGACCTAGGGAAAAAGATTATATTTGTAACAAGAGGCTGACAAATAAATGAACATATTAATTAGGTTAATTGTATTTCTTTCTGTAAACTAAGAAAACTTTCCATGGTAAAACAAATAACTGTTTCCCCAATTAAGCACAAATATATCAAATCAATCTGTGAAGTGGTATTTACATGGAAATGTTATGCTTCCAGAAAAGTAAATGAAAGTCTCAGCACATTCTTTCTGTCATTGCTTTGACTCAGCTATAATTATCACAAAACTAACTCCTGATTGCTTCATCACTTGGTTCATGGAGGAAGATCAAGATGTTCTTGCTCTCTACTTAAAGGAGAAAAACAAAACAAAACAAATCCCCTGTCAGAAAGGTAATTCTGGAAGTTTTCTGTAGAAACAGGAAATAAGTGTCATGGTATACACTAATGCACCCATTGAATCTTCTGCCTTTTGAATTCACTCTGCTACTGCCTTTATATTAAACCTCCTTTTATTAGGACAATCCCAATCATGGTTACAGTACTGCAGCTGTTACCAAAAAGTGAGCGGTATTTCCCCACAAGCTACTACCTAGATTACATAAAAATGATTAGTTATTACCATTTAAACTAAATAGACTCAGGATTATTTTTCCAACAGAATTCCATGTTGGCTCTATTTATATTTTAATAATGCTAAAAACTTATGAAAAAAAGTTTACTATCAATAATGAATGCCTACCGCATCTACTTCCTCACAAATATGATCACAGAATATAGCATATCAAGTTGATGAATAAAATGTGATAGGGGTTTCATCTAGAATGTACTAGAGATATAGAGAATAAATAACATTGAAGTACCCCAAAGCTCTCATCCTCTCACTTGCCTCTCACTCCTCAAAATAAGAGCCAACCACATTTCAAAGAGCCTGCAAACTATGACATATACAGTTTTGGATGGAGGACTAGAACAGGTCCCCCTCCCCCATGCCCAGGTGATGGGGTAAACTCGAAATCTCAGACAGGTAAAACCTAGGTTTCAATGAAATATTGGAGGATGCACAGTATTAGCCAAGTTAGGGATGAAGAAAAGTGCTTTCCAGCAGAAAAAAGTCTGTGTGTCATGCTTTCAAGGTATATGTGTGTCAAGGTGCTTCAGCTAAGGAAAATGAAAATTAGAGACTCAATGTCAGGATACACAAGGACAAAACCTTGAATTTTGTTGAGGAATATGAGGAATGATAGAAAGTGCAATATGAGAAATGCTGAGAGGCAGGAGTATGGTTAGTGATTGAGACTGAAGTTAGCCAGTGGGTTATTGTAATAGTTTAAAAAGCAAGTGATGAGAGTTCTAATTAAGACAATTTTATAGTGGGATGTACCAGGACAAGGATATATATATCAGATTGAATTGGATGTACTGGAATGAATCACAAAAAGAAGCAGATTTATAGGTGAAAGAACAAATTCAGTTGGGACATTTTAAGCTTACAGAGCAAATAAATGTAAAATGTGAATAATATGAGAGAAATAGGAGACATTTGATACATATCAAGTTAAATTAGAAGGTCATCAACAAAGGGGTAACACTGGGAACATGGTGCCAGAAAAATATTTTAATAGGATGTTTTATTAATTTTCTTCCTGAAACTGAGGAAGAAAGAAATGAGAGTGTGAATAATACATTATAGCAATTAAGCCACTCACAGATTTACAGCAATTATGATGACAATCCGTGATGATGTTCCAACGATTTAACAGCTAGTATAGCCCACACACCTTCCTATCAAAATAGTTGATTAAACCCCCAAGCATTGCCACTAAAATACTGAAAAGCATATATTTGTAAATATTGCTAATTAATTTTTCTGGAAATCTCAAAGTTAGTACCATGAAACAAGCCAGAGTTTTGCTGGACTTTATTATACTTCATATATTTCAGAATTTATGACTTTTATTTCAAATAACATACACATATGTTGGAGGCAGGGTTTGTTCTCATCAAATATATAATTTTGCACAATCCACTCCAGTTGTAAAAGTCTCCCATTGACAGGAGTTGCTCCTATCACATATCCTTTGGATGTGAAAGGGAACTCTCTCCATTGGTTCACTGTTCAAACTTTTGTCAAGACCCCTACTATCAAGAAATTCTGAGATTTTTTTCCTGATTTAAAGCTAACAAGTTAGCCTGTCATGGTTTCATAGATGCACATAGAAGATATGAGAATCCAAGGTCAGAGACAAAGGACTTTATTACTAGTGGCACAGCAGGCAGTAGGCTTCATGTTCCCTTTGATTTATATGCCAACAGGTCTCTCTGGGTAGATCCAAGAGTGGCTTGGGCAGAGGTTGCCTACACAGGCTTAGAAAACAAGAATTTAGAAACTCCCCAATTGTATAAGGTTGTTGCTGGCAAATCTGCCCAAACTTTGTTTCCAAGGGAGGTATTATCTTTCTTATACTGGTCAGGAAAAAAAAAAATGTATATATTGCCTTCTGCCTAGGAGGAAGGTTACATCTTCCAAAGCTGACTGCTGTGTATACCTCATTGAAATGGATGTTTCTTTCTTTTTTCAAATGGATGTTTGTAAATAAACTGTCAACACTTCTTCACTAGATATGCAGAAATACAGAGATTCATGCAAGATTTTCTCCAAAAATTACCTTTCAATTCTCCAATACACATTCTAAGAAAAGCTGCAACATTTTGCCAAGAGATTAAAAATCTTGTGGTAGGAAGACATTTTACAAAAAATGGAGCTTACAATTGATCCTTGTGTGGAGCTAGACTCTGCTTACCTAGTACCCAGTTTTGATCATGAAGAGAGCCTTGCTGACTCCCAAAAGCAGAGTATCTCAAAGTATTTTTCTACCTTTTTTTTTTTTAATATCTGTAAGGAAATACTAAGATGCAAAGAGAGAAAAAAGCATGATCTTTAAGATGATAAAATGGCTGTTGTCAAGAATCCTTATTTGATTTCTAATTATCAATTTTTTCTAACAAGTCAGGTGAGGAATGTATATTTCCTCCAGGTAACAATGCCCATTCTCCATGAACACACTCCCTTATCTTTGCAACATGGACAGAGGCAGATTATCACAACAAAGCTCATCACCCTAATGCCAATACTTCCCTCAGAAGAGAGATAGTTAGTTTAGGTTACACCAGAAGTAAAACATGGGTACACAGCCACATGGATGTTTGTCTGTCCTGTGGCAGATCTAATCAGATACTGCCTAGTCTCCCATAGAGAATGTCCAAGTCAACGAAGGTGCTCATAAAGTATAGACATATAACTTAGACCATGGGGGAGAGGTTTTAAAGCCTTATTCTTTCACCAACAGTGTCTGCCACTGTGGCTTCACTAGGATACCATGTTGCTCTGGTACGAATCTACTTCCCCAAATCCCTATGTTGAACTCTTAACCCCCAAGTGATGGGAATAGGGGGTGAGACCTCTGTGAGGTCACTAGGTCATGAGTGCAGAGCATTCACGAATGAGGTTAACACTCATAGAGGTCTGAGAAGCATCCTTGCCCTTTCTACCCTGTGAGGACTCAGGGAAGTTGGCAGTCTGAATCTGGAGGAGGGCCTTCCCCACAACCTGGTCATACTGGTGCCCCGATCTGAGACTCTCAGCCTCCAGAACTGTGAGAAATAAATGTCTGTTGTTTATAAACAACGTCGTCCATTATATTTGGTTACAGCAGCCCACATAGACGGACTCATGTCCAGCTTCCCCATCATTCGGGAGCACGTGTTATTTATATATTTCCTCTTTATTCAGGGAGCCAACAATATATGCCAGTAGTTGCAAACATTTCACAAGTATTGCACATCATGGAGCAATGTCTGAATTGAGTTACAGTACAGTAACCCATACATTATCTTCTTCCTTTTTTCACTTAAAATCTACTTAACAGAGATTTGATAACCTGATTACTACCTTTTTCCATCCAGCTCCCCCATTCCTAAAAGTTTAACATGCTTTGACAGAAAGGGATGAAGATCTGGGCACAATGCTCCTTCCTCTCTTTGTCTTGACTTAACCCCTGGTCAGAAACAGCTGCTTGAATACAAACATCATGTCTGCCAGGATCTCAGTGGTCTGAGACCAGAGTCCAGCCTAAATTTATATTTAGAAAAGAGTTATTTCAAAGAGTTCGGTACTTTCAAAACCAGATAACCTCTACTTGACCACATGAAATGATTCAGTTGCTTTCAGCCTCAAAGGAGCTCCCATTGAGCTTTCCAAATGTTCTCAAGCCAAAATGGGTCTTTGCTTTACATTTGAATAACTTAATGGCAAATGCTCATGGTTTTCCCAGAACAAAGGCAGAATGTTTACATTGAACTCAAGACTTCAGTCTTATTCAGAAAAGAAAAATTTAAGACATCTAATCAAATATTTCCTAGCTTTTACCACTCTCACGAGATTAAAAATATCTGAGTTCTCAGTTTCAGGCAAATTTCTTGTTATACACTATTTAACCATTTTTCTTTGCTATGCTTTATAAAATAAATGATTTCTGCTAATCACCAAATGTTCAAAATTAGAAAATATGATAGTAATCCAAGAGGATCAAAATAGATTATTCTAAAGTAACAGAGATCAAATGAATGCACTATTTCACCCATGTCCAGGTACATGTACTCGACAAAAACTGATCAATCAGAACATATTTTTTATCAAGCATAGCATTATGGATACTGCAATGCAGAGTTCATGGCTAGCTTTCAAAAGGTAAAGGTGACTTATTTCCTCAACCTTCTTTCACTTTTTCCTAGTCAATTTAGAAACGTAATTTGCTCTTGAGATAGTAATAAATCACTGACTTAAACCATAACATAAAAACAAATATTTTACTCCTTTATGTTATATGGGTAAGCTTGATTTTATTTTATGCACCCATCCCACCAGGCTGATGATAAATTTAGTGTCAAGAGGGGCCAAGGTACTGGGGTCTTACCTACCAACAGAATCTTGTGAGTGAGTCATGGGGCAGGTGAGATTCTGATCGTGTGTCAACAACCCACCTTGGTCCCTCTCTGTCTCTGATCTACAGCTTCCTCTGGTGGCTCTGTGCTGCTTCTGTAACAAGCTCCTCAAGTGGTCAGCCACCACTCAATGCAATTAGGCCAATTTTGTCAGCTAACTGGTTGTTACGTTCCTAGTCCCCACAGAGATGGGGAGACAGGGGACCTAACCTTCCACATGATGGACATTCATGGGAATGGTTAGAGTGGCCTTTGTTTTCAAAGAATATATATCTATATTTTTATATATATATATATAGATAGATAGATCTATATAGATCTATATAGATCTATCTATATATATATCTCAAGAGACAGAGGAAGGATTTATAATAGTATTTAGGATTTTTTTATTTTTCTTTCTTTTTTTTTCTTTTTTTTTTCTTTTTTTTGAGAGAGAAGAGAGAACCTGAGCAGAGGGGGAGGGGCAGAAGGAAAGGGAGAGAAAGAATCTTGAGCAGGACAGTCAGTGTGGAGTCCTAAATGGGGCTCAATCTCACAGCCATGAGATCATCACCTGAGTCTAAATCAAGATTCAGATGCTTAACCAACTAAACCCCACAGGCACGCCTAATAGTATTTGTTTTTTACTAAATGCTCTAAGTAAGGCATGTCAGGGACTTATTGTCAGTGTTGACTGAAGCAAAAGGCAATTTTTGGTGAGCTTTGGGCATTCCTAGACAGAAACTCATGGGGACTGGGTTTTCCCAGGGACTAGATCCTAGGCTGCTGGAATGTTCCCCAGAGATAGGTCAAGAAATAGTCTTTGTCAAAGTTGAATGGCTTTGGGATTCTGTGCTCCCAATAGATAAGCAAGTGAGGAGGTTGGTTGCTACTTGGATCTTATCCTTCTAGAGAAAAATAAAGGAAAGAAATAGGAGCAATTTAATTTCCCTGTAAATATGATTTGAACATTCTTACAAGCAAATGTTTCTTCCTGACATGCATAATTCTTTTCCCACCTTTATCATGGACACTACCAGAAACATTATTTCATCATTCCTCATTTCTAGATCCTGGACTTTCATCCCTCAAGGTCCCACACTTAAAAAGAAGTAGCCATGGCCTTTTGACGAAGATTTCCCTTAATTGCCAACATCTGAAAATGTCACCAGGCATTTTATTATATGAAGGCTTCCAGGTACTTATACTTAGCATAGTTTAGGTCACAAATTAACCATAATATTTCCCAAACTTGAAATTCAATTCTATTGGTCACAACTATGTCCATACTTCACCAAGGAATAGTAGCTGGCTTTTCACACCACCAATTTTGCATTTTATTTCGAGTAAAAATTAACTTATATCCTTTAAAAAAAAACCTGAAACTTTATAAAGCAAATATAAATTTTGAACAATCTGAATACTTCAATGAACATTACAAACAAAGGTAAACAAATTAACCAATCTTAATTTCTTCCCCTAGTAAAAAAAAAAAAAATGAAGTTGGCAATAATTTGTCCAATAAACATTTCATAAGCAGCATTTTGCAACTTTTGAAAAAATTTAAAAACTATGTAAAATGTATACTTAATACCGAGATTTTATAGATAAAATATTATGCAATTAATTTTTTAATTTTTATTTTATTTTACAGATTTTATTTATTTATTCATAAGAGATACAGAGAGAGAGGCAGAGACATAGACAGAGGGAGAAAGAGGCTTCTTGCAGGGAGCCTGTTGTGGGACTCAATCTCAGGACCCCAGGGTAACGCCCTCAACTGAAGGCACATGCTCAATTGCTGAGCCACCCAAGCGTCCCAAAATATTATGCAATTTAATATCAGGGTTTATAATAGGAGAATCCTAATTAATTCCTTGATAAAGAGAAAAACAACTAAGAATTAATTTTTAATTCATTATAAGGAAGATGCTGATTATACTAGAACACTATTGTAATAATAAAATTGTGAAAAAGTAGTGAAGATACACTATACTAATCATCATGTCATTGAGAGCCAGAGGAATTTATAAAAGTTTCTACTCTTGTAATTAATTCCTACAATTATAATTCCTATAATTATAATTTAAAAACCATCTTTATTCACAGAGCTTGAGACTCTGACGTAAAGTTCAAATTCATAAGATATATGAATATAGTTAAAACATCAATATTAAATGAGAAATAAACTGAACTTACAGATTTTGCTATCATACAGAGAGCTGTAAGGGCATCATTCCCACTCTTACAACAAAAGAAAAGGCTGGAAAATGAAAATTAGAAAGTTTTTCTTTAAGTTTTCAGGTAACTATGGTCACAAAGCAAAAATTTAATTCGACAGCTGGGCTGCAACAAAAATCTACAGACAGAAACAGATCCTGAGCATCTAAGCATTTGCTTGTTTGAAGATGTGTGTGTGTGTGGGGGGGGGGGGTATACAAGAATATGAGCACATAGATACATGTATGTAAATCTGAACACTATATAAGCTGGTAAAAGACTTAACTTGTGTTGTAGTCAGAATAATGCATTCTGCCAAAGATGTCTATGTTATAATCCCTGAAACCTATGAATATATTTGTAATATATTATACTACATTATAAAACGAACTTTTCAGATATATTCAAGGTTATAGATCTTTAAGTAGGGAAGTTATCCTGAATTATCTAGGTAGACTCAATCTAATCACATAACCCTTAAAAGCAGAATACATTTCCTGGGTGGAGGTAAGAGATATGTGGCAGAAGAAATCAGAGAGTCCAAGCATGGGAATGATCCCACATGTTACTGCTGGCTCAGAGATGTCAAACTATTAAATAAATACTGCAGAGATACTTCCAGGAGCTGAAGGTGTCCCACAGCTAACCCTCTAAAGGGAAACAGGGACTTCAGGCCTAGTGCCACAGGAACTAGAGTCTGTAAATACATAGATGAGTTTGGCAGCTGATTATCTTCCAGAGCTTCCATACAGGAGTTCAGGGGCTGACACCTCAATCTCAGTTTTGTGAGAACATCAGCTGAGAACCATCTGAGCCTCTCCACTCCCAAATTTCTGACCCTTGGAAATTATGAGATAATGAATTTGTGTTGTTTTTAGCTTCTTGGTTTATATTAACTTGTTACCACAGGGTTAGAAAGCTAGTAGAACCAGAAACTTATGAATTGAACCAGAAACCATAATTTATGAAAGATGAGGTAGTGGGTTAGTGTGACAGTGTGAGGCTCTAGAAGGTTGTAGTTTTGGAGGTGAAGGTTAGATATTTTTCGAGGTTTTATTGTAGAAACCTCACCACGTGGTCACTGAGAAAATCTGAGAAATTTGGTAACACTCCCTCTGTGGAACTGACTAGGAGTAGGGAAACTGCAGGCACTGGTGAAACACCATGCAGCCATATCCACTTTCAAGGCACAGCAAAAGCTTTATTATGCAGAGGAAGATCATCCATCCCTGTAGATTAAAGGAACTGAAGAGAAAGGCCTGCAGCTGGAGGAGGCGACCAACACCACAACAGCAGCACCAAACTTCTCCATACCCCAAACTATTTAATCACCATGAAGAAAGGAGAGCTTCCTTCCTACTGGGGTAAGGACACCAAAAGTATAATCCAAGAGGACTGGTAAAAATGAACTGCGGCTGGAGATGGTGAACAGGTGAAAAAAAGGAGAAACCTTAGCACTGAGGAAGGGAAAAGATTACATGCATACCCCAGCACTATACCTGGAAAAGGAGCAGGTACATTTATGGAAGCCCACAACCCTGGATACATTTATGGAAGCCCACAACCCTGGACTCAGGTTTTCAGCCTCCTTAAGACTGAAGTTTAATTAGAATATTAGAGAATCCCTCCTCCCATACCTCCAGATATCACACAAATGTTGAATAGAGTAGTGGAGAAATACATAGATAGAAGACCTGCAGACCACACACTCCATCTGGGGCGTTATAAAAAGTGATGATACAAATTCAAAGAACCAACACCTGCTCTCTATGGAGGAATTGAAGCTTCGTGAACTTGAGTATTAGCATAACAACAACTAACTTTGAAACTACCCAACTTCTAACTAGGCAAACAAATCAACACAAGAAAGACCTAACAGAATGAAAATCATACTCATCTCCAAGCAAAAACAAAAGGGGGATCATCTCAGTATCCATAGTCTATAATCATGCTCACCTTTCAATAAATAATTGTAAGGCATGCCAAAAAGCAAGGGGACAAAGGAGATGACGATATAAGATTCTTGTTGAACTATTTGGGTGCAAATTTAAAAATAACAGTAATATGTTAAAGACTCTAACACAAAGGGTAGACAACGTGTGAGGTCACAGATAATTTCAGCAGAAACTTGGAACCTGTAAGAAATAATTAAATGGTAATACTAGACACTAAAAACTTGAAGATGGTAGGTCAGTGGAAAGCATCTCATATCCCTTGTGTCAGAAATGTCTTTTTGACATTTCCTGTAGGATATATGTTTTCATTTATTTATGAATGTTTATTTCCCCTTAACCTTTGAAGAATGATTTTACTGGGTATAGAATTTTAGATTGATAGGTTTTCCTTTCAGCACATTAAAGAGGTTACTCCCCTGTAACCTGTACTGTTACATGTACTTTTAACCTTTAAACAAAGTGAATTGAACTGGATGGATCCCTTACATGCAGATTTTTTACAATATAGGACTATAAATGTATTCTCTCTTCCTTATAAGTTTCTTTATAATATTTTCTTTTGGGGGTCCCTGGGTGTCTCAGTCAGTTAAGCATCTGCCTTTGGCTCAGGTCATGATCTCAGGGTCCTGGGATCCCTGTGTTGGGACCCCTGCTCAGCGAAAAGCCTGCTTCTCCTCTCCTTCTGCCCCTCCCCTTACTTGTGCTCTCTCTCTCTGTCTCTGTCAAATAAATTAATAAAATCTTTAACAAAAGTAAAATAAATAAATTGATGGACAATGGTAGAAACCAAATTTCTTATTGTTAGGAAGTGAAGTAATATATAAGCAATGGCAGGAAGGCTAGAATAAAGCCAGTGGTACTATATCAGAGTCAGAAAAATTAGCATGAACAACAGATATATATATGTATACATATATATATATATATAATATGATGCAGAAAAATTATAGATATATGTTGTATAGTTGGATAGTTGAGTGAGTATACATATATATATGTATATATACATATATATGTATATAAATATAATGTTATCTCTGCTTATAAATAGGGCCTAAAGGGGGATCTCTGGGTGGCGCAGAGGTTTGGCGCCTGCCTTTGGCCCAGGGCGCGATCCTGGAGACCCGGGATCAAATCCCACGTCGGGCTCCTGGTGCATGGGGCCTGCTTCTCCCTTTGCCTGTGTCTCTGCCTCTCTCTCTATCTCTCTGTGACTATCATAAATAAATAAAAAAATTTTAAAAAAAATAGGGCCTAAAGGTAATGACACCATAGTAGGAATAAATGCACCCAACATACAGACCCTGGCCTCTAAATGTCATTCTCCAAAAAAAGTAATCAGTACTCCTTGAAGAACTGGTTTATTTTAGGTCTGGAGCAGAAGAAATATGAGATGAATTCAGAATATATTTTAAAGCCAGAAAACAAGGAAGCATTCAATAAACAAAGTGATGGATATACATCAAAGGAAAAAACGATCATTCAGAAAAGTCTCCCAATGGAAAAACTGAAATGGTATAAAAAGGAAGAAAAAAAATCAATGTAATGTTGGCTTATAATACTAAGTCAGGGCTAGTTTGGATTAAACAACCAAAGAGTAATATATGATATTTATGAATATATTTTGATATGAATAAACAACTGATAGACTAATCAGTTTCCTTGAATGTGAACTGAATCTAGTGACTCATTCCCAAGGAATTAAAAAAATATATGGAAATGGAAAAAATAGTGGCTTTACAGTGGAAGAACCTGCATATGCCACCTTAACCTCTATTAAAGGTGAATATTTTCAGTAATAAATCATATTGATATGTTTCCCTGATATGATATGATGTGATGGAAAGGACACTTCACCTATGTGTTATTCTCCCACAAACCCATAATCCAGTATAATCATGAGCAAATATCATACAGAGTAACCTGAAGGGCACATTCATTTTAATACCTGACCAGTGTTCCTGAAAACTTTCAAGATCTGATCAACAAGGGAAGGCTGAGAACCATCCACAGGTCAGAAGATGTAAGGAAACATACTGACGAGACGTAATTGTGTGGTGTCCAGCCCAGAACTAAGGAAAACAAAATTAATGGAAAAACTTGTGAAATCAAAATGGTGAGTTATTGATATTTTGAACAAAAGTACTATGGTTTTATGAGGTGTTAGCACTATGGGAGTTGGGTAAATGGTACCCTCTACCATCTTTATATCTCTTCTGTAGAGCTATGTATTCAAAAAAATACATATTTTTAAAAGGATTTGACCAAAAGAACAAAGGTCTCAGAATGTTAATAAACATGCATGTGAAAAACAAGTTTATACTCACTGATAATCTATACCAAGAAAATATTGCAGTTTGTCCATGTATCTTCTAAGGAAAATATTCACTTTTTTTGTTGAGTTGTTTTTCTTTAGAGGATAGACAGATACATAGATACATAAAGAGAGAGAGACAGAAGCACACACACACACACACACACACACATAGAACTAATTGTGTATATTGCTATGGCTTCTAATAGTATTAAATTACTCTTCCCATAATATTTTTCTTCATTTCCATATCACATGGAATTTGGCACATAGAAGTATGAGGCTTATTAAACATTAGCATCACATGCTATTCATTCTGATATATGTGTGATGTTTTCCTATGAGATTATGCACAAAGCAGAATATAAATCTAACTAGCAGCTAAAACTTTAAAACATCTATAAGAAGGCATGGCAACAACCAGCAGTAACTTTAGGCCAAAGATTTTTTATGTAATACCAAGAGTATGATCCATTAAAACATTAAGAACCCATTGGAATTTATCACAGTTGAATACTCTTTTGCTTCAAGAGAGATTTCTAAGAAAATTTAAAAGACAAGACACAGACTGAAAGAAAATACTGTATATCATGTACCTGATAAAGGGCTTTCATACAGAATACGCAACAATTATTGATACACAGTAATAAAAAAAACAAGACTAATAAGAAAATGGACAAACTTAACAGCTCTTTATCAGAGTAGTTGTAAATATGGAAAATAAAATAAAAAGTTACTCATCATTAGTCCATATGGAAATATAAATTAAAGTTGTAAATTACCAGTACATATCTATCGGAAGGATAACATTACAAAGAAAGTTCAAATCAAGTGAAGATGTGGTGTAAGGGGAACTCTCTTATACCGCTGAAAGTCACGTAAAAAACAGCACTTGGGAAAATAGTTTGTCATTTTGTTAAAAAGTTAGATGTGTATCTCACATACACTCCAGACTTTCCACTCCAAGATATTTACCTAAGAGAAAAGAAAACATATGTCTAAACAGGTACCTAAGCAAGATTGTTCATGGAGTTTTTATTAATAGATAAAATACATAGAAACTAACTCAAAGTCCATTGCAAGTGAACGCATGAACAAATGCATTATATTCACAGAATGAAATACGACTCAGCAGTAAAAAGGATGAGCTCATGAATGCATGCTATAATATGGATAAATCTCAAAATAAGTATACTGAGTAGGAACTCTAGAAAGTGCAATTTACTTCATAATGACAGGTAAGATTAAGGGCTGCAGAGAAGAGGAATGAGAGTGAAAAAGAAAACTGAGTGATGATAAAGTAATTCCAATTGCTAATGAAACCCTTTAGGGATTACATAAGTGTGATAAACTTTTAGAGATAGGAAATATATTCATTATCCTGAATGTTTATGATGATTTCAGAGTTGTATGCATACTTAGAAAGTTTCAATCACATGTAATTAATTTAATTTTCTATGGAATAGTTTGCCAATTATTTTATTTTACAAGGTTTTATATTCACAAAGTAATTGACAGTTGTTTTAATTCTATCTTCCTACTTAGATAAGCATGGTTAAAAAAACAAATCAAAACAAAACAAAACAAACAGAATTCATTTCTGCTTACCAATTCATTCTATTGCCATTTGATAAGCCGGTCACATAGATGAATACTAGATGAGTTGATGTTAAGACGCATTCTAGGATTCAGTACTGGGAAGAACATATAGTTATGAAGGAATTTGAGTTTTGTAGAGAAACCAAAGGTAGAAATCATGAGCAAGAACCTAGTAAATAAATGTAGTTCTCTCTTGAGTGATGGAAAATAGAATCATGGAGGACAATTTAGTCACAACCACATTTTAGGGGTGTGGAATAAGGTGTCTCCACTGATGTCACATTGATCACAAGAGAGCTGAGGGTGAAACCCAAGGACTTAGAATGCCCAGTTGTGGATTATTTCTATCACACTATATCACATATGAAAAATAGCTCACAATATGGCAATGACATCAAAGAATTGCTAAAAGCTACACAGAGGTAAATGCATATCCTGTCAGGAAGGCAAGGAATCTGATATTCTATCACGAAGAGGCTTTGATATTTGAGACCATCTATATAGGATTTCATGTTCCTGAAAATGTCAGAGCAGAATTTCAGCAGGTATGGACTAAATCTGAAAGGCTGTATCTTGGAGAAATTTTCAGGTAACGGAATAATATTAGAATTCGTTCAGAACAGTAGTTAAATGTGCCGTTCACTTATCTATCTGAAAATTTGTGAAATACACGTTCATTAAGTCACTTTTACTTAAAAATTTCTTGTCCTAATTGATCATATTGCACATATGATCTACCTAGGACTTTAAACCTGCGGCCCAGTGGCCCTGGTCATTTTCTGAGTCAAAGTAGGTATTCAAGTAAGAAGCAACTGGGAGTTATATGGCAAGTAGGACTATATGGCCATCATTTATTAAATCAAAAGACACACCAATGTAGTGAGGGCCCAAAGATGGGTTACGACAGGATATTGAGGTTTAAGGCCACAAAATATATTCAATGAATTTTAGCTTTTCAATTCCCACATTGAACTTTGATATTGTTCTTTGAAATTTATATTTAGAGAAAATGGAAAAACATTTATTGAACACTTATTGAGTGCAATCCATTACACAAATTAGTATAAATCTCTAAATTACCGGCATATGGAGAGAAAAAATTGAAAACACACAAGTTTTGCTAATTGTTATAGGTTATCCTGGTTTGACAAGTTAGATAGTTATTAAAAAAACAAAAACAAAACTGAAAGAGAAAAACAATATATCTCAGTGGAAGACTTTTATAACTTTTATAAATTCGTCTCACATACTTTACTGAACCACCTTGTTCACGTACTAGGCTGCTTTCCCTCAGGAAATATAAGGTTAAATACAATATTTTCTGCATTGCAGGCAGGCATAATTTTAAAGATGTTTTACACTTTACATCTGGTTTTTGATTAAAATAAATCAGTTATATACAAACAGTGACTAAAAAAAAAAAAAACAGTGACTGACTTCGTATTTTTTTTCCTGTATTGATCATGCTTTAAAAGAGAAACAACTCTTTCAATAGTAATGTATTTTAGATAACTTTCTTTTATTGAACACCTTCTACCTCTAAAAGGTCAACTCTTAACATTTTAGAAATTATTATTTACTGAAGACATTTGAAACTAATTACTTCAACTTCTCTATCATTTATTTTGGGATTTAGTATTAGAAGTATTTCCTACTTTGGCAGAAATTAGAGCATCAAAGTATTATCTGAAAATTAAGGAGACAGAGAAATTTTCACTATGAATCTCCCTTTTACCAATTAGAGTGATCATTTTGAACTTTTCCATGGAAATAGAACTTAAAAATCGCATCTTGTGAAGACAATTAAAAAACTCTAGAATATTCACCACATTTAAGAATTGAAAGGCATCTTTAGATAATTTCACACCTTGCAAGTACGACTTTCTTTTTCATTTGAAATAGGATCTGAATTTAATTAGATAAGTATATACCCAGACTCTCCAGGGCAGTCAATTTATTTAAAAGAAATTAGGTAACCGAGACTCAAAATGTATTTGCCAGGAATGTGCATTGTGTGTCATTTAAATATACAAATTTAAGAATTGGAAGGAACTAGATAAATTTAAAAAAAGAAACCAAGTAAGAGTGACCTTATTTTAGAAAAATCAGTTACAATTATATGTTAAAAGATTTTGTCATAATAGATAATAACTTCCTCAACTTATAATGAAAAGTTATTTTTTAAAAGATTTTATTTATTTATTCATGAGAGACACAGAGAGAAGAAGCAGAGACACAGGCAGAGGGAGAAGCAGGCTCCATGCAGGGAGCCCAACATGGGACTCGATTCTGGGTCTCCAGGATCATGTCCTGGGCTGAAGGCAGCCAAACCACTGAGCCACCCAGGGATCCCAATAATGAAAAGTTAAAAGAAATCTGTATTCTAAAATACTGTCAATACGAAACTAATTTATATATAAACAATCATATAAAATTATATAGCAATTTATAAATAATTATAACTTTATACACAATTATAAAAATAAGTAGAAATATAATTATAATCTAATAATTATATACGTTTCTTTATAAAAATGATGCATGGTTTGCTTGATGCCATTCTTTCATCATTCATCAATTATTTATTGCCTCTACATGTTGAACAAAGCATAGGATGATGGAGAGACACCAAAAATATAAGGCATAGTTCTTGTACTCAAAGACGTTATAGTCTAAAAGGATGCACAGACTCTTTTATTTGATGTTTTTGCCTTTTGAGTTTTCTCCTACCATCAATTTAGTTGGTTATTCCTTTCTTATCAAAACTCTTTCATCACATTCTCCTTCTGGCTGCACTGAGTATAAACCTTTGTTCCTGCCACTACAAGACACCAACTGTAACTGGTTCTCAGTGTCCTGGCGCCTTCTGAGTTCACCCTCACTCTGCTGTAGTCATCATTGCCTTCACATCATCAAAAGGGACACACAGTTCCAGACTCCCAGTACTAACCACACACCATTTCTCTGATCTTTGTTGCATTCAGAAAGAGCTTCTAAAAAATAAAATATTGGGATTTATTACATTTTTTCATATCATATTATACTGAAGTATTTTCACTGAATTACTCTTGAGTATAGTGAATCAGTGGTCCCACACATGGTCTTCTTCTCATGATTATTGTTTCATCTACAAACCATGGATTACCTTGGACCTATTTCTTGAGAAAATGGGTCAGAGTGTCTCTCATTGTTTACTATTATTTATTCACCACACGTTTCATATCTGTGCTTATTTCAAAAGAGTTATTCTTTATACTTATAGTTTTGGGGCTTTTTTTTTTTTTTGTCCATATGGCATTCTCACTTTAAACTTACAATATTAAATGAAAACGTAATGTTGTGCTTCTATTTTGAAATACATTTGCTAATTTGTTTTTATTCTAAATGTGAATTTTCTTTCAGGTTCTGTTTTTTATGCTTTATTAAACAAGAAATACATTGTGTCACACTGCATCTCAAAGCCTGTTAAGAGGTCAGTTCCAGACTTCAGGGCTGCAAATAAAGACAATGTACTACAGACTTCCACAGATGCAAAAGAAACTTTAAACAATGTACATAAAGAAATAAAAATAAATTCCAAAACGCCAAAAAAAAATTGCTTTTATAAACTCCAACTTTGGGGTGCATCAGTGGCTCAGTAGTTGAGCATCTGCCTTTTGGCTCAGATCGTGACCCCAGGGTCCTGAGATGGAGACAACCATGGGGTTCCCTACATGGAGCCTGCTTCTCCCTCTGCTTATGCCTCTGCCTCTATTTATGTGTATCTCAGGAATAAAAACATAAAATCTTAAAATATATATAAAAATTAAAAAAAAAACCTTCAGCTTTGACAAAACTAAATGTGAGAGCAAAATACATTGTAGGGAGTTTTAAAGAGGATTCTCTTACCAAACATCCAAAGCCATATCAAGTTGTTTGCAGTGGAAAACAAGGGGGGGTTAAGTCATATATTCTCATATATATAAGGGAAACTTTCATAATGAGGCAAATCAAAACCACTTGAGAATTATAAATGTGTTGTAAAGGTATTGCCATATTATTGCATTATAATACAAACAGTTAAAAATGAAAGTACCAATTGACAATGTAAATATTCCTAAAACTAAATATAAAAAATTATTAAAATTTAAAATTTTCAAATGTAATGAAAAGTGTCAAAAGTATAAAAGATATATGCATACATTTAAAATTACTAGAAATTGGGATCCCTGGGTGGCGTAGTGGTTTGGCACCTGCCTTTGGCTCAGGGCGCGATCCTGGAGACTCGGAATCGAATCCCACGTCGGGCTCCCGGTGCATGGAGCCTGCTTCTCCCTCTGCCTGTGTCTCTGCCTCTCTCTCTCTCTCCCTCTCTCTGTGACTATCATAAATAAATAAAAATTAAAAAAAAAAATAAAATAAAATTACTAGAAATTAAAAATGTGTACTTGTCAAAATATATTAATAGAGGAAACAACAAAGAAACCCATAAAAACCAAACTTTGAATAAAATATAGACCATAGGCATGCATACCTCATTTTATCCCATTTTACTTTATTGCACCTCACAGATATTGCTTTATTTTTTTTATATAAATTGAGATCTATTGGCATCATTTTACCAATAGCACTTGCTCACTTTGTGTATGTGCCAAATATTGGTAATTCTCAAAATATTTCAAACTTTTTCATTATTACTATATTGGTTATAGTGATCTTTGATCATTGATTATGACTCATTAAAAGCTCAGATGATGGTTAGCACTTTTTAGCAGTAAACTCTTTTTAATTAAGGTATGTGCATTGTTATTTTTAGATGTGTGCTCCACACTTAATAGACTAAAACATAGTACAAAACATAGTTTCTATAAGCACCGGAAAACCAAAAAATTATCTGACTCACTTTACTGCTATAGTCACTTGCAGTGGTCTGGAACTGAAGAACAAAATATATCAGTTTAACTAGAGATTTGTTAAATCTTACAGCTTAAATTCTCCTATTACAATGGCAAAAACATGATTCTTATATTTGATCAAACAAAAATATCTACTTAGATTTGTGTAAAAAGTGTATATCTGAAAATGAAACAAACAAAATGTTGGGCTATTAAAAATAAAACTTCATATTGAAATGTTTTTTAACATCCAGGAATTAAAAATCAAGGAAAAAGAACATTAAATATTTCAGCAAGCATCACTATGTTTTGTCACAATGAAGAATCTATAAAAAATGAGGAATCATGGATTTTTATACTCTAATAGAACTCTTAAAACTATTTCCCCTAAGACAACAAGTGAAAAAAAGTCAAAACATTTTTTTTTCCCTCTTTGGATGATAAAATTAGTAAAATGTAAATGAGGTTTTCATAGAAGATTTTACATATATAACAGTATAGTATATATTCAATGACTACTACTGTTTAAAGTGCTGTGGAAGTTCATGCATGGAATGGTTAAGCGATTTGGCCTGGTCACACAGCCAACATGGGTGAGTGCTGTAATTTGAGACCAGGCTTCAGAATTTGTGTTCTTGTAATCACTACTTTTGCTATTAGAAAAACTGTCACATTGAGGCACCTGGTGGCTCAGTCAGTTGAGTATCCAACTCTTAATTTCAGCTCAGAGTGTGATCTCACTCTGTGAGATCAAGCCCAAGTAGGACTCCTCACTAAGTGGAGAGTACACTTGAGTTTCTCTCCTTCTCCCTCTGCCCCTCCCCCTGCTCAGTCTCTCAAACAAACAAATAAATCTTTAAACAAAAAGAAAAACTACCACATTAACAAATACTACAAATAATCTATTTTAAACAGACCTCAGTAACTGTAACTCAGTCAAAGTAACTTTAAAATCACAGTGGAATATGAAAACCTCCAATCACTGAAGGGTTATTCATAGTTCCGAAGGGCTTGATTGATTTATTTTTATTCTTTTTTAACTCTTCTTAATTTTCTTCAATTTACTAAATGATTTTCTTTAATGAAGTGCATGAATGAAGTGAGAAGACAAAAGTCCCATGTACTTGCATTATTCACCATGTGTTACTCCAATGGGTTGTAGTGAGTCTTTACAGCACTCTCCTGTCCCTATCACCACCAACAAGTCTTTTGCATAAATGTCAGCAAACTACATAATATATAAGGACTGTTTCTCTTCCAGGTGTGTTTAGATGTGTTTAAAATATATATAAATATGTACCTGTGTATTTAAACCCATACATATATGTATGCACATGTATGTATTATATACACTTTTTGTAAATTGTTCTCTACAGCCATAATTTCCCAGGATTATATCATATTTTATCATATACCTGTCAAAGACAACAGCAGACACCAGTTAGATCAGTACAGATTTTATTCAGTAACTACTGATGGTGGGGAAAGAGCTAAATTCATTCTGATTAGTGCAGAAATGAGTGCTTTAAAGGTAGAATAACAGAAGGGGATGGGGCAAGACTTGTGCAGAGTCGAGAGAAACTTTACAGAAAGTGAGGAGGGGAGGGTTGGCCCACATGACACCCACATGGGCTTGTTGACTGTCACCACTTGACGTTAAGCTCCTACCCTACCAAAGGTTTGGGGTTATAGGTGAATTTTAAAAGGATTTATAAATTTACATGATTTGTTAACATAGAATTAACTTGATTCTTTGCAGACATGGATTGGATACAACACACAAACAATGCCTACCTCTCAACTGAAAGTGATATTAGACTTAATATTCCGTCCTTTTTTGTTACTCATAGATTTTCCTATACAGATGAGTCAATAACATAGCTAACTATAACTTTTTTAGACAGAACACTATTTTCATAGGGGGGGCTCCTCGAAAAGGATTTGGGTAGCAGTTGAAATAGTAAAAATGCAAGGATAAAACTTTTATCAACTACTGCAAAATTAAAACAAATACTGTAATAAAACACCTGCAGCCCGCAAAACATCATCTAAGAGACTATACTGTAGATTAATACAGAATCACTATATTCTCCTACAATTCTACTCGTATTTTGATTAATGCTCTCAGTAACCTGAATATAGAAATTTAACCCCATAAAGAATTTGAGTTGCTCTCTTTAACTCATATTATTAAATACTGTGCCATCAAAGCAATGTAACATAAAGAAAACTACAACTTAACCAAGAGTGTACATTTATGTTGAAAAGGTCACTACCGCTCATTAAATGGAATGTTTAAGGACTGTGACATAAGCAAAACATTCAAAATCCGAACCACTGCACTAGTCTTAGTGCTGGCGCTGCTGTGAGTTCAGAATCAAGGTGTGAACAGGTAATGTTGATTCACCGAACAGGGATCTAAATAGAAATTTCAAAATGCTTGGTTAGTGCTCTTATAAAGAGTATTGTCTATTTCACCATAAAAATATTAAACTGGAAAATGAAGCCAAAATATATAAGGCATTTTGCCAAGCACATATTTCATGATTACATTATTTTTACTTTTGTTAGATCTCTAGAAACTGTCCATTTTACAGTTTCATTTGGCTTGTGTGGATTAAGACGAGTTCCTGCTGCATGTTGCTAGAGGACCATTTTCCCCCTCAATCAGAGCTTTCATCAGTCTTAACAATTGATTTTTGCAAAGTCAATTAGATAGATCAAGCAGTTAATAAAACTTTTTTTTTCTGAGCAAGAGACAAAACAGTCACAGCAACATTCTATCATCCAATATTCTATTTTTATTGGAGATAGAAATATAGCTGTTCTGTACTCTTGCTACCCACTTATTCCCTTAGAAATATGTCACAATGAGTGATATTTTGCCTTTCATCTTATAAAACCTTTCAATCCGTATTAATACTGGCACAGTCCTGAGATGAGCTCTATTTACATTTCAACTATTTTTAGAACTAGGTTGTTGCTTAATATTCAACGTTTGGTTATTCATATCTTTGGTTATTTTAAAATATCACTCATTCCATGTCCTCACTATCTAGGACAAAGCAATGCAGATAGAAATTGCTAAATGTGGTATTTTGAAATGACTGAATAAATGAATCATCAATCAATCAATCAATTCAAAGAGTCTGGTTAAAAAATGACACAATATGGTGTATGATCTATGGTAAGCTAATTTTAGGTCTATAGTAATTGAAAGGATGAGATTTCTCCTATCTAATCTTTTTAAGGTGCTTTTATTCTAGATCTGTCCCTGTTGTTAATATTTTCTCTAATATCCTGCCAGAAAACCTTGCTAACTCATTGCCCTATTGTCTTTAGTACTAGATAATACCTTTTCGATATGTCCGGTACACCGCAGGTAAATTAGCTCTCATACAAAGATACCACACCTTTCAAATCTTAACTATTCCCTCCGGTTATATGATAAATTATTGACCATAACACATAACATATTTTGCAGAAGTCCCCACCAACCACCCTGGCCTCAACTGTAATGACTTCAAAACAGAACTTCTACCTAAGGCACAGTGGCTTTGTTCCCATTAATACCACCCAGTGGGTGCCTCTTTGCTTAGGCTAATATCAGCATGGACATTCTTCCCTATGTTTTGAAATAAATGGCCAACAGAGCTTGTATGAGTGATTATAAATGATATAACTTCAATTTTCCTCTCTTTGATTGCATACATTGAATGGTAATTGGTAAATTCCCAGGGAAATGACAACTAAACATCAAGTATCAATGATAATTGATAAATTCCCAGGGAAATGATAACTTATTTTTTTCCCCAGAAAACTACATGTCCCATGCTAAAAGGAAAACACACACACACACACACACACACACACACAACAAAAACAAAAATGGAGAAAACCAAAACTATACAATCATTCATCCAATATAGAGTCTTTGGGTGTCTATTGTGTGCCAGGAAAACTGATAGAAGACCAGTGGAAGACATAGGTTCCTATTTTGATGGAACTTGCTTTTACTGTGGACATAAGGATGAGGAGGTGTAGGAAATAAAAACAAACAGGCAAACCGATAAATCAACAACATAATTGTAAATATTATATATTTGCTTATATCTGACTTGCTTTTTATGAGAAAATCTGGGAATAAGTGGGAAAACAAATGCAAAAAAAAAAAAAAAAAGAAAAGAAAAAGAAAAAGCCCACCATTGGTGAGATCAAACATGAACTACTTCTGAAATACTAAACTCAGAGCTGATAAGGCTGAGGGGACTTGCTTTGGAGCAAAATTTAAAGGGATTCAAATAAAACCTCAGTAATCCAGACAATCATTTTTATGCAATATTTTAAAACATAAACAAAAAATTAATGTCTAATATCCATAATAGACTATAGAAATGTTGTAAAGAAAAGCTGTTGTCATATGAGCCTGTGTTTTTGTTGAAAGGGAACAGTGCACTGTGATCACACATGGTTCCCTGCTGCCCCACTCCACCCTATTGCTTCTTAAAAAAAAAAAAAAAAGATTTTATTTATTTATTCCTGAGAGACACACAGAGAGAGGCAGAGACATAGGTGGAGGGAGAAGCAGGATCCTCGCAGGGAGCCCCATGCAGGACTCGATCCCAGGGCCCTGAGATCATGACCTGAACCAAAGGCAGATGCTCAAGTGCTGAGCCACCCAGGTACCCCTATGCCATCGCTTTATGAGGCCTGATGATGGCATGGTAACAGATTGGGCAGCAAAGGGATTTAAATATAATGCTAATTTTTAGTTGTAGAGATTTTATTAGCTTTTCTGCAGGTTCAAGACTTGGGAGGGTATTTTGATAAGCACATATGGCAATGCATATTTTCTTTTGCCTCTGGCTCCAGTCTGGCTCAGCAGCTCACTGGAGCATCAGGTGTGAGGTGGAGGGTCAAAAGGAAGAAGACAGAGGTACCGGTGCTGGGACAGGAAGTCACTGTTACGAAGTTAGGGGAATTTTACTCTGCAAATTTCCGTGTACATTTGGAGGGTAAAGGTGAAATGCGTTTCACTGGGGAGTGTGGCTAATCAGTTGGCAATCAGCATCGTTCTGTCCTTTTATTTTGTTTGCATGTTAAGACAGTAGCAACAGGTTGTCAGTTCAGAATGTAATAGGTTTTGTTATATCTGCTGTTATCTTTGACCCAAATTCCAGTGTATATGCAATTGCGTCTAATAGGCTGAAGCATAACTCATCTTTCTGAAAGATATTGCGTCTAGTTATAACTAGTTCATGTGATTCGTTTTTTATTTTCATTCATGTGATTCTTTAAGATCATTACATTAGTTTAATACTATATCCTCAGAGAGCTTTAAGTATTTTGTATATTTATATCTTTGCTTTCTAGAACAAAACGTGTTACTCTGAATACATAAAATGTTGCATCGTCTAAATTTATAAAGACGAAATGTGGTATTATTCAGCACTGAGTTTGACCATTCTTCGAGTTTTTTTCAATCCAGGAGTCTCAGTGTTCTTACTCAACAATACATCTGAAGTAACCTCATTACATAAATGTGTTGAATTACAAACAGCAGATCAAGGAATTATACCGCTTAAGACAGTCACTTAATTGGCTAAGAACACTGAGGACAGAAATGGAGATTTAAATATACTCTCCATTCTATAAAACATGATGCTGGATATCTCCATTTTGATTTCATTTGATAAACTGTCACCTATGAAAATTAAACTGTAACCTTATTCACCTCCATCATAGAGAAAGCAGATGTTTAAACTTTCCCATCCTGACATAAGGATATGGGGAGTCACACAATTCGAAATCTAATTAGTGTTTAATAAGCCATTTGAAATGATGTCATTCAACTCTTACAAATTAATCCTGCTCTTTCAACACCTGCTGGTATTTTGCAACAGTAATTATTTCATGACAAAAAGAGGCCTGAACCAGTCCACATTAACATAAGCATCTCTTCTGACTACTCCACGCATTTCTCTCTGAAAGATGTTTAATAACCTCCTCCTGGCTTAAGTGGAGAGAAACTGCAACAGACATAATGAGGCTTGCTCTGAATGGAAGACCGTTTCCTATTCTAAAATACAATTTCAAAAGGTCAAAGAGAGAAAAAGACCTTCCCCAACCTATTGAGGATCTTTCAGAGACTCCTTAACGAAGCACTTGTCTATTCATTTTTCAAAAAAACAATACTTGCATGGATGGCATAATAGACAAGGAAATTTCATATAAAAGTACTCTCAGTAAAAGTGGAAATCTCAAAATGAAGTAGTATATCTTTTTTAAAAAATAAATTAAAAAGTAATATAACTGAAGCTGTCAAATTATTGTAAAATCTTCCCTAAACCAGTGTTTAATATCTCTGCATAATTGGCTGCTTTGGTTTAGTTTAAATTCAACTTAAATGTTATCGTTTCATGATTAGTAGTTTTAGTTATAAAATTATCAGTAGAAAAAAAAAGAAGAAGAAAAAAGAGATAGAGAGAGAATAATACTTATTTCACAAAATTTCTGGGATTAGTCACGGTTATGAATGTGAGAATTTCTCCCACATACTAGTCATTAATAGATGCTTGTGATTATCTTCCTTGTGTCCACTACTATCCTAGAAATCCCAGGAAGTTCTAGACTGAAGACAAACATTAGGGCCACTCAAAGTCCATGAACTTCCTCTACGCAACAACTACACTTTTATTGGAAATAGGATTCTTAACAGATAGATTGTTAATTGTAAGACTTAAAATATTACATTTCTATTGGAATAACTCTAATTCATATTATTTCAAGTAAAGAGGAATGTGTGGTCACATCACTCAACTCATTTAATTTGACTGTTTTTCTTGCTCTAGCCCCATATTCAACTGTCTTCATCCAAAAGAAATAATTCTTTATTCAAAAGAAATTGACTCTTAAAAAAAAAAAAAGAAATTGACTCTTTACTTGAAATATTATGTTTCTGGTAAGTATTCCTTTTCTTACTCATATAGAGGGAGGCCTATCTTATAGTTCACCATCCTCATAAATGAATAAATAAAAAGGAAAAAGGTAACTTTTCTAAAGTTTTTGCTATAAACATTAAACCTTGGCAAAATTTGTTTCAGGCTTCAATGTTAAATTGGAAGTATTTGTAGGGATGCCTGGGTGGCCCAGCGGTTGAGCATCTACGCCTTCTGCGCAGGGCATGACCCCGGGGCCCTGGGATCCAGTCCCATGTCGGGCTCCCCGCAGGGAGCCTGCTTCTCCCTCTGCCTGTGTCTCTGCCTCTCTCTCTTGTCTCACGAATAAATAAACAGATCTTTGGGGAAGAAAAAGGAAAGTATTTGTATAAGCAGTCAAATGGCAGACGACTTCCTTGTATAAGTAAAATGAGGACATTGACCATCTGTGTGTGTCTCTGCATGTGTGTGTTGTCTAGACTTTTGAGGAGATATAATAGAAACTGTTATCTGCCCATCCAATGTCAAATTCTCCCCATGTTTTATTCTCAGGACTTTGATTTTGTTAAGTACAGGAACACACCTGGCCTCCTGTGAAGCTAAGAGTGGTGAATAAGCAACAATTCACGGAATGGCCCTACGCAAAGGACACAGATCTTTAAAAGGTCTTTTCCACAGGTCTTTACTCCTTTGTGAGCCACTAGGCGATGTAGGAGGAGGTGCTGACTTGCAACCATGAGACAAAGAGTGACAAAATCTAGATCCTAAAGTTGGTCATAAAATATATATATATATATGAGCTTGGGATTGTGACACCTCTGTGGGGTTGTCTTATCAGGTGGGCACAGTCTGCAGCTCTCTCTCCTCCCTTTGGTCGGACTTCTTGTCCATGTGAGAAAAATAAAATCTTGATTTTTGTTATCCTACTGGAAGTAGTATTCCTAGTACTTGGAGCTGCATTCAGTCCCTCTGACAGAAGGCACTAGAGAAATAATACCCATTATACCTACAACGGCTTTTTAAAAGGAATTTTCTTAGTTCTAGAAATATTTGTTAAAGCTCAAAATTGTAATACCAAAGACTAGCTTGAGTCCATCTGTAAGAAAAGACTAAATAAAGAGCAGAGAGAGAAAGAGTTCTTTTCAGAAGATTGTTACATTCCAGAAAAAACTCTGCTGCTCCCATTTCCAAGCCAAGTGAGGGAGGTTTAAGGGAAACTTGAAAAAAGTGAGGTTTTCCATCACTATGAAAACAGACAACAGCTGCCTCTCCCAACACAAATTAGTTTATGTTTCTGTGTCTGTGCTGTTCATCTTCATTCTACCAAATATTACTTTGTTTTGGTGACCACAAGCAGGCTAAATCACTTAAACAGCAAAACCTTGTCTTGTTATTTAAGGTAGTGATGTCTTTTTTTTTTTTTTTTTTTTTTTATGTCTTCCCTGTTGTCTACACATCTAAGGGATTTTCTTCCTCTTTCACCCAATTGAAATCCACCCTTCTCTACTTTTCAGTTCCCAGTGTTTGGGTCCCATAGTTTCTGAACCTCTGCATGTCTTCTCATCTTAAAATTCTATTGCTGAATATCTATTACATTCTTCAAAGAAATTACAGAGAATTTTGGGAAGACTGATCATTTTCAAAGTGTATAATAGATCTTCTCAATGAAAAGGAGTGTTCTACAACTAAATTTAAGGTATGCATTTTATGCTTTTACTTACTAGTTTTCGAATCTTACACCATTCATGTTATTAACTCATATCCCCATCCAATGTCAGATTAAACCATAATTGTTCTCTGTTTGGGTGCTCAGGAAGTAAAAAGCTCTGAGTTTCTATAGTTGTGGTTTTATTTTTGTTACTCAATGAGGGTTTTTTTGGTTGTTGTTGTTAAAATAATCTTTCTTTTAATCTATGCACAGCCTACACCTAAGAAGTGGGGAGTTATAGTCCAACCTCAATGACGCAAAATTTATTTAGAATTCTTTTGCATAACAGATTTGTCTATTCTCCCACATTTAACTTATCTATTTTCTATTCTTCCACATTTATTATTATTTATTTATTTATTATTTATTATTTCTAAATGTACTTTGTTCTATCATTCCATGCACAGATAAATATTTCATATTTTATAATCAAATACTATTTATTTATTTTGTTGCTCAAATGGTCCATCTTTGGCCGTTTGGAACCATTTGGTCCCTGTATCCCTCTGACTCATCCCAATCACAATGTTTGTTGTTTGTTTTATGGCACTTTTTCACTCGCTGGCCCTATAAGGTGCACCAAGCCTTATAGTATGTGCTTTTTGCCATGGCCCTAGATTCAGTCATTTTTCCATGGGATCCTGTTAGTTTATTGTCAGGATATAATATAGTTGCATATTAACACATATATGTGGACATATTTATGAATGTTTCTATATGTAGTCATCTATATTTTTATTAAGCAAAATACAGCTCATTCTGATATCTCCAACTCTAACCCAGTAGCACATGGATCATTCCAGCCTCTTCCCTTTTGCTCATCTGTAATTTCCAGTTACAGCAAAGAGACACCTAGTTTGCGCCGTCCACCAAACATTTACTTAATAGTTTAAAACTAGTGTGCTCCTATAGTGGGTTCACAAGTGTTAATCCATAATTCTATAGGAAACCATTTTATCTATTAAAGCAAGTGTTTTGTTTTGTTTTTAGGTAGGCTCTACATCCAGCATGGAGCCCAATGTAGAACTTGAACTCAGAACCCTGAGACCAACACTTGGACACCTAACAGACCCAGCCACTGGATCACCTCCTAAAGTACAGTGCTTATGTGCAAGGTTCTGTTGCCTCTAGTCCTACAGACCCCATTAATTTCCAAAGTGATTTAGGTCACCATCATTTCCCCCCATCCCCTTGAGTAAGATTCCTTCTTATATTTCTAATACAGTTAGATTCTTATGTCATGGTCTTACATTTCAATGTGTTATGCCTGGACCTCTTAAATTATTCTATCCCCTGACATCAAGATCCATTCTTTGTTCTGTAAATTCTATGGATTTTCATAAACATGTGGTGCCATGAGCCAACTTTAACAATGCCATTCATTTTCCTCCTGTGCTTCTCCTATCCAACCTTCATACTTCCATCCTGGAAACATCTGAGTTTTGAATAGATGTGTAAAGCTGACCAAAGACATGTTGCTGTTTCTCAGTCTTAAGAAGGAAGTGTCTTGTCTCTTTCCGATAAGGATGATATTAGCTACCATTTTTTTGAGATGTTCTTTATGAAGTTGAGCGCCTCTTCTTAGTTTGCTAAGTGTTTTTTTTTTTTTTTTCATTTGTGGAATCCATAATCAATTTTGTCAAACATCTGCAGATGCTTTTTCCACATCAATTTATTTTAACCTGTTGATGTAGTGGGTTGCGGCACTGACGGACTTTCCAAAGTTGAAATAGCCTTGCATATCCTGTTTGGTTGTTGTGCATAATACTTCGTCTACATTGTTGGATCTGAGTTGCTAATATTATGTTGAGGATTTCTGCTCTATGGCCTCTGCAGTTTTCCTCTTTTATGATGTCTTTATCTGGTTTTGGAACTAGAGTAGCACTGGCCTTTTTAAAGAATGAGCCAGGAAGTATTCATTCTGCTTCTATTTTCTGGAAAAGAATGTAGCAAATTGAAACCAAACAGATCCTTACTGATTCTTGCCTCCTTGATCTAGCATTACTGCAAGAGAGGTGTTGAAGTATCCGGTGGTATATTTATCTTTCTCTTCTTATAGTTCTTCCAATTTTTACCTCCCCTATTCTGATGATCTACTGTTAAAGACACAAGTATTTAGGATTTTTTTTTTTTGAGAAATAACCCTTTTATCATCACTCAATTCCTCTCATTACTCCTGAAAATTTTTCATGTTCTAAAATCTATTTTATGGAAATTAATGTAGTTGTTCCTGCTTCATTTTAGTGAATGCTAATATGATATATTTCCCCATCATTTTACTTAATCTATCCTAATTTTTATAAATAAAGAGGATTTTTAATAGGCAACATATGTGGCAGCCCAGGTGGCTCAGCAGTTTAGTGCCGCCCTCAGCCCAGGATGTGATCCTGGAGACCCGGGATCAAGTCCCACATTGGGCTCCCTGCATGGAGCCTGCTTCTCCCTCTGCCTGTGTCTCTGCCTTTCTCTCTGTGTGTCTCTCATGAATAAATAAATTAAATCTTAAAAAAATAATAATAGGCAACATATAACTTGGTCTTGAGTGTTATTCACACTGAAAATTGCTGTTCTTTTAATTGATTATAGATTATTCACATATGAAGTTGATTATGGATGTTGAATTAATATCTATTCCATTTGTAATTTTTTTATTCATTTTATGTGTTTATGTTCCTCCTTTTTTTGCTTTCTGTTTTTAACTGATTATTTTCATATAGTTATACTTCTGTACCTCCTCTTTTAGCATCTCCATTACACTTCTTTTTAATTTTCTTTTTAGTCACTGCCTTCAAGTTTGAAATATGCATTTCTAAATATGAGAAAAATCTGCACTTTTCTTTCACATTTGAAGGATAATTCCACTGTACACAGAATTCTACAGCAGTGTGTTTATGCTCCTCTTATCACTTTAAGCATGTCACTGTACCCCCTTTTGTTTGCATGGTTTCTGATGAGAAAGTGCTATAATCTATAAATCTTATAATTGTTCCTTTCTGGGCAAGTATTTGTTTTCCCTTTCATCTTTGTCGGTTTTCTCTTTGTCTTTGGTTTTCAGAAGTCTGAATACAGTTTTTGAGTGGAGTTAATATTTTTCCTGCTTGGTTTTCTCTGATCTTCCTAGATTTAAACAGAATTCTATGTGTTCTTTTTCACATTTAGTCTTCAAAGAATATACACATGTCTACAAAATTATTTAATTCTGATTTAAATATATATCTTTAATGATGAATATTGTTGATTTGATGATATTAATGCTATAAAAAGTTGAATGTCTAATTGATATCAGATGGAGTTATACATATTTTTCATTTATTGATGGAAATATCACAATTTTTTTAAGTTGGGGTTATATCAGCTTCATGGTCATTCAGTATCAGGAAAGTAATATAAGGTACAGCAATATCTCCCTGTAGTTAAAGAAATTTTATGTCAATCCCTTATATTTTTAGTAGCAGCAGATTTCTTCAATAATAACAAACATCAGTACAAAATAATCTTATTTTTCATTCTGTGCTGTAACTAGGGAGATGGAATTTTCTCAATTTTTACCATACTATTAGTACCACACATAATAATTTAATGTGTTATTTCACATATATGGAACTACATTAGTAGAATTAATTCCACTATAGTGAAACTGCACTAAAATTTCAAAAAACGTTTCTTTTTTCTTTCAGTTTTATTGAATCTAATTGACCAAAAAAAAAAAAAAAAGTAATATATTTAAAGTGCACAGTGTATGAGGCACCTGAGTGGCTGAGTCAGTCAACCATCTGACTTCAGTTCAGGACATGATCTCAGGGTCCTGGGATAAACCACTCAAAGCTCCCTGATCAGTAGGGAGTCTGCTTCTCCCTCTGCCCCTACACCACTCTCTCTCTCTCAAATAAATAAATAAAATCTTTTAAAAAAATAAAGTGCACAATGTAATGATTTAATATATGTATACATCATGAAGATATTCTCACAATCAAGGTAATTAACACATTAATCACTTCCAATATTAACATCTTTTTTTTTTTTTTTTGGTTTGTCACTAAGTTCTATTCTTTTAGAACCTTTTAGTTTCAAGTGTAGTCAAGTATATGTACACTGTATATGAGATTCTCAGACTTTATCCATCTTATAACTGAAAGTGTTTGCACTTTAACCAACTTCTCCCCATTTTTCCCTTCCCCAGTCCCTGGAAATCACCATTCTACTCTCAGTAGATATGAGTTCACAATTTTTCCCCTCTGGCTTATTTCACTTAGCATAATGCCCTCCAGTTTATCTATGTTGTTGCAAATGACAGAATTTCCTTTTTTTTAAAAAAGTATACATAGCTAATATATTATTTGTGTGCATATACACCACATTTTCTTTATTCACTCATCAGTTCACATACGTCTAGGTTGTTTCCATACATTGGCTATTGTGATTAAAACAACAGCAAATATGGGAATAGGTATCTCTTTGAGATAATTCTTTTGCTTCCTTTGGATATACACCAGCAGTGGAATTGCTGGATCATTACTTCTATTTTTAATTTCTTGAGGAACTTTCATATTGTTTCCTGGTGGAAATACTAGCTTACTCTCCTAGCAGCTATGTACAAATGATCCCTTTTCTGCACCTCCTCATAAATATTTATTATTGTCTTTTTGAATATATATCCTAAAAGGTATGATGTGATACCTCATTGTGGTTTGGTTTGCATTTCCCTGATAATTATTGATGTTAATTGAGCACCTTTTCATACACCTGTTGGCCATTTGTACATCTTCTTTGGAAAAATGCCTATCAAGGTTCTTTACCCAGGTATCTGTTGGGTTGTTTGGATTTATTTTTGCTATTCAGTTGTATGAGTTACTTATATAATTTGGATATTAACCCCTTACAGAAATATGTGATTTGTAATATTTTCTCCCATTCCATAGCTTGTCTTTTCTTTTTGTTGGTGGTTTCTTTTGATGTGCAGAAGTTTCTTAGTTTGATGTAGCCTAATACATTAATTTTAGTGTTTACTGTCTTTTTTGCTTTTGATGTAATATCAAAAAAAAAAAAAATCATTAACTAGACCACTGTCAAAGAACTCACCCTCTATTTTTTTTCTAAGTGTTTATGTTTTTCGGTCTTTCATTCAAGGTTTTAATCAATTTTAATGTTTATTTATTTATTATAGTCAGAGAGAGAGAGAGAGAGGCAGAGACACAGGCAGAGGGAGAAGCAGGCTCCATGCAGGGAGCCCGATGTGGGATTCGATCCCGAGTCTCCAGGATCGCGCCCTGGGCCAAAGGCAGGCGCCAAACCACTTCGCCACCCAGGGATCCCGCTTTTAATCAATTTTTAGTTGATTTTAGTATATGGTATAACATAGGGCTCTAATTTCATTCTTTTGCATGTATGTATCCAGTTTCCCCAATACTATTTATTCGAGTTTATCCTTTCCTGACGGCATTCTTGTTGCCTTTGTTGAGAAATAATTGACCATATATACATGGGTTTATTTCTAGGCTATCTATGCTGTTCCATTGATCTATGTGTCTATTTTTGTTCTAATATCATAACCTTTTGCTTACTATAGCTTTATAGTATAATTTGAAATCAAGAAACATGATGTCTACTAATTTGTTATTCCTTCTCAATATTTCTTGTGCTATTTGAAGTGTTTTGTTGTTTACATACAGATTTTAGAATTTTTTTTTCTATTTCTGTAAAAAACACCATGGGAATTTTATACCAATTGTATTGAATCTGTAGGTTGTTCAGAGTAATATGGACATTTTAGCAATACTAATTCTTCCAATCCATAGACATGGAGTATCTTTACATTTATTTGTGTCTTCTTCATTTCTTCCATCAATGTCTTATAATTTTCAGTGTACGAGTTATCCACTTCTTTTGTTAAATGTATATTTAAGTGTTGTATTATTTATTATTATATATTATGCATTATATATATTCTTTATATTTTATCTGCAACTTTACTGAGTTCATTTATTAGTTTTAACATTTTTTTGATGGAGTCTTTAGTATCCAGTCATCTGCAAATAGAGATAGTTATAAAGCCTCCTTTCTAATTTGGATGTCTTTTATTTATTTTTCTTTCCTAATTGCTCTGACTGGGACTTCAGGTAATAATTTATATAAAAGTGGCAAGAGTGAACACCTTGTCATGTTCCATCTTAGTGGAAAAGGATTTCTACTTTTCACCTCTGCATATAATGCTAGCTGTGGTATTTTCATATATGGCCTTTACTATGTTGAGGTAGATTCCCTCTATATCCATATTGCTGACAGTTTTGGTCATGAAAGGATATGGAATGATATTAAATGATTCCTCTTAATCTACTGAGATAGTCATATGATTTTTATCTTCCATTCCGTTAATGTGGTGTATCACATTTATTCATTTGAATATGTTGAATCATTCTGACATCTTAAGAATAAATTCCATCCCATCTTGTAATGTATTTCCTGAATGTACTGTTCAATTAAGGTTGCTATTATTTTGCTGAGTATTTGTGCATCTATGTTCATCAGTGGTATCAGCCTATAGTTTTCTTCTCTCATACCATTTCTGTTTTTTTTTTTTTTTTTAGGATTTTATTTATTTATTCATGAGAAACACAGAGAGGAGAGATAGACAGAGACATAGGCAGAGAGAGAAGCAGGCTCTATGCAGGGAGCTTGACATGGGACTCTATCCCAGGTCTCCAGGGTCAGGCCCTGGGGTGAAGGCAGCGCTAAACCACTGAGCCACCCGGGCTACCTGTCTGTTTTTAATATTGGCATAATTCTGGCTTCATAAAATTAGTTTGAAAGTGTTCTATTTGTTGAAAGGATTTGAGAAATATATAAATTATTTCTTTAAGTGTTTTGTAGAATTCAGTGTTCAGCCATCTGCTCCTGGACTTTTCTTAGTTGGGAGGAATTTGATTACTAATTTAATCCTTTTGTGAGTAATTGGTCAGCTCAGATATTCTATTTTACTACAATTCAGTCCTTGTAGGTTGTCTGTGTTCAGGAACTTATCCATTTCTTTTTGGTAATCCAATTTGTTGGCATATGATGGTTCATAGTACCCTCTTATGATCCTTAGTATGTTGTGTTATAAGTTCTAATATCTTTTATTTCATTTATGATTTAATTTACTTGAATCCTGCCATTTTTATTCTTAGTTTAACTAAAGTTTGTCAGTTTTTTTTTTTTTCAAAAAAGTATCTCTTAGTTTCATTGATCTTTTCTATTGTCAAAATTTTTAGTCTTTGCTTCTTTTTCTTTTTTTCCTGCTCTGATCTTTGTTATTTCTTTCCTTCTACTAACTTTGGATTGGTTCTGTGAGATCTTATTTATTTCTCTCTTTTTTTTGGCATTTCTCATATCTCTTTGATATTTTTAATACTTTAAGTTTTTTAAATTTTATTTTAGAGGGAGAAAGAGAGACTGAGCAAGTGAATGCAGGAGCAGATGGAGAGGGGGAAGGCAGAGAATCTCAAGCAGACTCTATGCAGAGTGTGGAGCCTGATAAGGGGCTCAATCTCATGACCCTGAGATCATGACTTGAGCTAAAATAAGAACCAGACGCTTAACTGACTGAACCACCCAGGTACCCCAATATTTTCTATCTTTGTTAAAATATTATTTAGTTCATACATTGGTGAGCAATTTATGACCATTATTTTGAACTCTGTATCAGGTAAAAATCATGTATCTCCATTTCATTAAGGTCAGTGTCTGGAGATTTACCTTGTTCTGTTGCTTAGAACATAGTTCCTTGTTTCTTCATTTTTCTTCATTCTTGCATTGCTTTGCGCGCATTAGATAAAACAGCCACCTCTCCCAGCCTTGACAGACTGATCTCACATAGGAGGTAAACCTCTTCAATCATCTTGACTTGAGCTCCTATTTGCCATTCAAATTTCTGTGTTTTCCCAAGGTGCCATCTTTGTTTTTAGTGGCTCCCAATAAATGAGGGCATGTCAACATGTCAGTGTCTCAATGGCACATTCAGCTGTTCAGGCTTCCAAAAGACTACTGATTGCTTTCCCCTTCAGCTCCCTGAGGGAGTCTAATGAGAAGCCCAGCCTGCAGGCATGAGCTGGGAAAGTCAGGATGTTAGATTTGAAATATAGCCCCTCCCTCTTAGGGAGAACTTGGGAGTTAGGTGTTTTTGCCTACTCCCTATTTGCCGAGGTAGGGGAACTCTGTGGCAGTGTTTGTGCATCAAAGTTGCCACCTTGTTGTTTTGTGTCCCTTGGGATTCATAAATGCTGAGTCCCATCAGTCGTCAGTGCTGAGAGATTTCAGAACCAGTCTCTCTACTGACAGCCATCATAGTTGAGGTGGTAAATGTTTGAACAATCTCCTTTCTGGGTAAAGCTGGAAATCTGATTTTACTGTGGAGTGAGCCATGGAAGATGGGAAGGATTTGCTGACCAGCTCTTTGGGCTCCCTAAAAGGTCCTGATCAGCAATCACATTCAAGATAAATAGAAGCAAGACCCTCAGGCTGCAGGAGAGATTTTATGAAGTCAAATAACCTTCAAGGAGAAACTGGAAGATACACATTTTTATCTGCTCCCTCTGTCTTGAGCTCAGAGGGGATACCTACAGGAAGTATTTGCACACATGTTTAAAAACAACTCTTTTGTTGTTTAATATGATCCTATAGAAGTCATAAATGACAATTCCCATTGGCTATCAGAACTAAATGATATGGAGGCTCATCTCTCAGATAATAGCTATAGAAGTTAGTATGCTAGATGTGTGGACAAGCTCCTTTTAGGGAACAGCTGGAGACTCAATTTTATTGTAGGAGAGAGCCAGAGAGAAAATTTGGGGAAGTGCCCACCAGTTCTGTTGGCCTCCCAGGAATATCGCATCAGAACCTAAATGCAGGCTGCTTAGAAGCCAGACCCTCAGGCTGTAGCTAGTAAAGTATACAGTCAAACTCCTCCCAGGAGAATCTGGGAAGGGAGCAATTTTGTCTGTTTGTTTTACCCTGAGTCCAGAGGTATTGCTGTAGGGAAATACTTGCATATCTGTTTAACAACTGTTTTTTGTTTGTTTGTTTGTTTGTTTGTTTGTTTGCTATAGTTCTGTGGGACTGATATAAACAAACCTTATTGGTTCTCAGAGCTAGGGAAACTTAGGGTCCCATCTCTCAGGTGGCAGCTCTTGGAGTGCTACAGGTATGGACAAATTCCTTCCAGAGAGGAGCTGGAAACAGGGAGAACACAGTTGTCCTTCTTGGATAGGTGTAAATTTATCTTCCTACTTATATATAAGTAAGCCCATCTATCCATCTTTGTCAAAAAAATTATACTCAAAAACTTAACTCTCGTCATTCTGAGGATGAAAGATGGGTGATAGGTGAATGTTTATTGAGTACAGTTTTAAGTTTGATGTATTATATTTCAATGTTATTAAGCATCAGTTCATAGTGTTTGTCCTATACATCTCATTTTCTCTGAATGGTTTACTAGTATTTTGCCACTTTTCCTATTGACTTTATTACTGAATATGAAGATTTCTTTATAAAATTAGTCATCTTATTGTTTTTTTTCATTTTATTGCTTTATCAGTTATTGTCACTTATATTTTGACTTTGCTTTGGTTTATATGTGTGCTATGTGTTTTTCTTCACTTCTATGTTATCCATCTGGTCTGCCTGACTCTGCACCATAAAGCTGGACTCAGTCATAAGAGTTCTCTTGCCAGTTGGCTTACTGTGTTCATCCAATGGAAGAAGATTGAGAATAGGAAGAGACTTGGTGTTCTTCTATGAGAGTCTCTGTGCTCTGTCTTGGGCAATAACTATTCCATTTTATCACTTCTCTCTTTATGTTCTCAGCTTCCAAGACTAAATAAAATATTTAAAATATTTCCTTGCTATTGAGACATGTAGCCATGTGAATGGCAACTAATTTCATTAGAACCTGAATGCCTTAACCTTTTTTACTTTTCTTTTAAATTCCAAAGCAATCCCTTTATTTAAGCCTCCGTATTTAAACTATCTTGATGAATCTGGTCTCTACAGACATTCACTACATTTTTTGTTTGTGTGCTATCAAGGTGCTTGCTTGTACTTTCCACATGTTTGAAATACAAACCAAATACATCTCACTGCTTTGGTTCAAGCCACCGTTTTGCCTGGAACACACTACTGGGTGGTCTTTCTATTCCTAGCTCTGTTCCTTTCCAAGTGGACTCACATGTACATGGAATCTCACTATCACAAGAAGGCATGAATGCTGGCTTCCCAATGAGCTGGTGGGGCCTTCAGTGTGAAAACATGAATAATTACATGTACATATTTTTTTCCTGCAAATGGACAAATTTTTATCACACTTTAATTAAATTTTTTAATTTTTGCCCACTTACAGGAGATAAGCAGTTTTATAGAAAAGACCATGTCTTGTTTCCAGGGTTTTCTTCCAAATATTTGACACATGGTAGATATTAATAAATATTTGATATATAAATGCAGTAAACTGTTTTTTCCAGTATCTTCTCCTATGCCTTCCTTCTCAAGTCAAATACAAACAGCATATAAAACAGTATGCTAGGAATATCAACTTTTTTGTACAATTTACTGGGTTGGAATTGATGCATAAATGAGTTTACTTTTTTTTAAGAAAATCACTTTGTCAATCATTTTGTGCTTGCTTTAACACAGCAACATTTTTGTTTCTCTTTCTGTTGTCCTTATATAACTTTCTAGTCTTTTTCTCATATTTGCATTTCTGACTTTGTGAGGAAATTACCTACTTCAGCTGTACCTACAAGCTAAGAAGCATAGTCTTTATGAAGAAGTGATGGTACTCAACTGAGCAGGAATGATCTATGGGCTCAAGCATCAGACTTTGTTCCGAGATTATTGTTCTTATTTTTCAGATGGGGCAAGATATCTTGTTGTTGTCAATGGAAAAATAAAATAAGGAGTCAGTTATCAAAGAATTTCAATTCCTGCCTTCTGGTAAAAAGGAAAGGAGTTCTGTGTGTGTGTGTGTGTGTGTGTGTGTGTGCGCGCGCGCGTGATGATTGTAAAGAGACTGGTAAAGGCTTCCAGGTTCAACTTTTAAATTATTAATTTGAACAGACCCTTTGTAGCCTGCAGCAGTTTTTCCTTACTGCCACTGAATTTTACAGAGCTCTTAAATATGTAAATTTATTTTTAAAGATATGATAATGCCTCTGGCAATATTGGAGAATACAGATTTCTTTGTCCTAGTCCAGAATCAGATACTTCCACAACTTCCACAAGGATGAGGATTTACTACCTTCACTTAAGACTCAACCAGTGGAGCACTTGGGTGACTCAGTTGGTTAAGCATCTGCCTTCATCTCCAATCATGTTCTCAAGGTGTTGGGACAGAGCCTTGTGTGGGGCTCCCTGCTTAATGAGGATTCTGCTTCTCTCTCCCTCTATCCCACCATTTGTGCTCTCTCTTTCTCTCAAATAAATAAATAAAATATTTTTAAAAAGATTAATTCAAAGTTATCTTGTGAAGAGTCAATCATTTTAGATCAGAAGCTTAATTATTACATCAGATTTTTCAGTTAGCTTGTATCTAGTAGAAATTTTCAAAACCTGCTCAAAATGCTGGTTAAAATGGCATCAGCATAATGAAATTCATGGCATATAAACTGTGTGGGAGGGGTGGGCATTGTTCTTCCTGGCTGCTGGCTTTAGAAGCACAATATATTTTTTAAAATTGGACCTATTTTTCATAGGCAAGACTTCTCCTTTCCACCTTTTAGAAGCTCTACTACCCAGCTTGGATAATAGCTATGAAATGAAAATTGAGTGCAATACATTTTATTCCATTTCATCATATAAATTCCCATTTCCCAAAACAATCTCCTTTGGGCATCATAATGAGCAGTACCACTTGAAATCACTTAGGGAAGCTGACAGAAAAGAGCTTCAAGCTATTTCAAAAGCTCTTTTTTTCTTGATCAATTTTCAAAATATCTAGTAGTTTATACACACAGTAGATATTATTCCCCTAACAAATATATCCATAATTTTACATAATTTGTGAATGCCCACCTCTCTTCTGTCATGTTCTTTTTCCTCCTCAACTTGTAATAACCAATAACAAAGCTTATTTCAGCCTTTAAATATGATTTGACTTTAAAAGTGAATTAAATTTTATAAAGATAATTCAAACCCGTGAGAAATGCTAGGAGTTGTGTTTAAACTACGTATGGTCATCTACCAAAATTCTGGCAAAAGTCAGGCTCTCAACTCCACTGAATTTAGAGTTAAAGATTTGATGAAACACTTGCAAAGCATTAATATCATATTCTGCTTTATGAGTCTGAGGATGAAGTCTAACTTCCCCTGATCCCTTTGAGGCCAGGGTTCTGAGTTCTAGACTCCAACAATCAAGAATGATGGGGGCAGAAGTGAATCCACAGCCGTGTGACTGAGTTTGTACATTCTGTAAACTCAGTGGCAAGAAACATTCAGTTCATGAGCAGCTGAGGTGGAGTATTGGTAACACCCATGTGTTTGCAAAAATAGCACCATGACATGTTCTAGAGTTTTCTTGAGTTGCTTTATTCCTGATCAATGGCCGAATCTGAAATAATTGATGTATTTTAATGAATTTTTAAAAACTTCAATCATACTGTACATGTACAACAGAATGTACTACAAGAATTGGGATTAAAATAGACACTTTTTTTTCCTTTTTTAAAAGATTTTATTTGTTTTTTCAAGAGAGACACAGAAAGACAGGCAGAGACATAGGCAGAGGGAGAAACAGGCCCCTTAAGGAGAGTCTGATGCAGGACTCAATCCCAGGACTCTGGGACCACGCCCTGAGCCAAAGGCAGATGCTCAACTACTGAGCCACCCAGTCATCCCAAATTTTTTTTTTTCTTTATGCTTAGTGAGAGAGTTGACCACTTAACATTAACCCAAATCGTAACATGTGCTCGACTGGAGTGGGAGTTTGTGTTTAACAAAAAGAAACAAGTCTGTTTGCCTAGTAGACCTGAACTTTAAAGTTTGTGTATACACACAATTAATTATTAGAAGGACTGTGTGGCTTTCCCACAATGATGTTTAAAAAGGCCAGTATTTTGTACCAAGTAGTCAACATCCAGGAGAGTGAAGTGGAGGCCAGAGGACCAAATAGGGAAGCAAGGAGGAAGAGAATGCATTCTTCTTGCCCACGCAAGATTGATTTTTTTATGAACTAGAAGGCAGATAAGTGAGAAAAATAATGATCTCTGTCATTCTCCGGGAATGTACTATATAACCGTCCGGACATTGTAAGGCAAGTGAAAGGATGTTTAGTTATAGGACACTTTAGTACATATTTTACTTATATTTTGGGCATCATAATATTAATTTAAAAGAATTCCAAAAGCCAACAGTAAAAATAAATATTTTTAAAGGTTTTATTTGTTTAAGGTTTAAGCTGGATATATAATGCTTAAGCTGGATAGCATTAGTAGAATGTGTTATTTAGGGGGAGTAGGATTTCAAACAACCTATTCTATGGAATAGGGACTAAAATAATTCATGGTATTTATAAAAGAACAGGCAAATACAAAATTAATGTTTATATCCAAGAAGGTAGAGCTCACAGAAAAAAAGGGGACATATGAGAAATAAAATATCTGCACATAGGGAAGTTGATAGAAAATCATCAATTTTATATAGTTGCCACTTGAAAAGGAAGAACCCACTCATCCTCATGTCTGAACAGAAAGAACAGCATTTCCCTTTAGGCTCTCTGAATGGAACATAACTAGAGTGGGTCTTCTGGATGTTTAATCAACTTCAAACACTGAAGTGGGATTTAAGAAACTCAGATTGAACATTAAATAAAATTAATATTTAACATTTCTTCACACAAAACAGAAGAAACCAAGGCAAGGAGGAGCATTTATAAAAAAAAAAAAAAAAGATTAAAGACTAGATATTAGCTAGGAGACATAAAACACAATGTATAGTGTATTTCATACACACTGGACTGTATAAAAACCAATAGAAGACATGGCCAAGGTGGGGGGGGGTATTTTGTGTAGGCTTAGTTTTCTCTCTCTCTCTCTCTCTTTTTTCTAATCTATGACTTGTTTTACTAATCTTTAATTTGTAGACAATCCATCCACTAACAGAGAATTGACCATATTTATAAAAATGGATTACATTATTTTGAGTCTACAATAGGAACATGTTCATCAGGTAAATTAATAATAGAATTTGCTGGGTTTTTACATATTTTCACATATTAAAGATAGAAGTAACAATTTGGGTTTTAGAGCTAATTTCATTCTGTCACATATGAGGAATCAAAAACCTTATAAAGTTACATAGCTAACCAAATGCCAGAAGTCCCAGTCTACCACCTGAGTATCTTGGTCTTCTTTACATATGGACTTTTTGCTACCAATATTTCTATGTGTATATATATGTATATATATATATAGTACAATTTTACATAATGTATATATACACATTAGAGCAATTTTAAATTTATGGAAAAATTGGGAAAATAGATTGCATATATCCCACACATGTTTTCCCCTATTAATGTCCAATATTAGCATGGTAAATTTGTTAAAATTTATGAAGATCTAATTTGGTATTTCCTTCTTTTTTTGATGATGTTTTAAGTGGTTTTATTCTCTTTCAATTTCAAATTTCAATTTTTATTGCTGATATATAGGCAAGCAATTGAATTTTGTCTATTAAGGCTTTATTCTTTGAACAAGCTGTACTCACTTATTAGTTCCGGGGATGACTTGTAGATAATTTGGGAGTTTTTTTTTTTTTTAACTTGTAAAATATTACATGTGAAAATGATAGTTTTTGTTCTTCCTTTGCAATCTAATAACAAGCAACTATATTTAAGGAAAACCATAGCATAATTTTATTTTTATATTCTTTTATTTTTTTAAGAGGATGGATAGCAAAGATGTGGTCTATGTACAGTGGAATATTACTCAGCCATTATAAATGACAAATACCCACCATTTGCTTCGATGTGGATGGAACTGGAGGGTATTATGCTGAGTGAAGTCAATCGGAGAAGGACAAACATTATATGGTCTCATTCATTTGGGGAATATAAAAAATAGTGAAAGGGAATAAAGGGGAAAGGAGATAAAATGAGTGGGAAATATCAGAAAGGAAGACAAAACATGAGAGACTCCTAACTCTGGGAAACAAACAAGAGATAGTGGAAGGGGAGGTGGGTGGGGGATGGGGTGACTGGGTGATGGGCACTGAGAGGGGCACTTGACAGGATGAGCACTGGGTGTTATGCTATATGTTGGCAAATTGAACTCCAATTAAAAATTTATAAAAAATATTTTTTAAAAGATTTTATTTATTTATTTATTCATGAAAAACACAGGGAGAGAGGTAGAGACATGGGCAGAGGGAGATGCAAGCTCCTTGCAGGGAGCCTGATGTGGCACTCAATCCCAGGACCCTGAGATCACACCCTGAGCAGAAGGAAGACTCCCAACAGCTGAGCCATGCAGGCATCCCTGTAGCATAATTTAAAAAGAAAAAAAAAGTCTTTATAATGAGATCACCTATCAGCCACTTGATATTTTTAATTTTTATTTATTTTTATTTTTTTTAATATTTTATTTAATCATTCATGAACAACATAGAAAGAGAGGCAGAGACATAGGCAGAGGGAGAAGCAGGGCTTGATCCCAGGACCCTGGGATCATGACAATAGCCAAAGGCAGACGCTCAACCAGTTAGCCAACGAGGTGCCCCACAACATTTTTTTTTTATTTTTTATATCTAGTCTATTATTTGATAACTCTTAAACAGTTGCATAAATCTCTCTCATCCACTTTTGGTACTGTCTTCCTTTTACTTGTTTCTTGTTCCAGCTGTTGTTTGAATGACCAATCCCAGCAGAAGAGTGCTAGGAACTCTCTGCTACGTTTCCATGCATTTGTAACTGGAGTGATCGCGTGGGGAAAATATTTGATTAATAGGAGATAAGATTGGTGAATAAATTCTTCTCTGTTGTTTTATTTGTTTTTTTCTTCCACCATAGAAGACTTCAAGAAAACTTTAATGAGGCTTCTCTGGGAATGTGCTATGGAAACAAAAGTCAGTTGCCCAGAGTAGTGACTAGCTTGATGATACATTCCAAAATGGACCTTCACTTGTCCTGCCTCCATCTCTGCCTCTCTGCTGCTCCCTGGAAATGCAGCTTTCCATCATGGCCTCAGTATCTGCATTCTGGGCAACCTCATCTAAACTAAGTCAAGTCACAGGTGATAATTTTGCAAAAATAGAAGGGATTATCCCTGTGTATACACTAGGGATACCTACAGTCATCTGCTTCTTCCCAGACCCAAATTGCTGAACTAATCAAATATAAAGTTAGCACACAATATATTGATTAATCTGTGAGAAACATTGTCTCCTCAGCTCTAAAATCTAAGGAAAATTCAGGTGGCTTCAATGATCACATTTGTTATATAACTATACTTTTCATTGAATACACACATAAACACAAATAAAGTGTCTTCCTCCAAAATCGTGCTCATGAAGTGCCTTCTTCCATCTGAAAGCCTGTTTTGATTGGCAGAGCCTTTCAATTCCTTGTCGATGTGATCTTGGTAAGTCAAGGACATGGTCATACCTAGTTGAACACATAATGTCATCCATCTTATTTTGATAATAGAAACCTTACGGCCTTCACTCCCAGTTGAATAATCATTATTCTACTAACCCTAAAATGTGTGCAAGTTTCATTCATAACAGATTGCACATGTGGGTTTTGAGGTCACCATTATTCACATGGAGCAGTAAAATCTGGGCAGCCTCATCTTTTATATATATATATTTTAGCCTCATCTTTTATAGATCATACTCATACCTCCTGTTGTTTTGTGGAAATCTTAAAGATAAAAATTAACATTCATTATTCAAACCATAACTCAATGGACACAAATCAATATGGAGGAAGTTGTTATAAACCTACATGATCCCTGAATTATTTTTATATAGATATATGACTTATATCTTAATAAAAAGAGTTAGAATTAATAGTCTCAAAACACATCAGTTCATATTTTAGCATAATGCATTGTACTGTACTTTACAATCTTCATACATTTTAATGGATCAAATCTTCCTTAATTATTTAAACACATTATTTAAACATAGTTTCCTGCTATTCGATAGAATAGTATATTGGTTTTCTTCAATGCTAAGTGTAAGGTTTTATTTTCATATTGTAAAAGTGGACTCAACAGACAATTAGCTCTGCAACCTCATCAATTTCAGAAGGAATGTCACAATGTCAAATACATTTAAACCATAATACTTATTTTGGCAGATGTCATCCAATATTTAATTGGCTTTTATCCAACAAGTGCATAAAATATATAAAATCTATAAGTTATCTGAGAGTAAATGTATCAAATAATCCATCTTGGGGTTCACCAGGGAGTGATATTACTTGACAACATCTGTAGGCTTAATTCAGTTTCCTTGTATATGGTTTTGACTGCAATCACAATTTCAATCAGAAATTGTTAATTGCAATATTGAAAATTCAATATGCAAAATTTCAGTTTTTCAATCATCATTTTCAAATTGTTTAGGACAACCTCATATGATATCCTCAGAATGATACAATATCTTTAGTCCATTCTTTCTGTTTAGGAATCTGCTAATCTGTGTAGCTTGGTTTTTCAAAAGACTGATAAAACTTCCTATTGCAATTGATTGAAAATCTCCATTGATCAATGTGAAGCAAGATCTTTAGGGAAAATGTAACCTTAAACTACCTACCTGTTCCTAAATCTTTATTAATAGTAATTTCGGATAAATTGTATTTGTAGACAATTTTCTAACATAGTATATAGTGAAATATTTTCTCAGATATTCTGTTAATTATTATATTAAATATACATCATTAAAGAGTTGTTCCTTTAGACAGTTATTTCATCCTTCAAAGAATGTATGTTATGGAAATTTGATTTAGCACTATTTTATTGATGTACCTTGAAAAATCTTATACTAAAAAGCTCTATGATCTCTCTATTACAAAAATTTTAGCAATTATGTCAGAAACTTTTTCAGTATCATTGTTCCTGATAGTATGGTTTGCATATCAATATGATCCACAAAATCGGTCACTAGTTTGTCATTAAAGAAGGAAAGGAATCCAAAGCAGGCACTTAGGGCTTTTAATAAAAATTTTAGAAATTTAGGAAATATTTAGAAATTATTATAAAGTAGTTTTATGTTGGTTGTATCTAATAATAAAAATAGGACTTTTATATGTCTTATATTTTCACTTTCATTTCATTGTGCCTTACAAAATATCTACAATGATTGGAATCTTAAAAAAAAAATCATTTACTTTAGAAAGTTTAAAAGTACTGTTTCCCCACATGGTATTTTCCTCAGCAAAACTCATAGGAACTTATCAGAGAATGTTTCCTTGAAATAAAATGGCCAAATTGCTCTTTGTTTGATTCTTGCTTTATATTTGTTACTTATTTGTCTCTATATCATTAGAGTCTGAAGATCTTGTGATTTTTTCCCCTTTGCCTTCTCCACTAGAATTGCAATAATACTTATTGTAGGGATGTCATAAGTGCCAACTGAGATTATGAATAGAAATGGCTGGGCTTACTGTTGTAGCCTGGAAGATGTACCCAACTTATCAAGCTTATTGTTATTCATTCCTGCTGTTAGCTTCCAGAAGGCAGAGACAGTATTCAAATCCTCAATCACCAACTTGATCAGAGCACTGATCCTCCTAGGAGAGGTAATGATTCTTGACACGCAATCCTGGTTTACCATTGCTTGGTAGAATGGAAACCTGCAAAGTAAAGGTGGAGTTTGCTCACGGTTGCATCAATGCTAGTAAGCACGTTACCAGAGATCATGGACAGACCTGCACTAGGGATGGGACAAGAATCATAGCAGCAGGTCTTTGTAACTTTACACCCTGATGCTTCTTGCTTTTATTTCTACAGTGTTACATGCATACTTTATCAAGTTCAGCTTTCAGCGCACAACCCTGAAGAGAACAACAGAGAAAGTTACTAATTTTAAATCACTGAAACTACTCCAGCTAAAAAATATGTTCTTTTAACAAAAGTAATGTGCTTAAGCTGTCTTCTTTTTTTCTCTTGACTTTCCCCCTGACTTCTTTTGGATGAACCCCAACTAAGTACATTGTTCCTCTGTTCTTTTTGGTAGTCTAAAAATCTGTATTGATCGTTTTATATTAATATCTGGTGTGATAGCTGACATGAAAAGAAGCATGTATAAGAATAGAAAAGAAAAAAGGAAAAAAAAGAAAAAAGAAAAGAAAAGGAAAGAAAGAAAGAAAAGAAAAGAAAAGAAAAGAAAAGAAAAAAGAAAAGAAAGAAAAGAAACAAAAGAAGAAAGGAAAAAAAAGAAAGAAGAAAAGAAGAAAGAAAAAAGAAAAGAAAGAAAAGAAAAGAAAAGAAAAGAAAAAGAGAAGAGAAGAAAAGAAAGAAAGAAAAGAAAAGAAAAGAAAGAAAAGAAAAGAAAAAAAGAAAAGAAAAGAAAAGAAAAAAAAGAAAAGAAAAGAAAAGAAAAGAAAAGAAAAGAAAAGAAAAGAAAAGAAAAGAAAAGAAAAGAAAGAAAAGTATGTGGCAGAGAAGATCGGCAGTCAGGAAAATCAAGTTTCCTGAGAACTCTTTATCCTTTGGTTTGAGACTCCTATTTCTTGAGTTATGGAATTTATATTAAAAAGGAGGATTAAGTCATAAGAAAAACTCGGACACACGCAAATTGTTCTGATATTGTCTCTGAAACTGTATTGAACATGCGATTAGTGAAAGCTTCATTACAACATGGAGCCCTAAAATTAAGATCTAGACTCTGTGCTAAGAATATGAGGGCAAAACTAAAATGTAATCTATTCAAGTTTCTTGGGTGCACATAATAGCAATTAGACCTACTCCTTTGTTTGTGTTACTTGTTTGATTTATTTTAGCTAAAACTCACCTAAGGACTTCTTGAATATTTTCCTTTCCATTTTAAATTATTTTTAAAGTCAAAAATGACATACTGCCATTTAAGATAATTTAATTTGATTGTGGATTTATTTCAGCCTAACACTTTCTGGGGCGAGTATTTATCAATGAGTGACATTGTATTCTGTTCTTTTAATTTACTATATACTTTGCGCCTTTACTGTGTGTCGTACCTAAGTGACGCCCAATGATGCACACGATTGTGTAATCTCCTCCAATTTAGTGTGGGTTGCCCTGTGACTTGTTTCAAACTAACATTATATAGCAAAGGTGATGCCATAGAGCACACCTGTGATTGCATTTTTCAATTTAACTATGTCTTAGCTAAAAACAGACTCCTTCTCCCTGTCCATGCCCTATTCATGTTCTCTCACATGCTCTCTCTCAAATAAATAAGTAAAATCTTTTTTAAAAAATTCATTGTATGTACATACCACCTTTTGGTTATCTATTCATCTGTCAATGGACATTGGCCTAACTCCACATTTAGTTAGTGTCAATAATACTCCTCTGGACATGGGTGTACAGATACCAAAAGGGGTGTACAGACCCTTTTTTTTTCAGTTATTTTGAGTATGTACTCAGAAGTGGAATTGCTGGATCATATAGTTATTCTAATTTTAGTATTTTGAGGAGCTGTCAACTGTTTTCCACAATGGCTGCACCACTTTGCATCCCCACCAACAGTGCATAAGTATTCTGTTTTCTCCACATTTTCACCAACATTTTTTTTTTTTTGGTACCTCTCTTACTGGGTGTAAGAAATTGAGTGATTACATTTTGAAAATTAATGTTTACAAACATTTGCTCACTCCTCATAAATTACCTATACTATTTGGTCTGTGTTCTTACTATGCTCCATTTAAAAATTGGTAAAATTCATTTCTCTTAACTAGAAATGCACGGATCGAGTTCTGCAATCCAAGCTCTTTGACCTGAAATCATATATTCTCTCCACTATTTTGTTATGTCACCAACCTCTACGTGTCACATAAGGGCCTGCGGAGTATCAATGATTTACTTAAGTGCAGTGTTTTCATTGTAATTTTAACTGATAACAAAGGCTGCAGCTTCAACAAAAGCACAGAAATTCATGATTGAATAGCATATACCATTTTTTAATGTTTTTTTTTGATGTTTCTCTCCACGTTTTGAATGCAGCCAGTCGGTTCTTTTCAACCGCCTTTCAGAGAAACATAGCAGGAAGCAAAACCACATCTTCAGTGCTCTGAGTAATAGCTTGACACGCTGCTTAAAAAGAATCCCAGCTGTGTCGTTTCATAAGTCATATGTTTGAAAGCTTCTGCTGATTTTTCTACATGTGGGGAATGGTTTTGCCTTATTTGCCACTCCAGCTTGCATGATTTCAAACATTCTGCTCAAAGAAAATTTCAAGCACTGAGCCCTTTTTAGAACTCAGGCACGCCAGCTCTGCATAGAAAGGAATGTCACTACCAGCAAGCATTTTCCTTGGACACGTTTGTCTTTCATGACACAATGTGCTCAACCCTTTTGTTCTTTGCTGGTCCTAGCCCCTTACGATCATTCAGCTCTGTGGTCTCTGAGGCATATTCCAGGGAACGATGGAGCTGCCATCACAAGCATGACTGTATGTCACAACACACTTACCTCTCTGCCTCTGAAACCACCTGACAGTGGCATTTGGCAGGGGTGCACCCCCACCAACGTAAAGGAAACAAAGAGCTGTGGTTTCAAAAGGAATTTCTGTTTTCTGAGGATCCACATTATTTGGTTGTAGAAATCTTTAACCCCCTCCATCCATTGATTTGTACTTAATAATAATAATAATAATAATAATAGTAATACAGAGCCAATACTGCTTTATTAAGCTTTTATAGTTTTCCATTTTATGCAATGTAATGATATAGTAGCAGGTTAAAAGTTGTTCAGTACAGGGAATCCCTGGGTGGCTCAGCGGTTTGGCACCTGCCTTCCACGCAGGGCATGATCCTGGAGCCCCGGGATGGAGTCCCACATCAGGCTCCCTGCATGGAGCCTGCTTCTCCCTCTGCTTGTGTCTCTGCCTCTCTCTCTCTGTCTCTCATGAATAAATAAATAAAATCTTTAAAAAAAAATTGTTCAGTGCAGAAGACTGCGTGTACCATGCTTTTCTACTTTCTGTCATTGCTTTAAGCTCTCCATGTGCCTTATTTCTTACCAGATTTAGCAGCAGAAAGCATTTCATATTAAATTCATTTTTCCAAAGAAACGTGAGAGTTTATTTATGATTTCAATATAATATCTAATCAATAGAAGAAAAATACATAGAGTTTGAATTAGAAAGTTAGTGTTGAAGGAAGTAACATGCGACAGTAAAAATTTAAACCCACTTATTTTCTTAGGGTATTCATGGGTAAAAATGACTGTCATGTGGAGATTCTGAAAACATACAAGTATGCACTTACTGAAAATTATTCTTGAAATATATTCATTTCAATTAATATTTTGATGTATGCGATATCTTAAAAACATATTCAAAAGTACAAAGTATATACAAAAATATTTAATTATATTTTTGAAGGTTAATGTAAGAAGATAAGAAACAACTTGGAAGAGACAGTTTCTTATTCTTCTTCACTTCCATGCGCACTTACCCTGATGCATTTTTGTCTTGCCATAGATGAAATTTAACAATGGATGTCACCCTGTGTCCACTAATGCAGATTTTTTTAATCTTTTTTTTTCCCAATAGCAAAATTATATTGACAAAATATTTACTGTCTGCCAAATGTGTACCTCATTTTCACACCCGCGCCCCCTGAGATGCTGACCTTCATCATGGCTTGCTGGATGTCTCATATCTCAGTCATGCCAAGTGCAAGGAACTCTGGTCTGAATACAACCCTCCCTCCTCCAGCTGCTACTTTCCCCAATGAAGTGTCACATTCCTTTGTTCTTTTTCATTATTCTTGACCACAACCATGAGTTCATCCTTGACTAATCACTGTCTTTCATCCTCCAAATCCAAAATGTTGTCATTTCTTTCATCAAAACACACCAGCTGCTGTACCTTCTGTGTCTGGTTTCCTCTGTGATCATGAGCGTCACTATGTCACCTGGAGTTCCACCTTCCTCCTAGCTAGTCTCCACTCACCACACGACACACAGTACTCTCAGCATAGCTGTAAGTATGATCCTGTTAAAACATAAATAGTCAACATGCCACTCTTTTTCCAAAACCCTGCAATGGTTTAACACTTAACTCAGAAGAGATGCCAATTCCTTAGAAAGCTTTAAGCCATGTGTCACCCAGACCCCATCACCTTCTGACCTTCTGTATTATTCTTCTAGCACCTCAGATCTTCTGGGTCATATTTCCTTCCTTGCTATTCCCAGAAAATGCCAGGCACACTTCTGTTGTATGGTCATTCCACGGGAAAGCTCTGTCTCCAGATGTTAACACAGCTTGCTTCGTCATCTACCCCAAGTTTTTGATCCGATGCCATCTTCTCTAGAAGGCCTACTATAATCACTTTATTTTTATTTATTTTTTGTATTTTTTATTTTTTTTATAATCACTTTATTTAAAATTTCAGTCAGACTTCTCCCCTCTTCGTCCCTGCTTTACACTCTTGCTTTCCAATTCCCTGGCACTCGTCTCCTTCAAATATACTATCTAGTTTTATGTATTTATTTATTTATTCTGTGTATTTATTTGCTTTATAGCTTGCTGTCCAGCTTCCCCTGTTAGAATGTAAACCACAAGAACCGAGTTCTCATCTTGTGTGAGAGCCCTTAGAAGTGTGCCTGTATAAAGCAGATGCTCTATCAACAATCACTTAATGAATATATCTATATGGTGTTTAGCAATGAGGACATGAATATATATTAAGGAAATTTAATAATACCTATTCACTCTTGTGAATAGTATTTTGAGGGAGAAAGTACTGACTTTCCAGTGAATTCATATTCTGGATAATCTTTTACCGTCTCCCAAGAGCAAACAGGGGATTTGGTTAAAAAAAAGAAAAAAAAAAAAAAAAAAGGATCCATCGTAGATTTTAGAGCAATTCACACTCACAAAATCAAGCTTTTATGAAGAAAGAGTGAATGGATGGAAGACACACTGTACTTGGAACAACTTCTCATAAGATTAATTTGGTATCTTGCCAGACATAAATACCTGCAAGGGAGATCTGAGATCCAAGCAGGAGATTGTGAAACTGTTGTGCATTGCAAGATCAAAGAGAGACATCTTGAGAAGACAGGGTCACACCCAGGTGGCGGGCTCACAAACCATGATCTTGGCTATAGATCTAGGAGTAGCTCCATATCCCTAAAGAATTGTCTACAGCCTTGTTGGCCTTGGTTCTGCCACCAGCACCATATAGCAAGAGACCCAGGAGGTTATGTCAATCTATGCATCAGGAAATGGATATACAGACCTCTGTCCTAGCTGTGGACTCTAAAATGATCTGTGAACCAGCTCAAACCCCACTCAGACATAGTCCAGAAGCCCCCGAAGCTCAGTCTTATCAGAAGAGGGAACCAGTAGGAGACATTGACAATTGAACACAGAGAGACCCAGAGAGTCTTGTATGTGGCTCCAGCTCCTACCAGTCACTGTCCAAAACTGTCCCTATTGAAACAGTGACCAGGTAGGAGAAACTCCTGTGTCCCCAGAAATCCTAGAAAGTCCCTATATATGGCTTTAGCCCCTTATAGCTAGTCTGCTATCAGTTCTTTGGGTCTATCAGTTTTTGGATCCAGGGAGACACTCCCATTTGCAACCCCAGAGATTCTGAAAGAGTCTTATAGTTCCTTCCAACTGCAGTATATTTACAGCCTTGGTAGCAGAAAGATTCAGCATACAATACTTCTGGCTGCACCCTTGGGGATCCTGAAGAGCCCTATATTTGGCTACAACCTCATCACAGCTGAAGTTGGACATAAGAGTTACCATCCAAAGCATCCAGTAACAAACCCTTCAACCTACCCTTCTAGAAACCCTGAAACACTCTATGATCACCCCTGCCCCTCTCAGCCACAGTCCATGAGAAGTGCTGTTGGCCCAGAGGACCAGTCAGAGATATTGCCATCTGGATCCTTGGAGATCCTGAAAGGATATATATAACCCTAGCCCCTCCAGTCACTATCAGTCTACTTAGCCCAGGAACCTGGCTGGAGACACATCCACCCATTTCTTCAGAACCACATCTGTAGACCTCAATCTTCACTGTGCAATCTGAAACAGACCTGGAGCACAGTTCCAGTCTCTCTTAGTAACAATAAGGCCTGGTCCTGTTGATTCAGAAACCCACGCAACGCCCAGGCAGTAGCCCTCACAGGAACTGAATCGAAATCACACCTTCCATGAACCAGGTAAAAGGCCTGCTGCCTGAGGGCCCAACTGTGAACCTTAAAGTAAATATTTGTCCCAGCTCCACCCTACTGAAAAAGATACTGTAGACAGTCCTATACAACCAGGGACCAGACAGATCCATGCCCACCCAAGCCCATGACGAGTCAATCATGGACCCCACTATAGATCTAGTGACATCTTTTGTAACTGGCTCCAACCCGGTATGAGTGCAAGTCAAGAAGTAATCCTACCAGCCTGTGGAACAGATAAGAAAGACTTTACCTGCTGAAAGCAGTCTTGTAAAGACTAAAAAAATATTTGTTCTTTGAAATACACAGATTATAATACAAAGCTATATCATGAAAAATCAGTAAAATATGACACCATCAGAGGAAACTAATAAAGGTCCAATAACAGACCCCAAAGGAATACAAATCTATAATTTTCCTGATGAAAAATGGAAACATAAATTTCTTAAGTAAGCTCAGTGAAATGAAAGAGAACACAAGTAGACAACTATATGCAATAAGATAAATAATGGATGAATAAAATGAGAAGTTTAATAAAGAAATAAAAATCATAGAAAAAGCCAAGCAGAAAATCTGAAACTGAATAATATAATTACAGAAAAAAAAAAAACAATAAAGAGCTTCAAAAATCGATTTGATCACGCAGAAGAAAGTCAGTGGACTCAAAGATAGATCACATGAAATTAGCCAGTTAGAGAAACAAAAAGAAAAAACAATAATGAAAAAGAGTAAAGAAAGCTTGCATGAATTATGAGAGATCAAAATAACAAACATTAAATTAGCATCATGTGATTTCCAGAAAGATAAAAAAGCGAAAAGATGGGAGAAAGTTTATTTAAGTAAATAATTGTTAAGGGAAAGCTGGGTAGCTCAGTTGGTTAAGTAGCCAGCTCTTGATTTCAGCTCAGGTCATGATCTCAAGGTCCTGGGATTAAATCCTGTGTTGGGTTCCATGCTCAGTGGGGAGTCTGCTTGAGGATTCTCTTTTCATCCCCGTATGTCCCTCCCTCAGCTCATTCTCTTTCTCTCTCTCTCTCTCTCTCTCTCTCTAAATAAAAAAAAAAAAAGCAAATACTGAAAAGTTCCCAAATCTTGGAAGTAATATGGGCATCCAGACACAGAAAGCTCAAAGGATTTCAAGCAAGATCAACCGAAGGATAATTATTTTGAGATATATTATAATCAAAATCTTAAAAGTCAAAGACAAGAAAAGAATTTTGAAAGTGGCAAAAAAAAAAAAAAAAAAAAAAAAAAAAAAAAAAAAAAAAGACATCACACAAAAGGGAATCTCCATAAGGTGATCAGTGAATTTCTCAGCTGAAATCTTCAGACCAGGAGAGAGTGGGATGGTGTATTCAAGGTCCAAAAAAAAAAAAAAAAAAAAAAAAAAAAAGCCAAACAAAAACATTATATCTTGCAAACTATCTCCCAGAAGTGAAGGACAAATAAAAATTGTCAAACAAAAGCTAAGAGAGTTGATTACTAGAACTTCCTTATTAGAAATGCTAGGTGGAGTTCTTCAAGTTGCAGTGAAAGGATATTAAGTAACAATACCAGCAGCAGCAGCACCACCAATAACAACAACAATAACAAATAAAAATAAAAGGTATTTTATAAGGGGATAGTCAAATTCAGAATATCTTAATATTGTAATGCCGGTGTGTATATCATTAGTATCAGGGGGTCTAAAAGAAGAAATAGACACAATATAATAGTAAAGGACTTCAGTTCCCCACTTTTGATAATTGGATAGAATATCCACATAGAAAATTAATAAGGACAATAAGGACATAGTGGACCAAATGGACCAATAAACTTATGCAGAACATTCCTTCCAATGACACCACAGTATATATCTTTTTTAGGACATACACAAGGACATTGTCCAGTTTAGATTATCTGTTGAGCCATAAGGCAATCTTTAACACATTTAAGAAATCATATCTGGGGGATTCCCTGGTGGCTCAGCAGTTTAGCACCTGCCTTCAGCCCAAGGCGTGATCCTGGAGTCCTGGGATCGAGTCCCACGTCGGGCTCCCTGCATGGAGCCTGCTTCTCCCTCTGCCTGTGTCTCTGCCTCTCTCTCTGTCTCTCATGAACATGGATGCAAAAACTCTCAACACGATACTAGCCAATAGGATACAACAGTACATTAAGAAAATTATTCACCATAACCAAGTAGGATTTATCCCTGGGACACAAGGCTGGTTCAACACTCGTAAAACAATCAATGTGATTCATCATATCAGCAAGAGAAAAACCAAGAACGATATGATCTTCTCATTAGATGCAGAGAAAACATTTGACAAAATACAGCATCCATTCCTGATCAAAACTCCTGAGAGTGCAGGGATAGAGGGAGCATTCCTCAACATCTTAAAAGCCATCTACGAAAAGCCCACAGCAAATATCATTCTCAATGGGGAAGCACTGGGAGCCTTTCCCCTAAGATCAGGAACAAGACAGGGATGTCCACTCTCACCACTGCTATTCAACATAGTACTGGAAGTCCTCGCCTCAGCAATCAGACAACAAAAAGACATTAAAGGCATTCAAATTCTCATGAATAAATAAATAAAATCTTTTAAAAAAGGAAAGAAATAATATCTGTATCTTTTTCTACCAGAGTGATATCAAACTAAAAATCAGTAGGAAAACTAAAAATGCACAAATAGCTGAAAATTGAAAAACCAGTGAGTCAAGGATGAAATCTAAACAGATATCAGAAAGTATATTGAGAAACAAAAAGGAAACTCAAATACCCAGACTTGTGACATGTAGCAAATGCAATTTTTTGTAGGAGGAAAGTTTACAGCACTAGATGCCTATAATAAGAAAAAAAGATATCTCAGGTACACAACTTCATACCTCAAGGAATTAGAAAAGGAAAAACAAACAGCCCACAGAAGGACCAGAAGAATAAAGACTAAAGCAGAAATAACTGAAATAAAGACTACAAAGACAAAAGAACAAATTTATGAAACTAAGAGTTGGTTTTTTGAAAAGATAAAATTTACAAACCTTTAGCTAAACCAGTCAGTTAAAAGAAAAAGAGAACTCAACTAAACACAATTATAAACAAAAGAGGAGACATTATAACTGACACCCCAGAAATACAAAGGATCATAAGAGATCATTAAAAATAATTCTACAATTGAAAAACAAATTGGTTAACCTGAGAAATATGAATAAACTCCTACAAATATGCAGCCTGCCAACAATGAATCTTGAGATAGAAAATCTGAACAAATGGATGAAAACTAAAGAGACTGACATAGAAATAAAAACTCTCCATAAGAGAAGGCAGATAAGAACACTAAAAGAAAACCACAGACAAGTATCGCTGATAAGTGTATATAAAGATTTTTTTTTCAGCAAAATTCTAGCAACTCCATTTCAACAGTACATTAAGGAGGTTGTATACCATGATCAAGTGGGATTTATCCTCAGATCCAAGGAGGGTTCAACATACACAAATAAAAATGATAAAACACATTAAGAGAATGTATAAAGGTTATTGGATCCTTTCGACAGATGCAAAGAAAAAGGATTTGAGAAAATTCAACACACTTTCATGATAAAAGCTCTCAACAAATTGGTTTTAGAAGGGGCATTAATTTAATAAAAGTTATATATGACAAACCCACAGCTAAAATCATTCTCAATTGTGAAATCTATAACTCTTTTTTCTAAATAATAATAATATATATCATATCAACAATATGCCATTTAGATAGTTATATAAAAATTTACATATATACACATATATACATACATATACGTACATATATGTTTATATTGAAGATGCTGCATTTGGCAAGGGCAAGAAAATAACGTACAAGAAACAAAAGGTCTGTTTCTCATGACTATTACATCCCGGCATCACTAACAAACATAAAGTAAGAATTTCCAAATTAATTTTAAAATATTATTTGTGGCTAGTGTTACAGCAAATGTTGCTGACAAAGATTTATATAAAATTCAGTTTTCAAAAGAGGAAGAAGCAAATATTACCATTTGTGACAACATGGCAGTCCTTGAAGGCATTATTCTAAGTGAAATGTGTCACACAGAGAAGGACAAATATTGTATGATCTTACTTATATATGGAATCCAAAAATATCTAAAGTCAAAATCATAGAAACTTAGAGCAGATTGTGGTTGCCTTGGGCTGGGGAGGCGGTGAGAAATAGGGAGATGTTATTCAAATGGTACAGACTTCTAGTTATAAGATGAGTAAGTTCTGGAGATCTGACACTCAGCACAGTGATTATGATTAACAACACTGTGTTATATGTATGAAAGTTGCTAAGAGAGTAAATCTTAAGTATTCTTAGCACACATACAAAAAATATAATTATGTCAAGTGATGAATGTGTTAACTAAACTTATCGTGGCAATCGTTTAGCAATATATACATGTGTCAAATAATCATGTTTTACAGCTTAAACTTGCATGATTTATATTTCAATTATATCTCAATAATGTTGGAAAAAAAAGAATTCTTCATGAGAGATATTTGTGCTAGGTTTAAAATATTCCTTCACATTATCTTTGGAGCAGAAATTATTAAAGATGCTGCATTTGGCAGGGGCAAGAAAATAGCATACAAGAAAGAAAAGGTCTGTTTCTCATGCCTATTACATCCCAGCATCAGTAACAAACCTAAAGTAAGGATTTCCAAATTAATTTTAAAATATTATTTGTGGCTAGTTTTACAACAAATGTTGCTGACAAAGTCGGTAGGGCTTTTCCCCTTACCTGGTCTGAGGAGTATAGGAAAGATTCTTAAAAGAAACCATTGAAATGAGATTTAAAGAATGAGTAGATTTTCACTGTCTAAAAATTTCAGAAAAAGAAATAGCATCTTCACTCTCAGTAGTTACTAGAGTGCCTCATAGAAACAGGATGATAGATGTTCCCAAAAAATTCTACCATCACAGGTTTATGCTTTTATTTATTTATTTAAAAGTGGTGTTCCCAAAAGAGGTGGGGGAGAGAGACAGACAAGATGCTTAAAAATAGCTTCTTTTCTAAGGGAAAGCTTCAGTGTATGTATCTGTACTGTTTCTGTTTATTTGCCTGTCTTTTTTGTTTCTTTCTTCTACTTGGGATCTCAGGCAACCAGTTTGACATGCTTGCTTGCTCTTCCTCACACTGCAAAGGTAGATTGACCAATACATCTTAGAAACCAAGACCAATAAGGAGTATATGGAGAAATAAATACAAAGACATATTTAAGCAAGTATGCCACCCTAAATTATGAAAGCAGAGACTGAAAAATAAACCTATAGACTGATATATCTTATAAACATAGATGCAAAAATTCTCACAAAATATTGGCAAATGGAATCCAAAAAGGTATAAAAATAATGATAAACCACAGCCATGTAGGATTTATCCCAGGTGTGTAAGACTGGTTTAACATTTGAAATACAATTAATATAATTTATCATATTAATAGACTGAAAAAGGAAAATCACATAATCCGAACAATAGATATAAAAATAATAATTGGACAATATTCAACAACCATTCATGATAAAAACTCTCAGTAAACTGGGAACAAAATGAGACTTCCTCAATTTGATAAAGAACATATGCGAAAAAATCTACAGCTAACATCGTCCTTCATGGGAGAAATATGAAAGCTTCCAATTAAGATCAGGTCCAAGGCAAGAAGATCCCCTCTCATCATTTATCTTCAACGTCATACTGCCAACCTTTGCTAATGTAATTAGGCAAGAAAAGGAAATAAAAGGTATACAGATGGAGCAGAAAGACATACAACTAACTGTCTTTGGTTTCAGATTATATGAATGGTATGCAAAAATTCCAACAGAATATACAAAAAAAAAAACCCTGGAATTAATAAGCTATTTATTAAGGTTGCAGGATGCAATATTAATGCAAAACAATCAATTGCTTTCCTATACACAAATAATAATCAAGTGGAATTTAAAATTAAAGATACAATGACATTTACATTAGCATGCAAATTAATGAAATACTTAGGTATAAATCCTACAAATTCTGTTTAAGATCTACATGAATAAATTTATAAAATTCTGATGAATAAAATCAGAGAGGAGCTAAATAAATGGAGAACTATCCCATGTTCATGGGTAAAATGACTTGATATTATCAAGATGTAAATTGTTCCCAATTTGATCTGCAAATTCCATGCAATCCCAATCAAAATCCCAGCAAGTTATTATGTGGGTATTGTCAAAATGATTCTAAAGCTTATATGGAAAAGCAAAGACCCAGAACAGTCGACAATATTGAAGGGAAAGAGAAAGCTAGAGCACCGATGCTCCTCAACCTCAAGACTTACCCTAAGCTACAGTAATCAATAGTGTGGTTTTGGCAAAATAATAGACAAATAGATCAATAGAATGGAACAAAGCCTAGAAATAGACTCACATAAATATGGCCACATAATTTTTGACAAAGGAGTAAAGGAAATGTAATAAAGCAAAGATACTTTTACAACAAATGATGTCAGAATAACCAGACATCCACATGCAAAAAACACAAACAAAATTAAAAAACAGAATCTACTCACAGATCTTACACTCTTTACAACTAACTCAAAATCACCCATAGACCAAATATAAAATACAAAAGTATAAAGTTCATAGATCACATTATATAAACTCTAAGTGGCCTGGGTATGGTCATGCTTTTTAGGTAAAAGACCAAAGACATAATCCATGTGAGAAATAATGGATAAGCTAGTTTTCATTAAAATTAACCTTCTACATTGCCTAAGGTAGAATCAAGAGAATAAGAAGAAAAAAAAAAAAACCTGACTGGGAGAAAATACATGCAAAACACATATCTGATAAAGGACAATTGTTAAAAATATATAAAGAACTCTTAAAATTCAACAATAAAATATTCGGCCAACTTGAACAATTAAAAAATGAGCCAGAGACCATAATAAACCCGTTACCAAAGAAGATATATGCAAATGGGAAATAAGCATATGAAATCATGCTCCACATCACATGTCATTAGGGAAATGTAAATTAAAACATTAGTGAAATGCCTCAACACACCTATTAATATGACCAAAATCCAAAACAGGTCAATGTCAAATACTGGTAAGGATGGATCAAGAGGAATTCTCATTCACTGCTGGTGGGAATGCAAAATGGTACAGCCACTTTGGAAAACCATTTGGTGGTTTCTTAAAAAATGTAAACAAACTCTTACCATATGACCCAGCATTCATGCTCTTTAGTATTTACCCAAAGGAGTCGAAAGTTATGTCAAAAAAAAAAAAAGTGCCTATAGATATTTCTAGTAGTTTTATACGTAATTGCCCAAACTTGGAAACAATCACAATTTCCTCCAGTTTATGGTTTGATTATAAAAAAACAAAAAACTGTGACACATAAGACAATGGAATATTTTTCACTGCGATAAACATGATTTATCAAGCCATGACAAGACAGAGAGAAAACTTAAATGCACATTATTAAGTGGATGAAGCCAATCTGAAAAGAGTACACACTGTATGATTCCAATATATGACATTTTGGACAAGGAAAAACTGTGGAGACAATAATCAGTGGCTGCCAAAGGTTTGTGTCATGGAGATAAATAGGCAGAGCACAGAAGATTTTTAGGGCAGTGAAATACTTGGTATGATGTTAGAAAGATGAATATATGCCATTATATATGTATTTAAACATTTATTTAAATCCACAGGTCCTATACAGCACTGAAACTGAGCTCTAAGAGAAACTGTGGACTTTGGACATTATGATTTGTCAATGTAGTCTTGTGTTTGGGAAAAATTGTACCATTCTGGCAAATATTGTCGATAACGGGGGAGGCTGTGCATATGTGGGCTCAAGGTGTAGATAGGAAATACCAGTACCTCCCTCTCAATTTTTGTTGTAAATCTAAAACCGCTCTTCAAAAGGTCTCAAAAATAAAATAAAATTAAAAGGCTTTAAAGAAAAGATGCAAATTTAAGAAATGTTTTATGTCTTTTGGTTCAGCTTCTCACTGACATTTTTCTGACATTATTCCAGGCCAGCGTTCAGGAATTCCTCCAGTTACTGTTGTGATCACTCAGGATGCAAATGCAGTAATTCTTTACAGATTCTTCTTTTACATGAAGAATCAAGCTGGCAGACAGCCTTTGGGGGACAGAGGAAGAAGACCTAGCTCTCTATGCACTTCTTAATCCACTTCTGATCCCATTTTACCGGTTCATTGACCAGTGATTTATCTCATTAGAATTAGAAATTAAACCAGTCAGCATATGTCACTGTTTTCAGCATGTAGTTCTCAGAGATCCACAAATAAGACACTCCATCGGGAGACCAGAGTGTACCTTTAGATTACGATGCAATTGGTAGAGGAACTTCTATAAAACTGAAATTTGGGGCAGCCCCGGTGGCTCAGCAGTTTAGCGTGGCCTTCAGCCCAGGGTGTGATCCTGGAGACTCAGGATCGAGTCCCACGTCAGGCGCCCTGCGTGGAGCCTGCCTCTCCCTCTGCCTGAGTCTCTGCCTCTCTCTTTCTCTCTGTCTCTCATGAATAAATAAATAAAATCTTTAAAAAAAATAAAATAAAACTGAAATTTGATGTGGATGTTGTTCATTCATTTTTCTCTTACACCAACCCTTGAAAATGAGTGAAATGTGCGTGAACATAAAGGACATCAAGGCCTCAGTAAAAACTGCCTGAAATGCAGGGAATCAAAGATCATTATGAATTTATGTTTCTGCCTAACTATTTGTATACTACTTTTTGCAAACATTTCATGTAAAAAGTATTTTCAGAAAAAGAGGTTGAACAAATCAAATCATTTCCCTTTTAATCTCATTAAAAAAAATCACAAAACATTAACACACTTTCAATTAAAAAAAGAGCCATGAAAGCACATTATAAGTAATCTAGCTGATAGTGTAAACTTTAAGCTGGAGTAAGGGAAGATGGTAACAGTCAATACAGATCTACCCATATATGCGACTATGAGAGTTTCTCTCCATGTTGGTTATGTGATATAAATAGTCCAAATTAGGATGCCACTTATAAAGCAATATAGAATAAAGGAATTTGGGATGTCAACATGGATCCAGATGTGTCCTGTGGAATGTTAAAGATTTGGATGATCAGAGGTTTACAGTCAACTCTTGAGACATTTTACTTTTTTCTTCCTAAAATGTTGACTTGCTCATTTTGTTGTTTTGATTTTTTTCCCACAAAAATCATCTTGAAGGTAAAAAGGAAGCAGAAGATAACAAAATTATCCAGTCTGTCCCTGACCAGAGTCAGTTAAATCAGTTAAATATGTACAAAACACTTCCAAATGCTGAACAGGAAGCACTGGCTTCTAAAATTTGGTGTTAGCTACACAAACCCTTGGGGCAAAAGAGGCTGTGTGCAAACATGGAGGGATTGTAAAAATTAAGGAGAATATAGTTTTAAGATAAAGACATATATTAGAAAAAATTGATGGAAGGAATTTTTTGAAATACTCAGGTTCCTTTTTGCTCCAGTTCATGTTCTCAAACTCTTTCCAAAATGCTTATTGCATAGAACAAACAGAATTGATAATTACAAAGATGAGTTAAAAAACAAAACAAAACAGAATTTACCCGCAGGTTTCATATCAAAAAAAAAAAAAAAGCAGGGTAAAATCTAATGGATGAATTACTAATGAAGTAAGATTCTAATAAATAAATGATTAATGAGAAATATATTATAAAGAATTGTTTCAACAAATAAATCTCCAGACAAACATATAACTACTAAGTCTGGCTATCAAGAAATTAAAGGAAATGCCAATGAAACAATCACGTTGACAGATATCAAGAGGAATCAGAAGTTTAAAAATATTCATGAAGTACAGGTTAAATTACAAGCCCACAAATGTAATATTGAGTTACACAAAAGTGATGTCAGTCTCATAAGAGACATTTTAAAGGAAATTTGTGAAAACATGAACAAGCAGAAGAAAGAAAAGTTAAAATTCATATATTTATGAATTCATATATATGTGTTTTATATATACATGCATATTACAAAGAAGAAATTAAAAATGAAACAGAATCACCTATAGCATGTAAGACATGCAATATAGATCTAGTTTGTTCAAAATGAGGAAGTGGCTGAAATTTGTAGATATCTTTTATAGGAATGCTATTTATCATCCCCTAAAATGATTAATCATAATCCAATTTGCTAGTTTTAACAGATCTAAAGCAGGTTATATTATGGCTATCAATTGACCGATCATATTTAAAGGGATTAAAATAAAGACGGGGGGCAGGAAGAAAATGCCCTTAAAGTCAAACAATCAGTGTCCCTGAAGCACATGCTATGACAAATGTGACATAAATATGTACAAATAAAATAATGCAATCATAAATTGATGAAAATCTCACCCTGCATATTGAAAAGTCACTAAACTAAGCCAAAGACACTAAAAGTTAAAAAACAAAATACATATGGAAAAAAGAAGGAACAAAATCAGGCTTCTTCCCCATAACATTCAAGGCCATAACGTATCCTCACTCACATTATAAGAAAACTCTCTGGTGTTCTCAAATAGTCAAAGATTGGGGGATTATGTTTCCTGAGCCTCCTTTGTTGAATTGACTACACAATGAAGAATTTCTGACAACAAAGGCCGTCCGGAGGATTTGGAAGAAGTAGAGAGGAAGTTAATTTCTTCATCTTTGAAAGAGGACACGAAAAGGTAGTGATTTATTTTTGAGGTTAAGAATAAAGAAAAATAAACTTATGGGGTTTAAGTACTATAAAGACTGGAAAGTCTTTCATAACCATTAGGCGCAGTTGTCTAGCACAACTTCTTTATCCACTCATGTCAATGGACGTGAGTGTGGTTTCTATGACAGGTTTATTTTGCTTTTCAATGTCTATGCATATTCTGACATTTTACTAATAATATCCAGAACGTTAATGTAATATATTTCTTTTTTTATTGTGATAAAACTGATAACAGTACTCTCTGTCCATCCATTCAGCCATGGATGGCCACCAGGCCACCTCCAGCTTTTGGCTACCAATGAACAATGCTGCCATAAACCTGATGTACAAGTATATTTGAGTGCTTTCATTTTTGTTGTTGTTGTTGTTGTTCTATATCAAGAAATAGAATTGCTTGTTTGTAAGACAAACAAAGTCGAGCTTTTTGAGGAAATAACAAATTTTCCACAGCAGCTACATCATTTTACATTACCACCAGCAAAGCAGCTGAGTTTCAATTTCTCCATATCTAACCAATACTTATTATTTTCTTCTTTTTTCTTTAGTTTCTTTGTTTCTCTTCTTTCCTTTGTTTGATTCCTTCCCTCTTTCTTTCTCCCTTTTTTTCTTCTTTCTTTCTTTCTTTTCTTTCTTTCTTTCTTTCTTTCTTTCTTTCTTCCTCTCTTTCTTTCTTTCTTTCTTTCTTTCTTTCTTTCTTTCTTTCTTTCATCCTAATGGGTGTGAACTGGCTCTTAATATGTTTTGATTTCTATTTCCTTAATGACTAGTGATGTAGAGCATTCTTTTCATGTGCTTATTGGCCATTCTTATATTTCCTTTTGGGAAAAGTTAATTCAATCTTTTATCCATTTTTAAATTGGATATTTATCAAAATATAAATAAATAAATAAATCGCGTATTTATTGTCATTGCCTTTGAATTATAAGAATTTTTACACATTCTGGATAATAGGGGATTAATATATTAATATATCAGATATAATATATCTGATTAATATATCAGATATATTTTATGGAAATATTTTCTCCATTCTATGAAACGTCTTTCACCCTCTTGACAGTGTTCTTTAATACACAAAAGGTTTTGTTTTTTTTCTCCTTAATTTTGATGAAGTCCAATTTATCTATTACCCTTCTTTTTTGCCTATGTTTTTGGCATCCTACTGAAGAAAATGTCACCAAAACCCAATCTCATGAAAATATTCTCTTGTTTCCTTTAAAGAGTTTTATAGTCTTAACTCTTATATCCATTTTCAATTAATTATTTTATGTGGTGTAAAGGAAGGATCTAATTTCTTTCTTTTGCACATCTCTGTATATTTGCACTGGATGAAAGACATACTGAGAATTTTCAATGTTCTCTGTAGTTGCATTACGACTCCAAGAGGCCATCTGCTGAGAAAACATTACCTTGGGAAGTGTTCCTTGCAGGTATTTTTGTAAATTAAAGCTACAACTTTATGATAGAAATATGTTTTACTCCATGAGCACTTGTAATATTACTTTTCTACCTTTTTTCTTTTTTTTTTTTTTTTGCAAAAACTGTATTAGATTACCAGAAAATGTAAGTACATATCACCAAGTATTTATGGTGTGGATGTCATTTGACTTTCACCAGTGCAATATTTAAAAATGACAAAAGTAGAAACTAAAAATACAAGTGCTTGGCAAGTCATACTCACCTCAAATTTTTTTTTGTTTCAAAGAGAAAATCAATACCCAATTGCACAATACCTGGAAATAACTATAAAGAGAACAGTGCATATCAATTTTTGTAGACATTAATTTAGCCTGGGTCAGAGGAAATTTTTCTGGATGTTATAGTAGCACCAGAGTGTATAACCGGTTCTTCACAATAGAAGCCAACATGTCTTGAACCAGTGCATCAGGGTGAGAGTCAGAGAAGCCTGGCTCAGGAAGTCTGACTCACTGGACACACCTCACAGAGACCCAGAAAGCCAGCACATCAACACCTCCAACAGAGACTAAGAGCTGGATGAGAACATGGGCATACACATTGGATGCTCTTTTCCAACTCCACAGAATAGCCACCCAGGCCCGTGCAGAGAAGAAACACCAAAATGCAGATTATTTGTAAGGAGAGACAATCATTTGAAATAGGCTAAGGGAACGAGACTGAGACATTATCCATCTATCTGTTGACCTTATTTTTCATCACCAAACTCCAGTGATTTTGTTTCATCATTGTTTCTCAAAGTGTGATCTGAATCACTCGTGTTGGGGTGACCTGCCATGCTTGTGGAAATGCAGTTCCTGGGTCTATCTCAGGCCTTCCTGAGTCAAAATTATTGTTTTGAGTAGAGCTTGAGAGTCTGTCTGCATTATCACCAGGCACCTTGACTCTCTTATTTGGAAACTACAGTCTGAGAATTGCAGCTTTATATTTCTGCTTATGCTTTGCAAGCCTGTGATATCAAAGACCACACTCACCTATTAATACTTCTTTATGCTTTAACTAAGTTTCTAGTTTTTATTTTCTTTTTTTATGATTTTATTTATTTATTAATGAGTGACAGAGAGAAAGAGGCAGAAGCATAGGGAGTGGGGGGAAGCAGGCTCCATGCAGGGAGCCTGATGTAGGACTCCTTTCTAGGACTTTGGGTTCACGCCCTGAGCCAAAGGCTCAACCACTGAGCCACCCAGGGAATCCCAAGTTTCTAGTTTTTCAAGTAGTAGTCATGCTTTTTAAATGCTTTAGTATACACAGCTCTTTTCCTATTTTTCTCCAGGTTTGGATGGTGACTGTGGATGGGCTTTGACTCCCAGTCAACTCATGGCTACATGGTATGGATGGTGATCTCAGCCACCAACGCCCAGTGACAGAGACCATCAGAGACTGAACCACGCTGTCTGCTGATCAGCTACACAACTTGTGCAGCTCCTGGAAAACATACTCCTGCTTTCTTGGACAATAATTCTCCTAATGTTATGGTAGATGGGAAACCAGTGAAGTTGAGCTATTGGGATGGAGGTAGATAAGATTATCCTACCTGTGACAGAAGCATTCTTACCCACGTGTTCTGCATCATTTACAAATGTGCATGCCAAGAGGTGTGCTGAAGTGTAACATCTTTTCCCCAAGACTCCTATCATCCCAGGCAAAGCTAAACTTTTTCATGACTGAAAAAGCAAAGGGGAAGAAGCCAACTCTAATTACATATCCACAAAGTTCAACTCTGACTAAAGAATCAGTATTATTAAACATCTGAATATTCAGCTCCCACCCAGGGAGACCTCAAGTGTTTATGAAACACTTAGAGCAGTTTCATGTCCAGACCTATAAAGGTTGAGAAGAGACAAAATTTTCTGCTGCAAATACCAGTACCTTTGACCTTTATTGATTTTTCCTGCATAAAGCCCTTTTGGATTTGCTTAAAAAGTGGTAACACCTATATCTTAACTGACAGGTTCTACCACAGATTATTTTTTTCCATGAAAATATTTTGAACCCAAGAGTAATTTCAAAAGTCTTGTTTGAATAAAATATAGGAGTTTATACTTTTACATACAATTAAAATTCAGTTCTAAAATGACAAACTTCATAAAGCCTTATTTTTCAGAAGATTTGGTCTTACTCCTATTAGGTATTACCCAAATATTTTCTGAAGTTAGTTACATTGCTGTGCTATGAGTACTAAGCACTCAACATTTTAAAGACCTTTATCTTTATGAAGACACATCTTGTGATTTAGGAAATATAGGCACTTTTTTTTTTGAAGATTTATTTATTTTAGAGAGAAAGAGGCAGAGTGTGAGTAGGGGGAAGGGCAGAGGGAGAGAGATAATCTCTAGCAGACTCCCCACTGATTGCAGAGCCCCATTCAGGGCTCTATCCCAGGACTCTGAGATCATTACCTGAGCTGAAACCAAGAGTCGGATGCTTAACCAACTGAGCCACCCAGATGCCCCGTAAGAAATATAGCACTTCTAAAGCAATGTTTACATATATAAAAAGTACATTATATGCTTTAATGTACACAGCTCTTTTCCTATTTACAGATGACTTCAATATGCCATCACTAAATAACTACAAGTCTAGGTATTACATGGCCTTTCCTCCGTGTCCATTCAACACAGGGTGGACCACATTCATATGTCCGTAGGGCCAAGGGAACTATTTGCATGAGGTGTGGACAGAGCTGGGACATGTTTTCTGTTGGGTCCTGACACCTCTATGGCAAGCCCATGATTGACAGAAGGTGTTCTGACTGATCCACTGTAGGGAATCCAAAAATTTAAATTGTAACCTCATCCTCTGGTTTATTATGAAGATATATTTGTATTATATGTTGTGGATAATTATGTTCAACATTTCAATTTCTCCTTTTTAGTTTATCAATAATATATAATAAGAACACATTATTCAAAAGATGCTGTGAAAATCAATATATATAAATAATATATAATAGCAAAAATGTCATTGTATAAGCAATGTCATATTGTTAATATTAATAAACATAAATACTTAGAAAAATGTCCCAAATTATAGCATGTTGTGTAAAATATACAGGAAATTTTGTACTCAGTTGAAAATGCTAAAACTCAGAAATCCAGAATGAACAAATAGGTAGAATGGAATGCATACAGAAAAGGAGGGAAGAAAAGAATTGCGGAAATAAAATCAAGTTTTCAAAAACAAGATTCAAAAATATTTTTTTTTATTTTTGGAGATACATGATTACAACAAATAACTTTAGGCCTCAAATGTAAAAAAAAAAAAACATTCATCCAACTGTATAGCTTTATTTGGACTAGGGCTAAAAGTTAACAACATTGCCACTGGTTGGTTGGTCCTAGTGATGGATTTTCACTCCATGAGGACATTCTTTCACCAATTTGAGTTCATGAATGGAAATGCCTTACCCATAGATCCCGTATTTTCCTGGTAGAAGGACTCCAAATATCATACATGACAGTTGATCTTGAAAGTTGCTTCAAATCTTAGATTTTTTTTTTATTTTAAGGAATTGAGATAATTGTTCTACTCTAAATAAATTAATGTTTTAGTATCAAGATAAATCACTTTCCTGTCACATGAAGGGCCCTTGCAGATACTCTCAGGGATGGGATTGTAAGGAATGAGAGAGTATGTATGATATGTTAGAATGCAAGAGAATAAAAAATAGTGGTGTAATTAAAAACAAACAAACACACAAAACCTAGGACATATACATGCCACAAGTATATGGTGTTCCTTAGCTTTAAGTAATTCTTAGGCAAATGTCCTAAATCAATGATCGATATTTTGAGTACTTCTAGAGAAAACTCTTGATATGGAAAAAGTTAAGCTGTAAATAAAATTCATATATTAGACTAATTTTATTCTATCAAATCTTCATTAGTTAGGAAAGTCAGAGCTGTGATGTATGTGAGTATGCATCGTGAGTATATATGTATGTGTGTGGGCCTATGCCTGAAAACAAAACAAAAACCTGTTCTATTTTAATAATTCAGTTGAATCACAAACTCATATTTTCCCAGAGAAAGCAATTCCAGCTCCCAAAATAGTTACCAACAATTGTTGGAAAAAGCCGGTCATGCCATTTCTAGGACCAGAGAGTCGTTTAATGGGGAACTGATGATGTAAAAGCTATACTCTTAAAGCTTCTAAGAAGCTATTGAAATACTTGAAGAGAAGAGTCAGTAAGTAATCTTACACTCACAAAAAAAGGTGATTCACTGTCAATTATCTTAGTGGGAAAGCTGATTGTTCTAAACTCCATTAGATTTTCCTAAGAAAGACAAGATGGCTCATGATGGCTTTAGAATTAATTTTAATGAACATTAAGAGCAATAAGAAAGTACATTCTCACACCCTTAGTGCAAGGCAAGATTTTAAAAGAAGAATACAGACTTGAACCCTGGTAATTATTGATTCTAGTAGCAGTTTCGGCATGAGTTAATTCTGTAACTTGGATGAAATGCTTGACTTCTATCACTTTTCTAATTTGGAATATAATAATATTAGAAATCTAAAATGGTCACAGGAAAGATTAAGTAAAATAAAATTTATAAGGCACCTGACAGAATAAGACTACTGTGTGAATTACTTTTCTTTTTTCACCTTCAGATTGTATCAAACATTCTACTGAGAATAAAGTGAGAATTTTCATTATTATGATTTTGTCCCACCGAGAGCAACCAAGCTTTGCTTTGCATTATGAATTTTAACAAAAATCAAGGTCCAAGAGCCCATTTCAAATATTCAAAAAATGTATCTTATAAATGTTAAAACTAAAATAAAATTGACTTGCACTTCTATGAGCAGATTTGCATACTTTCTGCAGTAAATGTTAAGTAGATGAATGTCTGGTTTTCTATCATGCCAAGAGGAGATAATTTTCAATATGGATAACTTATTTTCATATGATGAATTAAAAATAGAGTGAAGAGGCCTCTACATTTATTTCATTATCATTAGAAGGGAAAACTAAATTTAACTATACCAAAATCAAACTACTATTAAATTGAAAGATATAGCCTATATTGACATACATAAGACTAAATAAATCCATTCAGCTGATTAATTCAATATCCTATTTGGAATTATGTTTTATTAATGAAATATTTTCATGGGCCCAAAAAGTAGTGTAAATTAAAACCAGATGTTTGTCTTGGTAGAGAAAAGCAATGAGTACTATTTGTCCTAAAAGTAATCAATCTAGGACCAAACTATGCACAATTTCGTTCTGTGTAGATTTTCTCTGGGACTAGAAGTGAACTGTCTGGAAATTTGAACATACTCAGATGAGCATTTAGAAAAAAAATAAACAAGAAAAAGAAAAAAGATGATATTTCTGTTCATAGTAGTATGTGAAGCAGACCTTTCTGTCGTATGATCATTTGATTGAGAAGAGATATAAAAATTGCTGTTTTCAGTTTATTGCCAACTTTGTTCCAGAGGTAAGCATGGTGAATAATTTATACTGAATCTGGTGGTGATAGCTTCTCAAAGAGTTTGACTCTACCAAATAGTGACTGAACTCATTTTCATAGTCATAGTTTATTAAATATTAAGTCTAAAAGGAGGAAAAATTAAAAATCTAAAAAAAATATTAATCCATATAAATGAATTAACATAACAAGAAATAAAATCTGAAAATTTCACATACTATTTTTTCTTAAGGAAGAATTCATGACAAAAATAAAATAAAGATGAGTTGCAGAATCTGAAAAGAATAATTTTTCTTAGTGAGCATTTTCAAAACATGTATGTGTAAATTTTTATATAATTACATACATAGTGAAGATTTAACCTAACATATAAGTATATATATACATATGCAGTGAAGACTTAAAATATAAATTGAAGATTTAAAAACATACTTGTCTTTACTGGAATTAAATGAGTCCAACAAACTACAAGAACAATGAAAAATATAATGAAGACAATAGAACAAAAATATAAATAACAATAGAAATTTCTATAACAGAAAACAAACCTATGAAAGAAAGAATCGAAAGACAGAATAGTATATTTTATAACTCTAATTTTAAAAATGTGCATATAATACATAACTAAATGAAATAATGAATTTAAAAAGATAAATCTGTAAAAATTTAAACAGAAAAAAAACAAATTTATAAAGGAAAGGAGGGTTAGATAAACAAAATTAAGAATGAAAATAAGAACATGCAACAGAGATTATAAAGTTAACAAAAAATTCCAATTATAGTATTAAAATGATAAATTTGAAGATCTATTAAAAAAAAATCTAGAACAATGTAACATAATTGATTCATGAATATCTGACTAATCTCACATTTTAAAATATTGAAGCAGCAATTTAAAATTTTTCTTACAGGGGATCCCTGGGTGGCGCAGCGGTTTAGCACCTGCCTTTGACCCAGGGCCCGATCCTGGAGACCCGGGATCGAATCCCACGTCTGGCTCCCGGTGCATGGGGCCTGCTTCTCCCTCTGCCTGTGTCTCTGCCTCTCTCTCTCTCTCTGTGACTATCATAAATAAATAAAAATTAAAAAAAAACCTAAAAAAAATGTTTTTCTTACAAATAATAAGCTAAAAAATAGATAATAATATACATTCTAATTCCTTCTATAAAGCTATTATAACCTAAATGTCAAAACCAGATATGGATCATGCGCCAATTTGAGTCATTAGTATAAATGAAAAAACCCTAAACACTATAGTATTAAACCAAGGACATTGACACATAAAGTATGTTATTTGCATATAATAACTTGCGTGCTATGAATAATACTATATGAATTAAAGATAGAATAAGTTTTAATAAAAGGTATATACTGTACCATTTTTTGAATTATTATAACCATTTCAATATATATAATTATTAAATGAAATTTAGCACTGCTTCGTGTTTTTTTTTCTTTTTTAATTTAAATGGTTTCAAGGGAACTTCTTACTTGATAACATGTTCTGTATATCTGAATATCTATCCAGCTCCATATATCACATAACCTCATGAATTAAATGTGAGAAGCACTCTTTAACAAATCAGGGAAAAGATAAAGATGCCAATAATTAGAGCTTTTTTAAAAATATGTTACTGAAGTTCCTAGCCAATGCAGTAAAAGTGACTCTTTAAAAAAATAAATGTGTATGATCAAAAGTTTTAGGGTACTTAGTTTTAACAGCATTCTGTAAATCCACGGATGGTAGTTTTGGCAGTAACATTTAGTGCAGGGAAGGCAAATCTGTACCCAGAGTAGATGTCTATCCCAATAAGAATAAATTGCTGCTGCTTCCATGGTTCAATGTGGTCAACTTGTCCCGGATGCCTGGATGACCATTATGGGGAACAGCGCCATATTGAGACTCAATGTTGGTCTCAGTTGCTGGCAGACTGAGCACTCAGCAGTGCCTTAGCCAGATCAGCTTTGGTGAGTGGAAGTCTATTAGGTTAAGCCACGTATAACCCCCATCCTTACCACGTGACCATTGTGATAGTGAGCCCACAGAGTGATGACCAGGGTGGCTGGGAGAAGAGGCTTACTGGTGTGGGTACCATCACACAGAATGGGTCATCCTAGCTCTTTGATTATTAAAATTCTCCTTTACCAAGTTCACCCTTTGGTGACTATTCTCATGGAACAGAGATATCTTTATATTTTTTGGCATTTCAAAGAGGTCTACCAATGCACATCTTCCCAAATTTCTTTCTCACTAGTATTCTAATCACACTTCCTCCCAGTCCCTGACCATTCAGCCAAATCATTGGCCATTAACCTGGGGTTTCATACATAATCACGCATGTGGCCATTTCTCCTTCTAAGTATACAACCAGGTGTACTGCTTGACGTTCTTCCCACTGGCAGGATTTCTTTGTACACCATCCTTCAGAGATGTCCTGGAAAGAAGATATGGTGATGGTGTTGTCCACATCCAGGTAGTGCCTGGCTACTATGCAGAAGGATATGTAAAAGCAAAGAATGATCTTTGCTTCACTTTCTCAAATGGTCATAGAGGAACTCCACATGAGGACATAGTTGCAGGCTGAGAGAGAGAAGGCAATGGGAACCACAGACACTTGGGCCACTTCATAATGTAATTTACTTGGGCCTCCTGAGTTTGCTTGTACCCAATCTCCTATCGACCACTTCCATTTGATGGTAGGGTGTTTCTGTGTATACTTAACTTTTTGACTTGTTGGATCAGGTAATAACCAGTTTATGATAGGAAGCTCAGATTCTATGGCAACATGGTGGCCCATGGTTAAGTGTTCAGAAGTGTTCAGTTGCTACTAAGGCCCACTGGTAGGCCAAGAGGTTTTGTTTGTTTGTTTGTTTTCTCAAAAGTGGAGTAATCATCTGTAGAGAAGGGCAGGGCTTTACTCTAAAATCCTACAGTTCTATGTTGCAATTCATATGTAGGGCCTACTGAAGGCTCCAAACAGCATCCTTGTCTGCCTCTGCCACTAGCATCATTGGAACTGCTGGATCTGCTGAATCTTGCTGGCCCAAGTGGGAGAGCAGCTTGTACAGTAGCCTGTATCTGTTGTGGTATGGAGTCTTCTTCTTTTTTTTGTTTTTCTCTGTGCCTCAAAACTGCCAACTTTTTATGTCAATTGATAAATAGGCCAGAATAACACATCCAAATGAGGAATATGTTGCCTTTAAAAATCCAGAAGCCCACAAGACATTATGTCTCTTTTTTGGTTATTGGAGTGACCAGATGCAACAACTTATCCTTGCCCTTAGAAGGAATATCTCAACATGCTCCATACCGTTGGCACTGTAAAAATTTCACAGGAAGTCAGTTTTGTTTTGTTTTTTTTTTCTCCCATCTTCTGGCTTGCAAATGTCTTGCCAATAAGACTTGAATAGTTGCTACTTTTTTACCAGGTCCAATAACCACGTCATGGATATAAAGAATCAGCATGATACCCTGAGGTAAGGAAGAACAATCGAGGTCCCTATAACACTAAATTATGACATAGGGATGGAGAATTGATATACTATTGAGATAGGACTGTAAAGGTTTCTTGCTGGCCTTGCAGGCTAAAAGGAGTCTATTTCTGGTAAGATCTTAGGGGCAAGGATGGAGAAAAGGGATTTGCCAGATCAATAGCAGCACACCAGGTCCCAGGGTATGCATTAATTTGCTTAAACAATGAGACTACATCTAGTATAGTAGCTGCAATCAGATTTACCACATATTTAAGCTTTAATAATCCACTGTCATTCTCCCAAATCTAGCAAACTCCTGTACAGGCCAAAGAGGAGGGTTGAATCAAACTGTAATAAGGATCCCTGCCTCTTTCCCTCTTTCAAGTCCTTGATCATGGCACTTATTGCTACAATCCCTTAAGGAATGTGGAACTGATTTTGGTTTACTATTCTTTCTAGGTATATTTCTAATGGCTTCCACATGGCCTTTGTCATCAAAGCAGCCCTCACTACATAGATGGGAGAACCAGTGTGGGGAGCCTGTCAGTGGGTGAATATTTTCACTACAATTAGGCATTCAGGAACTGAGGAAATTACAGGATAGATTCTGGGACCCACTGGACCCATTATGAGACATATCTGAGCTAAAACTCCATCTGACTTCTATAAGCCCCTACTCCGACTGAAAGGTCAGAGTGACATTTTTGGTATCCTGGAATCAGTATTGATTCAGAGCCAGTATTTAGTGGTCCCTAATAAATCTTTTGATATCCTTCTGCCTGCTGCACCACTATCCTGGTGAAGGCTGAAGGTCTCTTTCAGGAGGGATGGGAGAAAGATTAATGGTATATATTTTTGGTAGTGTTTAAGGATCCTTCCTCAAGCATTCCTTGCCTTCCCTTCATTTGTGTGGCTCTTAGCTTATATACTGGTTCAAGTGTAGGAATTAATTGAGGGGTCATGACACTCTTTCTCTCTCTCTCTCTCTCTCTCTGTGTGTGTGTGTGTGTCTCTCTCATGGATAAATAAATAAAATCTTAAGAAAAAAAAGAGCAATCATGGAGCTTTTAAAGGATGCTGGGTCTTCCATCATAAATTTATTTATAAAAATATTGGTGAAAAGTCTGTCTTCTGAACCTTCCTGGTGTGGATAAGTAGGTCTTAATTGACAAGCCCACTTGGATATCCTGATATCCCTAAGTCTTTGAATCCCTTCGTCTATAATGAACCAAGGCACATCCAGAATTTCCAATTGTTCAATGTGGATCACCTTTTGGTTGATGTGTCAGTCAATCAATCAAGCAAATAGAGCCCTTTCTAACTTATGAGTTGTAACATTAAATGAAGACTCTTAGCTTAGTGAGCCCATGTAAATAAATTTGGTCCCATACAAGGTTTTTTTTTTTTTTTCCACTATTATCCTGCATGTTTATAGTATCCAATCTCATACATGTTCCCTGAATCATCTCTATCTATATAAATCAGAAAACTCAAATGTAATGCACCTCCTCATTGTGCTTCACCTTTAGGGGACTGCCAGAACTTGAATCTGGTTAAAAATCTAGAAACAAGGAAAAGTGGAAAGGCTGAGTCCTGAGGACAATCATATTACCCTGTAAGGTAACTGCTTTAGAAGGGGCCATTACCTTTTCCTCAGTCAATATAAGGTTAACCCTCTCAGAAGAAGGTGGAAAAGTCCATATTATTGTGGGTAAAGAGGCTGATACCACTGGAATGGGGAAGACACTTCCACTGGGGTTGGGGAAATTTCTTTTGCAAGTAAAGATTCATCAGAAAGTGGGACTCTGCTCCCAGCAACATTCTGGTCATCCTACACAGCACCACTCCAACTTAGAAGATTCTATTTTTTATCCACTAAATGTCCTAGCCTTAACAGTGGATACTCTGCAAAGCTGGGGACTCAGCTTGTGTTGTAATTCAATCATCTCAGGATGAAATTTTGCATTTGATTCTGAGTAACCTTAGCTTTTTTGACTACAGGAGATAAAGGTCTGCTTCAGGGCACACAGAGAAGCTCAGTGGTCCTTTAGGTGGTGCTTGAGTTGGGTATTGAATCCCAAAGGTCTTGCTTTCTTTGTACCATTGGTCCAGCAACGTTAGGAGCAACTAGCGAACATCACTGAACTTCATCACTTTTCAATAAATATTCATTTGAAAGTAGTATGCAGAGTCACCCATCTCCTCACTTTTTGTAAGTGGTTGATTGGGTGCTTCCCGAGTATCTCTATTCCTAGATCACACCACAGACCATCAGTGTTCTCTTTACTACGAGCAATAGAGTCATTAGCATCTTTGAAACTATTCTGATTAGAGATTTTAGTCAGGAAATCTGAGAGCCAATTCAGAAAACTCATCCTTAACATTCTGTTCTATGAGAACCATTGTCAGTATCAAAAGTCTGTCTTAGATAGGGTTCTCTAGACAAAAAAAAAAAAAATAATAATTATATTTTCCTCCTCTTTCTAATAATTGCCCATATATGACCTTTCTCCTTAACATGGAATATACTTACATTTCCAAGGAGAAAATAACTTTGAAATCGACCCAATTTGTCACTAATCCAAAGTCTATCATCTATGATTATGTGCAGTCTCAAGCTTAATGGTAGTTTATCAACCCCTGCAGGGCTGAGACATGAAAATAATGAACAAAAACCCCATTCAAAGTAAGACTTGGAGACAGAGGACTGTGGCACATGGAAATCTTGTTGGCCAGGAAGGGAGAATATTCTCATCTCTGACCAAAGATTCAGGGATTAAGGATCAAATTTGGGAGGCCCTGGCTCTGCTTTCTGGGAAGAATACTTTGATCCACAATCAACCACAGCTACACCAGCCTTGGCCTTGAAGCAAAATATCCTGTGAGGATATTCATCTTTCAGGACAAGTTCTACCTATGTGGTTTTAATTACAATTGACTTTCTTTAAGTTCAGTCAGTGAAAGCAGATCTTTTGTTTTTCAAATCTCCAAATCCATTTTCTTAAGGATAGATTGTCTTCTTATATATTTGTTTCTGGTCAATTTCATTTGGAAATAATCAGGACGAAAGCCTGGCAGAGGTAGTTATTTGTTCCTCTGCTACCTCAATTTCCCAAAAATGGATGGTTCAAAATCAGAGGATTAATAAAATAGGGCACTCAGTTCCTCTTCTGCTGCTTTTTTGTAACATCAATCCTTTCTCTTCCACTGATCTAGACACCGCTTCTTCAAAATGACAGCATCAAGGGGTGCCTAGGTGGGTCAGTCAGTTAGGTGGCCTAAACTCTTGGTTTAGGCTCAGGTCATGATCTCGGGGAACTGGGATGGAGCCCATGTTGGGTTCTGAGCTCAGCTGGGAGTTGCTCAGGATTCTCTGTCTCCCTTTCCCCCTCCTTCCCCTCAATCAGTTCTTCTCTCTCTCTCACTCTCTCTCAGGTAAATAAATAAATCTTTTTTAAAAAATGACAGTATCAAACTTGGCCTGTTTCTTTTTATGTACTTGTTTGGTGCTTTCTAAGTGTCAAAAGCTTTGACTAGGGTACTTTTTTTTTTTTCTTATTTTATCCTCAAACATTTCAGGTAGAAAGATCTGGCATTACTTGTGGTAGTGACAGTTGAAACATTAAGACCCAAAGTGTTATGTTGCAAAGCTGACACAGTTGAATGATGGTGGCCATGGGACAAGAATATTAGTACTCTGATTGCTAATTCAGGATATATGTGCCTAGACATGAAGTATACTGACACCATCTTATTGACAGTTCTCAAAACTTCCTGTTAAAGGCATATTAAAAACACACTTTAAAAATTATTCTTACTGAATAATAAATGTAATGGCTTCTCAAACTGAAAGGCCATGCTGTTCTAGTGCAGACACAAACTGGAGGAGACATCTAAATTATACCTCTCTTCCCTGACCAGGTAAATTTCTTTTTTTTTTTTTAAGATTTTATTTATTTATTCATGAGAGACACAGAGAGCGAGGCAGGGAGACAGGCAGAGGGAGAAGCAGGCTCCATGCAGGGAGCCTGATGTGGGACTTGATCCCTGATGTGGGACCCAGGATCACACTCTGAGCTGGATGCAGAAGCTCAACTGCTGAGCTGCCCAGGCATCCCTGACCAGGTAAATTTCAATGGTAGTGGGTTATATCTGCGAGAATCATAAGCAATGATAATCCCACTGGTTCTTAATAATTAGCTTGAATCAGAATCACCTGGAATGCTTGTTGAAACACAGATGCAGGGCCCAGCTCAAGTTTCTGATTCAGTAGTTCTAGGATGGGGCTTCAAAATATTCATGTCTTACAAGTCTCCCAATGATCCTGATCAGTTGTTCCCAGAACCGTACTTTGAGAATCACCTGGGATGATTAATTTTCTGTGTCAATTTGAATGGTCTATGGTCAAATATCATTCTAGATGTTTCTGTTAGGGTGTTATGGGAGGAGATCAACATTTATGTTGCTGGTTGGGGTAAAGCAAATTGCTCTCTATGACATGGATGGTCCTCATCTAATCAGTTGAAGATACAAGTAAAACAAAAAAGACTGACCCTTCCCTAAGTAAGAGAGAATTCCTTCTTTTTGACTGCCTTTCAACTGAGACATTGGCTTTTACCTGCCTTCTGACCTGGACTGGGATTGACTGTCCTGGGTCTCCAACTTGCTGACTTACCCTCTTACCCTACAGATCTTGGAGCTTATCAGCCTATATAATTATGTGCATTTATATACATATAAATATATGAATGAAGAACCCAGACTACTCCACCGCCATTCTATGAAGCTTGTCCAGGCTGAAATGAATATTGCAAATATGAGAGAAGCTGCTATTCAGAAAGAGGATGACAGGTTAAAAATAATTAAATAAATAATTGAGCCAAGTAAGAAGCAGAGCCAAGGCTTGGAAATACACAGGCTTTCAGTTTCTGTGCAAATTATTCTTATTTGTTCCCCTCAGCTCTTGGTAATCAAAATGACCATTCACTGAGTGTGTTTGTCAACCCAGCTGCATTTGAGGCATTTTTTTTTTTCTCACAGAAGTAATTGCTCTCTTTAAACAAGTCCCTTCTCAGCTCCCACCCTAGATTCTTGGAAAAGCATATTGATGATATAGCCTGCAGCTGTAAGTGTGCAGACCCCCTATCCTGCTCACTGTGTTCTCTTCCTCCCTCTGGTTCCACTCACCTTCTCTTCCCTGCACTATGCCTGGCTTTCCCCTTCCACTAATCACTTTGTGCCACATTATTGGTTTGCTGTCTGTCCCACTGATTTGAGGGCATTAAAAGTCTGTGTAACTGTATATTTGTGTTTCCTAGGCTTTGCTGTGGAACTATTCATGGCAGATTTTACACGTGCAGGGGATGTCACTGCAAGATTGGTAGATAACAGAGGTGACTTATGCAGCTGATTATCCTCAACTTCATGAGTCAACCCAAGTGGGGATGAATGAATCCACTAGTGCATAAACTAATGAGGAAAGTATTGTCATTTACATTTAAAGATTAAGGAAAGGGATTCAAGAGGATACGATGATTATAATATGAAGCTTGATTCATGTAAGTGAGAACTAAGACAACTTTGCTTCAACTGTCTCAAACTCATTGTCCTCCAAATATAAAATAAAGGCAGTACCAGTGCTTCCCTTCTATACAATAGGTACATTGTATGTGCAAGAGAGGCAAAAATACACAGAGCTCTTAGACCGGAATCTAGCCAATATTTAAGTATTAGGGATTATTATTTCATCATTATGTTCAATTTTCTATGGCCTATACATTGCTTTGTGTGCTCTATGTTTTTCTCACTACTCTGATCACTGGTTAAAAATGGCAAAATTGATAGCCAAAAGTTGAGACCAGTCTGCTGAATTCAGAATGTCTTAATTTCTGTGGTATGACATTTGCATAGTTTTTTTTTAAGATTTTATTTATTTATTCATGAGAGACACAGAGTGAGGCAGAGACACAGGCAGAGGGAGAAGCGGGCTTCATGCAGGGACCTCGATGTGGGACTGGATCCTGGAACTCTGGGATCATGCCCTGAGCCAACGGCAGACAGACACTCAACTGCTGAGCCATGCAGGCGTCCTTGCTTAGGTTTTGGAATAGTTTAAAATTTTCCATAATAGGGGCACCTGAGTGATTCAATTGATTAAGCAACTGCCTTCAGCTCAGGTCATGATCCCAGAGTCCCTGGATCCTAGGATCCAGTCCCACGTCAGGTTCCTTACTCTGCAAGGAGACTGCTTCCCCCCCGCCCCACCTCCCACTCTCCCTGCTTGTGCTCTTTCTCTCTCTGTCAAATAAATAAGTAAGTAAGTAAATAAATAAATAAATAATAAAACCTTAAAAAACGATCATCATATCAGTTTTTTTTCACAGCTGATTATGCTCTTTTCCCTGTTTTTTTCACAGCTGACAATGCTCTCTTCCCTATGTGCAAATGTACTCAGTATGAGGTGAGGATATTTGGGATGAATGTGAAAAACGTAGTTTACAACACACATTACAAATGAGTTAGTAAATTTTGTTGGACCTTGTCAATTGGAACAACTCCTGCATCTTACAGAAACTGACAACATTAAACAACGCTACTGCAGGCATCTTATTGGAGGTCTCCCACTTGGCAGCCCTGCATCTTCAAATCACTGGACATGTGATGGGGAGCAATGGCCCCAGTAGAGCATGTAACTTCATCCTCTATGCATCTTGATTTCCATCTGCTTGATTAGTAACCATCTAATTAATTTCAGCCCTCCCATATGGCATAATATGGGAGATGTTTCATGATTTAGAATTTCTAATGACCGGTAAAATACCCCATAGAAACTCTGATATGTCTTATGAATCTGTTAATCATGCTTTAAAGATTTCTCCATATCATTAAGGATGCTTAAGATGCTGTTATTAGTTCAGAGCAATAAACAAAGATTTGATAAATCAGAGACATTGGTTCAGAAGGAAAAGCTAAAACACTAGATTTGAATTTTAAGGTTGATATCTTGGAATTAGGTTGTAGGCATTCAACGGTAGAATCTGACTCTTGGGGCACATAATGAGACTTTTATGTAGTCTTGAGATACACATTCTCATCTCTCAGCTCTTCACCTGGCACTGAGAAATTTAGGAGCAACTACTAAGTGTGTTTCCCTCTGGAATCTACCTTGAATGCCATTATTTCATGCTCATTAGGGCCCGTTTGCAACTAAGGGAGCACCATAATGGCATCTAACCATTTAAATGTAAACCTTTACTTGTTTACCATAAAAATAGACCAAAATGGAAAGCCAGAAAAATTCTTCTAAGGTAATATATTTATTATTGGTGATACCATTTAAATACTTGCATAAAATGGATCTCAATTTCATCTGGGGTTTGATCTCCCCACACCTGGGACCTTATGCCTGCCATACTCCACCGTAACCTCTACTCCCACTATGAGTGTGCTAATCCCCATTCATTCACTAGATCCAGTTTTGATCCTTCTAAACTACCACAGAAAACCTTACTTGACTTTCAAAAAATGGTAGGTGCCTCTTTATGTTATCTTCTACTTATCTCTGCAACTCGCTGCTTTGATTTTCTATACACTTACTTTTATCTGACTAGGCTGGATGTTTCTGGAGTACAGCTGTGTCCCAATCACTACTACAGTCTCAAGCTGAGGGAGGTACCTCCAAATAGCCGAGTTTTCAATATTTGCTAACAAGCTGAGTGAAAGTCCAATAATCATTTTAGAGAACTTAAACTGCACTAATCAGTCTGTTCAATATCAAGATAAAAGGTATTTAATTTATTTGAAAGTGCTGATACCTAAATGACAAGGCATATCTCAATTTTAGGTGGCTTAGTGATTTGATTAAAATTCATTTACAACTTCATGAAAATGCTTTTATGTCCTAGAAATTTGATGCAATTGGTATACACAGGCACAAAAATTTTTAGAGTAGAAAATTTATCCAAAAATAATCTACATATTTGGCAATCTACATCTTTTAGTAGTTATTTCCGCCAAAATGTAATAAAAATGGTAATCTACATGTTAACTAATTATAAGAATCATCTAATTAAGGTGGGAGAATTAATCCACTGGAGAGAAATCGAAGAGAAATAGAAATGGACTCTTTTCATAATAATATTTTAATCAGAAAATGTCCTGCTCTTCAGTACTTAATTTGGATATATTCATTTCAAGTACTGATTTCTGGAGAATAAGGTAACTGATCAGACATAGCTGGGAGATAACCAGGATTCAGAGTAAATCAGTTTTCAGTCAATGATAAGCTAATAAGTTAATAAGTCATACGTTAATAATGGAAATGAAAATGAAGATGGAACACAGGTATATGCATTTCAGACACACGGGACACTCCAGACAAATGTACAGAGGTAGGATGTTTGCTAAAATATATTGCTTTTGTTTACTGATGAATGGGTCAACTTTAAACTTTCTGGAAGCCAAGTGGCCAGCTGTTCAATTTGCTCGTCTCCATTCTATTTATATCCTCAACCAACAAAGACATGAAAGTTTTAAAACAAAACCAAAATATTTGGAAAGAAAGTTTACTACTTGGTGAGACTTAGAGCCAAGATTAATCTTCTCTTCATATTTATTTTTACTTTGTCTTCATAAAGATTTTTAAAAATTTATTTAGGCATAATTGACATGCAATATTATATTCGTTCCAGGTGTATAATAGAGTGATATAATATTTGCATACATTGCAAAATTAGTCACTACAATAATAGTTAACCATCTGTTACCTTATAAACCTTACAGTTAATACAATGCTATTCACTTTTGTCTGTGCTGCTTCTGCATCTTGCACTATCCATTTAAAAGGTATCATTTGCATTTACAGGTGTGTAGGGAAGACATCCAAAAAGATATTGTTAGAAAATAATATATTTTTACAGGTCATCTATTTGAATGACCTCTTTGTTTTTTCTCATCCAAACTAGTTTCCTCTGGACAAATCAGGTCTTGATTATGAAATTGGAAGACACAGAGAAGGGAGAGAGGACAGAAAGAAGAATAATAGATTTTGAAAGATACTACATGCTTTTTGAGCTGTCTTCTAAACTAAACACTAGGATGCATGTATAAGGAATTACTGAAAAATTTAATGTCTTGCCTTTTAAGAAATACATTTATTTGTCATAATTAACATATGTTTAATGTCAATATTCCAATGCTTTTTTGAACTACTTTATAAACATGAATATTAATTCAGAAATCTCAAGCCAGCGTACTAGTATATCTTAACAAATGTAACATTTTAACACGTGAACTTGAAATGTTCATTTACAGTGACAGATACCCCAAGACCACAAAGAATTGAGTAACAGGGAGATTCTTTTTGTTATGACTTATATTTAAAGTTATGGAAGGACAATGTAGTTTTGTTATATTTCTTTTTTTTTTTTAAGATTTATCTATTTATTCATGAGAGACACACAGAGAGAGGCAGGGATACAGGCAGAGGGAGAAGCAGGCTCCACGCAGGGGGCCCAACGTGGGACTTGGTCCCAGGTCTCCAGGATCATCAGGCCCTGGGCTGAAGGCAGATGCTCAATTGCTGAGCCACCCAGGCAACCCTGTTAAATTAAAAAAAAAAATATATAAGCAACATTATCTCACACTAATTATGTATGTAATGGTCCTTTTGATTAAAGTGTATTCCAATAAGAAATTACTAGAATGTTAAAGCCTAGCTCTCATCTGATAGCATAATTAGAAATTATCTTTCACTCTGTAAACCATCCTGATAGGACATTTGCCATTCTCAAAATAAGTGTACCACCAACTGATCTCTTTGATGTTTAGACTTTCCTGTGGGTAGTTGGATTTTAATTTGTGGCCAGGACACTCTACTATTCTCACCAGGAATATAACTTAATAAGACATCTGTCTTTCTCAATTAAGGCATAAAATCTGTTGATTTTCCCCAATTTTTAACTAGAGTTTTAAAAAATAAAAATTCTGGGATTGAGATGAGGTAGTTTTTGATAAATGAGTGACTTTAAAACAACAACAACAAAAGAGTAATTGAATATTTTTAAAGATTACAAATAGTGGGAGTTAATTCAAGATAATGACAGAAAAAAATTACTTGAAATTATGGAAATAGAGTGTAAAACACTTAGGATGTGATTTCTATACATTATTTTATAAGAATCGTAAGTGTCCTCTTTGCAAAGTATGGGATCAAAGATATATGTAATACCGATGTGACATTTCTCTTTTATGAGAACTGCCTCATAGTTTTCCACAAAATATTTTATTAAATAGGTTAAGAATGAAGAGCTTTATAATATCCATTGATTTTTATCACTTGAAATTACTTTTCTCCATAATTTATTTTATTTTGTTAAATATTTTATTTATTTGAGAGAATGAGAGAGAGAGAGAGAGAGAATGTGAGTATGCATGAGTGGAGGGAGAGTAAGAGGAAAGGGTGAAGCAGACTCCCCACTGAGCAAGGAGCCCAATGTGGGGCTCAATCCCAGGATGCTGGAATCATGACCTGAACCAAAGGCAGATGCTTAACTGACTGGGCCACCCATGTGCCCCACCCCTTGATAATTTAAAAATAAAATACACAAAGTATCTGTCAATTGGATAAAATTTGAAAGCTTTGGTCATACTCTCTTTTGACAAATGTTAGTGAAAACACAGGTTAATGTTTGTGCAAATGAAATGTACAAGGGAATTATATACTTTTCGCTTAATTTCCCTGAGTCCTCCCACATATGTGTATAATTTTGAATGAGGCCTGTGGGCAAGTATTTTTACAAGCCAATCTACTCTTCTTTCCCTTGACTATCTTTTGGAGTATATAGATATGATTTTAAGTTTTTTTTTAAAAATATTTTATTTATTTATGAGAGACACACAGAGAGAGTAAGAGAGAGAGAGAATGAGAGAGAGAGAGACAGAGGGAGAAGCCGGCTCCATGCAGGGACCCTGATGTGGGACTCAATCCCGGGTCTCCAGGATCACGCCCTGGGCCAAAGGCAGGTGCTAAACTGCTGAGCCACCCAAGGATCTCTGATTTTAAGTTTTAATACAACAAAAATAAAATGTTTTGGTATGAAAAATAACATTGTTTATTATTTATTTGTTTGTTTATTTTTTAAGATTTTATTTATTTATTCATGAGAGACAGAGAGAGGGAGAGAGAGAGAAAGAGAGGCAGAAACACAGGCAGAGGGAGAAGCAAGCTCTCTGTGGGGAGCCTGATGTGGGACTCAATCCTGGGTCTCCAGGATTAGCCCTGGGCTGAAGGTGGCGCTAAACTGCTGAGCCCCCTGGGCTGCCCTAACATTAAGGTTTACATGAAGTTTTTTTTTTTTTTATTTTAAGATTTTATTTATTTATTTGATAGAGTAAGAGAGAACACAATTTGGGGGGGGGCGGTTAGAAGGAGAAGGAGAAGCAGGCTCCCCACAGAGCAGAGAGCCAGACAGGGAGCTTGATGCCAGGACCCTAAGATCATGACCTGAGCTGAAGGCAGATGCTTAACCGACTGAGCCACCCAGATGCCCCTACATAAAGTTTCTTTTAAAAAAATATATTGTATTTATTTAGTCATGAGAGATGCAGAGAGAGAGGCAGAGACACAGGCAGAGGGAAAAGCAGGCTCCACACAGGAACCCAATGCAGGACTCGATCCCCGAACTCCAGGATCATGCCCTGGACCAAAGGCAGGCACCAATCCAATTAGCCACCCAGGGATCCCCCCATAAAGTTTCTATATGTCTTGGCTGTTGCCTTTAATTTTATCTATAGATCAAGCCAGCTTATCTGAGACATATATATGTAAGCCTTTTAGAATAAGTCTAAAAAGTTTAGAGTTTATTTACTTTCAGTAGTATAATTAACTTTCAGTATTATAATTCAAGTCTTTAATAAAAAATAATTATTAAAAAAAAACCAAAACAGAAGGGCACCTGGGTCACTCTGCTAAAGGTCTGACTCTTGATTTTGGCTCAGGTCATAATCTCAGGAGCAGGAGGTAGAGTCCTGTGCTCCAAGCTGGCTCTGGAGGCTGCTTAAGATTCTTCATCTCCTTCTGCCTCTCCCCACTCGTGCACACTTTCTTTTTCTAAAACAATAATAATCAAAAAATAATAAATTTTAAAAGACAGATTTAGAAAGGAAAAGATATGTATTTAGATAAGGATGCGTTGTGGGTGTTGAGGGACCTTTCCTCCTGCTTCCCCCATGTGGCAATTCTCAAACTCCTACCCGAGAACTGCTTACTAAGTGAACTACAGAGAATAATGTATTTTCATTTTTTTAATTCCAGGAACTAATTTTATTTTTATTTACTACATTCTATAGTGTCAGCTATCCATTTATAATGTAGATTGGGACAGCAATTCTCAAACTGGAATCACCTGGAGATATTTAAAGAGTGTTTATTTTCAGACATTGTCATCAACGTTTCTTATCCCAGCAAATTTTATCTCAGGAATTTGCAATGTTAGCAGGCAATAAAGGTGATTCTGATTCAGACGTATTCCATCCTGGATTCTACCTTGTCCACCTACATTGCAAATGTTTATCAGAAGCCCTTCAGCTTCTTTACGGTTTATTCCGAATTCCTTAATTTGTCAATTTCCATCATAAAACATATTTCTTGAATCTTACTTAAATTTTGAATGGTGTGTACCTATTTTAGTTTCAATATTTCCAGCATGAAATAACCCGACAGGTTTTTGTTTTGTTTTGTTTTGTCAATAGTGCCATATTATTAGCTATTAGGGAGATTGTAGGCATGTAAGTCTCTTAAACTTATTCATATGTATCTGATTCATTTGAAGTAGTTTTTAAAGCCTAATATAGGGATCAGATATTTATTTCCATCACCTATTTTTTTGAACTTTGGTTCTATAGTTTGAGGTAACTAGTAATCAATATATAAGCTACCACATGACTCTGCTTCTATTTCTTTCTTTTTTTTAGAGAGATTTATTTATTTATTTGAGAGAGATGAGGGAGGTAATGGTAGAGGAAGGAGAGAGAGCCTTCACAGACTGCAGCCTTCACAGAGCCTGATGTGGGGCTTGATCACATGACCCTGAGGTCACAACCTGAGTTGAAAACCAAAAGTCAGGAGCTCAACCGGCTGTATCACCTAGGCACCTCTGCTTCTGATTACTTCTATTTCTCTTTCATTCCCATCTCTTGACCCCTCATATTTCTGTCCACGGTATTTTCTACAATTTTTTAGTCAATTACCAAAAAAAAAAAAAAACTATTATCTTCAACATATATGTTCTTATTTTGTCCTCAAAGTAATATGTCTTTAAATTTAAATATAAAAAGTATAAATTTAAATATTAAAAAAATTAAATATAGACATATTTTAAAAGTTACCAATTGTATTAATGTTAATGCCTTGCTAGAGGGAAAAACAATCTTAACTTGACAATGGCAAGGCTTCTGGTACCCTGTGAGTCTTCTTTAGCATATGAAAATCCTTTTGAAACTTCCCTTTAGCTTCCTGTCCCCAATTCCCAGGTATATAATCAGTCACCCCTCACAACCCCAGGGCAGCAACTCTTCCTTCCCATGGATCCTGTCCCTATGCTGCAATAAAACCATCTTTTTGCACCAAAGATAACTCAAGAATTCTTCCTTGGTCATTGGCTCTGGACCCCACCAAACTTCACTTATATTTTAAACTGCATCATATCTACCAGGAAGTCACTCAAATATGAGATTCCCAAGACAATGAGGCAACATGAAGCTTACAGGCACTAAGGAGAAGGGGAGGTTCTGAGGACACAATGGGAGAGAAAGTTCATTAGCAAGAAGGTAAAAGGAGATATTTGTGAAAACAAGGTTGCCTATCTCGCAGATGAGTCCTATAGGTAAAGAAGGGGTCTCTGTTACTAGCTCTCTTCCTGCTACAGGCCTTCTTTCCAATATACATTTAGGCAATTGAGGAGGCAGAGAGCTTTTCACATATCTGCTGAGTTTTTATTACTTTTAACTAGAAATACTTTTTAAAAAAAGATTTTATGTATTTATTCATGAGAGACACAGAGAGAAGCAGAGACACAGGCAGAAGAAGAAGCAGGCTCCCTGTGGGGAGCCCCATGTGGGACTGGATGTCCCCCGGGGTCATGACCTGAGCTAAAGCCAGATGCTCAAACACTGAGCCACCCAGGTGCCCCTAGAAATACTTTTTATGACAAAGTCACACATTCTGTAGGGTCCTATACCACTTCAAGCCTCCCTATTCTCGCTGTATGATACAGAATTTCTCTGGTCTTTGTCCCAAGTCCTGAGCACTAAAACGTGAAAACCTTTGGAATTTTGTATATGATAAATATGTATGTGATTGGGAATGTTTGAGCTCTTTTTACATGCACTGTAACATAATCAACAATTATTTTTGTTTTTTTCTACTTCATAGAGAGTATTATACTCTCTATTAAAAACAGCAATTTAAGCATGTATCCTCTAGTTTGGGAAGAAGACTGATGGGATTAACTGATAAATATTTATAAGACTCCAATTGTGTTTGTAAAATGTCATGTAACATCTTGCATTTGTGATGACTGGTTTGTGATTCATGTACGAGGAAAATCCTATTTTCTAGAACATTTGTTTGCCTTGTTTTAATTATATTATTAAAACTGGTATAAATTCTGAGTTAAGAAACAACAAATTTATAGGTTCTAGCTCAATGGTCTGAAACGTACTAAAGAAGGAGATGCATGTTTCTAAGAATTCATCTAAAATGTACTTTTACAATTCCTACTGATGAGGGAGCAAGCTGAGGGTAAAGTACAAGCTGACACCCTGTAAACCCCAACCCCCACTCCCAGGTCCCTGTGGGTGGCATTTCTTATGCACTGCTGGCTGCCCTAAAACCAAGAGAAGGGAAAAACAAATGGTTAACTAATAGAGATCACAGTCCTGCAAGACAGGAATGTCCTTCAGTATAGAAATGTCTTAGAGATTTATAAGAAAAAATAATTATTGTTGATGTAGTTTTGGAATGTAGGCGAAGTTTGGTGGGGTGAGGTCCAGAGCCAATGACCAAGAGAGAATCCATGAGATGTCTTTGATCCAAAAATGGTGGTTTTATTGCCGCACAGAGACAGGACCCATAAGCAGTAAGAGCTGCTGCCCCAGGGTTGTGAGGAGTGACTGATTATATACTTGGGAGCTGGGGCCAGTAAGGAAAAGAGAGAGACTTCAAAAGGATTTTCTATGCTAAAAAGAACCTACAAGATACCAGAGGCCTCACCATTGTCAAGTTAAGGTTGCTTCCCCCCTAGTAAGGCGTTAATATTAAGACAGCTGGGAATTTCCTGGAGGAGTGTCACAGGTATCCACCCAGGATTGGGGGGGTGGTGATTTGTGGGTTGTGAGACTGTGTTTTGCCCTCAGCTAGCTTCCTGGTCCCCATCAGGTACACCTAATACATTTAATTTTCTCCTATTAATCTGTTTCATGTGAATTTAATTCAAAGTCTAGCTAGAAGAACCATCAGGAAGAGTCAGATCTTCATCCCTAGAAGGCTTAAAAACCTACATTAAAGAAGAAAGAACTCAAATGAATAACCCGACTTTACCACCTTAACAACACTGAAAAAAACAAAAACAAACAAACAAACAAACAAAAAAAAAACAAAGCAAGCATAATGAAGTGATAAAGATTAGAGCAGAAAGTAGTGAAATGAAGACTAGTAAGACAATAGGGATATTCAAAATAACCAAAATCCAATTTTTAAGAGATAAAAACACCCCTGATAAATCATTAGCTAAATTTATTTTTTTTTAAGATTTTATTTATTCATTCATGAGAGACAGAGAGAGAGAGAGGAAGAGACACAGGCAGAGGGAGAAGCAGGCTCCATGCAGGGAGCCCAGTGCAGGACTGGATCCCCAGACTCTGGGTTCACACCCTGAGCAGATAGATGCTCAACTGCTGAGCCACCCAGGTGTCTCTATTAGCTCAATTTATTAGGAAAGAGAGGAAATCCAATTAACTACAGTCAGAATGGAAGAAGAATGGACATGGCTATCTATTGTGGAATATTATGGAAAAAAGAGGATGGTAAATTAAATATGAACAATATCATGCTAAAATTAGATAACTTTGGGATCCCTGGGTGGCGCAGCGGTTTGGCGCCTGCCTTTGGCCCAGGGCGCGATCCTGGAGACCCGGGATTGAATCCCACGTCGGGATCCCGGTGCATGGAGCCTGCTTCTCCCTCTGCCTGTGTCTCTGCCTCTCTATCTCTCTGTGACTATCATAAGTAAATAAAAATTTAAAAAAAAATTTGATTTAAAAAAATAAAAATAAAAATAAATAAATAAAATTAGATAACTTAGCAGAAAGGGGGAAAAACCCTAGAAAGAAAGATACAGAATATGAAAACTAACACATGCTATATATAATAAATCAGGATAGGCCCTTAACAAATAAAAAGATTAAGTTAGTAATTTTAAAACTTCTCAGTATCGAAGTAAATAACTATTCACTATTCAACCATTCACAAATTCTTCCAAAAAAAATAGAAGAAGAAGTAATACTTCCCAACTCATTCTATCAGATCAGTAGATGGATACTGATGTGGAAATGTTGAGGTTTAGAGCTGAAGGCCAAGAAAGAATTCTTGAGAGGTCTTTGGTGCAAAAAGGTGATATTATTAAAGCCAGACAAAAGGGCCCATGGACAGAGAGATCTACACCTGAATTATGAGGAGCAATTGATTCTATGCTTTGGAATTAGGGCGGGCGTAAAGGTAATGGGCAGTTTCCCAAAGGACTTTCAAGTTCTAAAGAAGACTCACAGGATCCTGGATGCGTAGGTATTGTCAAACTTAGGTTGTTATCCCTTAAGCATTAACATTAAGATTGGGAATTCCTGAAGGAATGTCATACTCCCCCTGCCTCATGTATTTGTCAGTGAGCTGCAGGTTATAAGGAATTTTAATTTTATCTACATTTCCTTTTGCCTTTGTTCTCCATAGCAGATATCACAAAAACACTAGAGATGAATAGCCTTCATAAATATAAACACTAAAATCTTTAGGAAAAATACTAGCAAATTCAGGGGAGAAGGTTAAAAGGATTATACATAATGACCAAATGGGAATTATTCCAGAAATGCAAGGTGGCCATAACACCTGAAAATTAATAGATGTAATAGACATGTCATTATAATGAAGGGGGGAAAAAGCATGGACACATCAGATACAGAAAAATAATTTGATAAAATTCAGCAGCCCATTTATGTAAATTATATAAAAGATCCACAGCCAGCACATCTATGGAGAAGAATTCACATTAGCTGCTGCCTACTGCTGAAGGATGGAGGTGGCAATTAAAATATAGTGAGTATTCACAGCAAAAAGGGTTTGTATTGGGGGAAAGGTTAAAATTTCCAAACAGGATTGTGGTGACAGTTGTACAACTTTGTTTATACACTAAAAATGAATTGTACGCTTCAATGGCTGAAATTGATGGTATGTTAATTTTACTTCCCTTAAGTTGTTAAAAGACAAAAATGCAAACACCAGTGCTTGCAAAATGGCCTGATATCCCAAGAAACTTGAGTAAAAAGGAGAGAAAAAAAATATATAAATGAATATTGTAATAAATCCTACTTAATATGATGGGCAGCGTTTTATAATCTATTTCATTTACCATATTAAATTTAGCATAACACAGAAATCATGTAAGAAATTTAATCGAATCTAATCAATCTCTTAGTTGAACAAATCCTCAAATGACGTGCATTTCCTGTTGAAATGTAAATTTTATTTTCCACTATGTTTTCCCTCAGTTTTAAAGAGAAAAAAAAATAATTTACTTAAAATCAGAGTTTCCTTTATTTTAATAAATATATTTCTGTAATCTTGCTATTATTTAAGAAATTATATATATATATATTTTAAGATTTTATTTATTCATGAGAATACACAGAGAGAGAGAGAGGCAGAGACACAGGCAGAGGGAGAAGCAGGCTCCATGCAGGGAGCCTGACGTGGGACTCAATCCCAGGTCTCCAGGATCACACCCTGGGCCAAAGGCAGTGCTAAACCCCTGAGCCATCTGGGCTGCCCAGAAATTATATATTTTAAAACTAGATATTCTACTGAGAGAAATGTTATAAATTATGAAATCTTTGACTTTGGGTTTATAGAAAATTTTAAAAAAAAGAAGACCTTATGTTTATTAGATTAAAATCTATTTTTATACATATGTTCAGAAAAAAATAATTATTATCATAGCAGAGCCCTACATTTTATTTGTATGATATTATAGTTACTTGTTCCTTTAGAACAATTAATAGAATAATGAAATATAAAAATGGTAGAAATAATTATCTAAAGCTTACTCTAAATCTGTAATTGATACAAATCCCAAAGAAAAAATATAGTTTATAACCACACATAGAAAAATTAACATCCTTTATATACTTTCATTTCATATACAAAATCATATTTTTGCTCTGTGTATCCATAATCATCAACAATAACTGTAGAAATAAACAAGTATATTGTTGTTAGTAAAAATTAACTTCAATTTAATCAGATTTTCAGTATAAAATAGGCTAGAGTTTTGTGAACTTAAAGGAAGTAATCATAATATGTGATGCACTATATTAATTAATTTGGAAGGTGTTTATTATATTGATAAAATTATGCCTTTACTGTAAACCTGCAAGGTGAAAGCAAAACAAAATTCATCTTTTATACCTTGAGAGGGTAAAATTAAACTGTCAAGACTATAATAAACCAACTACATTCAAAATTTCTCTAATTTTCTTATCTTCTAACAAAACTAAATATTCTTTTATTATTTGCTTTTATTAAAATACATTTGCTGAACATATATTTATTAGTGGCTTTGTAAGTGCTTAGAACAACGCTCACATATAAATGAGTGAGTGAGATAGGTTTCCTGCATAATTGGGGACGTTGATTGCAATGTTTGATTATGATTTATTTTCTCCAAAAATAAAAACAATAATATTTTGGGGCACCTGGGTGGCATAGTTGTTTAAGCCTTCAGCTCTTTGTTTGGGCTCAAGTTGTGGTCTCTTAGTGATGAGATCAAGCCCTAAGTGGGCTCTGTACTCAACATGGAGCCAGCTTGTCTTTTTCACTCCTCTCTCCGCCCTTACCCCCACATGCTTGTGTGCCATGCTCTCTTGCTCTCCCTGTAAAATAAATACACAAATATTTGAAAAAATAGCATTTCAATATACCTTTTTATGGAAAAGTTACCTGTTACATGAGGTAATTTGAATTTGCTATAAATTGTTTTGTTTAAGATTTTATTTATTCATTTATTTTAGAGAGAGTGCCTATGCAGTGCACAAGAGACAGCATGGGAAGAGGAACAGAAGGGAAGGAACAAGGAAAGGGACAGAATCCCAAGCAGACTCCCTATTTGGTGTGAGCCCAATGCAAGGCTGGATCTTATGACCCTGGGATCATACCTGAGCTGAAACTAAGAGTGAGTTCAACTGACTGAGCCACCCAGGGGCCCCTATATTTAGCTTGCAATAATGTTTAAGAGATAAATGATGACCATGTTCAATACCTTTTCTGTCATTGTTTTGTAAGGGAAGGGGGAGGGGGTCCCATATGCCTGACACACAGCAAAGCCAAACACTGAGACCTGCTTTGTAGCCAATGACATTTAATTAGCAAAGCAGCCAAGGGAGAAAAACGATCTCAAGTCCACCTCCCTCACAAGAGTCAAGTATTTGTAGGAATTTAGGGAGAACCGGGGAGAATATGATTGGAAGTTGAGGCAATTGTTGCACTATGCAGGTACAGTGGTCATCCCACTTTGTCACAGCTAGTACATTCAGAAGATGAGGGCATTGGCAGGATCAGGGGGTGATCTCAGGCTCCTTGAGGTCTAAAGTCACCTCTCAGACTTCTGGGCAGGCCCGGTAAGATGGGTGGTCTGCACAGGTCTGAATTCTTGGATGTGACCCATTAATCCTGGGAATCAACGTGGCTACGCACCATTTAGAAGTCCGTAGTCAAAGAGTGTATTGCGAGAAGAAACAGATTATAGGTTACTTTTTTTCTATCTTTAACATAGGACAACAATAATATAGCCTTGTTTTAAGTTTATTTAAAGTAAAATTTTAATTGGAAAGCACCAATTTCAGTTTTGGGTAAATATTGGAAACATCTTAGGACTTCTGAAACAATCTTGCTTTTAATAATGTGTAATGATATTTCTAGATGAATTTTATTTTTTACTATTTAATACTTCTACTAATCCTTGATTAGCTGGATATTCCATTCTTAAAAATTGTCCAGAAAATGCAAATCTATATTTAAGTCAAATTATTGGAATCTCTGAAAAAATTATTTATTATATCTCTGAGAGTTTTTTTTTTTAAGGATATCTGTCATTTCCATAAAACATACAGGTACATCAGGTATAAGGTCCTGCTAACACTAACTTACTCTTAATAAATCCTTATCAAAATTTTGATATGATTTTACGAGAAACCACTTTAAATTTTATGCTTAAGACCTTGGCTTATTTGAGATCTTCAGATATCTTTTTTGCCATTCTAATAAACACTATATGTGACTGGCAAAATTAGCCACACTTGATATATGGGAAAACTGAAGTTCCCAGAAATGGTGATAACTCTTTAAACCAGGTTACTGGTGAGTTTCAGATCTATAATTGAAGCCCACATCTGAATGTCAAGGTACCAATGATGTCTCCCTTACCATTATCCTATAGTAGATACCTAAAGATGATTAGACGTAAAACTGCATTAGTCCATGTAGCCAAAGGATTTCAGGCAATGTTTGTAATTTATAGAGATTAGAATATATTCAGACTAGGTTGTATTACCTACTGCATAGTTAAAATCTTGTTTGCCTTATGTTGAACTAGATATTATTTTTCTGTCTTGGAAATTTCAATGTATGAATAGAGCATTAAATGAGTGATTAAATAGAAGACTTTTGATTAATTTGATTGATATAGACAGGTCATTAACATCCAACTAAGTCTTATCTCCTTCTTGAGCCTCTTAAGATGGATGGATTTCTCAATCACCAGGACATCATTTATCATCAGAGACCAATATTTGTTAATTAAAAATCAGTGGCTGTGGAGTGTCAGACAAACATATTCTTTTCCTCATTAGGTTGCAAGTTAATGGTGGAGTACTGTCAAAAAAGATTAGAATCTGCGCGATATCTTGATAGTTTATTTGTAACTGGGAAGAGAATGCTATAAACAGAAATTTTCTGGAAAGCCTAGAATTATAATTTCCTTGCTTACTGAGAAGGCAGTGAAGTATAGTTTAAAATAAGAGAGTTGGGCTACACATTAAGTCTTCTTAATTCACATTTTGTACTAAATGTAATCCAGAAATCATGTTATAGCATTCTGAAACTTACAAATAAATAAATTTGGCTCAGGACTTAAATTTCTTACTCTGTGTGAACCCTATTATCTTTCCAAGATTTCTGTTATAAATAGACTTTGCATTACTGTGGTTATGAACTGTGGATAAATATTGAATTTGCCCATATTTCCAAACAAGATGGTTCCAAATTAAAAAATGATGCTTCTTATTTTGTATAACAAAATGTCAATCACTATTTCCATTAATAAGTATTTATCATCTGTAGATAGAAATGATTGACTACGTTTTCCCTCTAATTCCCTAATTTTAAATGTTTTATGTCATCTTTGATGTATACTTTTTCATGATTACAATTATAAAACTGTTCCATCTTTTTATGAACGGTCTTTTTAAAATACATTTTTAATGCTCCATAAAAGAGAGAGAATCTAAGCTTCTATGCTTGAAGAGCTTGTGAGGGCAGGGAATCAGTGTCTCTTTCCATTTAATAGCTGTGTTAACCAGTGATCTGCATCCACCTTTGGAACCTAGAGGAACTTTTACATCCATGAAATCCTAAGAGTTCTACATAGCACTTTAACATTTGCCTTCATAAAATCGTAACAACTCATGTTAAAGGTAAAAGAAGATGATGTTTCTTTGTTTTGTTTTTAAATCATTGAATTATAGTCAGTCTACTGTAACAATACCCAAACCACAATGGTTTAATAAAGTAAACACTTATTTTATTAAACAGTCATCTAGGGATCCCACGAATGCTATTGCTTAGATGTCATGAAAGCCTCTATAGGAGGTTGGGGAAATGTCTTTGATTAGTTCCTGACTTTACCTTTTACAGCTCCTGTGGGAGGCCCTTGGTCACCAGCTCTCTACTCTGGACTTCTCTGAAGTGGTTATTGATATGCATGATTTCTGCAGAGCTCTAGTCACACTTGCCTTCCTGTTAGTGGCTAGGAGACTGTAATGCTGTTTGAAACTTCACTGAGCAAAGGATTTTTACCCTAGACTCACATCATTCCAGTAAGATAACTGTGTCAATAAACACAGCCAAGATCCTTTCAAGACACAATTACAGGCCTGATTTTACACCTTTGTTTTTTTGACTCCAGTGTGTTGTTATATTGTCTTTTTGTGTTTATCTCTTTCTCTCTGTCTCTCTCCTCCCCCCCTTCACTTGTAAAGACTAATAACAGAAAAGAACCTTTTTAAACCTTCAAAGCCACAGATTCTCATTCTGTTCTCTCCCATTCTTACCTAGAAAGCAGCCATTCTTCATATACCCTTTTCTTTTACAGCTTGTCTTGCCGAATGTGAATCCAAAATTTTGTCCAACAGGGCATGAATCGTCAGTCATCCCATCTGATCCGTCTGTTTTCTGATGCCTGCTGCCCTCTAAAATACACAATGTCATGTATTTTTGGTGGTTTTGTAAATAATGTCTCTTAGTGTACTGTTCTAGAAGTCAGAAAGGGTACAAGTTCAGAGATCTCATTTCTGTAATAAAACCAAGAGTTTTCTTCACTTAGAAATCGAAAGAAGAAAGAAAGAAGAAAGAAGAAAGAAAGAAAGAAAGAAAGAAAGAAAGAAAGAAAGAGAAAAGAGAGAAAGAGAGGAAAGGAAGAAAGAAAGAAAGAAAGAAAGAAAGAAAGAAGAAAGAAAGAGAAAGAAAGAAAGAAGAAGAAAGAAAGAAAGAGAAAGAAAAGAGAGAAAGAGAGGAAAGAAAGAAGAAAGAAAGAAGAAAGAAAGAAAGAAAGAAAGAAAGAAAGAAAGAAAGAAAGAAAGTCAAAAGGGGGAAAAGATGTTTAGAATGATCAAGTAAGAATTGGATAAGAATAGTGAGAATAAAAATATTTACAATTTTGTATCCAACTATATCCAAATACTATGATAATACTTGAAATACACTTTCTTACAGGTTTATGACCCATGTTTCATAACCTATTTTACAGATAGAGAAATTAAACTCAGAGTAACAAAGACATTTGCTTGGCATCGCACATTGATAAATTTTCTGTTTTCTTATTCATGATTTTTTGTTGATCAATGTTGCCGCCCTTCAACTATCGTAACAAGCTGTTATGAATTATATTTGAAATTCTGGTAGGGAAAATTCCAAGATGATTCCCATGACTCTTGTGTTAGTCTTTTTCCCCCTGTATTTTATGATGGTTTGACATTTTGGAAATCTTGTTGACTACGGACAAACTACCCCTCCCAGAGTAGCTAAGTCCTGGAGATAATAAATAACCTGCTTGACAATATACTTTCAAATGCAAAACAAGCAATTTAAAGCTTATATTCACAACTACCTCCATTTCTAACTCTCATACACCATGCCATTATTTTCTCTGTCTTAAATCACCCCAGAGCCAGATCCTAAACAAGTAGAGACTGCTCCTGTAGCCCCGAGCCCATTAGAATTATTAATCTATACAATTTTAAACCTACTCACTTGGTTAATCAGCCTTGTTCTTTCCTTCTCACTAAAAACACATTAAGGTCTCTGGGCGATGTCATCGCCTTGCTCCATCTGCCTCCTGACCAACTTTGGTGCTTCCATGTGTGACTCTGTGTGGCATGGTATGCCTTACTTCTGGGAACTATAATAAATTGTTCTTTCAATATCACTGACCTCAGTCATTTCCATAAATTACAATCCTATGACATAATGAGACAATTCCTGCATGTGGAAGGGATGAGGGAACATAATGACATCTCACTACTTTGCTTATACTACGTAACATGTTGCAAGGAAGATTATCCTGGGGAGGTAAGGCATCATCAGATGACTGCTATATAGCCGTGTTTTCTTCAGCTGATTAAGAGAAAGAAACTCAAAAAGACACACTCTAGGTAACCTTGAAGAGAACAAACATTCATATTGTGAATTGTCTTTGGTGGCCAAGTGGCAAGGAACTGTAGGTGACCTCTAAGAACTGAGAGTGGTCCCTGGCCAATGCCTAGCAGGAAAAGAGGGATCTCATTCCTACATCTAGGGAGAAATGAATTCTGTCAAAATCACTGATTTTAGAAAGCAGAGCTTAAGACCCCAGTAGGAACTGCAATTACAGCTGATAATCTGATTTCAGCCTGGCAAGACTCTGAGCAAAGAATCTAGCCCTTGTGCCGGATTTATGACCTAGAGAAACTGAATATTCCTGATTTTCTATATATTACATTACCTGCTTTTTCTTTCTTTCTTTCTTTCTTTCTTTCTTTCTTTCTTTCTTTCTTTCTTTCTTTCTTTCTTTCTCTTCTTTCTTTCTTTCTTTCTTTCTTTCTTTCTTTCTTTCTTTCTTTCTTTCTTTCTTTCTTTCTTTGTGTTTTTTTGTGACACTTCCCATTTCTATCTTATTCTCCCAGCTTTATACATATTTTATATAATGTTCTATAAAAAGATACATACCCCTTTTCAAGTCTACTTTTAAAACGTTGAGTTCCTGTGTAAATATTTGAAGACTAATACCAAACCTGAGAAAAATTTGAACTTTATTTTGTTAAAACTATGAAGTTACTACAGTTGGAATATTGTCAGTGACCTAAATGTTTCATAGTTTAAAACATTTGAACATTTCTGTATATATTTTATTGAACACACATTCCATATATGATTCAAAAATGAAGATTTAAATGAAAATTAAAACACAATTATATAAGATAGATATGCACACAAGATAGAAAATTAAAGCTTTACAGTAAGAGATTAAAAATTATCTATAAAAACAGAAATCATAGCCTAACATAGTATGATAAAGGAATTAAACAAAGCAAAGCTGTTAATACAATTAACAAGGCTAAACTCAAGTATTAAAATAGAATATTTATAGTATTTGAAACAAAAATAGATTTATGTCTAATGTCAGGAAATAAAGAAGAGCAATTTTTAGCAATAAAGGTAACACCAATTTATAAGTGAGAAACTTACAATGTAAATATTTATCAAACTGCAAAGCTATAGATAAAGGATACTAACCTCTGTTTTGGCAGAAAGAAAATATTTATCTTCCTTATTCCACTTGATAATAGATTATCATTTTTCTATTTGTTGATAAGGTGTAAGCAAATAAGAATGAATTAGATCGAAGCCATGTTACCTATACAAGAAAAAAAGAGCAAACTCTGTTCTGAGATCTTAGATTAGACCATAAAATAGTCACAAAAATTGACATTTAGTATAACATAAATATATTGACAGAAACTAAAATACTTCAGGAAATATCCTGTTTACAATACATGTAACCAAGCATTAGTTAAAAACCTGGAACAAAAAAATATTTCTGCCACATGGAAATTTAAAGCTTTTCTTAATTATCCAAGTATGGACAGGGAAGAAATCAGAGCAAATTGTGGAATATACATAAGATGTTGATAATACAATAATAACAATAATAGTGACAATAATAATAATGTCTCATGTATCAGGCCTGTGGAAAGCAGGTAAAGCTCTCCCCAGGGGAAAAGGAGGCTTATTTTATATACTAATAAAAATGAAAGTAAAATAATTAATATAATTCAAAAGATAGTAATGAGAAAAGAACCATAAAAGAAGAAAAAAAAAAGAAATTTAAGGAGAAATGAAAGAAAATGGTAAAAAAAATTTCTCAAATATGTACAAATACAATTGAAAATGTGGATCAAATGATAGCGTTATGTAAAATATCAATCTTCTAATTGATCCAGATGAAATAAAAAAAAAATTACTCCAGAAGACAAAATGTACGATGTACCTCCCCCGAATACATTTCCAGCCCAGTAAATTTTCTCGAAAATGTATTCCAAATCTTTATAAAACTGCTTATGATATTGCTATTCAGTGTTCCACAACCTATTAGGAAATATAAAACTTCTAAACTAATTTTATAAAGCAGGGGCAGCACTGATAGTAAACCCCAAATATATTTAACATGGAAAGATAATGCTGCAGACCAATATAACTTAAGTATGTGAATATAAAAGTCCTAAGTACAATGTTAGCAACTCAAGTAATAGGATATTATTAGCAAGATACAACATGATCAAAAAAGATTGTACCATCAGAGATACATGAGTGATTTCTATAAAATACATTAGTACATGTTATGTTACTAATCCATTTAATTTTTCTCCATAAGTGCTGAAAAGATAATTAGAAAAAAAAGAAAAAGATGTATAGATTATTCATACATCACATGAAACATATTAAAAGTAAATTATTGTATGAAAATTAAAATATTTGAAATGATATAACCTCAAAATTAATTATAGACAATAAACAAATTAGAATAGAACAGAAGGAACATATGCAAAATATAGCCATGATAAAAAAAAAAAAAAGATAAAAATGTGAGAAACCAACATAAGAAATTAAGGTAATAAATTGAAATGTCCCATGAGTTGCAATTTGAGAATATTGAAATAAGCAAAAACCCATGAGACCACCATCATGATAGATATAATGCATCTTTCTTTTACTCCCAGAAATGTTTCCTTTTTATGACATCCTTCTAACAACTCTGTCTGTCCCCTGCCAACTCTTATTCTGAGACAACTATTACTGTATTTTGTTGTTGGAGATAATTCTATAATTTATAAAATGTTGTATCAATGGGAGTATTATTATACACTCCTATTTTGATTTGGCTTTCTTTTACTTAACATGATTATTTTGAAATGTCATCCTTCTATTTTCATATATCAATAATTGGTTGCTTTTTATCGCTGAGTCAAGTTTCATGGCATGAATATACCACAGATTGTCATTTACCTATTATGGAATATTTAATTTGTTTAAAATGCTTGTGAATATGCATGTACCAGTCTTCATCTGGATATGAATCTTCATTTCTTGTAGATGGATCCCTATGAGTACAATGTCTAGATCTTATGGTAGATGTATAACTTTTTAAACAAGTCACCAAAATATTTTCCACATGGTTATAGCTTTTATAGTTCCACCAAAAATGGGGATAAATTTTACTTGTTCCACATTCATAGCAAAACCTACTATGCACATTCTTTTCAATTTTCATTATAGATGATTTTAGTGGAATATCATTGAGTTTATTTTATATTTTCTTGATAAAGAGTTCTGTTTAAGCACCTTCAATATGCTTCATTACCATCCATCTGTCTATTTTACTAAAATACTTATTCAAATCTATTGTTTTTTTAAAAAAATTAAATGACTTGCCTTTGAATATTTCAGTTAGATGTATTTCTAATATATTCTAGATAAATTTCTTATCTGGATATATATATATATAATAGATATTATATAACATAATTTATAATATAATTTTATTATATTATAAAATTGATAATATATTATATATTTATATATAAAATTGATTTACCTTCTGAATGTGTATTTTGATAGAGTTCAATTTTTGTTGTTTTATTTATATTCCATGATATATGGTAGTTTATTTAAGAAATATTTGCCTAAGTAAATGTCACTAACCTTTATCTTAAGTTTCTTTTGAATGTAATAGCTTTTGCTCTTAATTCTTAGTCTATGATCTTTTTAGTCTATTACCATTTTGATTAAATACTGTACATCGGATGATAATGGAAAGGGATTTATTTTTTCCCCTTATATCTAGTTGTCTCAACAAGATTTGCTGACAAGAATGAATTTTCCATATTGGAAATCCTTAGCACTTTTACTGAAAATCAATTGACTATGTTTGAGTCCGTTTCTGAATTCTTTATTCTCTTCCATTGAAGTCTATGTTTGTCTTTATGACAAAACTATACTCTCATGCTTACTGTAGCTTTACAATAAGTCCTAAAATATGGTTGTGCATGTTCTTCAACTTCGCTCTTCTTTTCCCAAGTTGTTTGGGTACTCCAAGTCCTTCTTCAACTATATAAATTTTATAATCAGATTGGCTATAACTTTAAAAAGAAATAGGAGCCAAAAGATTGGGATCGTCCCCTGCATATTCTTAGACCATAATGCCTTGAAATTAGAACTAAATCACAACAAGAAGTTTGGAAGGACCACAAACACGTGGAGGTTAAGGACCATCCTGCTAAAAGATGAAAGGGTCAACCAGGAAATTAAGGAAGAATTAAAAAGATTCATGGAAACTAATGAGAATGAAAATACAACCGTTCAAATCTTTGGGATGCAGCAAAAGCAGTCCTAAGGGGGAAATACATCGCAATACAAGCATCCATTCAAAAACAGGAAAGAACTCAAATACAAAAGCTCACCTTACACATAAAGGAGCTAGAGAAAAAACAGCAGATGGACCCTATGCCCAGCGAAGAAGAGAGTTAATTAAAATTCGAGCAGAACTCAACGAAATCGAGACCAGAAGAACTGTGGAACAGATCAACAGAACCAGGAGTTGGTTCTTTGAAAGAATTAATAAGACAGATAAACCATTAACCAACCTTATTAAAAAGAAGAGGGGGAGACTCAAATTAATAAAATCATGAATGAGAAATGAGAGATCACTACCAACACCAAGGAAATGCAAATGATTTTAAACACATATTATGAATGCCAATAAATTAGGCAATTATACGCCAATAAATTAGGCAATCTAGAAGAAATGGACGCATTCCTGGAAAGCCACAAGCTACCAAAACTGGAACAGGAAGAAATAGAAAACCTGAACAGGCCAATAACCAGGGAGGAAATTGAAGCAGTCATCAAACACCTCCCAAGACACAAGAGTCCAGGGCCAGATGGCTTCCCAGGGGAATTCTATCAAATGTTTAAAGAAGAAATCATACCTATTCTACTAAAGCTGTTTGGAAAGATAGAAAGAGATGGAGTACTTCCAAATTTGTTCTATGAGGCCTGCATCACCTTAATTCCAAAACCAGACAAAGACCCCACCAAAAAGGAGAATTACAGACCAATATCCCTGATGAACATGGATGCAAAAATTCTCAACAAGATACTAGCCAATAGGATCCAACAACACATTAAGAAAATTATTCACCATGACCAAATAGGATTTATTCCCGGGACACAAGGCTGGTTCAACACTCGTAAAACAATCAATGTGATTCATCATATCAGCAAGAGAAAAACCAAGAACTATATGATCTTCTCATTAGATGCAGAGAAAGCATTTGACAAAATACAGCATCCATTCCTGATCAAAACTCTTCAGAGTGTAGGGATAGAGGGAACTTGCCTCAAAATCTTAAAAGCCATCTACGAAAAGCCCACAGCAAATATCATTCTCACTGGGGAAGCACTGGGAGCCTTTCCCCTAAGATCAGGAACACAACAGGGATGTCCACTCTCACCACTGCTATTCAACATAGTGTTGGAAGTCCTCGCCTCAGCAATCAGACATCAAAAAGACATTAAAGGCATTGAAATTGGCAAAGAAGAAGTCAAACTCTCCCTCTTCGCCGATGACATGATACTCTACATAGAAAACCCAAAAGCCTCCACCCCAAGATTGCTAGAACTCATACAGCAATTTGTGGCAGGATACAAAATCAATGCCCAGAAATCAATGGCATTTCTATACACTAACAATGAGACTGAAGAAAGAGAAATTAAGGAGTCAATCCCATTTACAATTGCACCCAAAAGCATAAGATACCTAGGAATAAACCTAACCGAAGAGGTAAAGGATCCATACCCTAAAAACTATAGAACACTTCTGAAAGAAATTGAGGAAGACACAAAGAGATGGAAAAATATTCCATTCTCATGGATTGGCAGAATTAATATTGTGGAAATGTCAATGTTACCCAGGGCAATTTACACCATTCATTTGGGGAATATAAATAATAGTGAAAGGGAATATAAGGGAACGGAGAAGAAATGGGTAGGAAATATCAGAAAGGGAGACAGAACATGGAAGACTCCTAACTCTGGGAAACGAACTAGGGGTGGTGGAAGGGGAGGAGGGAGGGGGGTGGGGGTGAATGGGTGACGGGCACTGAGGTGGACACTTGACGGGATGAGCACTGGGTGTTTTTCTGTATGTTGGTAAATTGAACACCAATAAAAAATTAATTTATTAAAAAAAATAAAATAAAAAGAAATAGGAATTTTAACTGGTCTCACTTCAATTTATGGATGATCTTGTGGAAATTTGATGTTGCAAAGGTACTGAATCCTTTGATTCATAAGCCTGGTATATCTCCCCACATATATAGATCTTTTTTAATATTGCCAGCAATATATTGTAGTTGTTAATGCAAAGACCTTGCAAAAAAATTTTTGGCAAACATATTTTTAATTGTTTTATTTTTAAAATATTTAAAAAGATTCTAATTATTTATTCATGACAGATTCACAGAGAGAGGTAGAGACCTAGGCAGAGGGAGAAGCAACCTCCCCTCAGGGAGCCAAGTGCAGGGCTCAATCCTGGATGCCGGGATCATGCCCTGAGCGGAAGGGAGATGCTCAATTGCTGAGCCACCCAGGCATCCTGAAACTTATCCCTTAAAAAAAAATGATCTACTTATTTGTTGAGAGAGAGACCATGAACAGAGAAAGGGGCAGAGGGAGAGGGAGAGAGAGAACCTCAAGCAGACTCACTGCTGAGTGCAAAGCCCAACACAGTACTCGATTTCATGACCCTGAGCTGAAACCAAGAGTTGAACATTTACCCAACTGAGCCACCCAGGAGTCCCTGGTCAATTTTGCTTAACTGATTCATATTTTTATACAATTTTCATTTTGCTTTGCAATTTTAACATCTCAAATTTCATTTTTAATAGATAGAAATACAATTGATTTTTATGTATTGACCTAATTTCCTATATCCTGTAGCCATGCTGTATTTAATTCCAGAGCATTTTTTATAGTCTGTGTAGGATTTGTTACACAGAAGATCATGTACATCATATGGATATATATTTAATGAAGATGTTTTGAAAAGCCCATTTCTTCCCCCTACCTTTTCTGGATTGGCTAGGACCTCCATTGTGATATTGAATAAAAGTGATGAAAACAGACATTCCTACCTCATTTACATTCTAATGGGAAAGGCATTTAGTCTTTCATGATTAATTATATTATGTATATATATTTCATAGGTGCCTTTTTATGTAAATAAATTTATGTAAATAAATTTATGCAAATAAATGCATATGTATATGCACACACATACACACACACACATATATACACATCAATTTATTTAAATTTACATTTAACTTGTAAACTGGATGCAGAATTTTATCAGTTTTCCTGTATTTGCTGAAGTGATTATATTCCCTTTTTAGTTTATTAATAAGGAAATTACTAACTGGATATTGAATGCCATATTGAACTTGCATTGCAGGGATAAACCATACTGGTCATGACACATTTATTATACTTTTATGTACTGTAAGACTTGAATATTAAATTTTTGTAAAAAATGTTGAATCTGAGTTTATGATGAATATTAATTTGTAGTTTTCTTTCTTTTAATGTTTTCATTTAATTTTGTATGAAGATAACATAAGTCTCATAGAAAGCGATGCTTCTTCTCTTTCTGGAAGAGATTAGAGGGAAATGATAAATTTTAATATCATTAATTGATTTCTTATAATACAAATAAATCTGTAATTTAAAACTTCTCTATGATTAAACTAATTTATTTACATTAAAGAAATATTCAAGTTTTTATTTTATGTTGTTGGATTTGTCTTTCAAGGAATATTTCTCATCTATCAAATGTCTCAAATTTATTGGAATTGTTTCCCTTAAAATCCCTTATTATCCTTTTACTGTCTTGTGAATCAGTAGTGATATCCCTCTTTTCAAACCTGCTGTGCCTAATTTGTGCCCAATCTCTATTTATTTTATCAGTCAGGTTATAGTTTTATCAGTTTTCTTTATGGCTAAAAAACAGCTATTACTTTCATGTGATTTCTCTCTTTTTATTTCTGTTTTATATTCTATTTATTTAGCACTTTGTGTTTACCCTGCTAACCCTTCCTTGTTCCTGAAGGTAGCTTCTCAGTTTTTTGACTGTTAATGGTCTTTCTTTCTAAGCTACATATGAAAAGGTAATGTATACATTTTTGGCAAAGTACCTCGTTTGGCTGCACCCAAATATGTTTTGATTTTCTTAATTTTCATTCAAGTATTTTTTTTAAATCTGTGTTTTTTTTTTTTTAATTTTATTTATGATAGTCACAGAGAGAGAGAGAGAGAGAGAGAGAGGCAGAGACACAGGCAGAGGGAGAAGCAGGCTCCATGCACCGGGAGCCCGACCTGGGACTCGATCCCGGGTCTCCAGGATCGCGCCCTGGGCCAAAGGCAGGTGCCAAACCGCTGCGCAACCCAGCGATCCCCCATTCAAGTATTTTTTAAATTTCTATTTTGATTTTCTTGACCCATTACAAAAATATAAATGTATTGTTTATGAATAATTAGTGATTTTAAAGGTAATATTTATTTGTTGACATCATGTTTAATTCTATAAATGGTCAAAGCAGCTACTGAGAGTTATTGAGCAATTGACCAAAAACTTCAGAAAAAAAAATCAGATTTATTAGAGATTGAATACAGATATAAATCCACAAATTTACAAGGACTACAGAGGTTTCATTTTATAACCTGAGAGGCCAAAGGGGCTTTTGAAGTTTGGAAACAAAGGTAACTATAAAGAAATAGACTATAAAATTCCAAATTTTTTTTAAATATTTTATTTATTTATTCATGAGAGACACACAGAGACAGAGAGAGAGAAAGGCAGAGACACAGGCAGAGGAAGAAGCAGGCCCCATGCAGGGAGCCCCACGTGGGACTCAATCCCAGGTCTCCAGGATCAGGCCCTGGGCTGAAGGCACTGCTGAGCCATCCAGGCTACCCCAAAATTCCAAACTTTAAACAAATATATATTCTGAATAATATAAAAAGATAAAAGAATAACTGAGAGTTTATGTATTATATAATTTAAAACAATGGTCAATAATATCTAAAACAAACTTTTAAAATAAATTAAGAAATATGGAACAAAACATTTTACCCATAAGTCAAAACCATGAACTAGCACTTTTGAATAGAAGAGATACAAAGGGCCACCAATATTTTTAAAAGATATTCACCAAAAATATATAAAGTAAAAATAATTAAGAATTATATATACATTTTATATTATAATTAGCTTATGTTCTTAATGAAAACATGTTGGACTATAATTACCATTACTCTGATATAGGCAACCAGATCCTCTTGGTCAGAGTACAGATAACTATAATTTTATTAAAATATATTAATTAAAGCACAAATATATTATGCAAGAAAACTAATATGTAGTTGGTGAAAAGCTTGAATAAGAAATTCAAACCAGAAATCTGAATGGACAAACATAAAACTGTAATAAAAATTAAAGTAAGGCACTATTTCATAAACTAAAGTCCCCTACCCCCAGAAAAAGACACTATTATGTGTTTTTAAAAATGTGGCAAAATATTCCTCTTACACAGAGTTGGTAGAAATATTTTTCACAAACACTTTGGAAAATATTTCACTATTAAATTTGTAATAGTTATATCTATAAAAAACAATTCCATTTCTGTGAATATAATTTTGATCCATGTTTCCCAAACTAACTTCGGTGAAGGAACATTTTTATTCATGAACAGATATTTTTATAAAATACAGTGAAGTGAATTCCTTGATATTGAAATAAAAAATACATAATACATTGCCAAATGTTTATTTTTAATAAAAAATAGCTCTATATTTTTTTTATCAAATTTCTGAAACTCTTCTAAATGATTACTCTCTTAATATGTGTTCCAGATCTGTTGACTGGGAGTTTGTAGACTATACTTTCAGCGGTAATGTGTTAGATCGATTATGTACTAGGTAACATCATAGTAGGTCCTCGAAGAAAATGTACCTATACAAACAGAAATATTGTTCAAGCTACTAAAACATCAAAAATTTGAGATCCCAAATGCTCCTATACAAATAAATAAATAAATGAAATGTTACTATGAGATAATGGTATTCAAAGGAAATATTAATAACCTGAGTAATGTTTCCAACAGAATACATCAGAAGAAACTGTTGGGTACAAACAGAAAACAGGATATCCAACAAACAAATGTGACATAGGAAGAGACATCACAAAAAAATGCTTATGTCATACTACTATCCATATAAAATGCAAAATATGAAAAAATGTGTAATTATTACATGGAGACACACCTTTATGCAGCTAAAATAATAAAAGGCAAAGAAGTAATTATCACAAGGTGTATGTTTCAAACTTTACATAAATTTAAAAGAAAATACTGTGTCAAACTATTTCTAGGATATTGACATGGTGGCTTGGAAATTCCACTTAATCCCTAGAAATGAATGAAGAATCCCACACATATTTACCTACAAGGTGTTTATTTTTATGTGGTTCATGGAATACAAAATTGCATAATCTTGGCCTACTTAGCAATAGTGGTTAGTTTGAGTTGTGATGTAACAATTATAGAGTTTAACATATGGAAATTAAAAATCAGTACATTCCACTAAAATAAAAATAAAAATCTATATTATTTACTTGAAATAGCATTGTTATACATTATCATGTAAAGTAATACAGGTATAAAGTATTTTAATTAAATAGTAGTAAGATTCGATTTTTAAAGAAATCCACACACATATGAGAGAGAGAATAAGAAGTTATTAAAGAAATAGCAATTTGAGGACAGTATGTAGAGTGGAATCTGGAATTAAAAAAATATTTTCATTATATTATATATAGCTTTTGTGGTTAATTTAAAGAATAATCTCTAATTTTTGCAGAAAATATTTTTTAATAAATCTCAATAACATTTAATATAGTTCATGGGCATTTTTCTTTCAATCCACATAAAATATTTGTTGTTTTTGCAGTGTCTGAATGGCTCAGTCAATTAGGTGTCCGACTCTTGACAATCTCAGCTCAGGTCTTGATCTCAGGGTTCTGAGTTCAAGCCCTGCATCTGGCTCCATTCTGAGTGTGGAGACTACTTTTATATATATAATAGATATAATATTATATATTTATATATAATAATATATAATATTATATAATAATATAATATAATAATATTATATATAATATATAATAATATAATATATATTAATTATATTAATATACTAATTTATATATTTTATATTATAAAGTATATAACATATATATGTACATATATATGTTATTAACTAGATCCATTAACCACATAGGGTATCATGTGGTATTCTATAACCAAATGTGTGAGTCTCTTTTTCACTGATAATAAAATAATTCACTGAAGATCCTTTTTTTCCCCCTTGGCATATTTGTAAGAGTATTTCTGCAAGATTAATTTCTAGAAATAAATTGCTGTTTAATGGATATAGATGCTATTTCTATTCCTACAAAAATAAAGTGATTCAAGACATGTTAATAAGTGTATTCAAAGTGTAGCAGAATTTAAACGCATTAGTACTCCATTTTGTATCTCACTTTAAAAGTTATTATCAGGGGATCCCCAGATGGTTCAGTGGTTTAGTGCCTGCCTTTGGCCCAGGGCATGATCCTGGAGTCTTGGGATCAGGTCCTGGAATTGAGTCCCACATCGGGCTCTCTGCATGGAGCCTGCTTCTCCCTCTGTCTGTGTCTCTGCCTCTCTCTCTCCCTGTGTCTCTCATGAATAAATAAATAAAGTCTTTTAAATTTTTTTTTAAGTTATTATCAAAAGTCACACTAAAGCCTACTTTATATTTTTTTCTGTTAGAGAAGCTGGGACAACCAGATGGGTGAAAACATACTAGTCTGCATTGTAATTTAAAATTTTATGCTTAATTTTTTTTTGCCTTCATTACCTCAAAAGCTAAAGAGAAGAGCAGTTCCATACAAATATCAAAACCCCCTGCTTTATCCTATGATTGTACTTTGATTTATGAGAAACTGTATCATCTAGAGTGAGCAGAGAAGAGGAATAGAGTGTGCTGCTTCTTGGAACATAAAAATGGATGCAGCCATATGCTTTGTTATTATCACCCTATTTTTACAGCTTAAAAGAGGGTATTTGATACAATAGATAAACATACTGATTTTATATGCCATATATATATTAAAATTATAATATGTGTGCATATATACATATACAATCATCACATAAGAAACTAAATTTCAGCCTTTAAAAGTGCAACTTGACAAAATCATGACCAAAATGAGTGTACAATAAAATATATTTCTAAAAAAATAGCACAATTTCACTATGATGAATAAGGTGACTATAAAATTCATTTTGAAATTTATCCACCCTGACATTTACAATATTCTCACATTTGTAGCTAAAACCTATTGTGATTGTTCTTAGAATTTAGATAAAAAATGTTTCAGAAAGTTTGAGGAGAATAATTTGAGCCAATTTTTAGTTGTTCAAGCATGAAGAAATGGCATTTCATTGACATTTAAAAAAAAAAGATTCTCCTTATGAATTCAAGTGTTTCAAAAATACCTTATTCTAACACACTAAACTCGGAATAGAATATGAAAGGCTGATTTTGGGTTATATGGTACATTTTTCTAAAAGCATGGGATTATAATAATAATAGCTGCTCTCAAAGAATATCCAGCAGTGTTCCAGTGAATTGCATTGCCTTGATTTGGGAGACATTTAATCATTGATATCTTATTACATTTTTAACATTTTTAGGCAAAGGTGTTTATTGAGAATTATATAATAATTTTTCAATATTTAGAACCTATTCTGATAAAAAGTATGCTGATTACACATATATTTTATATTAAAAGATAAAGTTTTTTTTATTTATAGACAGTTCGAGACAAAGAGTTGAGGTTATTAATTCAAATTCAATTTCTTTGAAATGTTATAAGGGTTTTCAAAATTTTTTTGCATGTGTGTGTGTACAGTTGTTATTTGTTTCCTGAATTTCTTTTTCTTTTCAGATTTTATTTATTTATTCATGAGAGATGGAGAGAGAGGCAGAGACACAAGCAGAGGGTGAAGTAGGCTCCATGCAGGGAGCCCGATGTGGGACTGGATCCCAGGACTCCAGGATCGCGCCCTGGGCCAAAGGCAGATGCTCAACCTCTGAGCCACCCAGGTGTCCCAGTTTACTGAATTTCAATATTATGAAAATAGCTTAGTGAAACTAAAGAAATCATGGAGACGTTGTGTTACTTACTATAAAAGAAAAAAAAAATATTACCTGAGGGTCCAAATAGAAACTGGTTTGAAATCAGCTCTACATTTTCTAAATATTGTTATGTTTTTATACTACAGAATGGGAGAAGGTAAATTACATATATATCATTATATATATATAATAAAACATAATAAAATATATATTTATTATACTATATATACTGTATATCACTATATATATGAGTTTATAAATGGATGAATGGACAAAGAATGGACAAAATATATTTATTTGTATATATAAAATATATGTTTATATATAATATTTTCTTTATTCATTCATGCATCGACAAACTCTTAAGATATTCCCATTTATTGGGTATTGTGATTAAATGCTATCATAAACATGGGAGTGTAGATTTTTCTTTGTTATAGCTATTTGATTTCCCTTTTTTTGTTTTGCTTTTGTGTTCTCTGTGTTCTTTATGTACTCATGTGTTTTGCATGTCAATCCCTAATTAAATGTACGATTTGTAAATATCTTCTCCCATTTGATACCTTGCTTATTTTTTAAAAAATATTTTATTTATTTATTTATTTATGAGAGACACAGAGAAAGAGGCAGAGACACAGGCAGAGGGAGAAGCAGGCTTCCTGCACTGAGCCTGATGTGGGGATCATGACCTGAGCCAAAGGGAGATGCTCAACCGCTGAGGCACCCAGGTGCCCCTGGTAGCTTGCTTTTTAATTTTGTTGATTTTATTGTTGTTGTTGTTGTGCAGAAGCTTTTACTTTGAAGGACTGTCCTTTCCCCTATTCTATGGTGTAGGTTCCTTTGTCATAAAATTATTGATTATATATGTATGGGTTTATTTCTTGGAGACTAACATGTATGCTTCCTACCAGCGGCACATTTTATCATTTTATCTATAAAAACAATGATAAAAATAAAATAATTGTAAAACTTGAACTATTAATCATAACACAGGTAGAGAGATATGTTAGTATAACAGAAATTAGATTTACAAGAAAGTGTATAACCAGAGCAAACAGATGCTTAAAATAAGTAAATTCACTAATATAAATGGTAATACATGTATACCAAACAATAGATTTTCTAGATATATTAACAAGAAAATGAGGCAGTGGTCAAAAGAGAAAAAGAAATCCCAATCATTCTTGGGGATTTAAATACCATACTTTCAGTAATAGAACTAATACACAACATAGATAAAAATATAAAAATGTGAGCAGTATAACCAAGCTAATAGACTAAAAGAACATTTTAAAAATAATACATGAATCGGTATAAAATCCCAAGTTTTTCAAGCACACATGAAACATTTATCAAGTTAGGCTTTATTTTTGACCCTAAGACCAAGACCCCCAAAATGTAAATGATCAATTAAAAAAATGCCAGCAAAATTCCCAAATATTAGGAAACTAGTGTTTTTAAATAATATATGGATATAACAGGAAGTAAGAAAAGACATTGAAAAATATTTGGGAGTGAATAGTAATGGAAATACAATATTTCAATCTTTTGGGGGATGATTTTGAAGTAGTGTTTCAGGATAATTTAGAGCATTGCATACTTTTATTAGAAACAAACATTGTTTAAAGTTATTGTCTAACCCTCCACCTTAAGAAGGTGAAAAATGAAAAAAATATAAATCTGAGTTATGTAAAAGGAAGGAAATGGCAGAGTTATGAATGGAAAACAATGAAAAAGAAATCCATAAGACAACAAGGAAAGTCAACAAACCAAAAGTTGGCTCTTTGAAAGATCAATAAAATTGATGAACAATTATCTAGACTAAATTCAGGAAAAGACAAAGAGATAGATATAGATAAAAAGATGATGATAGATAGATCATAGATAAAAATATTTTTAAATGAGTATAAGAACTTTTCACATGTGATGTCTATTCCTGCAATGGAATAACTGGCAAGAGATCTTGGCATTCCTTTACAAAGAATTAGAAGATGGTAACAAATATAAAACAACTATTTTGAGAAATAGGACAATAGGCATACAAACCTGTGGTTAGTAACATGAGAAAACTAAGTGAGGTGAATGAGGCTTCTGTTCACCCCAAATTACTTCTTTACATTTTACATTCACAAATTTCACTTCAGACTGCGTGAAGAGCAGGGGGCATAAGACAGGGAAAAGCATACTAATTCTATAATTAATACAGAAATTCAAATGACCCAACATAGTCAAAACAATTTTATAATAGAAAGCAGGAATATTTATACAGCCTGAGCACAAGATTTACTCCAAAGTTACAATATTGAAATCAGTGTGGAACTGGTTTTAGTTCAGAGAAATAGAATAGAATAGAATTGAATATGCGGTTCACATAAGTAATCAATCTATCTATCTATCTATCTATCTATCTATCTATCTATCTATCTATACCATCAACTAATGTTCAAAAAAGACAAAAAACATAATTCAGTTGGGAAAAAAAAAGATTTCAGGAATAAAAGGAAACTGAACTTTGTTTCCTGCTATACACAGTGAACAAAATTAAGTTTATGATGGTACATTGACCTAAATGTAAAAACTAAAATGATAAAAGCCTCAGATAAAAATATGAGGAAATATGGTCTGAACATAGGAAAAAGTGTATTAGTCAGATATCCCCAAATTATTAAGAAAAAAAATGATAATATATATTTATCCAAATGACAAATTTGCATGTTCAGATGACACTATTAGGAAAATAAGACAGCCACAGTATGGAATGAAATATGGCAAAACATGTATCTAATAATTACTCATATCCAGAATATATAAAGAACTTTTGCAACTCACAAATTTAAGAGGAACAAACAACACAAACATAAATGGAAAGCCCTGAATAAACTTACGGAGAAGATGAACTGACAGTGAATATTTTCCAGAAAAAATTCTCAGTATCATTGGTCATCGAGGAAATACAAATGAAAAGCATACCTAATATTACTAAAAAAAACTAGAGAAGCTAGAACTAAAAAGACTTGATAACATCAAACGTTGGTGAGATACGGAGTAAACAAGGAGGAAGGAAAGCAGGAACTAAAGACGCTCTCCCCCTATTGAATAAAGATGTGCCACTGACCTTGCCTTCAAGGGGGGCTTCCTGACCAATGAAAAAGTGTGGTCAGCAGATGCCTCTCATGGTTCCTTGCTTCCGCTACACAAGGTCAATAGTGCAAGGTCACGTCCTTCAAGATGCCCCTGTACTCAGTGGCTGACAAGGTAGTAGAAAGAGGTCTAGCATTAGAATAAGTGATGGGCAATATTCATCTTTGATCTTTTGAGGACTTATGGGTTTACTTCTCATTTCTTCCTCTTCCTCTTCTCAATTCTGCTTTCCCACCTCTTTCACAAGCGGATCCCCAATAAGCATCTTGCATCCCAAACCATATTTGTACTGAACCAGCCAAGCAGCAATTAAGCACCAAGGCTAATGAGTGCAGTTTTAAACATGCAAAAATTTGAGAAATTATATATTCATTAGACTTTTCTAAAGAGTCTATTAGAATTTCATGACGTATGATGTGAGGTGGTGAATTTTATGAAATGATTGATGGTAATATTGAGTATACTTAGTAGTAGGTCTAAGATTAAATGGTGCAGTAAGAGTGGAAAGAGTATGTAAATTTAAATGTTCTGACAGAGAATGTAGTACCTCATGTCCTTTGGGCTTGGTGGAACTCCAACACCTGCAGTCACTTGTTTTGTTTATTTTGTGCGCCTTTTATAGATGGTTTTTGTCAAGGTTGGCCCAACATAACCACAGGAGTGCCAGAATGGGGAGATCGTTTTATCACTTAATGTCTACTGCATAGCTTACGGTGTTTGGTTTGGTTTTGGTTTTGGTTTTGTTTCTGTTTTCTGAGAGACTTACTCCACCATATGCTACCCCATAACGATACAAATGACACAACATCGTTTTAATGTGTGAAGATGCCATGACTGTGCCTTCTTTTCTATTCCAGATAATGGTTTCTTGAGAATTTTCTTCATGTGTCTTCACTAGTCTTGCTAGTGGATTCTTAGCTTTATTATTATTATCAAAGTTTGAATTTTTCAACTTTTATTTTATTTTTAAAGATTTTATTTGTTTCTTTGAGAGAGAGAGAGACAGAGATAGGGACTGAGATAACTAGGGACAGAGATAACACAAGCAGGGAAGAGAGAGAAGCAGACTCAGCGTGCTCCATCCCAGTGGGCTCCATCCCCAGAGCCTGGGATCATGACCTGAGCCAAAGGCAATTGAGCCCCAGGTGCTCTGATTTTTTGGAGTTTTAAATATATATTTTCTGTTACTTTAAGTTATGCCTTTTTGTATATTATTTTCCTTATTCTATATTATACTGTTCTCTCTTTCTCATTCATTCATTTTTTATTTCTTTCTAAGTAGTCCAATTAATGTTAAAAATGTTTCTCTACATATTTTCGCTGCATTATACAGCAGTTTCTTTTCTTTTTTTTTACAGCCGTTTATTTTCATGATTATTTACCTGACATATATTGTAATATATTCATTATCATGTCTTTGACCCAGATCATTTAGAATTATTTTTCTAGTTTTCTTTTTTGTTGTTGCTATTCCTTTCCAATGCATGGTATTTGGTTAATTTTGTTAATCAAAGGGCTCCTTTCAGTGCTCAATATTTTAATTTTTTTCTCCTATGACTGAAATATATGTTTGAAATGTCTACGGTGATTTGGGATTTAGCCATTTCTCTTTGTAGTCCTGATATTTTTTTATTTATATAGGTTGGATATACATATATGTAAGGCTAAAACACATATAAATGATCACATCTTCCCAATAAATCAAAACTTTTATACTAAAGAATAATTCCCTCATAGTAATAAATACTTTTACTTAAATTCTATTTTGCTTATCATTGCTTTAACAATATCAACTTTCAAAATATTGCATTTGCATAGCATGTTCCTATTATTTGAATTTCAATCTTTCTGCAATCTTATATCTTGGTAGTCATTGTAACCATCATAGAAATGGATTAAAAACAAAACAAAACAAAGCAACACCTCTTCTGTCAATCTTGGTATCTTAAGGAAACTAATTGTCTATTTATATTTAAGGTGATCTTTGATACTTTATGTCCCTACTTAAAATATGTTTCCTTTTTTATATTTCCCCCTCTTTTTATTTTTATTTTCCTCCATTTTTGTTGTTATATTATTACTTTTATTGTTTCTACTATTTTTTAAGGATACAGTAGAAAAATGCACAATGCCTAATTAATCAAAGTTCTGATGTATATAATATAATGTGTACCCATCTTAAATATCTTTTAATTTTAACACCTAAATAATTTTGATTTAGATCTATTCATATATTACAAAATATTTTGCTCTTTATTCATTCTTTCAATTCAAAAATTCCACTTCTTTGAAGTATATCTGTTCAGAGTTTCTTTGGAGTTCTTTTTTTTTTTTTTTTTTTTTTTAATTTTTTTATTTATTTATGATAGTCACAGAGAGAGAGAGAGAGAGAGGCAGAGACATAGGCAGAGGGAGAAGCAGGCTCCATGCACCGGGAGCCTGATGTGGGATTCGATCCCGGGTCTCCAGGATCGCGCCCTGGGCCAAAGGCAAGCGCCAAACCACTGCGCCACCCAGGGATCCCTTCTTTGGAGTTCTTAACTGTGATTCTGCCGATGGCATTCTGTTAATCTAAATTTTTAGGAGGGAATCCTGGTCCAGTGGATATTTCGCTTGGTTGGGGTCTATAATGACATTTGGTTTCTTTCAGCCCATGATATTGTATGTTTTACTTTTCATTGGCTTAATTAGAAAGTCAGTTTGCAGTATGATTAAAGGTAATTTGATTATTTCCTAATCCTGATGAAAGTTTTTTTTTTTTCTTCTCTTCCTTGTCATTTTCTTTTTTTTTTTTTTTTAAAGATTTTTTTTATTTATTTATTCATGATAGAGAGAGAGAGAGAGAGGCAGAGACACAGGCAGAGGGAGAAGCAGGCTCCATGCACCGGGAGCCTGATGTGGGATTCGATCCCGGGTCTCCAGGATCGCGCCCTGGGCCAAAGGCAGGCGCCAAACCGCTGCGCCACCCAGGGATCCCTCTTCCTTGTCATTTTCAATTTCACTATGAGATATTGAGATGTAGCCTTGTTTTCCTACATCTTGGCTTGAATTGATTGAGTTTTTTAATATGCAGATTAGTGTCCTTCAAAAGCCTGGATAACTTTTTTTTTTCTCCTGGAGAACTTTATTAAAAAAATCTTTTAAGTATTGTCCTTTCCCCATTTTTTTCCTCTTGTATTAGAATATCCATTACATATAGAAGGGAACCTTTTCTCACAGTATCCTCTATATTCTGATGGTTCCATCCAAATACTGTGTCTTCTCAAATTACCTATAATCGCATTCTGAAATATTTTCTTTGGCTTACATCGCACTTTGTTAACTTTTGCATTGCTTTGTCTGATGTGTTAGGTCCATCATTTATTTTTTAACTTAAATATTATATTTTTATATAACTTAATTTTCAAATTTGCTAGGTCATTTATCAGTCTCCTAAAGATATATTCATAATGTAATAATGTTCCAGTAACTGAATTCTCTGTGTTTTTTATATATCATTTCCTTGTGTATTTAGAGATTTTTGAATGCCAAAGATTCATTTTTATTAGAAAATTGCATGCATTTTGAGGATTAGTGGCAACTGAACAAAGAGGATTTGAATTTGTTTCTGTGAGTTTCTTAAAGACATCACTGTTCTGGGACAACCTTATACTAATTTTTGACTTAAGAATTTTTTGGATTTCCCAAGTGGCATGTTTGGGCTGCACATGTAAACCATGCCTACATTGCTGCTATAAATCCTTTATGATTTATTTCTCTTTTAATCTGTTCTTTTTAAAGTCAACTTACTTACAATTTCCTGGGGGTTTTGATAGGGTTGATTGATTGATTTTAAAGATTTTATTTATTCATTAGAGACACACACACAGAGACAGAGACTTAGGCAGAGGGAGAAGCAGACTCCTCACAGGGAGCCCCATACTGGACTTAATCCCAAGACCCCGGGATAAGGACCTGAGCTAAAGGCAGACACTCAACCACTGAGCCACCCAGGTGCCCCAATAGGGCTGATTTATTTCTGATTCTTTTTTACAATGAAGTGTAATCTTTAGAATTCTTTATGGAGAAGGATCCTCTATGTGGCTCTCAGCTTGGAAAAGGCTTAATATTTGCTTATTATTCTATCTGCTGCATGACACTAAGCAAAGTCAAACCTATTCAGTTTACTACATGTCTTTAGGGCAAAACCAGTTCCTGTGTGAGGTTGTTTTCTTTTTCTTTCTTTCTTTCTTTTTTTTTTTGTTTTCTCTTGGTCCCTGAAGAATTCAGACTTTGGCCTAAAACATTTACTACTTTATGAGAATCTTAATGCTTTTCTTTTTTTCCTAGTCACAGAGTCAACTATATCAGAATTAGAAAGACAGAGAAATTTTGATAAAACACAAAACCGCATATTTGCCTACTCTGATTGGCTTTTATGTGCCAGTAAAATCTCTTTTTGTGCTCTGGCTATTTCTGCCCCTCCGTTTTCTGCTCGTTTATTCTTTTCCACACAGGCATACTTAAGGAATTTTGTATACTTTTCTGTTTCAAGCATAATATAAACAGGAATGCCTGGGTGGCTCAGTGGTTGAGTGTCTGCCTTTGGCTCAGGATGTGATTCCAGGATGGAGTCCTGCATTGGGCTAACTGCATGGAGCCTGCTTCTCCCTCTGCTTGGATCTCTGCCTCTCTCTCTGTGTCTCTCAAGAATAAATAAATCCGTAAAAAAAAAAAGCTGAATATAAACAAAACATATTTTGTGATCTCCTATGTGTAGACAAAATCCCAGATTTAAATTTTCTTTTCCCTTCACCCCTGCACTCTTAGTGTTAACACACTCACATTGTTCTAATCAGATACTTTTTTAAAAAGAATTTATTTATATTTATCTATCTATCTATCTATCTATCTATCTATCTATCTATCTATCTATCATCTATCTATGACACAGAGAAAGAGGCAGAAACACAGGCAGAAGCAGAAATAGGCTCCTTGTAAGGATCCTGATGCAGGACTCGATCCCAGGACCCCAGTGTCATGACCTGAGCTGAAGGCAGAAACTCAACTGCTACCCAGGTGCTCCTGTACTCACAGTTCTCACCTATTGCAGATGTGGATTCAAATATCTATCTATCTATCTATCATCTATCTATCATCTATCTATCTATCTATCTATCTATCTATCTATCTATCTATCATCTATATCATCTATCTATCGATCCTTTATTTATTTATTTATTTATTTATTTATTTATTTATTTATATTTATTTATTTTAGAGAAAGAGTGTGAGAGAGAGAGAGAGAGCACTCACATCATGGGGGAGGAGTAAAGGGGGAGGGAGACCACCAGACTCCCCACTGAGTGGGAAGCCTGTCATAGGTTGATCCCAGGACCCTGAGATCATGACCTAAGTCAAAACCAAGAGCCAGGTGCTCAACTGATTGAGCCACTCAGGTGCCCTTACATCTTTTTAAATAGTATCTATCATTTCTCACTGTTTTGATTTTCAAAACTAACTTCCATAATTTTCTATAATACTAATATTTCACAAAATTTTCTAGTGCTGCTAGAATTTAATTTTTTGCAGCCTCTCATCCTGCTAAGCATAAACATTGGATATGCTGTGGAAGACAGAATTTATGTGCTCATAGATCATGCAATTATTGTCTTTGGTTGGTTGACAGTAGCTAATATTTTTCTTCTTCATTTTCTATATTCTAATTTCCCTTTATTTGGCGTATAATACATCTATCATAAAAAGCAACATACTTTTATAGACAAAAGAAAAAATCACCTAGACTTAAAATGCATCAATAAAATATACAATTAAGGCACAACATTCCTATTCAATTTTTTTAGACACCTATGTTTAGTTACATTTTTAGTTTAAAAATATGTTATCTATTCATTCTTAATGCTCTTTTTCTCAAAAATGTTTTATATTCAAAAGTTTCTATGTCACTGTAAACTATCTTGGCAGGGCTTGAACACTGGGGAATTATTCCTGTCCTAAACTGTGTCATTCAGAATATTTCACCATCCCATAATTCTTTCAATCAGTGTCAGGGGAATAATAAATTTCAAAATTGTTTAAGGCACTTATTTCTAGTTCAAGCACATTTGACAGATATAAAACTGCAGACAGACTTTAAAAAACATTTTAATTGACTCAAAAATATATATGGAACTTTAAAAAAATCTACATACCTTGTCAACCTATACCTCTTTTCCTTGTGAAATAATTGCTTTTTATTCTTTAAATAGAAGAAGTTAGGTTAATCTTCCACCTTCAGTTCTCTTTATAAATAAAACAATGTTACATGGATCCTGGGTGGCTCAACCAGCTAAGCATCTGCTTTGACTTGGGTCAGATCTTAGAGAACATGGGAACAAGTTCCACACTGGGCTTCCTGCTTAGCAGAGTCTGCTTCTCCCTCTCCCTCGCTCCTCCCCCCAATGCTTGTATGCTCTCTCTCTCTCTCAGTCTCTCTTGCTTTCTCTCAAATATATAAATAAAATCTTTTTAAAAAACTGTTACATAAGAACATATTTATAGAATGAATCCATGATGATTTTTTAATATCAAAGATTACATATGTAAAAATCCTCAAGTGTCTAGAATTTTCTAATGATAAATAGATTAATAACTTATTCAGCATATCACAATTTTTCCTGGAACCAGGGCCTCCCTTAAAATAATCATGGGATTCAAGAGCTGATATTAACTCAAAAGGGGATAAGAACTAGTTTTTTTTTTTTTAAACTTTAATCATGAATATATATATTTTTATAATCACTAATTTGACCTTGTCTTCACAATAATAGTGCCATGAGAACCTCCAAAGGCATTACAGTAAAAAATTATGGTTTCTTTTTTTAAGATTTTATTTATTTATTCATGAGAGACACAGGCTGAGGGAGAAGCAGGCTCCATGCAGGGAGCCAGACATGGGACTTGATCTTGGGTCTCCAGGATCATGCCCTACACCGAAAGTGATGCTAAACTACTGAGCCACTGGGGCTGCCGAAGATTATGGTTCCAAGTGTTATGTACTTGTTCTGGGAAATCAAAAGAGAAGTTAATGTGGGTTTTTTGGGGGGGGTGGGGAATAATCTTCAAAACATGTGAAAGGGAGACAAGGAAGAGAGGAAAAATATAAAGCCAGCAAATAGAAAAGCATTAACAGAAATATGTTAATAAACAGATTCTTGTGCTGGACACCAAAACTCAATCAATTCTGTTGGAAGCCAGGTGGAACAGAGCCTCAAAACTGTAGGACCAAAGAGAGGGAGACCTGTATATCTACCTCTCCTTAATTGTGAAGTGCCCTTAAGGTGTTAGTTTGACCATTTTTCTCTCCCCATCCCCAGTAACTATTTCCTCTGGTGCTAGAGTTAGTCCTTATGTAGAAATGGAGATTCAGCTGCTGGAGTTACTCTGACAAGTGTCGGAAAATCATTTTCTTCCCAGCAGCTTTGCGTGAGAAGACACAGGACAGGCCGTAAGAACATCAGCTACAAATACACATCCGTAGCCTTTATTCTTCATTTGGTGATTCACATTGTATTTTAGATTTAGAACACCTAGAAATCTTGTAGAAGATAATATCTCTTGGCTTATTTTTATTCATTCCTTCAGTTTCAGGGAAAATGTTTTGGGAGTTGCTGGCATAGAGAATGTAGCAAAAACATGTTTCAAGTAGTGGTGGTGTCACGAGGGAAGGACAAGACCTGAAAAATCATATAATGGCTGCTGGGAAAGACACCCAGAGCCTTGCCATCTTCTCATGCACATGGCTCTGTGCACATGGCTCTTTAAAGAACTGGCTCCCTTTCCTCCAATGAATTAAAAGAGCACAAATTGAGAACTGAGTTTAGGAAACCAGAGTAAATTACTCTGTTCTCAGATGTCACTTCAGTTTTAGAAAACAGGTCTTTCAAATTAAGAGATTTCAGGGTATCTGCAGAGAAGAAACAGGAAATCTAAGATTTGCGTTTGTTAGCATTTAGTGAGGATGTTTGGTAGGAATCACTGAATATGCCCCACAGCCTAGTATTTTTTAAGTTAATCAAGTCTAACAAATTTTAAAAATTTTATCTTTGGCATGGGTTATCAAACACAATTAGTTACTTTGTTTTAGGTCTCATTTTGAATATAACCTAAGTAAATATTCAGTTAGATGTATCTTTCTTGTATTAAAAAAATTAGTGAACGTTTAATGACATTGTTATGTGCCTGTAAAATTTTCAAAAGATTTGCATATTACATGTTTCATCAACAACAAAAAGATACACCACTTAAATTGAAAATGAATAAATAATGTACTTATTAATGACTTTTGTATGAAATCATACCCATAAAAATAGATTATGATGTTCCAAACGTCAATTATATGGCCTGTGTATACTTTATATGTATTATAATGAAAGAGTATAATTACGCATGCTAAGATCTATTTTTTTTTTAATTTTTTTATTTATTTATGATAGTCACAGAGAGAGAGAGAGAGAGGCAGAGACACAGGCAGAGGGAGAAGCAGGCTCCATGCACCAGGAGCCTGACGTGGGACTCGATCCCGGGTCTCCAGGATCGCGCCCTGGGCCAAAGGCAAGCGCCGAACCACTGCGCCACCCAGGGATCCCCGCTAAGATCTATTACTACAAACGATAAATTAGTTAACGTTTTATACTCATTTGTTAATTACAGCAGGGTATTTTTTTATTTTACCTTTTTTCTTTTTTTTTTTTTCCTTCACCTATTTCACCCATCCCCTACCTTCCTCCCCTCTGGCAACACAAGGTACTTATGAGTTTGTTTTATTCCTTGTTGTTTTGTTTGTTCTTTTGTTCTTTCTTTCTTTTTTTTTTTTTTTTTAGATTCTACATATAAAGTCAGAGAATTATTTATACACAAACACACAATCAGTTCAAATGTATATATGTGTACACACACACACACAATCCATTCATTTATTGATGAACACTTTGGTTGCTTCCATATCTTGGCTACTGTAAATATTGCTGCAATAACATAGAAGTGGATATGTCCTTTTTTTTTTTTTAGATTTTATTTATCTATTCATGAGAGACACAGAAAGAGACAGAGACACAGGCAGAGGGAGAAGCAGGCTCCCTGCAGGGAGCTGGTGTAGGTGGGATTCGATCCTAGTACCCCAGGATCACTCCCTGAGCCAAAGGCAGACATGCTTACCCTCTGAGCCACCCAGGTGTCCCAGATATGCCTTTTTGAATTAGTGGATTTGTTTTGAGTAATTAACCATCACAGTGTCATTTTTTAGCTCTATTTTTAATTTTTTTTGAGGAACCTCCATATGTTTTCCTAGTAGCTACACCAATTTACAATCTCACTAATAATGCACAAGGGTTCCCTTTCCTCCACATCCTTTCAATACTTGTTATAGTTTGTCTTTTTTGAGACTACATATCTGACAAGTACAAGGTGACATCTCATTGTGGCTTTGATTTACATTTATCTGACAAGTAGTGTGATTGAGCATCTTTTCATATGTCTATTGGCCATTTGTATTATCTTCTTGGGAAAAATATTTATTCAGGTCTTTGACCCATTTTTAATTTGATTATATGTGTCTGTGGTGTGTGTGTTGGTGTTGAACTGTATAAGTTCTTTATGTACTTTAGATTGTAACCCCTTATAAGATACATATTTGCAAATCTCTTCATTCCTTTCCATTGTGTTAATGGTTTTCTTTACTGTGCAAATGCTTTTTAGTTTAATGTAGTTCCAATAATTAATTTTTGCTTTTGTTTTCCTTGCCTAGGGAGTCATATCTAGAAAAAATATTACTAAAGCCAATTTCCAAGAGATTATTATCTATGTTTTCTTTTAGAAGTTTTATTGTTTCAGGGCTAATATTTAGGTACTATATGTATTTTTTTTCTTTAATTTGGATGATGTTATATAAACTAATGTTAAATACCAAGAAAAAAATGTTTTATTATCTTTTACCAACTATTTCATTTTAAAGGTACCTGATGATAAATTATTTTGTTCATTTAATTAAACTGGGGTGTTTACATCTATAAAAAAAATCCACAATTTTATATCATCCACTCTATTTCACAGTACAAGTCTGACCAATATCTCATGATTTGATCCTCATTATCACTATAGATGGCCCTACTTGTTTTATAAATTTATTGTGTTTTCTTATCCTTATATTACTGCCTTCATTTATTTCTCTTATTTTCCCTTACTCTAGACATTAACCTGTCTTTGGATTAATCAATGGTATATATTATGGGGGAACCAAAAAAAAAAAAAAGAGAGAGAGAGAGAGAGAGAGAGAGAGAAGGACAGCGATCTGCTGGATATTTCCCACACAAAGAAATATGTTTTTTTTTAGTGATTAAAGTATTGATGATTCTATGATGAATTTGATTAAATCAGAACCCAAAGCACACTGTGATTCAGGACGCATGTTGTGTTTAATCTTTTTAAAGTCAATAATTAATGGATTACATTAATTAATGTCAATATTTTCAGAAAAAAATTAATCATAATATGCTCACAAATGTACAAGTTTCAGAAACAAGAAGGGAAGCATTATGAACTAATTAAAGGTTAGTGATTGAGGAAAATATGTTTATTTTTTATCTGGAAGATTAATTTGTGTATAGCTATTACTGTAGCAGGATTTGCAAGAAAAGTCTAAATTAAAATAAAAGCAGACACGTATAAAGTTAGTTTAATAATGCTTGATATTTAATATTTAATGATATTTGATATTTTCCACTATCATATATTTATTATCTATAATAATAATCATATATAGGTAATTATATATGATATATATAATTATATATAATAATAATAATATATAGGTAAATCTATATATTCACATGATCTGAAGATATTAAATGAACATATAGAATCTCATAGTCAAGGGTAACTGTTAGAATATAGTCACTTACCTTTTATATACACATGCACCACATGCACATATGCGTACCCTCATAGAGGCTACTTGTTTATATATAAATATACAATTTTTAATTTAATTAATATTACAAGAGCCCAAAAGTTTATGATACATGTTGTTGAACATGTAAAATATATGATAAGTCAATATTTATCATATACAAAAAATAAATTATAATTAAGCTGAACTTTAAATAACCTAATAATATACAATTTATTTTGTGATTATTTTATTTTTGTTTATAAATTCTGACACTGAGTAAATATTAATTTTTATTTGTATAGTAATAAATCCATAATATGTAGGTGCATGTGCTTTTACTATTTATTTTATTTTTGTTATATATTAAACTACTCAATCTAAGTATCAAAGCCTGCCATAAAACTGTTTTTTGGGGTGTATGAAATAAAAATCCCTCTCATATGGCTTGAGCATGTTTGCAAACCTAGATGATCATGAGAAGGAGAATATATTGGCTTCTCTAGGATAGTTTTATTACATTACACTAGTAAAACCTGTGAGTTTCTCAAATGTGGGCCATTCAATGGAGTTAAGATGCGGGTCTGTTTGGTGGGGAATGTATCAAACAGAAGCATGAAGTGTTTCAAAAATATATATCTTTATTTTATTTTAGTCAATAATCAGTTGGCCATCTAGATAGCAAGTTTGATAAGAGCTCTGTCTGATGGCAGTAATTGTGGTTGCTAAGATTTGGTAGAGGCAACATAAGGGAAATGGCCACTGAGGTGGTATACAAGCCACCTGTTTCACATTCACAGTTTGCAGAGTCAGTTGGCTAATTTTCCCAGTTTTGGTTCCCAGGGAAAAAGACATGATGCTATTTTGGGAGTAAATCTTAAAAGATTTACTGAAACCAGAGTTAAACAAATTGTGAGGTTGAGTACAGACCTCCAAACTGGACAAGTCTGTCCCAAACTTTGACTCAAAATTCAAGGCAGTAGAATCTGTCTACAAAATGAGAGACAAGAGTCCTCATGAGACCAACCCAGTTCACATCCACCCAGTCTTAATAATCAGACAGGACACAGAAATAAAATAGGGAAGAAAATAATAGACTGAGTTCATTCTTATGTGATTCTTAAATTCTTATGCACGGTTAGAGCAAAAATTATAACAATATCTTAGGTGAGTTTCAATAGATGTAGAAAAATAATTAAATAATAAATAATAATTAAATAATTATATTTAAAGGGAGGGTAAAGGAGCTTTAATGGTCATTACATTTCTTCACATCATTATAAGCAATACTATTACATTATAGTTGGTTTTATGCATCTGTATATATATATAATTTGTATATATATTATTATATATTGAATATACTATATGTATATATACACACTATCTACACACACTGTATACATAGTAATGTATTATATATTAAATTACTGTCTCTATACATGTTATATATATATATATATATACCTGTGTATATATATATGATATACATATATATCCTCAAAAACATTAACAATAAATCAAGTTGGAATACTCAAAGTAATTTAAATAATCCATAAGAAGACAAGAAAAAGTGATACAGAGGAAGCAAATAGAAAATAGTAAAATGAAAGACTTAAGATCTAATATATCCATAGGTAGTCCAAATAACACAAATGGTTTAAGTATACCAGTTAAAAGAAAGATTGGAAGCATGGAAAAATATAAAATGACTCATGAACATGGTATCTTTTTTTTTTTTTCAAGATTTTATTGATTTATATATGAGAGACACAAAGACACAGGCAATGGGAGAAGAAGGCTCCCTGTAGGGATCCCAATGTGGGACTCGATCCCAGGACCTCAGGATCACTCCCTGAGCCAAATGCAGGATCCCTGGGTGGCGCAGCGGTTTGGCTCCTGCCTTTGGCCCAGGACGCGATCCTGGAGACCTGGGATCGAATCCCACGTCGGGCTCCCGGTGCATAGAGCCTGCTTCTCCCTCTGCCTATGTCTCTGCTTCTCTCTCTCTCACCGCGTGCCTATCATAAATAAATAAAATTAAAAAAAAATTTAAATTAATGCATTTAAAACTGATAAAACAAAGAAATGAATGAATTGTATCTGTATTAATTTCCCAGTTGTAATGTTCTATTACTATGCAAGTGTGGGAAACTGAATATAGGTTATATGGCATCTATGCATATATTTTTCTTACAATTGCAAGTGACTCTGCAATTATCTTAGAAGTTAATAAATTAAGGCATTTATGTAATAAATTAGAAGATATTCCAAAACCATCCAACAAGATGACAGTTAGGAATATAAGCCTATAATTTTCAAAGTCAATTTATAAGACAGCAGCACCTTATGCAGGCTTACTGTTTTCTAGCATGGACAGATTGTTTTCAGGAATTGTTTTCATAATGAGCACAGGCATATCTGTATCCCTTCAGAAATATTATTAAAGATTTCCAATTGAAAATGAAAAAAATTTACAAAGGAATATATGGGCTATAGAAAATCCAGTTAGCTTGATTCTATGTGAAAGAAAAATGTCCTTTTTTTACAGTCTATAATTGTGTTGCATGATGTTTTAGTACATCATAATTTTGGACCAAAAGCAAAGAGAGATGAAGAAATTAAATCTTAAAATATGAGAAATTGAAAAGAGAAGGAAGGTCAACTTTGAAGGTTATTGATGTAGCATTTATCATCTGTTGTCACATTTTCCATCATTCCATGTACAGCTGTCACTCAAGCTCACAGAACATATAATGACTAGCTATCAATTAAGCATTATGGAGGGGACTTCGTTCTAAGTAGACTCAGTTCATGCATCTGAAAGATTCATTTTAGGAAATGTTTGTATTAGAGTGAACATGTCTTAAATAGAAGACACAGAAGTATATATTTCAGACATGGATTAAGGTAGTCTACTGGAAGAAAAACATTTATTCAAAAGCTAAAAATAAGGAGTTCAAAGGACATGTTATATTCAATTCTTTCCTTTTCCACTTGCTTGTTTTACCTTATGTAATTCAACTTGATTTTCTTCAGTTTCCAGTTAACATGGAAAGTATCATGTTCATTATTTTAAGTTTCCAGCACAATGAAATAATTTTTCCCCATGAACTGTATCATAACTGAAAAGTAGGAAGAGTGTCTTATATCATATTTATTGCTCAACAAAACATTGCTTCTCAGGTTAAATTCAATTTAAAGAAAGAGAATTTATTGAACATATAGCACATACACTACAGGCAATAAAGAAAATGGAAAGAAGGGAGGATCTTGAGTTATATAGACTTTAATGCTCAGTTCTCTCTCTAAGTTACTTTGCCCTGTGGAGGCTAAAATTCCTTCAAAGTAAGATGGGGATGCGATGGGATTATACAGGTGTATTATAAATATAAAATTTGATATTAAATTAGCTCTACAAAGATTAGTAAAAGCCAGGAAATAGATAGATGTAATATTAATAAATAGTGTATTACATTTGCACACTATCTACTGAGGATGAAGCCAGATACACAGCCACTGTGCTTTACTGGGATTATACTCCAATACTGAATATTGATGTAAAAAACAGAAAATCAAATGCATTAAAGTGAGTTTTCTATGAGTTGCCTTGTGCCCCTCACACAGAAATTTTTCTCAGGCATTTGATTTTTAAAGTGTTTTATATGAATGAGGTATCATTTTTAAACTTCACTTTTTCAACTGTGTTTCTAAAGTGTGTTTTTTTCTTTTTCAGGTAGAAGGAAATGGTCCCAGATGGAATTTCAGAGAAGCAGTGACAAATGATGGAAATTGGAAGGATAAATATGCATGAGAATCTAAATGAATATTGACTGAATAAACCATAAAGATAATGATTTCTTCTGTCTCTACTATCTATCTATCTATCTATCTATCTATCTATCTATCTATCTATCATCTATCATCTATCTTTGTGTCTATCCACCATCTCTATCCACCTCTCAGCCACAATTAAGATATATTATATTTAGAGCACAGAAAACAGAATGGAAATAAGTAAATTTAAAGTTTTAATATTTTTAGATGGTCTCTGATCATTATTATATGAACAGAGATTTGTAGGCCAATTTCTCTTATATTCACAAATATAATAATTCTAAAGAAACAACTGAAGTATATTGATTTATAGAATGAATATGTCCCAATCAAGTTGCAAAGTTAGGTTTATTTTACTGCAGGCATGGTAAAAAGAACATTTTACTCAAAAAAAAAAAAAACAATATATGTAAAGAATATATAAATAATATATCATGTATGTATATATAACATTTATAACATGAACAGAATTTAGTTAAAAATATGTATATATAACATATACAACTTGAACATAATTTTTTTAAAAATTTTATTAAAAAACAGAATTTGGCCAGGCCAAATATTTACAATGAAATAAAATTGAAAATAATATTACTGGACGATACTTTCCTAATAACTGTGGAGTTGAATAAGAAGTCAAAATACAAATTTCAGATAAACTAAGAAAAATCTCTGTGAAATTTTAAAATTTTATTCTGTACTATCATATTATTTTTATTATTTCTATTGCTTCAAGATTTCTCCCCTGAAATGCATACAATTCTAACTTTTAGTCTCTGTTTTCTCTACTCAGGAAATAAATCTTCATGTACTTATCTCATATTTTTAACTTAGTTATACTTTCTTTCTGTATTCCTATTGGAATTTTCAAGTTCATATTCAACTACTTTTGAGCCCCCATGGTACCAATTCAGTTTTTTGCCTCTTTAATATTTGGAGATTCTTTCCTCGTGATCATTTTTGCCTATCTAGTTTCCTCTTCATTTTGGGTGTCTGTATTTCATCTGGTTTTCTTTCATGCATTAGATTTCTTCCCATCTTAAGCTACTCTCTTTTATAATTTGCTCTTGTTTTGTAGAAGCTATCCTATTTTTCAATGATGCATCGGATCAAGTTATTTTCATAAATTCTGTTAATTGAAGTATTGAGGTTGTTCAAATCACCCAAATCAGTTTTTATCTGTTTATGTTATCAATATGAAGATACTTGCCCAGACTTTTGCTCTGCCTGTCATTTTGGTAATTATCTATTTTTGTGTTCAAATAACATCTGTAGGATAGTCAAATCTAAATGATAAAGGTGGAGTTTAAGATATAAGCTTGGTTCTGAGTTCAGTTTTACCTGTGTTCTGTTCTGTTTGATGTCTGAACCAATGCAGTGGATGAGAGAAAATGATCTTGAGCTGATCGGCATCCATGGGCTGTGTGTTCAACAATCACACCATGGGTTGTGTTCACTGGGACATTGCACTTCACTCCAGAATGTATCCTTCCAGTGATGTGCTCCTCCCTTAGTTGGTGTTTGTTTTTTTTTTTTATTTATGCAGATCATCTCCTTAAAAATGACTAAAATGATAGGTTGACAAGGGCTATGAAGTTCTTAAAATATCATGTAGAGATTTGCAGATTATGGGACTTAATTTATGTGACAAACTATATAAGTAGAAAATAGGTACTTGGGATTATTTAGCTTTTTCTTCGGTATATTTGCTCTTTCCATGACTTTGAAATGATTTTACAAATATGAGCTTCTTTTGGTGTGGTGCAAAATGATAAGTACTAATTTTCATCTAAGATTTGTACAACATATTTGCTCTGGCAGGCCATGGCCAGCAACTCACTTCACAGTAATTTATAGCATTTCCACAACAAGTTGAATTACTTCTAACTAGATTGCCTTTGCCACAATAAAAATGTAGAAAAGCAATAGCCTTTTGCTAATTAGGTTCAAAAGTTGACATTCTGTCTCTTGGAAAGAAGAATAATATAAGACTTTTCAATATACATATAAGCTTGATATGCTTTTACAAATACACACACAGACACACACACATAATAATATCCAAAATAGATTTATTTATTTATTCAAGAGAGAAACACAGAGAAGCAGAGTCATAAGCAAAGGGAGAAGCAGGCTTCATGCAAGGAGCCCGATGTGGGACTTGCTCCTTGATCCCAGGATCATGCCCTGAGCCGAAGGCAGACCGCTCAACTGCTGAGCCACTCAGGTGTCCCCAAAGTTCATTCTATTCTCTAACTTCATTTGTCTAACACAAAATAAAATGATCATGATATATACTGAAAACAAAATTTTCTGTATAGGCAATTATGCTCTATTTCTGAAAGATTGGAGTGCTTTAGGAGTTCTTTCTATATTAATTTGGAAATTAACTAAACATTGGATAATTAGTAGACATTATCTGTAATAATGTTATCATCAAAATAGAAGACTGGTGGTATATATAAAAATTGGGCATTTGGAATCTGTAAACAAGGGTCTAGTTCTGCCATGCTATAACTCTGTGATCTCAGAAAATCTATTTACATATTACCAACGCAAAGTGTCTTTTTTTGGTTTCAATAAAAGCTTGTTTCATGTCTAGGAAGTACTAGTTACCATAATAATTATTTTGAGTTGCAATAAATCAGAAACACATAGACTTTATTTGCAAATCACGGAAAATCTAGTTAGAGACTGGAGGCATGCAAATAATACTCAAAGGAATATGGAAAGGCAGTAAGAATCACAGTGTTCATCTTATTAGTGGAAATGGGACATACTTTAAGAAAAGGCAGAAATATTTAATAAAAAATTGGAATGATATCTGCAAATGAGGTCTCATTCACAGTTGCAAGCAAAATAAAAGGTGGTTGCGTCTTTTAACGATATGATCATTTAAGAGTCATCAAAGAAACTGGTTAATCCAACATGGAAGCTACTAGCCAGAAACAATGCCCCAAATCATGCGGCCAAGTTGTTTCATGTAGAACATGTCTGCCAGTGCTGGGTTGGGTGAGGCCAGGTTTGTCTCTGTTTTTTTATCGACCCCTCCATTCTGCTTGCATGATTGCTACAATGGCTGTTATAGGAAAAGTAATCTCTCAACCACCTCCATCCATGAAGGGGAAGACTTTCTCTCCTTCCGTATTCCCAAGGTCGATTTAAAGACAAGACAAATACCTTTAATGGGCAATGTTCAGTTTCTCTATTCATGAAATAGACACAAAGGAAACATGAAGAGTGAGTATCGGTTTCTCAGCAAGACTCATATGGGAGAAAATTCTCCCCAAGGATGAAGAAGGGTTGATAACGGATATCCAAAGGAACAAAAAATGTTGATTGTAGTTCACTCTTTGCCAACATGAAGATAAGCAATAGAATTTTATTTATTTATTTGAGAGAGAGTGGAAGAGGGAGCACGAGTTGTGAGCAGAGAGACAGAGGGAGAAGGAGAAGCAGGCTCCCCACTGAACAGGGAGCCTATCATGGGCAGTGTTTGGTCCCTGGTCAGAATATGGCATGTTTTAAGTAGTAGACTAGTAGACAGTCTGATCCTGTCTCCTAGGGTAAGGAGCTCACTGTGCTGGGACTGAGGCTGGGAGGGGGCAGTTCCACCACAGCATACAGGGGGTGAGGCTTGGTGTAAGCAGGTTAAGTAGCAAGTGTAGGCACCCTGCTGGTTCGCACTGAAGGCTCTATGCTTACACTGAGGGGTAGGGTAGGGAAATGGTACCAGCCAGTTACTTTGGTCCTGGAAGGGTCGCTTTGGGAAAGCTGTCTCTCTGGGATGCACTCTGAGATGAACGAATAACCTCCCCACTGTGTGCTTCAGCTACTCTTCAGATTGCTGATTCTATGCTGTATGTCCATGCGTTGTTTGCTTGCCTTTTCATCGAGAGGCACAATGCCTGACAGGCTCTATCTAAGCCATGTCCACTGACCTTTAAAACTCCAGGCATTCAAGCCTGCTGGTTGAAAGAACTCGCTCTTCCTTTCCAAGCCAGTTGCTGTGGACATTCATTTTCCTCATTCATGCTCCCTGTGTGCTAGCCTGTCTCTCGCCTTCTCTGTGACTGTGGCTCAGTCCTCACCACATCCATTTACTTCCCAAACTACATCTCTCTGTTCTTCCTACCTTCTTTGATGTGGCCTCTTCTCTACCTTTAGTTGTAGAGTTTGTTCCTTTAGTTTTTGGGCAATTTCTGGGTGTATTTAGGGTTATTTGACAGTTATTTAGTTGTATTCATGGGATGAGGTGAGCTTAGAGTCCTCCTACTCACTGCCATCTTTCTAGATCTATAACTGGTTATTAGTATTAAGCTTAATACCAATATGTTCAGAAATCACTCTAAGCCAAGTACTTATCTATATAACTACATTTATCTATATGTACATTGATAGATAAATATGTCAGTTTTGTTAATCTAGTTATTTAATCTTTCTGTTCAATCATGCTAATCTTCCGATCCCTACTGATTTTTTTTTTCCCCAGCGAACTCTATTAGTGACTCAGAGAGCTAAATTAAAATTTTCCTGTAGGATTATTATTTGTTTATTTTCCTTATAGTTTTTTCAATTTTTTTTCTTAGTATAATTTAAGATGTTTTATTGACATATATCAAACATACAGAAAAGTACCCGATAAAACGTGTTCAGTGAACCAAATGAACCTCAAAAATGAACCCATTCCTTTGCCCATAAGCCATAGGTGAAAATAGAACCTTATTAAAAATTAATACTTTTTTCTGCTTCTCAATTACTAAACACTCAGTAAAATTGATTTACTTTATCATAGAAAAACATTTTGTTTTGTTTTTAAGATTGATTGAATAAATTGTAGCATAGATTCTTTCAGGCTATGTCTTCTTCTGTCCATTTATTTCTATTGCTGTTATTTGTTCTACTGCTAGTGATTACTGTAGATTAGAGATGGCTGCTTATACTGTTATAGTTCACTGCTTTCTGAGCAGATTTAGATTTAATGAATATTTGAGTAGAAAGTACAAAGAATTTCTATATAACTACTGCATACTCTCCAGTTTCCCTTATTAACATCTCGTATTGGTGTGATACATTTATAACAATTGATGAACCAATATTAATGTATTATTATTAACTAAAGTCCGTAGTTTATATTAGAGTTCAACCTTTGTGTTGTATGTTCTATGGGTTTTGACAAAGGCAAACAAAATACTATATATCCACCATCGCAATGTGGTATAGAATAGCTCCATGCCCTTAAAATTGTCATGTGCTTCCCCTGTTCGTATTTCTCTATCTTAAACTACTGATCATTATACTATCTCCAGATTTTTGCTTATTCTATAATACCATATAGTTGGAATAATAAGGTATGAAACTTTTTCAGATTGGCTCTTTAAAAAGATTTTATTTATTTATTCATGAGAGACACGGAGAGAGAGAGAGAGAGAGAGAGAGAGAGAGAGAGAGAGAGAGAGGCAGAGACACAGGCAGAGGGAGAAGCAGGCTCCACGCAGGGAGCCCCATGTGAGACTCGATCCCAGGTCTCCAGGATCAAGCCCTGGGCTGGGGGCGGCGCTAAACCGGTGAGCCACCCGGTCTGCCCATCAGATTGGCTTTTTATAGTTAGTAAAATTCATTTAGATTATCTCCATGTCTTTTATGGCTTAAGATTGTTGTTGTTGTTGTTTTTCATTGAATAGTATCCTAGTATCTGTACCACAGTACATTCACCTATTGAAGGACATCTTGGTAGTTTCCCAGTTTTGTCCATTCTGAGCATGGCTGCTATAAACATTCATGTGTGGGTATATTGTGGACAACTCATTTGAATAAATACCTAGGGTCACAATTCTGAATGGTGTTGTGGAGCTATGTTTATCTTTATAAGAAGCTGCTAAATTGTCTTCTAAAGTTTCTGTGTCATTTTGCAACCTCACCAGCAGGGAATGAGAGCCCCTGCTGCTCCACATCCTCACGAGCCTTTTTAATAGACATGTAGTGGTATTCCATTGTGGCTTTAATTTGCAATTTCTTAATGACATAAGCTGTTGAGCATCTTTTCAGAAGGATATTTGCTATTGGTATACCTTATTGATGAGATGTCTGGTACTATCTTTTGCTCATTTTTTTTTTAAATTTTTTTTTATTTATTTATTTATGATAGGCACACAGTGAGAGAGAGAGAGAGAGGCAGAGACACAGGCAGAGGGAGAAGCAGGCTCCATGCACCGGGAGCCTGATGTGGGATTCGATCCCGGGTCTCCAGGATCGCGCCCTGGGCCAAAGGCAGGCGCTAAACCGCTGCGCCACCCAGGGATCCCCTCTTTTGCTCATTTTTAAATTGCATTGCTTATCTTCTTATTGTTTAGCTTCAGGAGTTCTCTGTATATTTTGGATATGAGCACTTTATCAGGTATGTGTTTTGCAAGTATTTTTTCCCACTCTGTGGCTTGTCTTCTATTCTCTTAATAGTGTATTTTGTAGAGTAGAAGTATATACTTCTGACATTCCTGTCTCATGGAAAGATACTGTCATTTTTCCTTCTCTTTGAATTTTGTATATTCAGTGGCTTTTTGACTAATAGAATATGGGAATGTGAGACTGAGACAATTTTGTATCCAGATATTAAAAAACCAAGAGCATTCACTTCCTATCTTTTTAGACACTCTTTCTGAGTACCCTGAGTTGCCATAGAAAACATTTGATTACTCTACGATGTAACTACTGTGGTATAGAGGTCACATGTAGGTGCACAGGTTAACAGTCCAACTGAGTACAGGCTTCCAGACATGCCTACTAATTGTCATGCAATGAAGCCATTTTAAACTCTCCAGAATGACCTTTCCACCAGTTGAATTTTGCATAGTGACCTCAGCTGACAGCAGGTGGAGAAGAATTACCCAGATGATCCCATGCCAAACACGCTACCAACAAAATTTGAAATTAAATAAAGATGTTTTAACGCATCCAATTCTGTAGTGATTTATTATTAAGCAATAAATAATAAGAGAAATTTCCAGTTAGGGATTAATTCAGATGGTGTGTGTGTGTCTGTGTATCAAACATAGTCATTGTTTGGATACAGACTGCCAAATATTTATCCCAAGTGTTTTTTTACCATTTTATTTTCCAAATATAAAATAGTCAGTTCATCCACACCTTGCAAACAGTATTAATACGAATACCAGGCTTTTAATAAATATCACCATTATAATGAATAAGAAATAATATAGAGGTTTTAATTTTCCATTCCCTTACATTTCATTAAGTTGGACATTTTCCACTGAGCACTGGGATATATTCCTTTTTGAAGTACTTATAAAAACTTTCCATTTATTTTTTTCAAATATAGGTGAAGTTATTTGCCTTCTAATTATCTAATGGTATATTAGATAATCTAAGGCAACCATCTTACTCATGAAAGAAATAAGGATTTTTTTTTAATTTATATTTGAAGTCATCAGAAAGTTGGCATGGCAGAGAAAAATTAAATGCTCCCCCCCACCAAAAAAAGAGGGGATCTCAGAGGAGGAGATCAGAATTTAGAACTAAATTTTCCCCCAATTTATTTCATAGGTTCTGTCTGAGATCACAGGCAATCTGAGTAGAGCTTTAAATGTAATTATAAATTGGGAAGGAGGTGGACAGACAGGATTGGATTACAAGGCTTATTAGGAGGAGGAGGCATCAGTAATTACTTCAAGCTTTACACTGTACCAAATTAGCTGGTTTATAATAATAGTAAGCAATAAATAGGTCAGCTTTTGCATGGGCTTATGAATTAGTTTTAATATCTCAATCTTTCATTACTTGGAGAAATACAATGATTATTAGCCTTAGCCTCTTGTGGAAGGCAAATATAAACCCAATCAGGCATAAGTTAACATCAATCTAGGCCTCAAATTGTTTCTAAAATTATTTATAATAAATATGCAGTATGCCATGGAAAATATCCAGATGAAGGAGGAAATACCACACATGATTAAAAACAAAAACAATAGACACCAGAAATGCATAGGATCCAGAAAATAAATTTATTAAAACTACCTTTAAAATAAAATATTCATTTATTTGAGAGAGAGAGCATGAGGGAGAAGGAGAAACACACTTTCTGCTGAGTGAGGAATCCAATATGGGACTCCCAAGATCATGATCTGAGCCAAAAGTAGATACGTAAGTGACTGAGCCACCCAGGTTCCCCTAAAACTGACTTTTAAATAATTTATATTATATTTAAATAAGTATAAGACAAGATTGAGAATTTCAGCAAATATTTAAGTATTATGAATTTAAAACAAAGAGTTCTCTGGATCTGAAAAGTACAATGGTGAAAATTTAGGCATGACGTCCTCCATTTGAGAGCATATTAGAAAAAGAAGTACAAAATGTAAAATAAGTCACAAAAAACTTCATGACAAATGCAAAACAAACAAACAAACAAACAATGAAATAAAGGAATACTAGGAAAATATTGTGATAGAAATATATACATTCAATTCTCTAATGATGAATGCTGTTAAGCATCCTTTTATGTATCCAGTGGTCATTTGTTTGTAGTATTTGAAAAAAAAAAAAAAAGTCTGTTCATGTCTTCTGCCATTTTTAATTGGATTATTTGTTTTGCATTGTTTTTTGGTGTTGAGCTATAGAAGTTCTTTTTTTTTTTTTTTTTTTTTTTTTTTTTTTTTTTTTTTAGAAGTTCTTCATATGTTTTGGATATTAATGCTTTATCTTATCTATCATTTGCAAATATCCTCTCCCATTTGGTAGTTTGCTTTTTTGTTTTGTTGATGGTTTCCTGCACTCTGCAAAAGTAGTTTTATTTTGATGTAGTTCACATAGTTTGTTTTTATTTTTGCTTCCCTTACCTTAAAAGACATATCTAGAAAAATGTTGCTACAGCCAACATGAAAGAAATTGTTCCTTATGTTCTCTTCCAGAAGTGTTATGATTCGAGGTCTCACATTTAGATCTTTAATCTATTTTCCATTTATTTTTGTGCACAGTATTAAAAAGTGGTCCAGTTTCATTCTTTTGAATGCAGCTGCCCAGTTTTCCCAGCATCATTTAATGAACCAACCATCTTTTTCTCATTTTATATTCTTGCCTCCTTTGTTGTAGGTTAATTGGTCACATATGCATGAGTTTCTTTCTGAACTCTTTTGATCTATGCATCTATGCTGGCACCAGTATCACATTGTTTTGATTACTACAGCAGTGTAGTATAGCTTGAATCTGGAATTGTGATACCTCCAGCTTTGTTCTTCCTTAAAACTGCTTTGGCTATTAGTGTTCCATAGAAATTTAGCATTATTTATTCTGGTTCTGTGAAAAAAATGCTGTTGGTATTTTGATAGGTATTACATTGAATTTGTAAATTGTTTTGGGTATTATGGGCTTTTTAACAATATTAATTCTTTAATCCACAAGTATGGGATATCTTTCCATTTACTTATATTATTTCCATTTCTTTCATCAATGTTTTATAGTCGTGGAAGTACAAGTATTTCACCTTCTCGGTTAAGTTTATTCCTAAGGTTTTTTATTTTGTTTTGTTTGGTGTATCTGGAATTGTTTTCTTATATTATTTTTTTTTGATACTGTATTATTAGTGTATAGAAATGCAACCAATTCCTGAGACATAAATCAAAGCCACAGTGAGATATTATCTTTAGATATATTCAGATATATATTCAGATATTGCCCTTCAGAATGACTAGAATTAAAAAGATAAGAAATAACAAGTGTTGGTGAGGGTGTGGAGAAAGAGGAATTCTTGGGTATTTTGGGCAGGAATATAAATTGGCACAGCCACTGTGGAAAGAAGAACATAGGTTCCTCAAAAATTTAAAAATAGAAATACCATATGACCCAATAATTCCACTAATGAGTATTTACCCAAAGAAAATGAAAATAATACTTCAAAAAGATATATATCTGCACCCCTATGTTTGTTGCAGCATTATTTACAATAGCCAGTTTACAAAAGCAATCTGAGCAACCACAGATAGATGAATGGATAAAAAATGTGTGAGAAATATATGTATATTTCTATGAAAAAGGATAAGACCTTGCCATTTGTGACAATATAGATGGACCTACAGGGTATTTTTCTAAGTGAAATAAGCCAGGCTAAGAAAGAAAAATACCATACAACTTCATTTATATATGGAATCTAAAAACATAAAAAAAAAAAAGCAGAATCAGATTATAAGTACAGAGAAGTACAGAGAATGAACTGATGTTTGCCAAAAAAGGGGATTGGAGGTAAAATGGGTGAAGGAGAGTGGGAGACATGGCCTTCTAGTGATGGGATGAATGTATCATGGGAATAAAAGTTACTGCATAGGGACTATAGTCAATGGTGTTGTAATGGGTGGTGACAGATGGTAGTAATTCTTGTGGTGAACACAGCATAACATAGACACTTCAATTACTCTGTTGTACACCTGAAACTAATGTAACATGTGTGGCAACTATAGTCAAAAAAAGAAAAAAAAAAAAGAAAAAGAAAGAGTAAAAATAGAGGAATGATCATGAAAAACATAAGGATTTAGTTAGCAATCTAATGTATTAGTATCCCAGGAGAAGAAAATAGAACTGGTCAGTGGAAATGGTAGAGATTTTACCAAAATGACCAATGAGATCAAGCCACAACTTCTGGAACTTCTGCAAATAAGGGGAAAATAAATAAATAAATAAATAAATAAATAAATATATATATATATATATATATATATATATATGTAAAACCTGAAATATTATAGTAAAACTTCTGAAAAGTAAAAGAAAATATGTAAAGAACATTTCTGGGAAAATGAAGCTAACTTATAAAGAAAACAGTTAAATTTACAAGAAAAACTTTTCAAATTAAACAGTGAAAGTCATCAAGCTCTTTACTGATACTTTTAAAGTTCTGAAATAAAATAAATGCCTTTATACTTGGTAAAAATATCCATCAAAAGTAAAGACAAAATTATTTTTCACCAACAGACCACAGTAAAGGAAGTACTAATAAAGATTAAAAAGTTGAAAGTGATGAAAGTTGATGTTATAGAGATTTTTTTAAAGTAAGAAATATGGGAGAAATTTAATTGAATATCAATTGTATAGCACAATACATCTCATGAAATAATACAATACATTGAATACACTAAATATTTGAGAACTGTATCAAATACACAAAGAATAGCTTATAGTTTGAGTAAGATACATTGATATAAAAATATTATAGAGTATTACTTTTTACAAATAGACCAAAGTACCATTTTATATTATACGTTGGAGAATTGACAATGCAATTGAGAATGTTGTATTTCTATTAACTTATTAAAATATTCTGAGACTGGATTTCCTTTGAAAGAACAACTTAAAGATTTTAGATTTTATTGTATGATTGTATGTAGATTTTATTGTATTGATTTTTTTGTATTTTAAAATGTATGTTTTGCATATGTTGAAAGTAAATGGTAAAAAAATGTGTGCAATGCAAACATGAACCAAAATACAGCTTTCAATGCATCTATATTAACATAAAAATGTTAGACTCAGTTATTTCCTGTACAATGGAGGCATGTGTGTAGCTTTGGCTGATTACATAACAGAGAAGGAAAAGTTTACATGACATATTGACAGAATGAGGAGACAAGTATACATATTTATATATTACATACAGATATAGTGGAATATTATTCAGTCATTTAAAAAGTTACAGAGATCGGATTTATTCTTTCAAAGAAAAAAGGAAAGAAAACTGGCCAAAATATATGAGACAAATATTTTGAAGTATTACATATCAAGCACCATAGGACTGTCGTCCCTGAGAGCAGAGCAAGAACCAAGATGAGTCCCACTTTCTCCCTAGACATCTATATGGGAGCAATATTGTAACTAACTTAGGGAGAGAAATCCCAGAGAGGCAAGGATCACTGACATGAGAAAACGGATCAAAATTCAAAGCCTAAGAAGATGGAATTCGGAGGAGAATGATAAAGAAAAATAAGAAGCCAAAGATCATCATAAGGATTCCTCCAACTTTTGCTAAATCCTAAACCAAACTTATACAGCATGAAATCCTAAGAAGCTCATCAAAGAACAGCTGTCAGGAATTTATAAACTGAACAATCCCTAGACATTACATTGTAAGATGGCATGGTAGCATTGACAAGATGAAGTGGACAATCTTCACTAACCATCCAGAATGCTCAGCATTTTTTTTCAACGTATCCTTTGCTTTATTGAATTATCTTAACATCTGTGAATTAAAGACATTACACCAAGAAGGCAAAAGGAAACTTAAGGCAAAGCCAATATAAGGCCTTGGGGGGCAAATGTAGAATTAGATTAGGATTCTGAGGGGGGGGGGCACTTGACAGGATGAGCACTGGGTGTTATACTATATGTTGGCAAATCAAATTCCAATAAAAATATACGAAAAAGAATAGATTAGGATTCTGGGGATTGAGTATATAATATGCTGCCTATGACAAATGGCAGAAAAACACTCTGAGGTAATAGCACATCTGAACAGGGACACCTGAGCAATCTCCTGGTGGTTCTAATCCAAGACCATCCCATGGTGAAGGCACAGCACCTCCTCATTAGATCACCAATGGATAGAACCTAGAATAGTGCTAAACAAGGTCTGAGTTAAAGACTGCTCTAAATTGACCTAACAAAATCTAGAGAATAGCCTCAAAACAAATACACACACAAACCCACAACTGATACTCACGTTAATTAATTGCTTGCTATAAAAAAAATACTGTTCAAAGGAAGGCAATAAAATTTCCTCAATAAGATAATATCCATCAAAGTAAAAAATCCAATAAATGTAATATCCATTATCTGATAAAAAATAACCTAATGCCAAGAAGCAGAGAAATAAAACCCATAAACAGGGTAAAAGTTAGTGACCCATAAAATGACAGAGAAGAAATAATTTGAAAGATGTTAAAAGTATAATAGTTACGGATATTTAAATAAAAAATGAAGGTAATAAAAGAAAAATAGAAGATACAAAACAAAAATGTACCATATAGAGATGAATAGTAATACATGAAATAGTGAAAATTTCACAAGATTAGTAATGAATTATACACTAAGAAAAGATCAGAAAATTTGAAGGCATAGAAATTATACAAACCAAAGCACAAAAAGGGCAGAGAAACCCTGAAGCACATTGACATATTAGACAATAACCAGAAGTGTAACATATATGTAATCACTAACTCAAAACATAATGAGAATAAGAATATAGTTGAAGAGATAATAATAGTAAAAGAAAAGACTAAATTTGATTTAAAGAATTGTAACAGAAATAGCTAAGAAGTTCAACAAAAACTAAGTAGACTAACATCTAGAAGGAACACACCAAGAAAGGCAGAAAAAATGACATTTTTCACAGATAACCCTAGGCTTTTAATCAGAAATAAAGCAGCCAGAAGATAATGGGAATGGGATTTTTAAATACTGGGAAGGTATCAGTTGTGAAAACCTATTAATTTGATATATCCAGTGAAAATATCCTTCAAAAATGAAGTCAAGAAAATGAAAAGACAAATCCAGGGCTCTAATAAAATATTGGCAAAACACATAGCTGATAAAGAACTCTTGATATGATTTCAATTCATATGTGGAATTTAAGAAGCAAAACAATGAGCATAGGAAAAAAGAGAGAGAACAGAAAACCAAATTGATGGTCATGAGAAGGCAGGAGGGATGGGTGAAATAGGTGATGGGGATTAAGAGTACACTTACCTTGATGAGCCCTGAGTAATGGTATAGAATTGTTGGATCACTATACTGTACACCTGAAACTAATATAATACTGTTTGTTAACTATACTGGAAGAAAAGAAAGAAAAAGGAAAGAAAGAAGAAAGAAGAAAGAAGAAAAAAAAGAAGAAAGAAAGAAAGAAAGAAAGAGGAAAAAAGAGAGAGAAAGAAGGAGAGAGAAAGAGAGAGAAAGAAAGAAAGAAAGAAAGGAAAGAAAGAAAGAAAGAAAGAAAGAAAGAAAGAAAGAAAGAAAGAACTAAAATGATAAGGTGCATGAAAACAGAGAAAATATGATGTGGGGAACTATTAATTCATTTGTGGGAAATTGTATATATTATATTATGATATATATTTTTATTTATATATTATATAATTGTTATAAATAATAAATTTATATATAAATACGTGTGTGTGTATATATATATATATATATATATATATACACACATATGAGTAGACTCCACATGGAGTGCGTGGAGCCCAGTGCAAGGTTTGAACTCAGAATCTTGAGAACAAGACCTGAGCTGAGATAAGGAATTGGAAGTTTGGGACGCCTGGGGGGCTCAGTGGTTGAGCATCTGCCTTTGGCTCAGGTCCTGACCCCGGGGTCCTGGGATTGAGTCCCACTTCGGGCTCCCCTCAGGGAGACTGCTTCTCCCTCTGTCAGTGTCTCTGCCTCTTTCACTTTGTCTCTCATAAATAAATAAATAAAATCTTTAAAAGAAAAAAGGAATTGGGTGTTTAGCCAACTGAGCCACCCAGGCACCCCAGAAAGTAATATATTTAAACATATAAGTCCTGACATCTGGCTAGATAGGAAAATAAGATTCACTTACTTATTAACTAATTCACAGATCCAAAATAATTATTGGGTGGCTGTAAAAGCTATTCACTGAATGTAATGTGATGAACCCCTTGCTGTTTTAGAGTCTATTGTTTGGTGGGAAAGAAAGACAAGTCAATACAAAAATGAATAAGCCTAAAAAATGAATAAATGTTTAAAGAAAAACTAAAATAGCATGACTGAAGTAAAGAGGAGTGAGCATGGATAAAAGGTGGTGAATGATGTAAGGAGTAGACAGAGAATGTCCCACTGATATAAAGTTTCTCTAGGACCTATAGACTTTGAACACAATTTCTATTTTGGGTACCTGATGTTTTATTTTTTAATTTTTTAAAATCTTATTTCTAATGTAGTGAACATACAGTGTTGTGTTATATTAGTTTCAGGTGTACAATGGAACACTTGTTATTTTAGTAAACAACTATTTCATGTATATTTATTATACATATATAATATATTTGTTTAATATTTATATTTATATTTATATTTATTTCATGTATATATATTCATCATTTCTGTTCTAGAAACAGAGGTAAGAGAGATAGAAAGTCCCTGTTCCCAAGCAGTTTACATTTTAGTAAGTACATATAAGTAGTAAATCCATTTCAGATACAGCCAAATCTATATATTATCTCAAAAGACAATGTTCTTCACTGTAAAAAACTAAGCCTTATCCAGGTAATAGACCATATGATAATAAAGCATAACATTCTTAAAATATATCTGATTATATTAATGCTAGTAGTTAAAATTCCATTTAAAAAATTAATAAAATGATTGTTTTGCCATAGATAAAGCCAAATAATTCAGCCTATCTTTAAGAAGAATACTCGTACGTAAAGCAAAGGGCGCTTTGTCTCTGGAATGTAGATTTTGTTAAGCGTATCCAATGATAGCTGAAATGAAGAAGAATAAGGACCATAGAAGGTGAGTACTGGAGACACCAAAATCCCGTATTGTAGAACCTAAACTTTGCAGAAGCATTATGGATTCCTTCAACTAACTCGCACACTTCACATTTCTATCAGCTTAGAAAGAGACTTGTTGAGGTGTTTGTTTTTCTTAAAACAGAAAAGTAATCCAGATTATCTGCGATCTGTCAGACAAGAGTGGACACAGAGCACTCTCTGGGCAGAAACTAGTCTAAACATGAAGTCAATGCTTTCAACTCTTCTGTGCTCCAAAGACACGATGGTCTACACTTGGAATTACAGAAAATAGCCCAAAGTCTACCATTTGGAATTTCAGAAAAAGACCAGTCAACTGAGTCATGCTCTTGAGTACACCAAACATTTGCCACTAGAGCTTGAGAGAGATCCATTTGTTTCACAGTATCCATGAAGTTGGATTTTGCCACTACTGCTATTATATCTACTAGAAGAACTTAAAGGATTCTCAGCTGGTAAGCCAGATAGGAAAGATTATTTCCTCAGAAATGGAACTATTAACCCACCTGCAAACTGAAGGCGGGGTAGGGAGAGGAAGCAATAATCAGCCCGAATTTTTAGTCTTCACAAAATAATAACATTAAAAAATATACAGAGAAAAACACAAGTTTAAAATAATTAACCAGAATAAGACAACTGTAGATTTTTTTTTAAATGCTGATAAGATTTTAATTTGCTCCAAGTTGAAAATAACTATATTGCTGGTGTTTTAAGGCCCATAATGAGCAATTATATCACACATGATAGATTCAGCAGTGAAATATTATCAGTTAACAGCTGGAACTCATAAAAGCATAGCACAGTGTGAACATGAAGTTTGTTAGAATAAACCATCTGCTGAAAAATAGTATTCTGCAAATTAAAAATAAAGTTAAAACATTATTTGCCTTATTTAATAGATTTGTGAAAAAAATGACGAGATAATGAAAAGTAGGTGCTACTTTAATTAATTTTCTGTATTACACAATTGGTTACAGTAGTGTACAGTGTGGAGCTGCATATAATTATTGCTAAATTTCCCATACATGCATAGTGCATTCAGTATAAATTATTTGAAGATAAATTTCATAGTTAAGGAAATAAATGCATATTCAAAGTTTTTACTACATATTGCAAATATAGCTGTATAAAGGTTTCGGCAGTTTACATTCTAGGTAGAAATATTAATCCCACGTGTCTGTCTTCTCTCTATACCTGCAATGCCTGTTTTGTGACCTTTAATCTTCCCTGTTTTACAGGAGGAATGACATGGGTTTATTTTTCACTTGTATGATTTCTCGCATAGTTGAATATCTTCCAAAGTTTGACCATGTTGTATTGTGCGTATGTGTGTATGCTGTAGATGGTCCTCACTTGGTGAAGAGCACACATTCTCACTTAATGATTACTCATAATATCTAATAACCTACATGTTAACCTATAATTGAAAAAAAAAAGGCTGTGGGTTAGAAAATCGCTATAGTAAGAAAAAAGAAAATGTTAAATATATAATCATGTCAATATTAGAATATTTATCAGAAAAAAATATATTCTAAGTGGAATGGACATTCAAGATATTTTAATAATCTGATACCAGATTAAGAAATTTAATTCTTTTTTTTTTCAGGATTTCATTTATTTATTCTTGAGAGACACACAGAGAGGCAGAGACATAGCAGAGGGAGAAGCAGGCTCCATGCAGGGAGCCCAATGTGGGACTCGATCCTGGGACTCCAAGATCATGCCCTGAGCCAAAGGCAGACGTTCAACTGCTGAGCCACCCAGCCACCCCAAAAGTGTAAGATATTAATCACTGTGTAGTTTCACGAATCCATGTAACACATGACAAGGAATAAATATACGATGATATTTCCTAGAATTAAGTAAGTAGAGTTAAAAAAAAAAATCCAAGCTGACCAGAAATATGGAAGAGAAAAAGTATGTCACAAAGAAATATTTTTTTAAAATTTGTATTTAGATGATATTAGGAAAAAGCTATTATAAGATATTAAGAATCAGGTAATGTATATATTTTTGGCTGTTGTATGCTTAGAGAACATAGAGAAATAATATTTTTTGCTAATTCCTTCTATAAATCCAATATTGCAGTAATTATAAAATGTAACAGATAGTATAAAAAATACATGTGTAGAGTGCAATATGACTTATAAATATTTATACAAAAATGCTGAACAAAATAAAAGTAATCTACAACAGTATTTGAAACATTCATACAAAAAAGCAATATTTTTTTTCAAAAAAGCAATATTAAGAAAAATTTTCACCTTTGAATTCAAATGTAATTCTGAATCAAATGATATAAATAACCTTATTAATTAGAACAGATAAAAAATAGGAGATTCTCAATATATGCTGAAAGTATATTTATTGCATGTTATATTCATGTCTTTAAGGGTAATAAAAGCTATAAAGAGTCTGATATTTTATACATATATACACATTTATGTCTAAGACATATACGTCTAAGAGAAGGAGAGAGACACATTCTTATTTTCATATTTTACTAACCAGAGATAGAGAAATGCATATATAGACATTAGCTTGCACATGCACAGAGAAAATATCACATAGTTTATAACCATATATAAAGGAAATTAAAATAAATAAAAATATTCAATGGTAAATAAAATAAAAATACAATCATACAATCATTGGCATTAAAGCTGGTATAAACATTTGGGTTTATATCATTATAATTCTAAAATAGGAAAATTCAAACTTAACCTAAAAATTTATAGGAAATGCGAACAAAAATTGAGGTAGTTATTTCCCCTTAAAGGTAGAAAGAGAGAAAGAGAATATTTTAACTTACTATAGGTTCATTTTTATCTGTTTATCAATATTTCTATCTATCTACTCAGGTATATCAGAATAGACCTAAATCAATAGAGAGGCACAGATGATTAAACAAACAAAAAAAAAGATCTAGTATCATAAGGACAAATTCTTCCCAAATTCATCTTATCAATTTATTGCAAGCCAGAAGACAATTTCATCAGTATAGCTCAGCGAATTTTAAATAACCCCAAGATTCATTTCAAATAATAAATATGTATATTAGCAATAAAGAGAAATTAAAGGATACATCAAACTCAATAACTATTAAAATAAATTATTAGGCATTAGTAACTAAAGCTATGAAGCATTGATTTAAGGATAAGTATATTGGATCCTGCAATAGAATAATAGCTAAAAATGGACCTCTGTGTACATGTGAGTTTAGGACATACTTTTTAGATAACATTGCCAAACAAGGGACAAAAGTTAGGTCTTTCTTATGGTCTTACTGGCTTGAGGAATCAGAGGAGAGTCAGGGTGCCTGAGTAGCTCAGTCAGTTAAACATCTGTCTGCAGCTCAGGTCATGATCTCAGGGTCCTGGGATTGAGCCACCCTTCACCCCCTGTTAAGTGGAGAGTCTGCTTCTCTCTCTCCCTCCTCCCCTCACCACTGTTCCTGATATCTCTCTCTTGCTCATCCTCTCACTTCCTCAAATAAATAAATAAATAAATAAATAAATAAATAAATAAATAAATAAAATCTTAAAAAAAAAATCAGAGAGTCAAGACAACTATGACAGCAACAGAATAGAAGCATGGGGAGGGTACAAAGAAACCCACACATTTTAAATATAATTGCATCAAACATTTTAAATAAATTGAAAAGTTGGATATACACAGTTGACTCTTGAACAAGACTGATTTGACTCACATGCAGATGTTTTCCAATAAACACAGTATTGTACTATAAATGTGTTTTCCTTATGATTTTAAGATGATTTTCTCTTCTCTGCTTTCTTACTTTATTGTAAGAATAGAATATATAATGCATATAACATCCAAAATACATGTTAACTGTTTATTGGTAAATAGAGTATTAACAGGTAAGGTTTGGGGGGGAGTCAAAAGTTACATGCAGATTTTCTACTTTGCAAGTCAGTACCCCAGCCCTGTGTTATTCAAAGGACAACTATATTATAATCTGTAGAACAGGCACTAAATGAATAAACAAATAGGTATGTGAAAATGTCAATAAGAAATTAAAATTAATTTCTAAAAACAATATTAATATTCATGATTTCCTAAATATATTTTGGAGCTAAAACTTATTGTAAATTCACTAGTGTTTATTTGGTTAAAAAAACAATGTATAAAAAGATGTTCAATTCCCCTATTTTACCTTATAATAACCCTTTTCACTATTTCTTCACTCAGCATAATGCCCTCCAGTTCCATCCACATCTAAGGGGAAATGAGTGGAAAAAATTAGAAAGGGAGACAAACCATGAGAAGCTCCTAACTCTGGGAAATGAACAAAGGGTTGCAGAAGGGGAGTTGGGTGGGGGGATGAGGTAACTGGGTGACAGGCACTGAGGGGGGCACTTGACAGGATGAGCACTGGGTGTTATACTATATGTTGGCAAATCGAACTTCAATTAAAAAAAAGATGTTCAATATCGCCCATCATCAGAGAAATGCAAATCAAGACTACAATAAGATATCACCTCACACCTGTCAGAATGATAAAAATCAAAAAGACAAACAACAAAAAGTACTGGTAAGGATGTGGAGAAAAAGAATCTTCCCACTCTGTTGATGGGAATGCAAATTGGTCCAGTCACTGTAGAAAACAGTGTGGATTCCTTAAAAGGTGAAGAAAAAGTAGATCTATCTTACCATCCAATAGTTGCGCTACTGGGTATTTACCAAAAATAAATAAATAAATACTGATTTGACGGGATGCGTGCAGCCCTATGTTTACTGCAGCATTATTTACAATAGCCAAACTATGGAAGCAGCCCAAGTGTCCATTAATAGATGAAGGGGTAAAGGAGATGTGGTGTATATACACAAGGGAATATTATTCAACCATAGAAAGAGTGAAATCTTGCCATTTCTAATAACATGGATGGAACTAGACAGTATAATACTAAGCCAAATCAGCCAGTTACTGAAAGACAAATGCCATGATTTCACTCATGAGTGGAATTTATGAAATAAAACAAATGAACAAACAAAGAGAGAGAGAGAGACCAAGCAACAGACTCTTACTATAGAGAATGAACTGATGGTTACCAAAGAAGAGGTGGATGGGGTGGACGGGTGAAATAGGTGATAGGGGTTCACTTATGATGAGCACTAGGTGTTGTATGGAAGTGCTGAATCACTCAACTGTACATCTGAAACTAATATTACACTGTATGTTAACTAACTAGAACTAAAGTTTAAAAAACTTAATTTATATAAGAAATAATAATAACACCAAGAATCCATTTTCTATCCTTTTCTCATTTCTTTCTGATGGTCCAGAAATTTTCACAAGTGCACTTTTTATAAATGCTAACACATATGATAAGCTGCTATTAAAGTGTGTGATTGTATATGCATCAGGCCTCCCCAGGCTTCATAAAATTCCAGATTTCTCATCTTTGCCTGGGGTACTTCATAATTTGGATTTACCTTACAGTTCCATTGATCCGGTAGTGACATTTTTTCCCTTTACACTACGAATTTCTCTGATTGGTGATACGTCTTATGTAGAATCTGGTTTCTGTGTGGCCCGGTCTCTACCTCACAGCTGCAGTGTGGCTTTCCCTGTTATGTTCTGAACCAAAGCCTGCAGGTCTGTGGGCACATCCTGACCCATCTGTAGGGAAGTCTGATGGTGGAGAAACTGTTCATTATGGGCAGAGTGAAATCCAAATCTCAAATCTTCATTTCCCAGGATAGCTTCACTGTAGATTGATTTTTAAGTATGCTCCATTTTGTATGATAAGTTTTGTGGCTATCTGAGCTAAAAATCCAGGCAGGAGGAGACTTACCTCATACCAACTTTCTATCCAGTGAGTCACACATGTTTTATCACCTAACCACTGTCACCTCTAAACTCTACTGCTCCAAGACAACAAACAGCACTGAGCATTTGTCTTTGTGCCATTAAGCTTAGTGGGTTTTTTTTTTCCATTTAATTTCCCATAATATTTCAGTTTTTCTTAGTGTGGAATCATGGGTGACTTTCTTCAATTTGGTTCCACCTGCACCATATTAATTTAAAACCCACATGCTTATAGAATGTGAAATATAACTTTCCTAATTTCAGTGACGATACGTTTCCCCCCCACTTTTAGTATGTGTACTGAGAGTCATCACATATTTAATCAATGAGGGAAAGAGATAACATGATTCTATTCTCATAATTTGGTCTTTCCCCAAATAAATAATTTTTGTTAAAATATTTGAGCTTAATGAAACTTTTAGATGAGATGTGATAGACTATTGTTTGGCCATATTCTTCATTTATTTTATAGTTTTGCACATAATTCTATCATTGCTCCATCCTTACTCTTTTCCAAAATCTTTATTTTTCCAAAGTCTATATTTTGCCATTCTCCCTGTCATTATTTGTAAATGAATAAGTGAAATGAAAAACAGAGTGTATATCTGTATTTGGGACAAAAAGGTAGAATAAAATCTATATTATCTAATAAATTCAGTCAATTACATAGATAATTATTGTATATTTTAAGGATAGTGTCAGAAAAATGGTCGCTTCTATCTATATAAACATTACCTGTATTCATCTATGTAGAAATCAATGGGAATTAATTTTTCAAACACTGAATCATATAGATGACAGTACAGAAGAACCAGAAGGCCCCAGCCTTCATGGTAAAGGAAATAGGGGAAGTTAATCATTTATGTGGATGGAGACATAAATTTGGAGAGGAGAAAACAAATTAGCAAAATTGATGAGTGAAAGCTGTTGATATACTAATGCAAATTTAATGCATTTAACAAATGTTGTCTGGGGTGACATTATGTAGGCATCCATGGTTTCCACATTCGTAAATGTGGTAGAGGGAAAGATTTCTCAGAGGAAACTAAGATTGAAAATAGGCTATATACGGGTTGAAGAGAAAGTCCAAGATTACTGAATATTTTAGATGTCAGATAAAAGAGAATGACAGGTGTGCTATGATAATCAGCAATGGTTGTTAACACAATATATCAGATCAGTATATGAATTAGCTTTTGAATTACAAGGACAAATGGATCAAGTCTTAAGTCTTTAATAGATTCTTCTTATTATGCTGAGATGTCTTTTTCCCTGTTTTTCCACAAGGAGATTACAAATTTGCAAACCTCAGCTGCTCTCATTTTATGCTCCCACTAAGCCAGAAGCTCTGTAGTTCATCAATCAATGTCTCTAAGTGCTCACAAGTTATATACAGTTTTGTAGCTTAAAGCTGCCTTTCCAACTTCCTAAATTATCACCTTCATTTATTCTTGTTTTTTTCACTCTCACTTACTTATTAATCATAATAAAAATAAGACAGCAAGTCCCTATCCCATTATTGTGAACTTGAGTCAACTTTCTCCAAATTTAATAATCTTTGAATTCTCTCTCTCTCCATATATATATAATATATGTAATAATATATATAATATATATTAAATCTGAGCATAAGCAAATATGTGCTTTGCATATACTGCATTATTAGTGTGAGTGTGCTGTACTCCTCCATACACGTGCAAGTAGAGACAAACCCATATCCAATATCAAACATCCAACCAAGGAACAAAAAGGTTGCAGTTGTGGGACCAGTGATAAATCATAGTCCCCTCTCTTGAGATAATATTAGTGTATTAGCTTCTTGCTGTAACAGATTAATACCAATTTAGCAAATTAAAACAAATAAATGTTATTATCTTCAAGTCAAAGCCTGAAGTAGGACCAAACGCAGAAAGTCAAGGTTATTGGGAGGGCTGCCTTCCTACTGCAGGCTTTAATGGGAAAATGTTTTCCTTCAATCTTTCCAGCATGTGGAGGTTGCCTGCATTCCTTGGCTCATGGCTTCACTCTTCCATGTAAAAGTCATCCATGTTGGGCCAAGTATCTCTCATGTGGTCCTGTTTTGCAGGTCCCTCTCCTGTCTCCCTTCACTTGTGATCACATTGGATTCACCCTTCCAGGTCCATCTCCCATATCAGAGTAAATTGCTCAGAAATTTTAACTCCATTTACAATCTAAATTCCCACTACCATGTAAACTAACATAGCTCCAGGTTCTGAAGATTAGGACCCGGGCATTTTAAAGGTGCCATTACTTTCTCTTCCATAGTTAGACATAAGTCTATTTACCTATAGATTAAAACGATCTTTGTTTTTTCTGTGCTCCACCATTTCCTAAAAGAACTTTGGACATAATATAGATTAGTGGTAGAAAAAAGAAGGTGGAGGAGGAGATGGAGAGGAGGGGAGGAAGAGGAGAAGAAGGAGGAGGAGGAGGAAGAGGAAGAGGAGGAGGAAAAGAAGAAGAGAAGAAGAAGAAGAGGAGGAGGAGGAGGAGGAGGAGAAGGAGGAGGAGACGACAAACCAATGATTGCCTATGAACAGTGAGTTTGTCACTCCTTTTCAATCTATTATGATTTTATGTATGTATGTATTTTGAATGTACTTCCTAGTACTTATTTGAATTTAGTCTGCCTTTGTTTTTTTCTGGTATCTTCAAGGGAATGTTTGAGTTATTGATTTGAGAACTTTCTTTCTAATATAGCATGTAATGCTTTAAATTTCCCTCAAAACATTTCTTGAGCTTTATCCTAAATTTGGATATATTTTGTCTTGTTTTCATCTAGTTCAAAATATCTATTTTAAATTTCATACGGCTTACTTTTTAACTCAAGTGTTACTTAGTGGTGTTTCATAAAATTTCCATATATGTGGAGATTTTTTTAGGTATTCATCTATAATTGTGTTATTGGGTGAGAGGATACATCATATGACTATTATTTGAAATTTGTTGAGATGTTTATGGCCCAGAATATGATCTTGGTCAATGTTCTGCTCGCACTTGAAAAGAAGTATTATTTATTATTGATGATTGAATGCATTTTTCAAGTTGTTCACATTTATATCTTTACTGAGTTTGTGTCTGTCTCTGTCAATTATTGGGAGAGTAATGCTGAAATTTCTAAATATATTTATGAAATTTTCTATTTTACTTTTTATTTGTCATGTTTTACTTCAAGCATTTTGAAGTTCTGTTGTTAGCTGAATACATAATTAGGATTTTGATGTGCTCTTGAAAATTGACCCTTTTATCATTTGTAAAATATCTTCTTATCCCTGATAATATTCCTCATTCCAAACTCTACTATATCAAATATTGGTAAAATTCTTACAAATTGTTCTTTTGGTTAGTGTTTGCATAATAGAAATGTCTTCATTTCTTGCTTTCAATCTACTATGTCCTTATATACTGGCATGAAGATATTTTTATGAGCATATAATACTTGGTAGATATATTAAAATAAAAAAACATTTTAAAGAAGAAATTATTCCTTGTATGTGTCCTATTTGATATTCTCTGAGTTTCTTGTATCTGGGATTTGATGTCTGTAATACTTTTTAGATAACTATTGGCTTTTTTTTTTTTTTTAATATTCATCCTGTCCTATTCTTTTTCTCTTCTTTTTCTGGAATTCCAATGGAAAGCACATGAGACCATTTGATATGGTCACATAGCTCTCGAATATTTGGTTTGGATAATGATGATGTTAATGGAGATGATGATGATTGATGTAGGGAAGGTAAATTTTGCATAACATAAAAATCATGGTTTTAACCATTTTAAAGTGCACTATTCAGTGAGTTTTACTATGTTCACAACATTTTGGAACCATAAACGCTATCTAATTCCAGATTAATTTCATCACCCCGAATAGAAACCCCATATCCATTAAGCAGTGCCCCCATCCCTCTTTCCCTGAGCTCCTAGTAGCCTCAAATCTTCTTTCCGTCTTTATTAATTTGCCTATTCTTGATACATCATATAAATAAAATCAATCAATAGGTACCTTTTTATGCCTGACTTCTTTCACTTAGCATGTTTTTAAGGTTCACTCATATTATACCATATACAAGTATTTCATTTATTCTTCTGGATGAGCAATACTATGGGTCATTGTTGAAAACAAAAGCAGTCAATCTGGCAATTAAAACTCAACAAATGGGTATAGTCAAGAAAACAGAAGAGAGACCTACAAAACTCTCTACCATCCCAGGTTGACCATGGGCAAGTCTAACAGCTATATGTTTGTGAGGAACATCAAACACTGTGGGCTGGGGATAGGAGGGATAAACTTAATTAAAACGATCTATTTAGTCACTAAAAATAAATATGTAAGAACAGTGAAGCCCTAGAGTTGGGCCACGGCGGGCACCAGTACACAGAGTTTCTAAAATGCCTAGTTTTCATCAAAAAACAAACAAACAGGAGATCCCTGGGTGACTCAGTGGTTTAGCACCTGCCTTTGGCTCAGGGCATGATCCTGGAGTTCCCGGATCGAGTCCCACATCAGGCTCCCTGAATGGAGCCTGCTTCTCCCTCTGCCTGTGTCTCTGCCTCTCTCTCTGTGTCTCTCAAAAGTAAATAAATAAAACCTTTAAAAATAATAATAAAACAAACAAACAAACAAACAAAAAAAGCATGCATAGAAATAGGAGAATATAGCCCATACACTGGGAAAAAGGTAGGCAACAACTTCTTATAAGACAGACTAGACATTGATAGGATTTATTAGAAAAATAAAATAATAAAATAAAATAAAATAAAATGACTATTATGAACATAGAGAACTACTGCCTCCTGCTCCTGCTCTCTCACTTCCTCTTTCTCTCTCTCAAAAAAAAAAAAAATCTTTAAAAAGGTGGGGGGTGGGGACACTGGGTGGCTGAGTCACTTAAGTGTCTGTCTTTGGCTCAGGACTTGATCTCAGGGTCCTGGGACTGAGCTCAATCTAAGGCTCTGTTCTCAGTGGGGAGTCTGCCGGAGGATTCTCTCTATCCTTCTGTCTCTGCTCTTCCCCTCCCCCATGAACTCGCTTTCTCTCTCCCTTCCTCTCTCTCTTACTCTCTCTCTCAAATAATAAATAAATAAATCTTAAAAAATAAAGGGGGGTGGAGGGAGAAAAGAAAAACTGTCTCAGGGTTACACAAAGAGTGATGCAAAACATTCATCTCTGTGTTGCCTGAATTCAGGCCAAAGAAGGGCAAACATTGTTCAAAAGCTCCAAGGAGACTTACTCAATACCTGGGGCAGAAGTTTGAGGTTGAGATATTCAGCAGAGAATCTCTCACTAGAGAAAATGCATGGCAGAAAATATTTATTGAGAACTTAGCACACCCCAAAGCACTCATATATATGGGGTGACTTACAAAGTCACATGCATGCATACTTCAGGCTACGTGCTCACAAGTGACTCATAAAGACCCTATGCTTCCAGCCTTGGGCTGGCCTGCAGACTCAATGCAAGCAAAACAAAGTTGAAAGAGTACTGTAGCGCAGACCAATCTACAAAGACTGGAGGATGTGTTTTGTTTTGTTATTTTTGCTTGTTTTATTTTTGTTTTTGTTGTATATACGTTTGTTTGTTAGCTCTTAGCCTGCAAGGAAATCTCTGTCAAAACATTAGTTGAACATGAGTTAAAGGAACAAAAAATTCAGTGATCACACTATACAAGAAATACAATTTTACAAATGTTGTCTGGAAAATTCCACTAAACAAATAGGCTGCTATGGTTCTTAACAATGAAGCAAAACAAAAATACACCCACACAAATGAAATAAAACAAGACAAACAAAAACTTAACAAATCCTAAGGAAGGGGGAGAATCTGATTTCTAGAATAGCCACATTATAATATTCAAGTGTTCAGTTTTTGACAAAAATCATGAGGCATATGAAGAAAAAAAAATATTTAGCCCATTCATAGGAACAAATTAAATTGACAAAAGTGCCCTTGAAGATGCCCATACATCAAACTTACTAGACTAAGACTTTAAAATCACAGGCTTAAATATGCTCAAAGGGCTAAAGGAAAACATGAGAAGAGAAATGAGGGAATCAGAAAACAACAGAGAAAAAAATGAGAATACCAACAAGGAGATAGAAATCATAAAAAAGGAACAAATAGAAATTTTGGAGCTGAAATCTATGATTGAGGAAAATAAAAATGCATCAGATCTGAGCTGGTGGATTAACACTTCAATGGACTTAAAGATAAGACAATGGGAGTTACAAAATCTGACTAATGACAGAAACAAGGATGAAGGAAAGTTAACAGAGTTTAAGTGACCTCTGGGATATCATCAGGATGTCACCTCCCACCTTCTTCTTTCTTTTTAATTATCTCAATTACTAAGAGATGTGCTAAGTGCCCTCACGATATTAGTGCATATGATCATCTCTTCAGCTTTCTTGGGGATTGATTTTAATTCTAAGGAGACAGAAAACCCAAAAGTATGGTGCAATGGACTGAATATTTGCACTTCCCTAAAATTTGCATGTTGAAGTCTTATCACATGTGGACAGTCATAGGAGGTGGGTCTTTGAGAGATGATTAAGTCATGAAGATGAGATCCTCCTGAATGAGATCAGTGCCTTTACAGAAGAGACTCCACAGAGCTTTCTTCCCTTCTTCCCTGCTGTGTGAATACATAAGCAGAAGTCAGTTATCTAAAAACTGGAAAATGATTCTCATCTAAACCTGTCTACAAGGGCATCTTGATCTTGAAATTCCAGCCACCAGAACAGTAAAATAAATTAATGTTGTCTCTAAGCTACTCAGTCTGTGGTGCTTTGGTGTAGCCCAAGCTGACCCAGATACCAGACTCACCTACAGGTTTCCATACCCTCCCTAATCTTGATCCTATAACTCTGCAGTGCTTTATTGCTCAGTGTTGCTTTCATAAATATTGTTTTAATTTTTTTTAAGATTTATTTATTCATGAGAGACACACAAAGAGAGGCAGAGACATAGGCAGAGGGAGAAACAGGATCCTTACAGGGAGCCTGACGGGGTACTCGATCCCAGATCCTGGTATCATGCCCTGAGCCAAAGGCAGACACTCAACTGCTGAGCCACCCAGGCATCCCATAAATATTGTTTTTAATTGTTCAATTTTCTTTGGTGAAATGCTTATTTTGAATTTTCCAGTCAACATTGCAATTATGGGAAGTTTTGATATAAAATTATTACACTGATACTTGTGAAATAATTTATTCATCCATTTAACAAATACATTAACTGCCAAGCTGTGACTGGGGACCTGAGCATACAACAATAAAAATGACTTATTGTCTATCCTCATAGAGTTTATGTAATAAAATGCATAAACAAATTAGTAATTAATTAACTGATCAATTAATATTACAAAGACTAGAAGTTGTATACATAATAGAGCATTGTAAAGGGGTAATGAATGTTTAAAGCTATTATATTTACACAGAAAATAAAGCTTTTGAGAGTAGACTTGAGAAAAGCAAGGAGTGCCCTATACGGGGAAAGAGAGCTTCTGTGGATAAAGGAACAATTTAAAAAATGTATGAGCCAAGAGTTTTTGAGCAAGGGCAAAATTGTAGGGATCCCTATGACTCAGCACAGTAAAAGACAAGTCAGAGAGACATCCCAGAAACAGACCATAACTTAAAAGATCATGTAGGGTCTTGTCAACCATAGTGTTATTTTGAATTAACTTTAAATGTGATAAGAACACATTAGATAAGATAACATGATCTTGTTTATATTTCAACACTGGTACACTTTGGAGAATAGAGTAAATGGGTACAGAAAAGAACCGGAAAAACAAGTCTGGGGGCTCTAGTGATCCTGAGAAAAAAGGTAGTGATTTGGATTGAAGGGTGAGAGGGTAAGTGGTGGCAAGTGGTCAGTACATGGATACGTTTTAAAGGAAGTGCAAAGAAGAGCTATGGATAAATTGCATGAAGGGAGTAAGAGAAATGGGAGAATTCAAGGATGACTCCAAGCTCTGGAAGATGAGCCCATTCAGTGAAAGAATGATGATGACTTTTACTATAAGATGCTTGGAGAATAGCTGGTTCAGGGAAAATAATAAATTCTAGTTTGGAGATTCATGGCAAGTGTTGCCTCCAGAACCAATGATTTTGCAGTCAGAGAGCGAGCATTCCATTGTGTAGCTCATGACTGTACAGGCTCAGATATAATCCATGAGAGCAAATTAAATTACCATGAAAATAATTAAATTACTCCAGAAGGTAATTCTGGAGATAGAAATTAGTGCAATTCTGGTTTGGACAGAGGTAGGTAACTTCCTTTCTAGCCGGAGATTCATTTTTAAAGGTCAGCCAAGAGATTGCACCATCATTTCCAACAATTATGTACATGTTTAATTACTCATATTCAATTCCTCTGTGCTTAAACTAGTCAACACAGTTTATCTACAACTGTGTTTTTCAGTTGCAATAATTATTCCAAAAATGACTGCAGCTAACAGACTTTAAAGAATGGGAATCTGGATTAGGTTATCTTGTCTAATTAGTTTTGAGGACAGAATCAAGTGCTTATTGAAAGCACAGCTTGCCTTTATATTTTCTGCTCAAGCCATAGTAAGAACCTGAATTTCTCTTTATTTTTTTAATGACACACCCAACCATCTCAATAGTCAAGCAAATTTAACTAAATATCAGAGAGAGAAACTGATCTTGAAGACTGCTAAATTACCACAGTAATTGCCAAACTAGCCGTGTTTTTGAGCCAAAAAATTCCAATTTGCTTTGGAATGAACAATACTTTAAAATTTTGAAATAGAAAAATTTGAGAGAACTCAAATAGCTCCAAAATACACAAATCCTTAAATACCATTGAGTTCCTTGTGTCCAAAAGTAAACATTTTAGATACAGCTAATCTTTCCTGATTGAGGACCATATGTTTGCATTACAAAGATACATATATTATCCTCATGCACCAATCTCTCCTAACCTCAAGTAGCTCCCAGATTTCTAAGTAGTGCCAGATAATAGCACACACAACTGTATATTCAAAAGAGGCCAATTATAGAATCAGCTTGGAAAAAGAAATCTTACTAATACCGACTTTTTTCCAAGTTACATCCACAGATGTGTCAGAGAATAGATTCTACGGTGCTCAACCTAGCAGAGAAACACAATTTTAAATCAAGGACTGAAGTGCTTTCTTCATAACAAAATAGGAAAAAATAATGTAATATCGCATCCCAAGAGGGATTTCATAATTTAGTGTCAACATCAAAATCTTAAAATATGAAGGATAATGATTCCCAGAAGAGTCTCAATTAACTTCTGTGTTAATTTTGCCCAGAGAAGAGACGGTTCTGGGAGAATGACAGTGAATTAACATAAGTTGGTTTAGTTTGGTGATTCCAATTACTACTCCTGATGTGCTCTTTTTGCTGAACAAATTAACAAGGTTCTTGGCATGTGGTGTGCAGTTATTGATAAAGTTATTGATTTTTTTCTCTAAACTTGCATTATTCAATATGGTGGATGCTAGACAAATATGGCCCTTTAAATTTAATTACACTTAAGAGAAGTTAAATGTTTATGTTCTTGGGCACTGATTGGCTCATTACACAATATCTTCAGCCAAAGCTTGCATAACCAGAGACCCCTACTTCTGAGGATCATCAGAGCTCCCTTAGTTAACAGTCTCTCTCACAAATGTTGTCTGCTAACAGAATACTTATGAGCCTCTTCCTAAAATCAACACATAAGGAATTATTATATAACGTAGTTCATGTTGAAAATCTATACTCTTTAACTTTTTGAAATATTAGGTTCCCAGAAGGGAAAATCAAATTCATAAAATATCTTAAGACAATGCTAGTCAAGATGTTCAAAACCGAATATAGCATGTGGTAAAACCACCTTCTAAGTGAATACAAGAATTGATCTTGAAGTTCTGCTTTTCCCTCATCCCTTCAACTAATTAATTTTCAAGTCTTTTTTTTTTTCTTCTTTTTTAATTTTACCTCTAAATACCTATTTTTCTGACAGCTGGATTCTGGTTTCCAGATTTTCCATATATCCAAGATATTACCCCTGCTTTCCAATCTTCCTCTCTTCAAACATATTATCCAACATCTGCAAATTAACAAATTAACAAATTAACTCCTACTCTTAAGTAAGAGTATACAAAACAAATACGAATATGTCATTCTCCCAATATAAACTCATAGCCAAGGGCTTCAAGATAAAATCTGTGCTCTCAGCTGCCATATACTTCAAGCTTCCCTGCATCTTTTTCAGTCTCCCAGACCCCTCTTTCCGCATCATATTCTAAGAATGATGAACTCCGTGGGACTTTTATTTTATTTTCAGTGTATTTGTTCAGTACTCAATCTGAAATATTTCACATATTTAATTCCACTGGCTGGCTCTTTTTTTTTTTTTTTTACTTATTTATTAGAGAGAGAAAGCGAGAGAGCATGAGCAGGGTCATAGGGCAACAGGCAAGCATATACTAAGAGTGGAGTCTGATGCAGGCCTCAATCCTAGGACCCCAAGATCATAACCATGTTTTCTTCTTAAATTAAAATTTGGCCAGATATTTATGCCATTAATCAGTCTATAATTCATTTTTTAATGTGTAAAGTAGGGATTAAATTTCTTCCCCCCACCCCCGCAAAAAAAAAAAATTGTATGGTCTATTCTTTGCCACTGGTGTATATTCCAACATCTGGTTAAAAAAAAAAAATCCATTGCTTTTCCTATCTTCATAATAATCCTATATCATACACACACAAAGTAAAAAAAAAAAAATCCTATACCATTATAATGATCACTGCTACATAATGTTTTCAACTCTTATAGGGCAAATTTATGATTATGATACTTTTAGACTAAACAATATGAGTGTACTGAGATAGATTTCAAATCTTTAATATACTTACTAATTGTAAGTGTTTGATTTACAAATTACTAAGAAAGCTTATTTTAAATTTCCATTGCTAAATTTATTTATACATTTCTTATTATTTTAAACATTACTCATTGTTCAGATACATTTGTAATTTGAAGAGAGTCTGAGAACTTAGTCTGACTTATCATCATTCTTATTTAAACTGCGTAGGTATATTGGCTCTAAATACTATTATTATTGTTTTCTACTTGAATATACCATGTCTCACTTAGTAAACAATATCTATAGAAGTGGAGTCATAGCTCATTTTATTATACTTATATAGCTCCAAGGATTTTTATATACAAAATATAAGTATTTATTTATTATAAAATTAGGCAACTTGAAATGTAGAACATGGAAATAAAATATTGATCCACATCCTGTTCTTTAAATTGTATACTATTTTGTTACTTCATTATTTTGTTCAATGTCCCACATACTTAAGTTCCATTCAGATATGATATAGCTGTATGTATATTTGATTATAAGCCTTGTTATTATTTGCAAAGTGAAGTGAATTGGTCTTGGATAAATCACACACACACTGGATAGAAACCATGATAAAGGAAAAGGAAAATGTCTCAACATTTCAGTGAAGACAAGATTAACACTTAACACTAAAGAATCCAAATTTCCAAATTAAAAAAAAAAAAAAGTTGGTTTCTCAGGAATTGTTAAAATGATCTCTTATAATAATCTATTTTACTAACTTCTGAATTGGTAAGAATAGTGAAAAATGATCTTTTGCTTCTTTACAAAAGAAACTCATAAAAAATTACTTTTTACAGAACATTTCAATTTTCTTTGTCATCACTTTTCCTCCACCTAGCTGTGTTTCACAATGTTGATGTAGTTACGGTGATTAAAATAAGAAAACAAACAAAAAGCTATTTCAAGGCCTTGCTTCAATTTTATTTAAGACAGCCAGATAAATGAAGCACAATCCTTTGGTCTGATCTTTTCAATCTGTAAACTGCAGCTTCTAACACCATCCCCACATATATATCTATTTTTTTCTTTTTTCCTTAACTATAGTTGAAATACAATGGTATATTAGTTTCAGGTATACAACATAGTGATTGAACAATTTTATAATTTAGGCACTGATCACTGTGACAAGTGTCCCTACCATGTGTCACCGCACAAAGTTATTACAATATTATTGACTGTGTTTCCTTTGCTATACTTTTTATTCCTGTGATGCTTATTTTACAGCTGGAAGTCTGTATCTCTTAATCTCCTTCAGCTATTTTGCCCATCCTCCCACCCTCCCTTCTGGCAATCACCAGTTTGTTCCCTGTATTTCTGAGTCAGATTCTGCTTTGTTTTTTGTTTTGTTTTGTTTTTTAAATTTTAGATTCCGCATATAAGTTATTACTCCTATATTTATTGTAGCTTTATTTACAATATTCAAGATAGGGAAAAAAACCTAAGTACCCATCATTAGATAACTGGATAAAAAATAGTATATATTATATATATTATATATTTATATAATAATAAATATATATTATCTATATATATGTATTTGGATAAATAGTATATATATATGTATATATATACACACACTACTTCTTACATATATATGTCTACATACACACACACACAGTGAAATATTATACAGCCATATGATAGGATGAGATCTTGCCATTTTTGGCAGCATGGATGGACCTATAAGTTATAATGCTAAGTAAAATAGGTAAGACTAAGAAAAACCAGTATCAAGTATCATATGATTTGACTCATAAGTGGAATCTAAAAGCAAAACAAACAAATTAACAACAACAACAAAAAAACAGAATCAGATCTATAAATACAGAGAACAAAGTGATGGCTGCCAGAAGGAAGGGGAATAAGAGATATAGGCTTTAAGTTTCAGAATGCCTAGGTCATGGGGATAAGACATGCAGCATAGGGAATACAGTCAGTGATATTATAGTAGTTTTATATGGTAGCTTTACTTATAGTGAGGATAGCATAAAATATAGAAATGTTGAGTTACTATTTATAAACCTGAAACTAATGTAATATTGTGTGTCAACTAAACTCAGGTAAGAAATGTAAATTAAAAAAAAAAAAGATATATTGCCATTTGTAACAACACGAAGGAGCTACAGGGTATTATACTAAGTGAATTAAGTCAGACAAAGAAAGAAAAAAATCCAATCTAGAATTTAGATTTCAAACCCACAGTGTCTTGTAGGATCACTGGACACACTCCTGGGCCAGTATGGCCTAGTAGTAATGATTCATTCTGTCACTATTATGCAATCTTTTCGTTTCATTTTATTTTTTTCTATTATGCCATCTAATAAACAGTATGGTATTTAAATTAGTATCTCAAAATTCCCATGAAAGGGGACACATCTACAGTGATGGATAGGTGGCATACCCACTGGAACAGCTATAGACATGTCTGTCTGAAGAAGAATTCATCCTTTGCCAATTTTGAGTTTAATGTTTCCACTCTGCAGTCCTTTGATTGGATGGTGTCAAGCTGTAGACATCTCACAGTCTCTGAATAAATAGGACTTGTAAACAATTACAGTCTTATGATTCAACCTTCCCAGTCTCTTCTTTCCCAGGGAACTGGGTCTAGTCTGTGTGCTGGAAAGTAGTGGTCATAAAGCTTCTGCACATCTAACTGTGTTATTGACTGTTGCAGTTCCTTTTTTTCCTAGGCCTGACCAACAATTTCAAATTTTTGAGTATATAAATGAGTGTGGGGGTAGTGAAGAGGGAGAACTAATGCTTAAAACACAGTCTTATGAAAATATTCTTTTCAAAATAATCAGAAGCCCTTCTAGAATGCAAACAACCACTTCTCATTTAAACAAACCAAAATTTTCTCTTATGTTCTTTCTGCATGCTTTAAAAGCATTTTCCTATTTCATATTACTCAAATTACACTTTAATGAATCTTTCCTATGTTGCTGGGTTACCTCTACCTGATGGTCCCATAGCAAAAGCATTTACTTACATTGTGTTTATAGACCACCTCCTTTCAGATATTTGAGACATTTAAAGGTAAAGAAATGACAAAATATGTTGTCAAAGGGAAATATTTTTAAAAGATACAAAATTATGATTCTCATATGAATAAAAATAATGCAATCCTTAGGAATAAGTCTAACCAAGAGGTGAAAGACTTGTACTCTGAAAACTATAAAATATTGATGAAAGAAATGGAAGACAATATAAGTGTAAACACATTCCATGCTCATGGATTTGAAAAACAAATACTTCTAAGATGTCCATACTATCCAAAGCAATCTACAGATTTAATACAACCCCTATCAAAATACCAACATCATTTTTCACAGAGCTAGAATGTATAATCTTAAAATTTGAATGGAACCACAAAAGACCTCAGTCAAGCAATTTTGAAAAAGAAGAACAAAACTGGAGGTATCATAATCTAAGATTTTAAGATTTTATTAGTATAAAGTTGTAGTAACCAAACAGTATAGTAATGGGACCAAAAAAGTAAATTCACAGATCAATGGAACAGATAGAAAACCCAGAAATAAACATAAAATTATAAGGTCAATTAATATTCAATAAAAGAGCAAGAATATGCAATGAGAAAAAGAAAGTCTCTTCAACAAATGATGTTGAGAAAACTAGACACTCACATGCAAAGTAATGAAATTGGGCCACCTCTCTTCACTATGGTCTTCACCATAGACCATAGAAACATATTAAAAATAGATAAGGACTTAAATGTGAGACCTAAAATCATAAAATTGCTAGAAGAGAGAACAAATACTCATTTTTTTCTGATATCAGCCACTTTTCTATATATGTCTCATAAGGGAAGAGAACCTAAAGCAAAATAAACTATTGGGACTCAATAAAAATAGAAGCTTCTGAACAGTGAAGAACAGTGTACGTCCATTCTGAACGTACAGAATAGGAGAAGATATTTACAGAGGACATATCCAATAAAGGTTAGTATCCAAAATATATCAAGAGCTTACAAACTCAAAAAAAAAAAAAAAAATCCAGTTAAAAATGAGGAGAGGATATGAACAGGCATTTCTCCAAAGAAGACATCCAGATGACCAGTTGACCCAAGAAAACATCCTTGACATCACTAATCATTAGGAAAATGCAAATCACAATAGCAATGAGATATCACCTTACATCTGTAAGTATGCCTAAAAAAAAAAAAAAAAACACAAGAAAAAAGAAACTATTGGCAAAGATGTGAACAAAAAGGAATTCTTGTGCACTGTATGATGGGATACACTATGGAAAACAGTATGAACATTAAAAAGAATGGAATTACCATATGATCCAGTAATTCCACTACGGGGTATTTACCCAAAGAGTATGAAAACACTACTTTGAAAGGATAAATGCACCCCCTATATCTATTACAGCATTTTTTACAATAGCAAATTATGGAAGCAGCCCAAGTATCCATGGATGGCTGAATGCATATAGAAGAGAGGAGATAGATATAGATGATATAGATATAGATATGAAAGAGAGAGTGAGAGAGATGATATTTACAGAGGACATATCCAGTAAAAGGTTAGTGTATATATATCTGACTTTCATTCTTTAAAGAATGAAATATATATACAAAATATATAAAAAGAATGAGATCTTGCCATTTGCAGCATCATGAGTAGATCTAGAATATATTATGCTAAACAAAAATAAGTCAATTAGAGAAAAACAAATACTATGTGATTTCACTTATATGTGGAATTTAAGAAATAAAACAAATGAACAAAGGGAAAAAAGAGATAAACCAAGAAACCAGCTCTTAACTATAGAGAACAAACTGATGGTTACTAAAAGGGAGGTGAGTGGGGGGGATGGGTGACATAGGTGATGGGAATTAAAAGTAAATTTATCATGATGAGCACTGAATAATGTATGTAATTGTTGAATCACTATATTGTACATCTGAAACTTTTTAAAAATTTATTTGACAGAGAGAGCCTTTGAATGGGGGCAAAAGAGAAGAGAAGAATTTTAAATCAGACTCCCTGCTGAGCATGGAGAGCAACATGGGGCTCCATCCCACAACTCATGAGATCATGCCCTAGGCTGAAACCTATAGTTGGATGCTCCGTCAACTGAACCACCCAGGTGCCCCCATCTGAAATTTATATAACACTATGTTAACTATACCAGAAAAATTTCTTTTAAAGTAAATGAATACATGTGAAAAATATTTTACTTGTTAAGTTAATGAGGCAACCAGTAAGTTATTATAGTTAGCAGCAAAGAGAATTAAAAAAAAAAAAAGTACACACAGTCATTCAAAGGCGCTGAAATGAATTTACACATAGATAACTGTCAAATAGTCCAAGACAATTAAAACACATACTAGTACACAATCAGATAAAATGGAAGGTTTTCTTAGATCAGAAGTTTGTACATTTTTTTTAAAGGACCAGATAGTACACATTTTCAGTTCTAACACCTCTATTGAAAGTATTTAACTTTGCCATGGTGGTTACACAAGAGCAGCAATATCAATATATAAACAAATGGATGTAGCTGTGTTTCAATAAAATTTTATTTATAAAAACAGAAAGTTGGCCTGTAGGTGATATTTTGCTGACTCTCCCAGTAAATTACACCTGGCATTCCACAGGACTGATTATGTTTATATCCCCCTAAAATTCATGTGTTGATATCTAATTCCCAATATAATAGTACTTGGAAATGAGGTTTTTGAGTAGTAATTAGGTCATGGGAGTGGAGCCCTTGGGAATGGGACTGATACCCTTATAAAAGAAACTCCAGAGGACTCTTTCATTCTTTTTTCTGTGCTAGGACAATGAGAAGATGGACATCTATGATCCAGGAAAAAGGTTCTTAAAAGAACCCAACCACGTTGGTACCCCAATCTTGGACTTCCAGCCTCTAGAACTGTAAGAGATGACTTTCTGTTGTTCATAAGCCAACTAGTCTACACTATTTTTGTTATAACAAAGATTTAATGGACTATGACAGAAAACTGGCAACAGGGATGGGTTGTTGCTGTAACAAATACCTAAAAATATACAACTGTCTTTGAAATTAGGTAATAGTAGAGGCTGGAAGACCTTTGACATACATGCTGGAAAAAGCCTACATTGCTATGAGTGAATCTTTCAAGGAGATTCTGGTGAGAGCTCAGGAAGAAAGGAAGAGAGTTGTCAAGAAGACTCCTTTCTTCTTAGAGAGAATCAGAGTGATAAGATTTTAGTAGCATATGCCTGACAAAGTCCATTCAGATGAGGTCTCAGAAATGAACATTTTATTAGAATGAGGAGAAAAGATCATCCTTGTTATAAAGTGGCAATGGTCTTGGCTGAATTGTGTTCATGTTCTGGTGTTTCGTGGAAGGTATAACTTGCAAGTGACAAAATGGAATATTTAGCTGAAGAGATTACTAAGCAAAGTGTTGAAGGTGCACCTGAGCTCCACCCGATTGCTCATAGTAAAATGTGAAGAGGAAGAAATGGTTTAAAGATGGAAATATTGGGGCACCTGGGTGGCTCAGTTAGCTGAGCATATGACTCTTGATTTCAGCTCAGGTCATGATATCAGAGTCATGAGATTAATGTGGGGCTCTGGACTCACTAGATAAACTACTGGAGATTCTCTCTTTCACCCTCTGTCCCTCATTCCTGACTCTCTCTTTCTAAAATAAATAAGTAAACCTGAAAAAAAGATGAAATGTTTACTAAAATGGAAACAGAACATAAAGACTAAGAAAATTACCCCACATACAGTAAAAAATGAGAACAGTAAGGGTGTAGCCAAGTGACCTTTGATAAAGAGATTACTATGAATCAACCATCTCAACAGAAGCTAGGCACTATTCTTTAAGACAATGGGAGAATGCCCTGAAGTCAATGAATAAAGGAATATTCTCAGGTCCTAGGATTTAATGTTGTTGGAACCAATTATACTTTTATTTTTTCTTATTTCTCAATTTGGCATAGCTATGTCTCTCCTATTCCTAGCCCACAAGCTTATTCTGAAAACACATATTTCATTTCCTCTACATGCTCGTAGCTGGAGGGAAATTTGCCTCTGGATAAACCACACCCTGAGTCATACCTGATGTGGAAATGTTGGAGTTCAGAGCCTATGGCTGAGAAATAATTCTTCAGACATTTTTGGTGCAAAAAGTTAGTATTACTAAAGCACTGGGACAGTAATCTTGGACAGTAGGAGCTTCACTGGAGTTGTGAAGGGTGGCCCATTATGTACTTTCAAGTTGGGAGGGGATAGGGAGAGCATAAGTCTTTAAGGAATTTTGGAAGCAAGGTTTCCAGGACCTTGAAGCAGCTAGCTATTGTTAGGAAAAGTCATTTATTACTGTCTAATAAATCCTTAAGTCATGATATTCTTCAGATATATATTGGTGAGTCATATGCTGGAGGGATGATTGCTAACCTGTATCTTGACAAGGTAGAGATAAAAGGATTTTCCAAAGGAATTTTTATATGTTAAAGGAGACTTGTAGGATCCTGGAAATTTGCATAATGTTAAGCTAAGATTGCCTTCTGTCTTTGCAAAGTATTAATATTCAGGCAGTTAAGTTCCTAGAGGAATATCATTCTGTCTGTCTCAAGGAATTGCCAATGGGCTGTAAGTAGTAAGGAAATTTAATTTTTTTTCTTTTGCCTTTGTTTCCCATATGATTACCCACATCTGAATTATATGATATTAAATGAGACATTAGACCCATACTTCAAAGTTGATACTCATACAAGACTTGGGGGGGGGGTGTTGAGATAAAATGGATATAATTTGCATGTGAGAAGAACATAAATTTTAGGGGGCCAGAATGGAATATTGCAGACTGAATGTGTCTTCCCAAATTCATATATAGAAATCCTAACTCCCAGTGTGAACTATTAGGGGGCAGGGCCTTTGGAAGGTGATTAAGTCATGAGGTAGGAGCCCTCATGAATAGGATTAGTACTCTTATCAAAGAAATTCCTGAGAGCTTCCTTGCCTTCCTTCTGCCAAAGAAGGATACAGGCTAAGGCATTGCATAATTGATTTATCCATATCTCTTGTAAAAGAAAGGACTTATGCCAATAATTTTATTGCAATAAAGGGTACGGAGACTTGGTAAAAGTTTGAATTCTGGGGCATGAGTGAAAATCAGTTCTTATTTGAAAATCTGCCATTTTAATTTACAAAGTAGACCCAAAAAATCATTTCCTAAGTGCATTACCACCTGCTAAAGAAGAAAGAATGGCCTACCTTGTATACTTAGAATATTAAAACAACATTAACTATGGGATCCCTGGGTGGCGCAGTGGTTTGGCGCCTGCCTTTGGCCCAGGGCGCGATCCTGAAGACCCGGGATCGAATCCCATGCCGGGCTCCTGGTGCATGGAGCCTGTATCTCTGCCTCTCTCTCTCTCTTTCTCTGTGTGACTATCATAAATAAATAAAAATTTATTTAAAAAAAATAAAACAACATTAACTAGATTCAGAACAAAAATAAAAACACAACACTAAGATTGTTTTTCTTATCAGTTCATCCAGACTTATATACTAAATTCTTGTTCCCCTGCATCTTGGATTAGCAGTCTGGTAAAAAAAAAAAAAAAAAAAAAAAAAAACTATGGAAATCCTAACTCAGTCCACTGATACTATGTGAAAGCTGTCAAAGGATGCCAACTCCCAGTCTACTCTTGAAAGGGGCCATAGTTTGAAGTAACTCACAATTATTTTCCATGGAGTCCTGAGAGAATACTTCTTAGTTGAAGACACAAAACCTGGCCTATCCTTTATAGCAGAGTGTAAAGGTGGTGAATGATGGGTGGAAGAAAAGCTGGCATGGAACGAGAGCCACACTGTCCCACTCAAGAGGAAACCACAGTTCAAAGGATTTTATACTGGCTGGGATGCCTGGGTGGCTCAGGGGTTAAGCATCTCCCTTCTGCTCAGGGCATGATCCTGGGGTCCTGGAATTGAGTCCCACATTGGGCTCCCTGCATGGAGCCTGCTTCTCCCTCTGCCTGGGTCTCTGCTCCTCTCTCTCTCTGTCTCTCATGCATAAATAAATCAAAAAAAAAAAAAAAAGTCTTAAGAAAAAAAGGAGGGCTTCTCATGGAAGGAGCCCTCTACACTTTCCTACGTGATAGATGGCAAAAAACTGATTGGATGATGACAGGCTTGTGGAGGGTTAGTCAGATAAAAACAGCCTGCCAACAAGCCCCTAAAAAATGCTAGACTTTCATGGCAGCCCTCTGGGGTCCCTTCCCTCTTCAGGAGCTTTGTATTCTATCACTCTATAAGCTTCATTAATGCTCAATGAACTTTGCTTTGCTGCCCATCACTCTTTGGCCTACCTCTTCATTCTTTGAAGAAGCATATCCAAGAATCGTGGGCACTGAAGGAGAAGAAATCCTGTAGTAACACAGGAAGCTTCAGAGAAAATTATATAAAACAAATAAACAAAAAAAAATTTTTTTTAAAGGCTCATTCTGTCAGCCTATTAATGAAGGTAGTTAATTTATTACCATGACTTCTAATAGTAAGATAAAGGAGAGTACAATAGCCTATTGGGAATCAAAACATAACTATTCATGAGTTTGATCTGTGTTTCCCCTTAGGGCAAAAACACATTATAGATGGTGAAGATACTGAGAAATTTCCAGGAACTTCCTCTAAAGCACACAATTTCTAAAATATTGATGTTAGTAAAATTTTGCTAATAGAAAATTAGGAGGGGTTCAATATCTCTTTAAATTGAAACTTCTTATGCAAGTCTTACCATAACAACAACAACAACAACAAAAACTAATAATTTTTATCATCTCTTTTTATGAGGTGAAAGAACTATCATTTATTATTTGGGGGACTTTATGGGAAATCTCAAACATCATATTACAGAAAATCAATTCAGTAAGTTATCATTGTTATTATTAATATTATTTTAGAATTAACTAAATTATCATTAGGATATAAATTGCCAGAGGATATGTGGGGAGTTGACTAGGGTAGGGTCACAGGTATTAGGGAAAAAATACTCTGATGAATACTTCAACAGTGACAATATGAAATTAAACTCAACATAAAATCAGGTAAAGTAGAACACCATGTCTTGTGTTTTTATATCAAAACCTTTCAAAATAAAAACAGAGTTGAGTAATTTGGACTAAAGGTGAAAAAAAAGGATTGGGAAATAAAATAGATTCAGAATTAATCTTGTTAAATATCCATGTAAAAGTTAGTTCTTAAATATATGTATTCCTTTGTTCATTCACCCAGAACTGTATAATGGAAATGAAAGGTAAGCTATATATATGCAGTTTTAAGTTTCTATTGAAAACATAAGTGGAAAAAAAATAAAAAATAAAAAAAAAACATAAGTGGAAGAAAATGGGAAATAATTTTTATGATATCTTTAAAAAAATCAGTCCAGTATATGGAAAGATATCGTGATTTCAATATTAGTCATACAAATATAATAATTAGATGTTTTACAGTTTTTTGAACATCTCAATATTTGATGTGTAAATAGATTACATAAAGAGTTGAAAAACTTGTGTCACATACTCAAATTGTTCCCCCAAAAAATCAAGTATTGCAATCAAGTATTAGTCTTTTATTTAAATTATTTTTTTAAAATCAGTTATTCACTTACCCAAGCTGCATTTCAAATGCTCAGTAAGCACACGTGCTGTTGGATTTTTTTCCAGACAGCACTGAGCTGCCCTGACTTCCTTTCCCTGTCTCTCTCCCTTATCTTTCCTTAGGTTTCATCAATCTAAGAAAGCTGTGTGATTGCAGGAAGGGCTTTGGAGACAGGCGGGGGGAGAGGGAAGAAAGTTTGTCTAATTCTAATAAAAGAAGCAAAGCCCAGCTTTGCTGGCCTCACTGCTGACAGTGAGGCATTTTCAAATGTGGGTGTAAATGAGCACTGCACGTGTGTGTTCCTGTTCATACTCTTACTGCTGCTTAACCATGGCTGGCGGCTCGTGCACCAGTTGATACCTCAGTCTATGGGAGCCAGCAGATTTGGATTGGAATTCCAGCTCTCCGACCTTGGGGGGATTAATCGTATTTACCTGAGCCTCCAGATTCTCATCTGTTAGCTGAGAATAATAGTATCTATCACCCTAGTTTGTTTTGACAATCAAATGTGATAATAGAGGTGACCTGTAAACTGTAAATTCCTCTATAATTATGTTAGTAACCTGATAATCTTCTCCTTCTACTTCGGGGTTCTTCCTCATTAGTATATCAAGTCATTGGGACAGAGGGGCACTTCTGGTCCCCCAAAACCTTTCTACTGATTTCTCACCCTTTTCAGTGGAGCCTATGATCCCATGAAAATTCACCTACCCCTGGGGTGTCTGGGTAGCTCAGTCGGTTAAGTGTCAGTCTTTGGCTCAGGTCATGATCTCAGGGTCCTGGGACTGAGCCCCACATCAGGCTCCCTCCTCAATGAAGAGTCTGCTTCTCTCTCTTCCTCTGCCTCTGCTCCTGCTTGTGCTCTCTCTCTCTCTAAGTAAATAAATAAAATAAATAAAAAGAAATTCAAAGACTCCTTTTACAGAACAGTATACTTTCAAGATGCTTCAAAGGCAAGAAAGTCACTAGGAAAATCACAGCATTTGTGGATTTAGCTGTCCTTTCAGTCACCAGCTAATGAAACTTACTAAATATCTCTCAAAGGTTTAAGAGGCACTTAGAAAACCAACTTTTGGCTCTTTGCATTTAGGCAGTTTATGGAGTGGAAATAACACAGCCCATATAAGTCAAAGGGAGAGTCTAGTCCTTATTATGTTTGTTCCTGATTTAGTTTGTGATTTAGTTCAAATCACTGTGAAACTCAATAAGGGAAACCTCCTTTAAAATGAAGTCAGAGAAAAAAATAAAATAAATAAAATAAATAAATAAAATAAAATAGAATAAGATAATAAAATAATAAAATAAAATAAAATAAAACAAAATAAAATATAAAATAAAATAAAATAATAAAATAAAATAAAATAAAATAAAATAAAATAAAATAATAAAATAATAAAATGAAGTCAGAGGGCAAAATGGAGATCTCTCCTGCCTACCACATCCTGCTATTGTCAATTATAGACACAGGAAGTGACTTACCTTACATTCCTGACAGGGAGTGGCCTACTTTACTACTGCCAGAGGAAGGAAGATTTTCTCCTCACCCAGCAGCAAGGTTGGGCAAGAAGAAAATACAGCAAATGGGCCAATGAGAAAGCAACACTATCCTGAACCCTTGCTTTATTCCAAAGTGCTTTTATTTAAAGCAACACCTCCTGGGGCACCTGGCTGACTCAGTCTAGGGAGCATCTGCCTTCAGCTCAGGTCATGACCTCAGAGTCCTGGAATCAGGTCTGAATTGGGCTCTTGCTCAAAGGGGACCCTGCTTCTCCCTCTCACTCTACCCGACTCTGTCTCTGCCTGTTTCCTCTCTCTCTCTCTCTCTCTGTCAAATAATAAATAAATAAATAAATAAATAAATAAATAAATAAATAAATAAAACCTTTAACAACAACAAACAAACAAATCCAAATACTTAAGAAAAAAAAAAAGCAATTCCTCAAACTTCTTCCTTTAGTGGAGGAAAAAGTAATGTTCCTCTCCTTTGATCTCTGGAATTTCTTGTGGTTGCCAAAGCTTGCATGTCCCAAATTGTAGTCCCTCTGCTATTCCCAAACAAACCCATTTTGCTCATAAAATAACTGTTTGACCCTTAAGGTCAGCATCATTTATTGTCTCTGAACTGCAGTGTTTGTATGTTTTGGGTAGTGGTTGTTATCATAAGAACAATAACAGCTGTTCTCTATAACTTTTAGAAATAACGTGAAAATCAGATAAGATGGTGGGAGCATGGGACATAGAAATACGTTGTAAAGCCTGATAAGGGGGAAATTTCCTTCCTTCCTTCCTTCCTTCCTTCCTTCCTTCCTTCCTTCCTTCCTTCCTTCTTTCCTCTTTTCACTCTGTTCTTTTGTTCTTTTTGAATTTTTGTTTTTAGCTGACACAATAATACAATGACCATGGCATCTATTATGTCTCCAAACCAATGTCTTCCAGGACACAGTACAGATAAACAGAAGGTGGATTTTGGTTCTACAAAATAAATCAGCACAGAGCTTCCCTCCAAAGGATTGTCACAGCTTGCTCTAAGCTGTGTAGATCCTTATCTACATGCTTTTTTGGAAATTGCAGCAAAATAAAAACTGCTGTCAAAAGCATTTCAATGGCAAATGGACTTCTACTGAAATTGTAATGCTTTATTTTATTTTTTTTTCAAAGTAAAATTTATCTTTTAAAATGTGTCTTTTGTAAAAGTTCATCAGTGAAGATCATTATAGTTTTCTTAATTGAACTTTTAATTAGACCACAGAGATTATTTTAAATGTTTCTTTTGATTATGTGTTGAGTACTGTGACTTGTTGCCTTATAGAAATAGCAGAATTGACATTTACTTCCTTATCTCCTTGAAGGCATTCAGATAAGGATAATTTCATTAGTTCCTGTCTAAATGATGTTTCACATCTAGGCCCTAGAGCTAAGAAAATGGTTTTCAATAGACTGCACAATTTAGTTTAGTCATGTAGACAAATTAACTTAATCACAATACTTAGAGAAAGTCTCTAAAAATCCATAATTATGAACAACAAAAAATTCTTCAACATTTTCTTTGAAAAAAAGATCATCACACTATGAAAAAATATACATAACATATTCAGAAGAAAAGTTTCAATTCCTGTCAATCTGTCGTGAGTCTGCCAAAAGGAAATGTCAATTACATGCTGGTTTTTATCTTTAGATATTTGCTTCATTATCCACATAATCAATTATTTATTCTCTAGCTCAAATTAATTAGCCTTTTGTACAAAAAGTATCTTGAAGTTGTAATATTCTTCTAATATTAATGTGATTATATCAAGCAAATCAAGCCTGCACGTGATAATGAGACACGAGAGGTTTTGCAATAACTGATGGACAAATAAAAGTCTGTGAAATCCAGCTATCAAATTGCTAGGACACATTAAAGCAAAACACGTCATTGAATTTTAATGACTTTTAAAGAGGAAAGTATAAAAACTGTTAAATCTATAATGTTGGGTTTTGATTTAGGTGTGAATTGTTAAGCATCAAATCAGAAGATATTTTGAGTTCAACTACCTATTCCAATTTTTGGGTCAATAAATTTTGACCATAAAAAAATTGAGTACAACACTTGTACTTCAAATTAAGTGCCATTGTATATGTTATATATATTTCAGAAATATGATGTATATCATATATACACGAATACATACCAAAATGTGAGGAATGATCATTTTGAAATCCTTATAAATATATATATCACATGGAAACTTTTTTACATCAGAAATCATGGATGTATATTAAATGAAGAAACTTAAAATGTATGAAATTAAGGGAGAGCATATATGACTACATAATCTTAGAACAATCATTATTACATTTTTGAGTTCTACTTATTATAAAAATTTAGTAGAAATGAAACCACGGGATAGGCACACAATCTTGTACATTTTTTTCTGACTAAAACTACATAAGAGCACCTTTCCTTCCAGAGTCTCAGAAAACCACAATATAAAGCATGTTTGCTTAAGCTCTGTTCTGATGTCTAACCGTGAGTCCACTCAAAATTCAGCCTGCACAGGGATTGGTTCTCTTTGTGTATTTATTTCTGTAACTATTTTCCCTCTTATGGTTGGGAAGGCTTATGCTATAGGGTAGGAATTGGGTTGTCATGAATAAGCATGGTAGGACAACCTGTATTTTATTGCTACATGCAGAGAACCTCCTCCCAGGATTAATTTTTTTCCCCTTTTGTGTCATTTTTACTGACGTCATAGCATTTGTGGCAGCCACACCTTTGTGGTCTCCACAGCTTATAACCCTGGAAAATAGAAGTTATTTTTAATTTCCACATTGTGCTTTATGTGTGAGGTAGGGAAGATTTGATGGAGGCTACTGGCAGTCCAAGACTCTGCAGCTTCCAAAATCAAAAATTTGAAAGCTGCATCCAATAAACTACTTGAGATTGTCAATAAGATAGAATTCTTGAGCCCATTTGCTCATTTTCTGCCAGAGAACTTGGTACTACAATGTCATCCTGAAATTGATCTTAAAGCACTTCCATTTCCTCTGTCAGGTGGCCTAAAGGGTTAACAGGAATCTGGTTTGTCTCACCCTTCTCCCCGTATGTCAGGAGGATGTTGGAAATATTAGACAGTGTTCCGAGATGGGGAATGACCCTCCTACATTGCTTGGCATCAATCTTTTAGTTTTCTGAAATACTTATGAAGGACCCAGTATCTATACTATATATAGTGTCTTCTATTCTCTTGGTTAGCATCAGCTTTACATGTTTCTCAACTAGATGCCTATATATATGCATATATGTATATATATGTATATATAAATATATTTTTTCATTTAGAGAATGAAAAATGTATATGTATGTATATATGTGTATGTATATGTATATATATATGTATATATATTTTTTTTCATTTAGAGAGTTGAGAAGGAAAAGGAAGGACAGAAACAAAGAAGAGAGAGAGGGTGAGGAAAGAGAAAGAAGTATAGGCATGTCAAGGAAAGAGAGAAGAAGACAAAGAGAGTCAGAGAAGCAAAGAAACAGAGAGAGAAAGAGAGAGAAATGTATAGTTGCCAGAGCTGTGATGTAGACTAGAACATGTTGGTGTTTCTTGTTGCAGCCAAGACTGACAGCTGGCCTGAGTCTCTTCAGGGATGTAGATGCAAGTTATTTCTGTGGCACATAATCTCTACAACCCTCCACTCTGTCATCTCTGAGGACTCAGTAGTCTCTGTCTTGGCAGAGTCCTTAATGCCAAATTTAAGCATGTGCTCAATTTGTCTCTGAAAGCTCTTTGCTCCAGCACAGATGTATGCCAAAAACAAATCGGTAGATCCTTCACATAAGCAAATTCTTTTATTCAGGCCATAAATATTTATTGAGCCCCTACTACATGCTTGTTACTGCTTCAAGTGCTGTGGTTACAGCGTGAGCCAGCAGTATTCTTCTCAGAGAGCTTTCATTCCAGTTGACACATATATCTGTACCTAGTTCTTGTCAATATTGTTTTTGTGTAATGGAAAGTTTATCAATGTGAGGGACTCTGTGGAATCACGTTTACTTCAGACACAATGAATAACCTGGAATTAAAAAGCAAAACAAAGCAAAATAATAATAATAATAATAATAATAATAATAATAATAATAAATAGTAAAGCAATATGTTGTTTTTTTTTCCAGCAACCATGCTAAACTTTTTACACACTAAATTATTAAAAACTCAAAACTAGTATTTATGACTTCCTCGTTTGTCAATGAGGAAAGTGATTCAGAGACAGGTTAAGACACCTACTCAAGAGTAAAGTGTAAGTGACTCTTAAAAATTCAAACCCAGCTGACTAAATCTGTGCTTGTTTTATGCACTGTAGGTAGCTGGCCCCACAGGTCATTTTTCGACTTCTGGATTTCTTGGTCTTGTTGTCTGTACTCTCTCTTGTATTTTCTGTGATCACTTCAAAGACATCTATTTCTTATTCTGTGCTCTTCCTGAGAATTTATCTCATTGCTCTAAAGCAGCCAAACCCAGACTGGATTAGTAAAAAAAGTCATCCTACACTGGATGAAAGCCTGGGCCATCCAGATGAGTTCAATGGGGTTCCTCCATGTGTCCATGCTTCCATATGCCTCTGCTTCCCTCCTGGTAAAAATGAATCTGTTAAGGGCATAAAATGTTGGATGTGTCCCTGGGAAGACATGCTGGGATCAGGAGACATCTTTATGGAAATACAAACTATTGCTACTTCTGTATGGATTAAATGGACACTGATCTTACTGCCTGGAAATCATGCAACATATTTCTTCTAGGTCACATGAACGGTATACGTGCTGCTGAAGCAAGCACCCAGGTCACAGGACCAGGTACATGCAACTCCCACCCAACATATGCAGCGTGCATTGGTCCCATCTCTTTATACAAAGCATGTACATTGTTCAGATATGGCAGGTCTGAAAGTATGTTCTCAGGTCACCATTTGAAGCTTTTTATTTTTAAAATGTTTTGTTAGTATAGTACTGTAAGAAAACAAGAAGCAATGCCAAGTGATTATGGTCTATGATAAAAAAAAATACAACCTAATTGAGATGGCAAGGAAGCATAAGGCAAGATTCTGGGTATGATATGGATGCAGAAAAAAATAAACAAGCCATAAAAATTCTTGTCTTCAGGGAGACAGCACTTAAATAGATAATTTCTTGATAGTTAGATAACACAGATAATGTGTAACACTATAAAGAGTAAAGATATACATTATCGTAGTGGGCTAAATATTTAGAGAGGTATTTTATATTTATAAAAAGAACATATTGGGGGATGAATAAAAATGGACAAAGTTGAAATGTGTTTATTTCTATAGGAACTAAACAGAAATATGCAAAATAGAAAAAAAAAACAAAATCTACACTGCATTTATATAAATCTTAAAGATATTGATTGCTTTTCAGTATTACCAAGTTAAAATGCTATTTTTCAATTCTCTGGTATTCTAAACCATAGGACATTGCAACTATTACTTGGAGGAACCAGGATACTCTAACTTAGATTTCTGACACTAAATAATGGTACAGTGCTTATAAAAATAGCCAATATGCTCAGCTGGATTCTTTCTTCTAGGAAATTCTCACATTTAATTTCAATATCAGATAAAAATACATAAAATAAAATAGCAAGTGTGCTCAGATCAAATGATTTTCTACCCAGAGCTTTAACTTTCCCCTCACTCAGAACTGCAGCCAGATGGGTTAAACTTTAACTGAAATAGTTATTCTATGTCTTTTCAGCTTCTCCTTTATCATGTTTGCACTGATACTGTGTCTATGTCTTTCTGAAATCCACATGGCTGAGCAACATGTTCTTGAGGGAAGAACAATGCTTTGTTAAGATAGTCAAAACATTCCATTGTAAGAATTATTGAATAAGATGCACAGTTCTTGTCTTTTGTATTTTTATTTTTTTTTGCGTGTGAAATATGACTGTTGAGATCTGATTCTTGGCTAACGGTCTTACTTGACTGGAGAAGAATGTGTTGGATTATTCCAACACATTGGAGAGGGGGAAGAAAAAGCAAGGTTGGTGGGGGCTCACGTATAATATACCTGACTGCTAGTGAGAAGCTGCAATGTGGCTAGAAGAATAGAACACAGCGCATTGACAGTGTCTTTTATTAATAGGCTCCATAAAGATAAATTGAATATTTTTTAGTATTATTATTATTATTTTAAGTGTAAAACCTAGACAAGGGGCACCTGTGTGGCTCTCAGTTAAACATCTGCTGGGCTAAAATCATGATTCTAGGATCCTGGGACTGAGCATGAGCAGCCTTCTCAGCAGGAGTATACACTCCCTCTTACTATGCTCCTCCTCTCCCTTGCTTGCTCTGTCTCTCTCTCTCTCTCAAATAAATAAATACAATCTTAAAAGAAAAGAAAAAAAGCTAAACAAAAGTGGTGGGTTATTAATTCAACTAGAATGATACCGATGAGTGGGTTGCACTTGCTTGAAAATAGGTGGCCACTTGGAGGAAGAGGAGAAGCAGAAAAGTGTGTGTAGATAAATTTTGATGATTGGTTAAAAAAAGAAAGAAAGAAAAGAGAAGAGAAAAGAAAGAGAAAAGAAAAAAAGAAAAGAAAAGAAAAAAAGGAAAAAAGAAAAGAAGAAAAGAAAAAGAAAAGAAAAAAAAAGAAAAGAAAAGAAAGAAAAGAAAAAAGAAAAAAAGAAAAAAGAAAAAAGAAAAAAAAGAAAAGAAAAGAAAGAAAAGAAAGAAAAGAAAAGAAAAGAAGAAAAGAAAAGAAAAGAAAAGAAAAGAAAAGAAAAGAAAAGAAAAGAAAAGAAAAGAAAAAAAAGAAAAGAAAAGAAAAAAGAAAAGTCCATGATCTAACCATGCTGGGCTTTTTTTTTCACAACATGACTCTTACCTTGAAAATCTTTAAATTTTTCTTGTATTAAAATTTAAGTGTATTTTCCATAAATCCACATGGAAAAAAGCAAAATCATAATAAGCTCCCTCTTCCTCTTCCGTTTTCAGAGTCTTTTTTTTTTTTTTTTCTTACACAAAGGGAGCAGAAATAACTGGAAGAGAAGTTCCAGGTTCCACATCATCAGTCCCCACAGGGCCCTTCTGTTCCTCTGGACACACTCCTTAGGCCCCTAAGACCCACCTCTCCACTCTGCTCAAGTGTGGGATAACACGCCAGCTCCCCAGTTCGAGGACATACTCCAAAATGGATGGTCTTTCTCCTGCATGCCAATATTTTTTTTCTATCCACTGATTCATTTTTATCTGCAGATAAACATGATGCAGTTAATCTCTTTTAGGGGAAAAACAAATCTGTCTTGACCACACCTCCTTCACCAGCCGAGCCCCATTTATACAACCAATCACGTAGGAAGGATCATCTAACAAACTCTGGGATTTCTCTCCTTTAGTCTTGAAGCCACATCACTCAAGACTTAAATAGCCAACTGACACCACTTATGATGTCCCCAGTAACTTCTGTGACTTACATCCAATAATCAATTCTTAGCCCCAGATTCCTCTCCTCCTTGAAATACCTTCTTCACATAACTTCTACAGTATCACATTATCCTTGTCATTTTCTCTATTTCCCCGCCTGCCTCTCTTAGTCATTTTTGCTGGTTCCTGCTCATCTCCCTAAACTCACAGCTTGCGAAAATCCATGACTCACAATTCACTCCTTCACGGAACACATATTCTCAGACATTTAAAATACCCTCTATGCTCTAAGGATATGCAAAAGCATATTTCCAGGCCAGATTTCTCTCCTCAAGTCCGGATTTCACATTCACCTGCCCACTGTATTTTCCCAAAAATGTCCACCAGGCATCCACCTTTTAACATGTACCAGTCCCAACTCTTAACCTTTCCTTTTTCAATGTTTTCTAACTCTGCAAATAATGACTTTTTTTTTTTTTCAGTTCTCAGGAATTATAGTTGATTCCCTGCCTTACTTCACATCTTAAAATGCTAATTCAAGCCATCACTGACTTTCCTTAGTTTATAGGAATAATCTCAAACTGGTCTCTTTTATGCTCACTGGCTTTTATTTATTTTACTTGTAACATGGTACAAACACACACACACACACACACACACACACACACAAACACACACACTGCAACAGTTTCCATAATCTTGTACCTTTTGTAGTTTCATATTCTACTGGAAGGCTCAACCTAAACTTATCAACCTATCAATTCCTGATATTGTATTTTCAACTTTTGACATTAGAACAGCGTTCTAAAGAGTGACCTTGCATATAATGTCAGTTTCCTTTTGTTAATGAGTTTATGCAATGTCAATCCCTAAGTGTTGGATTATTAGGCTAAAGATTAAATGAAACTATAGTTGTGATCCTCTCCCTCTCTATAGGTATTATACTGAATTTTCTTTCCACAAGTAAAGTATGAGAAAATGTGTTGCCTACAATTTGCCAACATAAAATATTTTCAAATGTTAAATTTTGCTCTTTGGTTTACATAAGTGAAAATTATATCTTTGTAAGTTTAATAGGTATTTCTCCTACTATGTGAAAGGATCGATATTGTTTCATCCTTAAAATCATAAATATTTCCCTCTTTGTTAATTTTTTTAAAACGTCTTTTGCTTGATTTTCTTTTGACACATTTGTCTTCCTAATGGTTCCTTGGAACTCTTGAAATGTTAACAGAACATTCCATTGTGATACCACTGAACCTATACCCCCTACTTGTCATCTGTATCTTGACATTGCCAAGGATGTCTTAAGCACCAAAAGAAAGTTCATTTTAGGGGGTGTTGTTATTGTCATTTTACTAATATTGTCTATTTCCTTGAGATCAGCATTTGCTTTTACGGATTCTGGAGTTCTGTATCACAGTAAGAAACTTATTTTTGCTGTTTCAGTGTCATAAAAAAGAACTCCCACGTTTTCCTCCTCAATTTGATAGTTTTGTACTTCATATTTAAATTGCTCATCCAGTCAAGAATTTATTTTGGTATAAGCTATGATATATTAATCTAACTTTGCTTTGTTTTCCCAATGGCTTTCTAGTTACTGTTGCATCTTTTACTAAATTATGATTTTGCATGTCATAGTTACTCTGCCATAAGGTCCTATATGTAATTGTGAATAATTATGGAGTTTCTAGTGTACATGTTTTGTCATGGTCTCTTTTGGCACAATGAAGTATATACTCTTTTAATAGATTGAGTCTAATAATATGTCCTCATTTATAATAGGGTTAGTATCACTTACTGATTTTTATTTTCTCTCAAATTTCTGGTTGTTCTTTTTTGCTTGTAGCTCCATATAAATTTTAGAATTAGATTTTCTAGTTCCAAGTATAAGATATCTATGTTTCTACATTGGGATTTTACTGAATTTACACATTAATCTTTAGAATTAGACAACATTTATACAAAAGCATGTCTTTCAATTTGTATCATCTGTATCCTTCACTGGTACTTTTTAAAATGTTTTCTTGAATCCTAACTTGTATTTGGCTGTTACTTTATTATTGAGAAAGCTATAGATTTAAATAGATTAATTTTATACCCTGTTTTTCACAAAATTATTTTTGTAACATTTTACTGAATTCATTTTTATTTATTTTGAATTCATTTTTAACTTAAAAGCATTATATCTACTATAATTTTGGCACCTCAATATCTTCTATTTTTTTCTAGTTTCATTGGCTGGAACTTGCAGGGATCCACATGGATATATCCAAGTCTCATTTTTAGTCTCAGGACTATTTCCATTGGAAATTCATTAAGCAAAGTACTGGGTTTGGGCTGAGAGATATATTTTCTAATTAAGAGCAAGTCTATTTGACAATGGCCACACAATAAAATTATTGTATTTAGTTTGTTGTTTTCTTGTAGCTTTCAATCAGGAATCTTTGTTTAATTTTGTCACAGCCTTTTGGGCATCTTTAGGTATATTTGATTTTAAGTAATAATAGATTTATTAATATTGAAAATCTAATTAGAATACTCATAATTGTATGGTTCTATTCTCTTTTTTAGAATTTTGAAAGTATATTTCTTATGAAATTGATCTATGCTTTTGTCTTTCTTTCCGATCCCTATAAAATTTTAGTATCAACATGATTGAATTTCAAATAAAGACCTACATGTTGTGAAACATTCAGAAATAATTGAGAAAAATGAAAAAAATAAAACCTATTGAAATACTCTGTATTTTTATGATTTGTTAGAATTCTCTTCTAAGACAGTTTAGTCTACTGTTCATTTTATGGATTAGATATTAGCATATTGGTTGGATTACATCATGCATAAACAGTTTATATATATTCGACTTCTACAACTTCAGGTTTTTTCTTTTTTTAGCAAATTATATTTTCATATAAGATGACTGCTCTACCTGGGTTTTCAAATGTGAACGTGTGACAATAAGCCAGATATAACAATTTAACACTGTGTATTTGTTTTATGATTGCTATTTTTTCATTTGAAATTTTACATTTTATTCTCAGTTTTAGATATTTGCTTTATATATTGTATTATTTTGAAATTGTAAAATAGAGGAGGGTAAGATGGTGGAAGAGTAGGGGTCCTCGTTTCATCTCGTCTCCCAAATTTAGCTAGATGACTTTCAAACCATCATGAACACCTATGGATTCAACCTGAGATGTAAAGAAAGAACAGCTGGAGCACCACGGAGAGAAACGTGACTGCTTCTTACAAGGTAGGAGTGCGGAGAAGAGAAACAGAGGGAATACACTGGAAGATAAATGGTGAGGGGAGGGAGTCTTTGTAAGTTGCTGCAGGAAAGTGATAGAGCACTAAGGCATACAATTGAATCCTTTAGAAATCTTCTCCTGAACATCTTCCCTGCCCGAAACGTGCTCAGTAGTGAAATAGGACAAAATCACAGGAGGAGCAGCGAAGTCTCAATATTCTGCAAGATGCAGAAAAAACAGGGACACTGGGAGACAGTTCAAGTTGTGCCATAAACCACAAACCGAGGTCATATCAGGGGACCGATGCCATCCTAGGGCCCAGGAAAGGACTGGTAGGCAACAACTCTCCACATACATTTGGGAGAGGTGCCTCAGGTACACACATGACCAGGTGAATGCTATATGCCCAGGGCTTGGCAGCAGACAGAAGTGGACTCTCCTCCAGTCCCTCCTGGAGAGGTGGAGCCAATGAATGCACAAGACCATGAAAGTTCTCCCACTGCCCCACATCCTTCAAATTGTATGAATCAGTGCCCCCACTCCTGCCCCTAGGAGGATCTAAGCCAGGGTGCACTAAGACACTGCAGTTCCATACAAGCTGGGGATCTGGCTGCCACCATTTTTTTCTCCTTTCACCTGGAGGAGGTGTGGGCTCCAAGGAACAAAGACCTCACAGGGCAAACAGCTTATGCTGAACCCAGCCACCTGGCAAGGGGCAGGGCATCTCCACCCAGGCAGACACCTGAGGATCAACACAGCAGGCCCCTCCCCCAGAATACCAACTGGAAGAATAGGGAAAGAGCCAATTTACTAACTAAGCAACACTGGAAAACTCCAGGAACATAATTTTTGTAGATATATAAGTTTTAGAGGGTTTTGTGTTTATTTGTTGTTTTGTTTTATAATTTTGGAATTTAGTACCTTCTAACATATGGACTAAAATATACTTAGAACCAAGTGAAGCACTGTGTTGGTCCACTCTGTGAGATTATATTCTCTCTTCCTTCTCATTCTACTTCCCTCTTTTGTCTTTTTTTTTTTCTGTTTGTTTTTGTTGTTGTTTCTTTATATAGGTTTTGTTTTTTAATTTAAATTTGGAATTCAGTACGCTCTAACATAGAGACCAAAATACACTCAGAACCAAAGGACCATTGTCTTGGTTCACTCTGTGAGATTATATTCTCTGTCTCCCATTATGTCATCCCCCTCTCACTTTAAATTTTTTACTTTTTTTTTTTAATTTATTTTTACTTTCATGGTCTTTTTTTTTTCTTTCTTTTTTCTCTTATTGGCAGTCACTGACTTCTTCCAAATTGTCTAGGGTGTATTTTACTTGGGTTGTGGTTGATATTTTTCACTCTGCTTGCTCATATAGCCATTCTGCACTGGACAAAATGACTAGAAGGAAGAATTCGCCACAAAAGAAAGAACCAGAAGTAATACTCTCTGCCACAGATCTAATAGTTATGGATTTAAGTAAGTTGTCAGAGATATAATTTATATAATTCAGGATTACAATTATAAAATTAGTGGTGGCTCTTGAAAAAAGCATAAAAGACTCTAGAGATTCTCCTACTGCAGAATTGAGATCTATCAGGCTGAAATTAAAAATATTTTTATTGAAATGCAGTCTAAACTGGATGCTCTAACAGCTAGGGTAAATGAGGCAGAAGAGAGAGTTATTGACATAGGGACAAGCTAATAGGAAGGAAGGAAGCTGAGAAATAAAGAGAAAAACAACCAAGAGCTCAGGGGGAGAGACCCTGGGAATTACATTATAGTTTAAAATAATATTCATATTACTGGGATTCCAGAGGATGTGGAGAAGGAGAAAGAACCAGAAAGTATGTTTGAACAAATCATTGCTAAGAACTTTCCTAATATGGAGAAGAAAACACGCATTCATATCTGAGAGATAGAGAGGACCACTAAAAAACAAAACAAAACAAAACAAAACAAAATAAAAACAAAAAACAAGAAATGATCAACACCCCCAACATATCAGAGTGAAGCTTGCAAATTTCAGAGATAAAGAGAAAATCCTAAAAGTAGCTTAAGAAAAGAGATTCCTAACTTATATGGGGAAAAATATCAGATTAACAGCAGACCTATTCAGAGACCTTGCAGGCCAGGAAGGGCTGGCAGGAGATATTCAGGGCACTGAGAAATGAGAAAAATATGCAGCCAAGAATATTTTATCCAGCAAGACTGTCATTCAGAATAGAAGGAGAGATAAAGAGTCTTCTATGATAGACAGAAACTGAAAGAATATATGACCACCAAACCAGCTTTACAAGAAATAATAAAAGGGGCTCCTATAAGTGAAGAGGCAGCCTAAACAATCTGCAGAAACAGGGACTGTATAGGAAATACTATGACACTAGAGTCATATCTTTCAATAGTTACTCTGTATGTGAGTGGGCTAAATAATCCAAAAGACACAGGGTATCTGACTAGACCAAAAAAAAAAAAAAAAAAAGACTCATCTATATGCTGTCCACAAGAGACTCATTTTAGAACTAAGGACACCATAAGACTGAAAATGAGGAAGTGGAGAACTATTTACCATGCAAATAGTCCTCAAAAGAAAGCTGAGGTAGCAATCTTTATATCAGATAAATTAGATTTTAAACCAAAGACTGTACTAAGAGATGAAGAGGGACACTATATCATACTTAAAGGGTCTATTCAACAAGATCTAACAATTATGAATATTTATGCCCCTAATGTGGGAGCAGCCAAGTATATCAACCAATTAACAATCAAAGTAAAGAGACCCTTGGATAATAATACATTAATAGTAGGAGACTTCAACACTCCACTCTCAACAAAGGACAAAGATTTTAAGGAGAAGATCACCAATGAAGCAAGGGCTTTTTTGTTTGTTTGTTTGTTTTTGTTTTTATTTTTGTTTTGAAGCAAGAGCTTTGAATGATACACTGGACCGAGTAGATTTCACAGATAAATATAGAACATTTCATCCTAAGGCAACAGAATACACATCCTTCTCACATGCACGCGGAACTTTCTCCAGAATAAACCACATACTGGGTCACAAATCAGGTCTCAACTGATACTAATGGATTGGGATTATTCCCTGCATAGTTTCAGACCACAATGCTTTGAAACTAGCTCAATCACAAAAGAGCCACATTGCAGAGGAATGAAACTGGACCATTGTCTTACACCATACTCAAACTCAAGATGGTTGAAAGATCTTAATGTGAGACAAGAATCTATCAAAATCCTAAAGGAGAACACAGGCCAGAACCTTTTTGAACTTGGCCATGAAAACTTCTTGCAAGGCACATCTATGAAGGCAAGGGAAGCAAAAGCAAAAATGAACTATTGGGACTTCATCAAGATAAAAAGCTTCCATGCAGCAATGAAAGAGTCGACAGAACTAAAAGACAACCTACAGAATGGGAGAAGATATTTGCAAATGACATAACAGATACAGGGCTAGTATCCAACATTTATAAAGAATTTACCAACTCAACACCCAAAACACAAATAATCCAGTCATGAAATGGGCAGAAGGCATGTACAGACATTTTTCCAAAGAAATCCTCACAGGCCAACAAGCACATGAGAAAAGATTCCGCATCACTTGCCATCAGAGAAATACAAATCAAAGCTACAATGGGATACTACTTTACACTGGTGAGAATAGCTAAAATTAACCAGACAGGAAATAACAAATGTTGGTGAGAATGTGGAGAAAGCGGAACTTCTACACTGTTGGTGGGAATGCAAGGTGGTGCAGCTACTCTGGAAAAGAGTGTGGAGGTTCCTCAAGAAGTTAAAAATAGAGCTACCCTATGATCCAGCAATTGCACTACTGGATATGAACCCCAAAGATAGAAATCTAGTAATGACAGGACATCTGCACCCCAATGTTCACAGCAGCAATGTCCACAATGGCCAAACTGTGGAAGGAGCCTCAATGTCCATTGACAGAGGAATGGATAAAGAAGATGTGGTCTGTATATACAATGGAATATGACTCAGCCATCAGAAAGGATGAATACCTGCCATTTATTTTGGCGTGGATGGAACTGGAGGGTATTATACTGAGTGTGTATAAGTCAATCAGAGAAAAACAATTATTGTATGGTTTCACTAATATGGGGAATAAAAGAAATAGTGAAAGGGACATAAAGGGAAAGGAGGGAAACTGAATGGGGAAAAATTAGGAGGACAAACCATAAGAGACCCCTGACTCTAGGAAACAAAGAACTGCAGAAGGGGAGGTGGGTGGGGGGATGGGGTAAGTGGGTGGTGGGCATTAAAGAGGGCACATGATGAGATGAGCACTGGGTTTTATACAGTATGTTGGCAAATTGAATTTAATATATCTGTATATATATAATGTATAATATATAGAAAACTTTAAAATAATATGTTACTTATATTTTAAAACATTATCTGGTGTTTATTGAAATTTTCTGATTTATTTTATGCCTTTATTGCTCATTTCTCAACTTTTTTACTTGTATGCTTTAGTCCTTTATTCTGTTGTTTGGTAGATAAGTCTTCCTCCAAGCATGGTTTTAACTACAGACTGCCATATTGGAAATGTGGGGATGTTTATAATTTTTGTAGATTTTTTTTCTAGAAAAAAATTTAAAATATTTTATTTATTTATTCATGAGAGACACAGAGAGAGAGGCAAAGACACAGGCAGAGGGAGAGGCAGGCTCTTCCTGGGGAGCCTGATGTGGGACTCGATCCTGGGACTCAGGGCATAAGCCGAAGGCAGATGCTCAACCACTGAGCCACCCAGGCATCCCTAGAAAAGTTGTATTCATTCTTTTTTGACATGATTATTTTAAAATAGAATCTCATTTCATAAAAGTTATTTTTTTCTTTTACTGATTTTGTTTTTAAACTTACACTTTTATACTATTTAAAATTCTTTTTTTGTTGTTTTTTGTCCTGCTGCATGAGAATTTGACATTTATTTATTTCTTTTTAGTTTTTAATTAAATTCCAGTTAGTTAACATACAGTGTAATAGTAGTGTCAGGTGTACAATACAGTGATTTAACACTTCAATGACACTCGGTGCTCATCACAAGTGTACTCCTTTTTTAAAAATTAATTAATTAATTAATTAATTAATTAATTTATTATTATTATTTTTTTTACAAGTGTACTCCTTAATCCCCATCATCTATTTACCCAACCCCCCACGAACTTCCCTTCTGATTACCATCTGTTTGTTCTCTATAGTTAAGAGTCTGTTTCTTAGTTTTTTTTCTATCTCTTTTCCCCCCTATGATTATTCATTTTGGTTCTTAAAATTCACATATGAATGAAATCATTTGGTACTTGTTTTTCTCTGACTGACCTTTTTATTTTTTCTGATTGACTTATTTCACTTAGCATGGTACTCTTTAGCACCAACCACATCACTGCAAAAAACAAGATTTCATTCTTTTTTTTTTTTCCTGGCTGAGTAATATTCCAGTGTGTGTGTGTGTGTGTGTGTTTGTACATACATATCTGCTTTATCCATAGACATTTGTGTTGTTTTCATAATTCTGCTATTTTATATAATGCTACTATAGTATTTTTGTATTCTTTGGGTAAATACCTAGAGGTGTAATTGCTGGGTCACAGGATAGTTCTATTTTTAATTTTTTGAGGAATCTCCATACTGTTTTCCAGAGTGGCTGCACCAGTTTGCACTCCCACCGATAGTATAAGAGGGTTCTCCTTTCTCCACATCCTCACCAACACTAATGAGATTTTATCTTTGCACTCCCATGGTTTAGTATGCAGGCTCCACAAAAATCATGTTGAGATCCTCACCCCGAAGATCAGAATAGTAGGAGGTGGGATCTTTCAGGTGTGTTTAAGTCATGAGTGTGGAGCCCTCATGAATAGGATTAGTTCCTTATAAAAGAGTCTCCAGGGAGATCCTTCCACTGTGTCAGGACACAGTAAGAGGAGGTCATCTATGAACCAAAAGAGGGCCCTCATCTAAACATGCTGGAACCCTGATCTTGGACTTCCTAGCCTCCAAAAATGTGAGAAATAAACAGTTGATTTCTATAAACTACCCAGTGTGGTATTTTGTTATAGCAGCCTAATGGACTAAGACAAACCCTATACTTGTATGACTTCTGAAAAAGCTCACTCCCGTGAGCTTTTAGAAAAGAATAGTCGCTGTTTGCATAATGTGTAAATTTTATGTTTAATTATTAAGATAGCAACTAAAAAATGTTTTTCTAGTTTTTGTCTGTGAATATGTTACATTAATATGTTCTATTGAATGTCTCCTTCGATTTGTTTTTTTTTTTTTAATTTTTATAATTCCACTTTATAAAAGTTGCATTTTGGGCAGCTCGGGTGGCTCAGCGGTTTAGCCTTTGGCCCAGGGCCTGATCCTGGAGACCCGGGATCGAGTCCCACTTTGGGCTCCCTGCAGGGATCCTGCTTCTCCCTCTGCCTGGTTCTCTGCCTCTCTCTCTGTGTCTCTCATGAGTAAATAAATAAAATCTTTTAAAAAAATAAAAGTTGCATTTTTATTGCTTACCTGATTATAATCGTGTTACCATTGTGGTCTGAAACCTTTTGTATGTAAAATTGTTGTTTTTTTTTAATGCATTTAAAGTATGTCTCCTAAATCATACTTTTCTGTTTTTAAGATGACAGCTTTTGCTTTGCTTTAATTTATATATTCTGGTTTACTGTGTACAATTCTTTCTGAATTGTTTCAGTACTTTGTAATATTTTTCTGAAATTGTTTTATTTAAATATCTCATATAAAAAATAGCAGTGGACTTTATATGGTTAGTCAAACAAAAATCTCATTGTTTAATAGCACGTTTGCATTTAGTGATATGATAGCAATGTTTTATCGTTTGATATTTCTGTTTATGTTTTCAGTTGTGCTTTTTCACATGGAGATATGTGTATGGTTTTGTGCGTGACATTTTGTGTCTAGAAGATTTGTATTTTTAGTCTAGTGATCGTCTTCATTGTTTTATCTTCATCTTATACGTTTAGTTATTTATTTTTTAGGTAGCATCTGTTTCTTCTCGTCCCTTCTTTTCTTCTCCAAAAGAATTTAGGAATTTTGTATTTGTGATTCTGTATTTGTTTGTACTACACATCTTCCTCACGTAACCTCCTCTCTATTATCTCTACTTAATTTTCCCAGGTCATGGATCTTATTGAAATTAAGATGTGTATATTTGGTATTGTGAGGTAAACCCTACAAGAAAGCTGTTCCTTTTAGAGTTTTTGGAGATCTGCTGCCTCAACACGACTTGTTCTTATCTTTCCTCAGACATTGCGGCTTGCTGCTGCTTAGGAAAGAACAATTTTTGTCTCTACCCTCTTAGGATCTCTCGCTGGGCCTGGGAATTAATTTGACATAAACAGATTAACAGGAGGGAAGCACACAGATTTATTCAATATTAGCTTTATGAGATAAAGGAGCTATTATAGAGAAATTAATACCCTAAAATGTGGCAAAAGTAAAATTATTTTTAAAACTGGGTTGAACAAAGAGAGGCAATCGAGGAAATGTAAGTGCATAGTGAGGAGGCTAGAGGAAGAGGAGTTACTTTAGCAAATTCTGTAGAGAATTCTCTGAGCCTCCGCTCTATGTCTCCAGTGGTAAGGATGTTCCTTTCCTCCTGGAACATGGAGAACATTTTTCACACGGGAGTTTGGTGTCTGTTTTGGGGAAGAAAATGAGAGGTCAGAATGTTCTCCTTGTGCCTGCTATTTTTTTTTTTTTAAAGTATCTTCAGCTCAAATAATCTTTATGCCAAAATGGCATTTTCTGAGGTGGCCGACTCACTCTTCACGGCTTTGTCCATTTGTGGCTTCACATCATTCTTAGTGGTTTTGACAAGTCTTCTATACACTTTAATTTCAGAATTTAAAGTTGTTTCGTTTAGCTGAGAATGGAGCTAACAGATTTTTTTTTTTTTCCCCACTGCAACTTTTGCTTCTGTCTGACATCCAGGAGAGAAAAAAGGAAAATCCTCTCCTTATGCCACTGCTTCACAGGAGAAGCATCCGGGTTCAATTTTATTGTCTATCTTTTGCCAGTAAAATAGAGGTTTCATATGAACATCAATTTTTGTTTATTTTGTTCACTACTGAATGTTCAACCTTCACAGCTGTGCTTGGCATGTAGCAAGTACGCACTAACCATTTGTTCAATGACTGTATTAATGAACATGAACGATCCTGCCCTGGATTATGACTTATTTATCTATAGATTTCAATGTTAAGGAAATTTACCCAAGACAAGATTCGATTCGACTCAGTTAACATTATAAAAAGCAGGACTGTCCTGTTATTTTTTCCTCTCTAGAGTTTCCTTTCAAATTGAATTTCCAATCCATCAAGTAATGTGGTGCAACTGGTTTATTTGTGTTTTTAGAAAAATCTTATAAGGGAACGCCTGGGTGGCTCAGTAGTTGAGTCTGCCTTTAGCTCAGGTCATGATCCCAGGTCTGGGGATGGAGTCCCTGCATGGAGCCTGCTTCTCCTTCTGCCTGTGTCTCTGCCTCTCTCTCTCTGTCTCTCATGAATAAATATATAAAATCTTAAAAAAAAAAAAAGAAAAATCTTATGAGAATTTGAATGAAGGTTCTATGGATATTCATCTGCAAGTCTTTGGATAATCCTATGTTTCCATTTATTTGGGGTAATACCAAGGAGTGAAATGGTTAGATCATGTGGTAGGAATATATACTTCTTTCTAACTTTTTATTTTGAGATAATTGCAGGCTTCTATGCATTTCCTGTTTCCTATTGCTGATGCTACATATTAAGTTTGACATATCACAAACTTCCTGGTTTCAAACAACACAAATTCATCATAATATAGTTATGGAGATTAAAAGTTTAAAATATGCCTTTGAGGTCTTAAATTAAGATGTTATAGTACTGCGTTCTTCCTGGAGGAACTAGAAGAAAATTTGTGCTTTATCTTTTCCTCTTTCTAGAGGATTTTATTCTTTAGCTCAGAGACACATCACTCTTGCTCCTGTGGTATTTGTCCCATCTATTCTGACTCTGACACTCAGGTGTGCCTTTCATAAGGGCTTTTGTGATTATATTGAGCCAACACAGATTCTAGGATAATCTTCCCCTTAAAATTCTCAATATAACCACATCTGAAAAGTTCACATGGTTACCAATTTATAGATTCTGGGGATTAGAACATGAACATATTACAAGGAGTTTTCATTTATCCCATTGCAGTCTGTTCTCTGACATCCAAAGATTTATCTATCTCCTGCTCCATCTCAACATCCCCCATGTGCTCAACCCCTCATTATCAACTCAAAATCCCAAATTTCATCTAAATTATATCAGCTCAAAAGTTCCAAGTCCAATAATTTATAAATAATCTAACACAGATGCAGGTGAGGCTCTGGGTATAATTCACCTGTAATGCACAACTCCTCTCTATTAACCTGTGTAATCTGAAAAATCCATTGAAAATTTTAGTGGGGATCTCTTGTATGTGGTGAGTAGCCTTTCTCCTGCTACTATCAATATTCTCTCTTTGTTTTTGACTTTTGGTGCTTTGATTACCATGTGTCTTGGTTGACTCTGAATTTACTCGATTTGGAGGTCAATGAGCTTCTTGTATTTGTACATCTCTTTCCTCAAATTTGGGAATTTTTTAACCATCTTTTTCTCCTCAAATAATTTTTCTGTACACCTTTCTTCTCTTTTGGATCTCCAATTATGCATGCATTGAATTATTTGATATTGCCCCACAAGTTCCTTAGGCTCTACTATGGTCTGAATATTTCTGCCCTCCCTCTAAGTCTATGTATTGAAATTGTATAGCCCAATGTGATCATGTTACAATGTGGAGCCTTTGGATGATAATGATCATGACTGTGGAGCTCTCATGATTAATATAGTGTACTTATAAGAGATCTCACAGAGCTCCCTAGCCTCCTGTGCCATGGAAGCAGACACAGTGAGGGACTCAGCCCTCACCCAACCATACTCACTCTGATCTTGGACTTCCAGCCTCCAGAAATGTGAAAAAAAAAAAAAAAGTCCATCCACCTTCCTTCACTTTTTATCTTACTGCAGCTCACAAGTGTTAATTTCAATTTCCCATCTTCAGGAATCCTGATTCTTTCGTCAGTGTGTTCAATTCTGCTGCTCTCACACTCGTATTAGGTTTCTATTTCAGTTACTGTATTTTGCAGCTCTAAACTTTTTGATCAAGTTTCTTATTATAATTTCTGTCTCTGTTAATATTCTCACTTTATTCGTATATTTTCCTGACTTCCTTTTGTTCTATGTTCTTATTTCCCCTTAGTTCTTTGAGCAAACTTTAGACAATTGTCTTAAGGTCTTTGTCTAGTAACTTTAATGCCTGGGCTTCTTTTGGGATGATTTCTGTTCATTTATCCTGATCCTTTACATGAGTCACATTTTTCTTTTCTGGATCCCCTGGCTTGGTGGGGGGTCCTGGAAACTGTCCTGTCATCTGCTAAAGACAATGATCTACATTCTGGTGGGAAGCCACAAGACAAAGATGAATAAAATTGTCAAGAAACGTTCTCATCATTTTAAAGATGATTTTTTCCCCTAAATGGACCATTTGTTAGTATCTCTCACCCTTTAACTATTTTCTAGAGAGTTTATAAAGTTAGACAACATCTGGTTGTTTTTTAGTATTTCTGCTAGGGATTGGAACTTGGAGCTCTGTACTCTGCTGTTTTGGTGACTTTGTTACAGTAAAGTAATATTTTTAGAAAGCTCTATACTCACAAGAATGGGCACAACTTGAGAGGAAATAACTATAATACATTTTTGAAGGTTGGAATATAGATCATTAAGTGCTAACTGATTTATCAAGATAACTAACCCAAAGTTACCAAACAGGGAGCAGGGAGATACAAGAATGGAATTGTTTGCACAAGAGAACTTCAGGGAATGACAATACCATTATGGCATTAATAAAATAAAAACCAAAGCCATTGCAAATTTATTAGCCTTGTTTTTCCTTGCCTGTTACTATCTATATATCACAGAAAGTTTGCTGGAAAGACGGAGATGGCTTCATCACTTGGGAAATTGATAATCATTTAAGTCAATGGTTACTTACAAAGACATAGGTAAACACAACAGGGGTACACAATCAGAAAGACTTTTTCATTACTAAACATAAATGTCAAGTAAAGTGGTTACCAGAACCACTTGTAACTGTACAAGGAGGCCACCGGACAGGAGCTATGGTCTTCAGTAGAGGAACACAACTATTACCAGGATATGACTCACAGGGAAGAAACCGGAGAAATAAATACTACCTCGACCTCTCTCTCTAAGTGGCCTTCCATCTATGGCCATTAAGTCCCATTGGCTGCAGTAAACCAGCAGGCAGAGGGTAAAGTGGCCAGTTGTTACAGTAGATAAAGATCAGCCTTTTAGGTCAGAGGTGAAAGAGAAAACAGTGGAGAATACATTGGAACTAGATGGTATACCATAGGTCTAAAAATGGCTTAAAAAGCAATTACTGCCCCCAAATAGCTGTTTTTGTGCTTTATAAAATCTAGCTTCTAAAGTTTTAATTGGGCTATCATTTTATCCATTTTATTTCTGAAATAAAATATTCAATAACTTATTCCATTTAGAATAACTTAGGGAATTCATGGTTACAAGTGTTAATGTAGGGTGTGATGTTCTGTGGGACTTTCTGTGTATCAAGAATACAGATGGAAATTCACTTTAATGTTCTTACACAGTGTGCATTTGAGGTCCACATTCAAAGAGTTATGATTTAGCTTCCTTTACCTTCTGGATGCATGTATCTTCCATCACTAATCATCTCTTATAAAAACAGCAAAAACCTTCCTTTTTCAGAAAATAAAAAAAAACTTGATAAAATAGATATTTTTAATCTAAAATTTGTCATAGTTTTTTTTTCTTCCATAGAATTACACTTTTGATACAAAAAAAAATTTTATCTGAACAAAACAGAAAGAGGAAACCAGTTGTATGCTATTGGGAGATAAATCTCTGAGTTTTTCAGAACACTGGCTGTCCTTTTTTCTGCACTGTCTTTTCAAGAATATTTATCTAGTGGAGAACTTTGAAAAGCAGAGAGAGTACCTCCCCCAGAGCAAAGGGTATGTATGCTTACTGTCTGATATAATAAATTTTATATCTTTCTCCAAAGGGAAAGGTAGTCATGGTTATCTTTCATTATAAACAAATTTTTTGTGCCCTGAAATATAGTTCACTACAGGTAAAGATGTAACCTGGCCTTGTTCATGTTATTCTCTAACAATGGGACTGGGGAAACCAGTGGAAAAAAAATGCTGGCATTCTATTGCTTATTGCCATAATAAGATCCCGTATCTCTGACGTAGAAGTCTTGTTTCTTCTGTCAGCACCAGCGAAACTGGAGCAGTTGATTTGTTAGTTTGAAAGGAATGTAAAAATAACAGAGCCTTCATGATTCTTTTTTTTTTTTTAAAGATTTTATTTATTTATTAATGAGACACACAGAGAGGGAGAGGCAGAGACATAAGCAGAGAGAGAGAAGCAGGCTCCATGCAGGGAGTCTGATGCGGGACTTGATCCCGGGACTCCAGGATGATGCCCTGGGTCAAAGGCCGGCGCTCAATTGCTGAGTCCCCCAGGGACCCCAGCCTTCATGATTCTTCACTTTTGTCAACAGAGAGGGGAAACTTAGAGAAACATACATCTGGAAGAGTAAGGATGACTGCCCAGTGGACTTAAAGGGATTTGAAGGAAGTCCATGGAAATTAATAACAAAATGTTAATCAAAATGTACACCTAACCAGGAAATAAATGACCCTCTACCTCATTGCGTCTTACTAAGAAATAATTGAGAAGTGGTTGGAGCTGAACACAGGGAAATATGTTTGAAGGCAACCTTGTTTCCTAGTTGGTGTTCAGTCTTCCCCTGGGGGGTGGATTTTATTCCCAGCTGACAGCCAGAATCAAATTCATCTCACTCTAACAATTGATGATAACAATTACCCTGCGTGAGCAGAAGCCTCAGACTTCTTCCAGGTGACAAGTTCAGAGATGTATGCCACAGAGTGTGTGAGTGTGTGTGTGTGTGTGTGTGTGAGAGAGAGAGAGAGAGAGAGAGGAAATGTGTGAACACTAGAAGAAGAAATCAAGCAAATTGTCAGAACCTTGGCTTTTGGTTGATTCATTTGGGAGATGAAGGGCCAGTGCACATAATGCTCATTCAGGAAGACTAGCAACACATGAGCCATCTTCAGGCTTCCTACAGTTGATCTTACAGACCTCAGATCCTTTCAGATAAAATGGTAACAAGTTTTGTTGTGGTTGTTGCTATTGTAGAGGGTCCTGCTGCTATCAGGAAGTTTGGATCTCTCAGCAAAATTTTCCTCATACAGATATACCGCCATGGGAAACCACAGCAAAAGAGTTGACTAGCCCACTTGTTCATTTCTTACTTTGGTGCTTGTGCTTTGGATATCTATCCAGGATTTAAAAAAAAAAAAAAAAAAAAAAAAAAAAGCATTGCGCTAGTCCATCCATATCAAGGAGATTTTTGTTTCCTGATTCTTTCAGGAATTTTATGGTTTTCAGGTCTTACATTAAAGTCCTTGATCTATTTTTAGCCAATTTTTGTGAGTGGTGTGAGATAGGGATCTAGTTTCATTCTTTTAGATGTGAATATTCAATTTTTCCAGTACATTTATTGAGGAGATCATTGTTTCCCCATTAAGTATTCTTGAATATCTTGTCAAATATTAGCTGAAGGAATATGCAAGGGTTTATTTCTGGGGTCTATATTCTGTTCCATCGATTTACATGTCTTTTTTTTTAAAGATTTTATTTATTTATTCATGAGAGAAACAGGGGGAGAGAGACAGAGAGAGACAGAGAGAGACAGAGAGAGAGAATGAGAGGCAAAGACACAGGCAGAGGGAGAATCAGGCTCCATGCAGGAAGCCTGACATGGGACTCGATCCCAGGTCTCCAGGATCACGCCCTGGGCTGAAGGCAGCACTAAACCGCTGAGCCACCCGGGCTACCCTACATGTCTTTTTTTAATGTCAGTACCATACAGCTTGTATTACCATACAGGTAGTATGGACATTTAAAAATATTAATTATTTCAGTCGATGAAAATGGAATATCTTTCAATTTATTTGTGTTTTCTTCAATTTTTTCATCAATGTTTTACAGTTTTCATTGTAGAGCTCTTTCACATCCTTGGTGAAATTTATTCCTAAGTGTTTTATTGTTTTTAATGCTATTGCAAATCATATATATATATATATATATATATATATATATATATATAATATTTAAGTCAATAGCTAAAAGAGAAATAATTCCATTTAAAAATGGACAAAGGATGTGAATAGTTTTCCAAAGAAGATATATGAATGGGCAACAGGTGCATGAAAAGGCACTCACCATCACTAATCATTAAGAAAATGCAAATTGAAACTACAGTGAGATGATGTATTCTCATGCCTATTAGAATGGCCATTACAAAAAGACAACAATAAAATACTGGCAAAGATATGGGAAAAAGGAAAGTCTTGTGCACCATTGGTGGGAATGTAAGTTAGTGCAACCACTGTGGAAAATAATATGAAGCCTACTTAAAATTTAAAAATAGACCTACCATATGAACCAGAAACTTCACTTCCAGATATTTATCTGAAGGAAACTAAACTATAGTCTTGAAGAGTTGTCTGCACCTTACATCCATTACAGCATAATTTATATGGAAGACATGGAAACAACCTAAGTGTCCATTGATAGATGAATGGATAAAGAAAGCGTGTGGGAGATATATTATATATATATTATTAATATTATTCATCCATTAAATTTTTTAAATGACATTTTCAAAGACAAGAATGGAACTTATTGCTTACGCTGAGTGAAATAAGTCAGACAGAAAAATATAAATAGTGTATAATCTCTCTTACATGTTGAATCTAAGAAAAACAGGCAATGAAAAATTAATGGTTGCCAGAGGCAGGGGTTAGAAGATGGAAAATTGGATGAAGATGGTCAAAAAGTAAAAGATAAATAAGTACTGTGGATATAATATACAATATAATGATTATAGTTTGGACACCTGGGTGGGTGGCTCAGCAGTTGGGCATCTGCCTTCAGCCCAGGGTGTGATCCTGGAAACCTGGGATCGAGTCCCACATTGGGGCCCTGCATGGAGCCTGCTTGTCCCTCTGCCTGTGTCTCTGTCTCTCTTTCTTTGTATCTTTCATGAATAAATAAAATCTTGAGAAAAATATAGTTAACACTGTTTTATGTTATATTTAAAACTTACTAGGAGAGTAGATTCTAAAAGCAATCATCACAATATTAAAACAAAACATATCCCCCACACACTTTTTGGAAGTTATCTATATAAGCTGATGGATATTAACTAAACTTACCTTGGTAACCATTTCACAATATATGAAAGTCAAGTCTTCGTACTGTATGCCTAAGCCTAAACAGAAATGTATGTCAATTATATCTCAATACCCCCCCCCAAAAAAAAATCAGAGCAAAAAACAAAAAAATAAAAAATAAAAGAAATGACTGATTCTCAGGCTTTAACTGCCCTGGGGTTGGGCATATCCTTCCTTTAAGGTTCTTGGCAAAAACAAGGTGATGCACTACATTGGAGTGAACATTAAACTGTCAGAGTAGTAGATGTGGGGTTGGAAAAAGGTTGGATTTTTTTAGGCATTAAATAAATTTGGAATGAGGGGAAAAAATGAATGAATGAGTGAATGAATGAATGAATGAAGAGACCCGTTTTTAGGTCTTCATTTCTGACTTCCCTTGTCAATTTTCCTACAGAAGGAAATTCGGTTCCCATGTTTAATCCAATTGCAGTGATATTTCTGCCAGATTCCTTTTGAGAATTGCTTAGTTCCTGATTTTCAGGGGTTTTCTTTGTTATAAATCTTCAGATGGGGTACCTGTGTAACTCAAAATGTTGTGTGAGACTTCAAAGGTATATGTGATTTAAAGTTTGAAATTATGTCTTTTATTTATAAAGTTTTTAAAAAATCTTAAAAAAAATGCTTGTTAGAAATGGCCAAGGCATCAAATCACAATGGATTTTATTCAAATTCTAGAATTATATCTACATTATTTTTATTATATGCCAACTTTGTTAAAATATGAGGACTTCTACCATTAAAACACATGGAACAGAAGCATGGAAAATATAAGGGCAGCAGTGGTGTGCATGATGTTGCAAGATTTTATTTTTTTTATTTTTTTTTAAAATTTTTTATTTATTTATGATAGTCACAGAGAGAGAGAGGCAGAGACACAGGCGGAGGGAGAAGCAGGCTCCATGCACCGGGAGCCCGACGTGGGATTCGATGCCTGGTCTCCAGGATCGCGCCCTGGGCCAAAGGCAGGCGCCAAACCGCTGCGCCACCCAGGGATCCCATGTTGCAAGATTTTAATTCAGGTTTAGTTCTGAGCTCCCTGAGTGTTACGATGAGAAGGAAGATTTAGAAAATGGTTCTCAAATTCTTTGCTCCATCTTTCCTTCAGTTTAAACTCCATTTTGGTGTTTATTTGGGGGCATCTTCCCTTCTAAGCCACCTTGATATAGCAGAGACAGTAAAAATCAAATAAACCACATGAAATGTGATTTCCTCCTGATGGGTTTGGATCCTAGCTCTGACCTCACTGGCTGTCTACATGTTTACATGACTTCGTTGTTTTACTAGAAATAATAACAGAATAAGTTTAAGTAAGCATGACTCTTTTTTTTATTTTTTTTTTAATTGGGGTGCAATTTGCCAACATAGAGCATAACACCCAGTGCTCATCCCGCCAAGTGCCCCCCTCAGTGCCTGTCACCCAGTCACCCCCACTCCCTGCCCACCTCCCTTTCCACTACCCCTTGTTCATTTCCCAGAGTTAGGAGTCTCTCATGTTTTGTCACCCTCACTGATATTTTCACTCATTTTCTCTCCTTTCCTTTTATCCCCTTTCACTGATTTTTATATTCCCCAAATGAATGAGACCATATAATGTTTGTCCTTCTCCGGTTGACTTATTTCACTCAGCATAATACCCTCCAGGTCCATCCACGTTGAAGCAAATGGTGGGTATTTGTCATTTCTAGTGGCTGAGGAATATTCCATTGTATACATAAACCACATCTTCTTTATCCATCATCTTTCGATGGACACCGAGGTTCCTTCCGCAGTTTGGCTATTGTGACCATTGCTGCTGTGAACATCGGGGTGCAGGTGTCCTGCTGTTTCACTGCATCTGTATCTTTGGGGTAAATCCCAACAGTGCAATTGCTGGGTCGTAGGGCAGGTCTATTTTTAACTCTTTGAGAAACCTCCACACAGTTTTCCAGAGTGGCTGCACCAGGTCACATTCCCACCAACAGGGCAGGAGGGTTCCCTTTTCTCCACATCCTCTCCAACATTTGTGGTTTCCTGCCTTGTTAATTTTCCCCATTCTCACTGGTGTGAGGTGGGATCTCATGGTGGTTTGGATTTGTATTTCCCTGATGGCAAGTGATGCAGAGCATTTTCTCATGTGCGTGTTGGCCATGTCCATGTCTTCCTCTGTGAGATTTCTCTTCACGTCTTTTGCCCATTTCATGATTGGATTGTTTGTTTCTAGTAAGCATGATTCTAATACTAGGATGTTTATTAATATTTATTGCTTGTTCATTATTTATAAGATGGTGTGTCAAACATTTATCACAACTTATCAGTAGAGTATTTCCTCAATTTTTCATTTTATTAGCATAGGCAGTTTTTCTCAGGTAAGAGAATAATTTGGGGGCAGTGTGGATTTTCAGCTCTGGGCCTGGCAGCCCTTAGCACCAGATGACACTGCCTCCTACAGGACATTTGGCACAAGGTTTGAGAAGTGAGAGCATCTCCTTCCTATCCTTCAAGATACTTTAAGATTTAAGTTCAAAATATGCAAATCGGAAGAAAGTCACATTATGTCATTTTTTCCCACAGAATTAATGGAACAGAAAAATGAGATAGTATGCCCAAGTCAGTAACAGTGTCTGATTTTAAAAAATATATATATCTTAAGGAAAGTCTCATTTTCATTGTCTAATGGCCATATAGATGGATCCAATAACACTGTTCTTTCAGAGAGTATTTATATCTCTGATAAACTAATCTTCTCCCATATGATGAAAACCACTGGATAATTCTGATGTTTTTTTTTCCTAATTACCTAATAATCCTAATAAGATTAATTTATACATGGACAAAAGACATGGACTTCACATCAAACATCTTGAACAGAGAAATAACATCAGAAAGCATGGTTCTCTCTTTGTGTGTATGTTTGTGTGTGTGTGTGAATTTAATGAACTGAAAAATGCTCACATCCTAGACACGCTCCGCTGACCATGTTATAGGTTCTATGATGGTGTCTTTTATTATTCATTTGAATATCTGTTATCTTCTCTGTGAGCACAGACTTTTAAGCACTGTCACTAAAACTGACATGTTAATATTGATATATGACTCAGGCATCAAAATGTCTGATAACAGAAATGTGCACAAAGGTCTCCAGGAGGTCAAATAAAGAAGATTAAGGGATTTTATTTTGCTAATTTCAGAAGAGAGGAATACAGAAACAAATTCTACAAACACTAATGAGTCAAGGAGTTTCTAACACATGATGATGGAGGAGTTTAACAGTTGGACCTGATGTTTAAATTCAAGACATAAAGCCCAGTATTTAGTTGGGCAGGTGGGGGTAGTTTTGTTGAGTCCCTCCAGATAATTTAGAGACTGTCCCTACCCTACCAATGACCACATTCACTTTCTGACATTCCTAGAGGATAGCCAAGACTTCCTAGCACAGCTTGGCAGCTGAGAAAGTACAATGAGGGTTCATTTTCACATCAATTTCAATTTTTTCAGCATCAGTGTTTCTTGCAAATGCTACTTCTGTTTCCTACCACAATTATAGGACTATCCAGAGTGGATTTCCTCCAAGGGGGGAAGTTACTGAATAATATGAAATACACCTCACATCTCCTTAATTCCTTACATATTAACATATGCTGATCCTTTAGTAAATGCATTGGAAGTGTTAGTAAAGGAACTACAAAAACAAAGGAAATAGGATAGATTTTTAAGGTATGTTGTTTTGTATAAGGGAATTGCATTCAGGCAAAAAACCACTGCTATTCTATATTACCTTTGGATTTTAAAATGTTTATGTTATTGACTTACTCATCTGCTGCCCTATGTCTTCTGATGTGACACTGAAACAACTTCACTGGCCAACAGTAATCATCTCCCATTAGTTGTGTATGCTTAGATGCAGCTAAAATATCTGGCTCTTATCCCAAATGGTCTCAATTTGGGGAAATTCTACAAGAAACTTTACTGAGAAAACAAGAAAAGACTTTGATACATCAACATTTGATGCTCAAAATAAGTTTATCTTAAGTAACTAATCAGATAACTGTACAAACGGGTTAGGAATGTCTAAATAAGGAATAATAAGTGGGAATAATTAAGATTAAATGCTACAGGGGTGCCTGGATGGTGCAGTCAGTTGAGTATCAGACTCTTAGCTTTGGCTCAGGTCGTGATCTTAGGGTAGTGAGATGGAGCCCCACGTAAGGGGCTGCTTAAGACTCTCTCTCACTCTCTCTCTCTCTCTCTCTCTCTCTCCCTCTACAGAGCATAAAGTATGATTATGTGTAGCAATGCTCACAGGAAATATGCCAGCAACATACTGAAAGGTAAGAAGGGTAGTTCAAAAATTATTATGTATTAAGTCTTTATAATTGTTAAAATTATGTATTTATATACATACAAAGTGATAGAAATTGGAAAGATATTCACCAAAATGTTAAGCTTAGTAATAGAATTGTGGGTGTTAAAAAACCTGGTTCTCTTGACCATGCATATGGGACTAAAATATACCTCCCCACTCAAATTGAAGAATTGGAAAAAGCAGAAAGTCCTCCCAACATTAGATATTTAGAGGAAATTTCAGTATCATGGAGAAGAGTCAAACTCATTTTTTCGTTTTAATTTATCAGAATTGTTAAAGTCTAGAACTTTGAAAATTCATTTTATGTAAAATTTTTAAAAACAAAGAAAATATACAACATCTAACTTCCAAAAGGATCATTTATTTTTTAACCCAGAGCTTAATATAATGCTATTTTGGCTTTCCCTAGCATTTTAATAGACTTATCTCAGTAGCTTAATAAAATGTCTTGGAAACCCTTTACCTGTGGTACATTCACACTTCAATATTATCTTCACATTTCACATGTGCAAATTAGAACAGGTGCAAGAATTGTAGATTAGAATGTCAAATGGGCTAGTGATAATATCCTATATGCTGCATTGTCTCTACTAATATCTTAATTACTTATGCAAAATAAAGCTCTGAAATATGCTCAGTTAGCATAAGTGCTTCTTCGGTGTTAGTGTGTTTGAGAATCAACAAGGGAGCACATTATAATACTGCTTTCTGGGTTCCATTCTGAGATACTGAATTAATAAATTGAGAAGATCCTGTAATCTGCCATTGGGGCAGCATCTTTAGGTAGTTACAAGGCAGAAATTCAGAAACTAAAGTTTGAGAAATATCGTTCTCTAGATTGATATATGGCTCCTTTCTTGAATGTATCCACATTTTTTTTTTAAATCACATGTAAAGTAACATTTTCTTTCTTCATGAATTGTTTCTGCTTATTGTTTAGGTACATATTACAAGTGAGGCATTGTGTGGGACAAGCAAATTACTCTGCATAGGTACACTTATACTTTAAGTCTGTATAGGTAAAATAGATTATTAAATCGATGTCATGAAAATTAAGAGATTGGTTAGTTCCATTTGATTAGGAAATAATGGCCCCATGGAAGAAGGAGCACTTAATGATATCTCTGTTCAGGGAGGCTGGGTTAAGTTTTGTTTAAGAGATAAAGCGAAGAAAAATGTAGAGATTAGACTTTCAGGATGGGTATGGGAACTGCAGGTAGTCTATTGGGTCTGTATTTGGAGAACAAGCTTAACTGTGATTTTTGACAAGAATCGAAAGAACTTGGCAATATTCAAGAACGTCAACTTTAGAGTTTAGAAGATGTAGACATAGATATTTCTTAACAGGTGGGTGAGAGATTCAATGTTGTGCTTTAGAAAGAAATTTCCCTTAGCCATGTGCACGCTGGGCTGGGAACCGGCAAGACAGGACAGACAGCACAAGCAGGATGACGGGGGTGATGAGTCTGGGAACATACAAGGAAAATAGAGACTAAGTTCAGTTCTGGAGTGGGGTTGGGGCATGCTGTGACTGGCTAAATGTGAAAAACATAACGATTTGGGGGTAGAAATATATTCTCAAGTTTCCATCTTATGTTTCAGAAAATGTGCATATGTCCTTAATGTGGGAGCTTCAGGGGAGTTGGAGTCATGATGGTAAAACACTGGGACATGCCTTAGGTCTTCATCACCCTACTGCCTCTCCACCATGTGTAATTGAGGAACATTTCATCATTCAAGTCTCAAACTAAATGATCCCCCCCTCCCCCGCACTGCAGAACCTTTTTTATCTTTGTGTTCCTGAGCCGAGAAGCTGTTTGTCAGTGTAGTCAACACAGCAGAAATACACCGTGTAATAAACCATATTGAAGAAGACACCATGCAGTGGGTGATGAAGACTTGCATGCCCTCAAAATCACCATACAAAATACGTGTCTCTTTGCAGAAACTAGAGAAGTAAGAAATAAGAGGCAGGGATATTTTGTAGTTTCTCTAGCCTAAATAGAAAAACACAAATTATATATTGTATACAGTTATAAAAGCATACTGTTAAATTCCCATTTTCTGAAAGGTAGAAAGATGGTTGTGAAGTCTTTTTTTTTTTTTCATTTTAAACTTTTTTTTTTTATGTATATATTGCTGTAACTTTAATGTCAATATTCAATAAAGCACCTTCTGGTGCTTTTGATATGAAAATGTGATTGCTATTGAACATTAAACAAGGGATGCTGGTAATTTTATGACAATTATGTTTTAGCTTTCCATACCAAAACAATGGTAATCAAATCTCATGCTTGAGAACTTTAGCTGATTGTCATGGGGAGAAGCATCCTGCCACCAGTGGCGTAATTATAGAGGAACATTAATGGGATATTTCACCTTCCTTTGAAGGGTAGGGCTAAGTCATTGTAACGGATATAATGCAGCTATGGGCTGATGGGCTGATGTAGCTTATCAAATCGTGTGCTCAGATGTATTTGCATTATATTCCATTTAAATGCCATGTATTATAATTCAGTTACATTTCCATGTTTAAGGAAATGAGCTTGATACTCCCATCTGCTACAGGGTATATGGGTCTTCTGAGAATAGGAAGGAAAGAGCTACTCTTGTATGCCATTTCACATTTTCTTGGAGTGAGACTTGTTCTCAGCTGTATAGGATCCGAAGCAAAATTTCTGCTTTTATTACGTTTTTCTCACCTTTCATACCAAGAGAATTCTTAAACCTATCTCACTGGAGAGGAGGACCTTTTTCTATTGTCCAGAAAAATGGGTCAAATGCTGCAGAGACACCGAGTGTGTGTGAAAGCTGCGTGGGAATCAACATCATACGATCCAGAGGTTACCGTGGAATTTATTTTCATAATGCAGCAAAAAATAAAAGATGCCAGAAAAAGTTTGCCAATGTTTGGTCTGCCTTTCAAATGTTCCTGTGAGTTTTGTGTGCATATGTATGGTAATAGGGCCCTAAAATAATATTTAAAAAATAACATTATATCCGTATACATACAGAAGCATATCTTCTGTAAATTAGTTTTTTTTTTTTTTTTTAATGAACTTCAGTGATTCCAAGTTTAAGCAGATCAATAGACTGGTATTAACAGTCTTTATAAATGGCAGCTCTTGGAGACTATATTCAGTCTGTGCCCTCATAGTTCTTGTCTAAGCAGTGGGGGGTAATTATCAGAATACATCTGAGCTCTAAATGTAGCAAGGAATTTAGAAACTTTACGTGAATAATGATGATTGTAGCTAACATTTAAGAATTTGCAATGCATTGCACACTTTAGATACATATTCTCATTCCATCAAATCCTGTAACTGTTACTTCTACCCATTCTACAGTTGTGGAGGCTGAGGCTCACTGGGGAATAAGCAATTTGATGAAATTCATTGAGTTTGTATATAGCCAGAACTCAACTTTAAGTTTGTCTTACTCACTGCTATGATGCAAAATGACTAAAAAGTAGCTCTCAAAAAAAGTTTTTTTTTTGGGGGTAGGCCTTTGCCAATATCCGTGGTATAAATACCCTTACCACGACCATGCAGAATAAAGACGAACTAAATAACATCTGCTCTCATAAACCTTGAGTGCATCCTTACACACCACTGAATTCTGACTCCAAAATTCATTATATTTACCATTAAGTTATACTGTAGGTCACAAATAAAATGACAGAAAAGACAGAAACAGTAAAAGAAAAAAAAAAGTAAACTCTTCAGTTGGATTCTGACAAAATTTCTCTTCTTACTAGCCATGTAGAGGAGTTCTTGTTCAGATCTTACATCCAACCCAAAGGTTCATCATCCTAGAGCAGACTTTCCAATAAAATTGATTGTGCCCAATTTAGTATGAGACTCAATGGTTAGGAATTAGTGTAGCGGACAAACATACCCATTTATTAGAGATCAACATATATGGGAGATAGAAGAGTAGGTGACAAAAAGAAAGGAATAAAAGCCTGAAAAACTCTTTCCAGAAAAGCTACCAATGATTGGGTTAGAAGGTTTAAAAGGGATGAAGAGGGATCCCTGGGTGGCACAGTGGTTTGGTGCCTGCCTTTGGCCCAGGGCGCGATCCTGGAGACCCGGGATCGAATCCCATGTCGGGCTCCCGGTGCATGGAGCCTGCTTCTCCCTCTGCCTATGTCTCTGCCTCTCTCTCTCTCTGTGTGACTATCATAAATAAATAAAAATTTAAAAAAAATAAAATAAAAAAATAAAAGGGATGAAGAGGTGATATTCAACTGATGTCTCCCACTTACTAAGAATGCTTTATTTATTATTATTATTATTATTATTTTACTAAGAACCCTTTATATTGATTAGACCATTGCATTATCAAAATAGTATTTAAGATACATATTATCATGGTGCTGAATTTATAGATAAGCAAAATGAGGATTATGGTGTATACCAGCAAAGTAGCAGAGGCCAACTCCACCTCAGGTTTGCTTTAATCTTCTGTATCTTTCACTGTTCCCCTCTGTCCAAACACAAATTAAATCTGTGCAGTTTGTATTCATACTCTACCTAATACCATATCGACTTCTTTAGGGATGCTGTTGATGTTTTTGACATCTTGATGCAACTTGGTCCAAAGGTTACGTAAAGTAATTTCCTTTTTTTTTTTTTTTCCAAAGGAAGCCTGTGTTATGGGATTCTCCTATTCTCCAATTAATTAGATGAGTAAAAATGTACACGGAGAATATACAATTAAATTTATCAAATGATTGGTTCTTCTCCACTCTGGTCTTCACGCCCTCATAGTCTTAAAAGACATTAACCTTTTCTGTTACAGACTTCTATTTTCATAACAACATGCCCTCGCTTGTCAAGCGACATCTCAGTCTCCCAGGCTGAGTGCATGCAACCTGACTTTATCATTTTTTAAATTAAATGATTTATTAGAGAGTGGGAGAGAGAGAGAGAGTAGGGAGGAGGGGAGAGGAGAGAGAGAGAGAGAGAATGTCAAACAGACTCCATGCTGAGCACAGACCGTAACAAGGGGCTTGATCCTAGGACCCCGAGATCATGACCTGAGCTGAAACCAAGAGTTGGACGCTTAACTGACTGAGCCACCCAACTGCTCTGCTGGCTTCACCGCTTCTAATTTTCTTTTTCTTTTTCTCCATCCCTACCTGTAACCTCAGAGCCTGTAAATATGTAGAGAACATGTACTAAATAATGGTTGTCACTTGGTGGATATGAGACTTTGGTGATTAAATATTGAAAAGAGGGATGGAAAAACTATTAAAAATGCAGTGTATTTTAATGGAATCATAGAATATGCTTTGGCAGGAAAATGGAGAATGTCTATTTAAACTTTTTATTGAATATTGAAGAAATGGAGAACAGAGAAGGTTTATTCTTGCTTGGAAATTAATTTTAGGAATATATTGCAAAGAATTTAAAAAATTTAAGCAGTAACTTTTGAAAGGATTCACACATACACATAATTATGAAAAATACATTTTTCTGAGGTTACATATATTTTGGGACAAAATAAGATCACTACCTAATATCTAAAATGTATTAAGACTTTATTCTGTGCCAGACACAGCATGAAAGCTTTCCATGAAGTGTTATTTTAGAGTAAGTCGGTTGGCAATAAATTCTCTTAGTTTTCCTTTATCTGAGAATGTCTTGATTTCCTTTTCACTCCTGAAACACATGAAGTATCATTTTAATCCTTACAATAGCCCAGCCTGGTGAATAGTGTTATTATCCTTTCCTTAAAAATGCAGAAACTGAAGCTTAGAGAGATTGGCTAAGTCCTCAGGGTTCCCAGATCATAACTGACAGAGCAGGTGTATAAATCCTCCTCTGACCCCCAATTCCAGGATGGTGAGCGCTACATTAAATACGTTAATTTTATTTGTTTCAAATCCAGCTTCATTAAATTCATTCTAGATGATTCTCAATTGGCCCAGGAAGGTGTATATATGCCTATTGGAGGTATCGATCTTGATCCTGAGGTCTGACTCCAGATCTCTCAGATAATATTTCTTATCAAAACAAATGCCACCGTCAAAAATTTTAAACATGTCATCAGTGCCCACCATGCGAATTCAACACAGACACATCAGTGCGTACTGATGGGGTATTAACCCACCCAGGTGCATCACGGCCTCCACGGTGTGCCCACCATGCAGGTATATCAACGGCTTCCACGGTGCGCCCACCAGGCAGGTGCATCAGGGCCTCCATGGCGTGCCCACCAGGCAGGTGCATCAGGAGTCACAGGGGTGCATCCACCAGATAGGTGCATCACGACCTCCACGGTGTGCCCACCAGGCAGGTGCATGGGTGGCCTCTGCGGTGCGCCCACCAGGCAGGTGCATGGGCTGCCTCCGCAGTGCGCCCACCAGGCAGGTGCATTAGCAGCCGCCACAGTGCATCCACCACTCGAAAAATAAATCCTGAAAGTAAAGGTTAAGTGCACTCAGATTGTAGGAACATACCAATTGCTCCTATGGTCAATTGTTGACTGACCGGCAACTTGAGGCACTGGGCAGCTAAACATGAATAGGGTGAAAGGGGGTAATTTTCATTTTTTTACGTTTTTCCAGTCAGGTGGCATAAGGAAATGTAAATTAATAGATGTTATGGGCACCCTAGGATATCTCTTCCAAGCTCAATTTTAGCAACTCCTGTGGTATTTCTTGATCAACCTAGAACACCAATGTATTATTCTTAGTACTTCATTACTTATGAATATAATAAAAATACAAACAGGATATTGTGAAATAGAATCACACAAAATTAGCCTTAACATTAAAATGTTTGCATTTTACCTTGCCAGCATCTTTTAAAAATACATCCAATCAAACATATTATCAAAAATGGTGAGCCACTGGGGGGTCTTTAAGGGTGGATGTTTCATAATGTTTCCTTAATAAAGCACATATTTTTTAACAGTAATTGTTCTTCCTTCTGGCAGATTAAATGATGCCTTCGACCAAAGGCTATAAACAATTGCTAGCAATATCAAATCATAAAATTAATTAGAAAGGATTTTTGCATCTGCTTGTGTTTTTTTTTTTTCCTATTCCTCTTATACAAAGCTACATATATAGGATCCAACTAAACTCTATTACATAACAAAAACACAAGTTTTGAAGAGGAAGAAACATCTGTTCTGTTATTGTGGTAACTGTGTTAAATAGATTTAATTAAGTAGACTATCTCTCATCTTCGATTTATTATATAATTCTAAGTAACAACAGGTTGAACTATTTGAACTTTCTATCTGCCACTTCTCCCCATAATGACAACTTTCATGTTTTGTTTTGTTTTGTTTTGTTTTCCAACTTTGGTATATTGCAGAACTGAAAAATAAAACTTTGGTCATTGACGTTTTTATGACGAATTTCGTAGAGCTTATTATTGGAGTCATTAACTTATTGCTTTACTTATTAGTTCAGATTTTAATATCTTCTACTGTTAAAATTAAGTTCTAGGCGCTAACAACTGAATGATAGGTATGAAGTTAGCCGTGTCCTCACCAAACTCGAAAACCAGAAGAGGTGAAAGAGGAGGAAACCTGATTTTTCTTGTTGTGTGCTAGCAATTGAGTTACATGTGCTCAAAGTGTTCTTTGGCATCTAACATAGTCCTGATAACGGGTCAGAAAAGGATTACAAATGTCATGATACTTAGGACACATCTTTTCGTTTTGTTTTGTTTTTTTGAGGACATTACACTAGTTTTCAGTTATATAACTTAGTGATTTAATAAGTTTATGCCCTATGTTCACCACGAGCATAGCTACCATCTGTGCCCTTACATCACTTTACCCATCCTTTCCCCATCACCCGTTTTGCCCCAAATCCCATATCCCTCTCCTCCGGCAACCATCAGTGTGATCTCTGTATTTATAGTTCTGATTCCACTTTTTGTTTATTCTTTTTTTTTTTTTTCAGATTCCATTTTGTGAGTGGAATCATGTTATTTGCCTTTCTCAGTCTGACTTATTTCACTTGGCATGATACCATCTAAGTCCATCCATCTTGACTCAAATGGCAAGATCTCATCCTTTTGGTGGCTGCATAATGCCCCACTATGTATATATCACATTTTCCACATTTTCCGTATGCATTCATCTATTCATGGACACATAGGTTGCTTCCCCATCTTGGCTATTGCGAATAATCCTGCAATAAACATAGAAATGGATATATCTTTTCCAGTTACTGTTTTAATTTTCTCTGGGTAAATACCCAAAAAATGAATTATTGGAATATATGATATTACCATTTTCAGCTTTTTCTTTTCTTTTCTTTTTTCTTTTCTTTTCTTTTCTTTTCTTTTCTTTTCTTTTCTTTCTTTTCTTTTCTTTTCTTTTTTTTTTTTTTTGAGGAAACTACGTACTGTTTCCCACAGGGGCTGCATCGTTTTGCATTCCCTCCAACATTGCATAAGGGATCCTTTTTTTCCTCCACAACCTCAACAACACTTGCTGTTACCTGTGTTTTTTATTTTAGTCTTGTGACAGGTGTGAGGTGATATCTCATTGTGGTTTTGATTTGCATTTTCCTAATGATTAATTATGTTGAGCATCTTTCTATGTATCTGTTGGCCATCTGGATGTACCCTCTGGAAAAATGTCTACCCAGGTCCTCTGCTCATTTTTTAATCAGATTGGTTTTTGGGTATTGAGTTGTATGAGTTCTTTATATATTTTTGATATTCACCCTATATCTGATACATCATTTCCAAATATATTATTCTATTCAGTAGGTTGTCTATTTGTTTTTGTTGTTGTTGTTGTTGTTTTGTTTTGTTTTGTTGATGGTTTTCTTTCCAAACACGTTTCATTTTGATGTAGTCCTAATAGATAATTTTGCTTTTGTTTCCTTTGCCATAGGAGAGGTATTTAGAGGGTTGACGTCAGAGAAATTCTACATGTGTTCTTTTCTAGGATTTTTATGCTTTTGAGTTTTATATTTAGGTCTTTAACTGATTTTTAGTTTATTTTTGTGTACGATGTTAGAAAGTAGTCTGGTTCCATTCTTTTACATGTTGTTGGTCAGTTTTCCCAGTGCCATTTACTGAAAAAAAAAAAAAAAAAAAACATTTTTTTCCCATTGTTTATTTTGGCCTTCTTTGTGGTAGGCAGACCACACAAATTGTAGGTTTATTTCAGGGGTCTCTATCCCTATTCCATTGATCTAGAAACCTATGTGCCATTGCATATTGTTTTGATCACCACAGCATTGTAGTATATCTTGAAATATGGAATTTGTGATATGTCCACCTTTTTTCTTTTTTCTTGGTATTGTTTTGGTTATTTTTGTCTTCTGTGGTTCCATACAAATTTTAGTATTATTTGTTTTAGTTTTGAAAGAATGCTGTTGGTGTTTTAATAGGGATTGCACTGAATCTGAAGATTGCTTTGGGTGATATAGATATTTTGACAATATGTTTTGAAAATATTTTATTTATTTATTCATGAGAGACATGGAGTGTGGGGCAGAGACACAGGCAGAGGGAGAAGCAGGCTCCATGCAGGAGGCCCGATGTGAGACTCAATCCTGGGACTCTGGGGTTACTCCCTGAGCCAAAGGCAGATGCTCAACCGCTGAGCCACCCAGGTGCCCAAAATTTTGACAATACTAATTCTTCCAATCTTTGAATGTGGAATGTCTTTCCATTTCTTTGTGTCACCTTCAGGTTCCTTTATCAGTGTTTTACAGATCTCAAAGTTCAGATCTTTTACCTCCTTGGTTAATTTTATTCCTAGGCACAATATTCCTTTTGGTGCAATTGTAAATGGTATTGCTTTTTAGTAATTTCCTTTTCAGTAAATTGGTTGTTAGTGTATAGAAGCACTATCAATGTCTGGGTATTAATTTTGTGTCCTTCCACTTTACTAAAATTATCATTTCTATTCATTGTCTCCAGTATTTTTTGGTGGAATCTTTAAGATTTTCTATGTAGGGTATCATGTCTCCTGTGAATAGTGATGGTTTAAATTCTTTATGAAAACAGATGTCTCTTATTTCTTTTTCTTGTCTAATTCTGTGGCTAGGACTTCGAGTACTAAAAGTCATGAGAGTGGACATTCTTTTCTTATTTCTCACCTTAGAGGGAAAACTCTGTTTTTCACCACAGAGGATGATGTTAGCTGTGATATTTTTTTCATTGATGGCCTTTATTATGCTGAGGTATTTTCTCTCTAGCCCCACTTTGTTGAGTTTTTACCATGAATATATATGGAATCTTGTCAAATGCTTTTTATGTATCTCTTGAGATGGTTATGTGATTTTTATCCTTCATTTTGTTCATGTGGTGTTTGATGTAGATTGATTTACAAGTATTGAACTATCCTTGCATCCCACGAGTCAATGCTATCTGATCCCAGTGGATTATCATCTTAATGTATTGTTGTATGTGGTTTTCTACTATGCTGTTGAAGGTTTTTGCATCTTTGTTCCTCAGGGATACTGGCCTGTCATTTTCTTTGTGGCATCTTTGTCTGGTGTTGCTGTCCCAGTAATGCTTGCTTCATAGAATATATTTGGAAGTTTTCTCTCCTCTTCTATTTTTTGAAATAGTTTGAAAAGAATAGTGTTAACTCTTCTGTGCATGTCTGCTATAATTCACTTGTGACCATCTGGTCCTGAACTTTTATGTTTTGGTAGTTCTTTTGATAACTGATTCAATTTCATTACTTGTAATTGGTCTATTCAGATTTTTATTTTTTTGGTTCATTTTTGGAAGATTTTATTTTTTTAATTTATTCATTTCTTCTTCATAATTTCTAATTTTATTTTATTTCTTCTTGGTTCATTTTTGGAAGATTGTATGTTTCTTAGAATTTATTCATTTCTTCTATTCATGTCCAGTTGGTTGGCATGTAATTTTTCATGGCATTTTCTTATAATCCTTTTCATTTCTGTGGTATCATTTATTAGTTGTCTCTCATCTCTGATTTTATTTATTTGTGTATTTTTTTCTTGATGAGTCTGAGGATTTGCCAATTTTGTTTATCTTTTCAAAAAACTAGTTTTTAGTTTCATTCCTTTCTTTAATTTCCTTTTAGTTTCATTTCATTGGGTTTTATTTCATTTCTTTAGTTTCATTTCTTCTTTTATTCACTAGGCCTTGTTTTTCTTTTTCTAGTTCCTGTAAGTGTAAAATTGGATTATTTATTTGGGTTTTTTCTTCTTTCTTGAGGCAGGCCTATATTGCTATATACTTCCCTCTTAGAACAGCTTTTGTTGTGTCAGAGATTTTGAATGATTATATTTTGATTTTTTCTCTCCATGTATTTAAAAAAAAATTCTTTGCTTCTTTTTTGGTTGCTCATTGATTGTTTAGTATATTGTTTAGTCTCCATATGTTTGTGTTTTTTTCCAGTTTTTTTTTTCTTATGATTTATTTCTAGTTTCATCTTTTGTGGTGGGAAATGATGGTCTATTTTCTTAAATTTATTGAGGCTTGTTTTATGGTCTAGTATGTAACCTATTCTGAAGAATGTTCCATGTGCATTTGAAAAGAATATATATTTTGTTGTAATTGGAAGAAATGTACTGTACATATCTATTATGTCTATCTGGTACAATGTGTCAAAGACATATTTCCTTATTGATTTTCTGTCTGGATGATCTACCCTCTAGTATAAATGAAGTGTTAAATTCCCCAAATAATATTTTATTACTATCAATTTTTCTCTTTATGTCCAGTAATACTTGCTTTATGTATTTAGGTACTACAACATTGGGTGTGTAGACATTGGCAATTGTTACATGCTCTTGTTGGGTTAATACTTTTATTAGTATGTGATGTTTTCTTTGTCTCTTGTTGCGATTTGTTTTAAAGTCTATTCTGTTGGTTTAAGTATTGCTACATCTTGAAACTACAATTCACAGATGCCTGGATGGCTCAGTGGTTGACCGTCTGCCTTCTGCTCAGGGCATGACCCCGGGGTCCTGGGATGGAGTCCCACATCGGGATTCCCCCAGCGAGCCTGCTGCTCCCTTGCCTGTGTCTCTGCCTCTCTCTGTGTGTCTCTCATGAGTAAGTAAATAAGATCTTTAAAGAACTTTTGAATAAAAGAAACTACAATTCATGAGTTGGCTCTACCCATTTGTTTATGTTCAGTTGTTTATGTTCAGCTACAGTAGCAGATTTGAGTAGTCAGTCATGAGTGACCATATGGCCCACAATGTGAAAAATATTTACTAAGTGTTCCTTTAAACACAGAGCATAATAAATACTTTAGACTTTGCAGACCGAGGGGTTGCTTGTCATAGATGTTCAAGTCACCATTGTAGAGAGAAAGAAACTGTAGTCCATATCTAAAATAAAGGATATAGCTGTGTTCTAATAAAACTTTACTTGCAGGCAGCAAGAAGGGAAAAACTAGTCTGTGAAACAGTAGTTTGCCAAATTTTTGTCTGAAGAAAGTGATTCTGGCTATATTTTTGGAAAACTCTTTTACCTATATTACTTAAAAATTTTTATATCAAATTATAAAATTTAAATAGAGAAGTAAGATAATGAATGTGTAAATTATTTTATATATCTCAATTGATACTTTGTCACTGTGGTCAAAATTTACTCACCTCAATGTTTTATTTAATTTCTGGAAGTTTATCTTTTTTCTAAAGATTTTATTTATTTATTCATGATAGACAGAGAGAGAGAGAGAGGGAGAGAGAGAGAGAGGCAGAGACACAGGCAGAGGGAGAAGCAGGCTCCCTGCAGGGAGCCTGATGCGGGACTTGATCCCAGGACTCCAGGATAACGCCCTGGGCCAAAGGCAGGCGGCAAACCGCTGAGCCACCCAGGGATCCCCTAATTTCTGTAAATTTAAACACTCAGAAATGTCAACAAAAGGATTATATACAATGAGCACATGTTTATCCTTCAATGATATGTGCTACTTTTTTTCTCTCTTGCTTTCTAATATTATAACACTGTTTCTGTGTACATTAAGATGTGTATCCTAAGAATAAGTGTGTTCTTCTTAATTACCAGATCAAAGTGGAGGGCATAGAAAAAAAAACTGTATTTCCATGAGCCCTTCATCCAACTTCTCCCTACTGGGGACATCTTGCATAATGTAGAAGAACACCAAACCCAAGAACTTGACAATATGGGTACAATACTGGTACCAAGACATTGAAAATACTAGTCCAATACTGTTAATGCAATTACAGCCCATATTCACTTTTAGCAGATCTTATATACAAACATGTTTGCAGAGTTGTGTAAATTTATGTAAACACCACAGAAATCAAATCACAGAATTGTCCCATTACCACATTGGAATTCCCTCATGTCACCCCTTTACAATTGCTTCCATGCCTGGGTATGTACCCTGGCAAGAAATAGTATGTTCTTTATCTCTGGAGTTTTGTCACTTTTTAAAAATGTCACATGAATGGAATCATACTTTATGGAACGATTTGAGATTGGCTTTTTTCATTAACAATAATGCCCATCCCAGTTATTAGTTGAATTATTTGCTCTCTTCTATAATTAAGTGTTGTTCCATTCTGTGAATACTTCTTTGAATCCTTTATCCCTTTGCTTGTTGAAGACCTTTGAATTGCATCTGTTTGGGGAGATTCTAGCAAAAGATGCTGTGAACATTTGTGTACTGGTTTTTGCATGAATATAAATTTTTCTTTCTGTAGGATAATACCAAAGAGTGTGATTACTGGTTATACTGTAACTGCATGTTTAGTTTTTTATTTTTTATTTTTTATTTTTTTGGAAACCTCCCAAACTATTTTCCCAACGAAAGTCACTTTTAATTCCTACCAGCAATGTATAAGAGATTCAGTTTCTCCACATGCTTGCCTGCATTTATCTTTATTTTTATTATACTTTTATGCTTTGTTTTTATTTTTTTACTTATCACTATTTATTTAAAAGCCATTTGAATGTAATGGTAACTCATTGTGGTTTTAATGTAGTTTATTCTAATAGCAACACAATCTTTTGCAATCTGTATACCTTCTTAAGTGAAGTGTCCATTCATATATGTTGTTCATTTTCTGATTGGGGAATTTTAATTGTTTTAACTGTTGACTATTGAGAATTCTTTATGAAGTCTAAGATGTTCATGTTTTTTTTGTCAAATAAGTGGTTTGAATGCATTTTCCTCCAGTCTTTTTATCCAACTAACAGTATCCTTTTCTCAGGCAATTAATAATAATAATCATAAATAATAATAATAGTGATAATAATAATAATAAATTAATTTTAATAAGTGTGCTAATTTTGAGAAAATCTAATCAATTTTACTTTCAATGATTGTGCTCTTGATGTCATGTCCAAGAGTTTTTCACTTTCCATCAGGCGCTAAAATGCTTTTTCTATGTTATTTCTAAAAATTTCATAGCATTGTAAATTTAAATTCATGATCATGTTGGGTTACTATTTCTATAAAATATGATTTTATCTTATTTTATTTAATCTTATTTTATTTTTGCCTATAATTGTTCAATTGCTCTAGCATGATTTATTGAAAGGATCATCCTTTCTCTATTGAACGGCAGTTGTATCCATAACAAAAACCAGTTGACTAAATTTGTGTAGGTCTATTTCAGGGAGTCTTTTTCATTCATCAATGTGTCTATCCATTTATTAGTAGCATACAGTGTTGACCATTGTAGCTATAGTAAGTCTTAATACCAAGTGGAATGATTCCTCCTAATTTATTCTTTTCCAAAACTGTTTAATTATTTAATCTCTTTGCTTGTTCATATTACATAGAAAAAGTGTGTCTATCTAGGGAGAAAAAAAAAACTTGTAAGGATTTTGAAAACATTATGTTGGTCTATAGATAAATTTGGGGAGAATTAGCTGTGGCTAATTTATGAACCACATTCATCTTTCAATCCATGACCCTATAACTCATTTATAAAAGTCTTATATAATTTCTTTCATCTGTGTTTCATAGTATACAAGTCTTGTACATGGTTAGTTAGGATTATATGTAAGTATTTCATTTTTGGATCTATTGTAAATTGCATTGTATTTTTATTTTTGCTTTTTTCCACATTCATGTTAATATAGATAAATAAGAATGACTTTGTGTTGTTTTATATTTGATATGTAAATTTGTCAAATTCACTTATTAGTTCTAACTTTCATTTTCTGGAAGAATTTTTGAGATCTTATACAATGTCATCTGTAAACATGGACAGTTTTATTTATTCCTTTCTAAGTTGTAATTGAGCATTTCAAGGAGCAATTGTTGGTTTTTATATTATCTCTCATATTTTCAATTTAAATAATTTCTACTCTATTATTTCATTTCTTCTCTTTGCTTTAGGATTGTTTTGCTCTTCTTTTTCTAGTTCCTTAAGGTATAACTTACATAATTGATATGATTCCTTCCCTTATCTAGTGTAAACATTTAATGTACAAATTCCCCTCTTTTCACTTCTTTAACTGCATCCACAAATTTTGTTGTTTTATTTTAATTTTTTTCACTTATATGCATGTTTCCTATTTTTAAATTATGTTGATTTGTTGAGTTTAAGATTCTTATATATTTTCAATACAAATCTAGATGCAGAGATTAAACAACCCTATATATTACTCTAACCACCTCCCATAATTGCAAATATTTAATTCTTATAATAAATCCATAAGTCTAAATCACTCACAATGGCTCTTAACTGATGAAACTGCTATTGATATGCCATATATTCTTTAGACACCATTGAAGTTTTGCTAGTTTTCCAGACAATATTCCTTATAAGAAAACACCTATTCCAGAATCACATTTTAAAAATTACCTTGAAAACTTATTCTCCTTTAGATTGAAATAGCTCCATGATGTTTTCATAATTTTATATAACTCTATTAGTGCTATATTGCTGTACAACAAATTGCCACTAATGTGGAAGCTTAAATCTTCGTTCATTCATTATCTCACAGTTTTGGTTGGTACAATATCCTGTATGGAGAGGCTAGGTTCTCTGCTCAAGGTCTCATGAGCTGAATCCACAACGCTGTGTGGACCACACTTTCCCATGGAGACCTCTCCCAAGCCTTTTCTTGTAAGAATTTAGTTTCTTGCACGTATAGAATGGAAGTCCCTGTTTTCATGCTTCCTGTTGACAAAAGGTTCTTCCTTTTGAATCTCCTAGAATTCACCTCAGGTCCTAGTCACATGACCCTCTATTTATATGGCAGCTGATTTCTTTAAAGTTGGCAGAACAGATTTTTTAAAGTCTTTCACCTAATTAAGTCTGGCCCAACCAGGATTCTCTCTCTTTTGATTAACCTAAAGACAACTGATGAGCGACCCTTACTACATCTGTAAAATCCCATTACCTGTGCCATATTCCTGTTGCTAGAAAAAAATCACAAGTTCTGTCTGCATTCAAGAGGAGGGGATTGTACTGAAGTGTGGCTCATGGGGAGTCTCCTTAGGGTATGTCTGTCATAATAACCTTGAGACTTCATAAGATTACAAGCCCACTAGCTTTCTACTTATGTGTCTCTTGCATTTCTCTGAGCAATAAGGAGAAGCCAAGTTGATCCTTCACAATTTGCTCAGAAACCTCCCAAGTTAAACATCCAGTTTCAACACTCTTAAGTTCTGCTTTCCACTCAGTCAAGCTCTTTCCCACTTTGTAAAAGGATCAGTCTTTCTCCATTGTCCAATTACGTGTTCTGAATTTCTGTCTCAGACCTCACTAAAAACCACCTTTAATGTTCATATATTTACTGAGATTACTTATTTAATCTAAAAAAAAATGGAAGCTTTCTAGTTCTCCTTTTTGCTTTGTGAGCTCTCACCAGCATTGCCTTAATGATCATATTTTCACCAGCCATCCTTTCAAGGCAGTCTAGACTTCTAGCCAACCTCAAAACTTCTCCAGCTTCCATCCATTACCTACTTCCAAAGTGTCTTCCACATTTTAAGTACCTATTAAAATCATATTAGGAGGAACTAGAGGCTAAGGCCTCACCATATGAATTTGTGGGGACACAGCCTAAAGCAGTCATATTTAAAACAGTTAAAATTTTAAAAAATTGAAAATTGAGAAGAACATTGGCCTCCATCCTGATGTTTGTAAGTAAATGGAGGGGTTTTGTTTTTTAAGATTTTATTTATTTATTTATTTATTTGAGATAGAGCAAGAGTGAGAGAGATCACAGAGGGAGGGGGTGAGGGAGAAGCAGACTCCTCCCTGAGCAGGGAGCCTGATGCAGGACTCGATCCCAGGACCCTGAGATCATGACCAGAGCTGAAGGCAGATGCTTAACTGACTGAGCCACCCAGAGGCCCCAGTGGCAGTGATTTTAAACCTTCACCAGTCCATCTTGATAACAGGTGTGTTAATATTCCTATAAGCAACATATAATTTTAGACGATTTGAAATAAATAACACAGACATGAATATACTAAATATAGAGCATGTTTATAGAAGGTTGATCACCAGAAAATTAATTTTACGAAAAGATTTCAAGGACTATGTAAATCATTGAAGAGAATTATGATATCTGCTTTCAAATATCTGAATAACACTCATAGAGAGAAAGGTCTGAATTTATTTTGTCTTGTTTCAGAAGACCTATTCAGACAAGGTCTTAGAAGATAAGTACAGGATGTATAATTTACCAAGTTTTAATACATGCCCGTCTCAATGAGTACTTTGGAGACCTCATTCCAGTTATTCCCCACAGGATACCTGTGAAGTGCTTAATTATTACTAATAAATTAATTTCTAATCCCAGCTTTACTGCAAATTGCTTCTCTCCATTTTCCTACTTGTATTTATTCTCTTCCTTCTAGTACACATTTATATTTGTTCATACCCAGGAGCAATCAAAGTGATAAAAATTAAAACAAGTTACACTTTAGCTTGCCAACTTAGTAAACATTTAAAACTTGTCTGAGTGCATTTTTTTTCCTACATCATGTGTGTGTGCAGAAGCACAATGATAGCAGGGGACAAGGGAAATAACATAAAATTGAAATGGGACTATACATGGTACAGATTTTCTGCCAATTATTTTGACATTATTAAATAAAAATATATCTTAGACACCAATGTATTCTTTATGCTACTACTTATAATAAAAATGTTGAAAGCATAAAAATATCTAAAAATATAGGCATGGCCAAGTAAATTTTCATGCCCATATAAAACACTGTATTATAAAACCAATGGAAATAATAATTACATGAGAGGTTTTTTTTTTAAGATTTTATTTATTTATTCCTTCGAGGCACACAGAGAGAGGCAGACACACAGGCAGAGGGAGAAGCAGGCTCCCCAAGGGGAGCCCGATGCAGGACTCGATCCCAGGACCCTGGGGTCATGCCCTGAGCCAAAGGCTCAACAACTGAACCACCCAGGTGCCCCAACATGAGAGTTTCTAACAAAATGAAAAAGGATTATACTAAAAATTAACTTAGAATAGCAGCTTACAAAATTAAATATATCATCTCAGCTCTGTAAAATATGGAGCTTAAAATTCTTGGGACAAAATATGATGAGAATAACTACATAGGTCTTATTTATTCTATTGTATTCTTCATGTTCAAAACTATTTTAAAGGATTATTTTAAATAATTAGAAATAAAGTAAAATGAGTTCCTATAAAGGAAGAGGGATGAATACCTTTGACAAATCCTGCTGGAGACATGGACAAATAAATGCATCCAGCCTATTTTGAATAGGAAATTCGACATCTGGAAATATATATATATATATATATATATATATATATATATATATATATGACTGAGATATGATATGAAATAAAATGACTAAATAATGCAAGTGTACTTTACAAAGTAGCATACTCGAGAGTCTCTATAATTGTATTAGAGGTTACAAGTGCTGATGCCATGAGGGTAGACCGTCCGTTGGTCATCACCTGCCATGTAGGAGGAGGTGGTAGAAATTCCACTACAGATTTAAAGCTCAGCTTTATTGGAGAAAAGCAGACTCTAGCCAGGCCACAGTCATCAGAAGAAGAGGAAACAAAGATTCTCCATCCTCCCACAGCCCCAGAGAAGCAAGAGAGTTGTTTGAAGAAGCTTTGGTTCTATTGGAGCAGTATTGAGCATTGCCCCTTGCTAAGCACACATACAGGTGGTAAGAAAATGTCCTTCCTAGTGTAAGAGTAGTCAGACTCCTTTAATGAGATGCAGTGCAAGTTTGGGCGACACGTATTCATTAGAGCATCACTCCAGCACCTGTAAATCATAAAGTTCATTGAGTGTGACATTCCTTCGCCCCGTGTGAGAGGAAGCCACAGATGTGCGAGAGGTTGAATTTGGGCACACTAGTCCTAATGGACGAACAAGGCACTGATATCAGCTAGCTTTTATTCTAGGAGTCACAGAATGAATTCCCAGGTTATTTCATAGTTGATAAGGGAGGATGTTTTGGGGATATTAGAAGGTACAAAAACAAGCAAATAGATTCTGTGTATAATTTTGTGACTGTATTTATAGCAAAATAATTGTCTTGAACCGTCCATACATATAGTAGGTGAGTTGGTGGGAAGGGGGTTGTCGTAAGACTGGAGAAGTACTAAAGATGGATTGAAGCCGTAGGTAGCTTGTGATGAACACAATGATGAGCAGGAAATTAGGAAGGGAATCCAGACACGACTGCAGGGCTTGCTGGATGTCTTCAGCATCTCTTTACAAATTGGGGATCTATTTTGTTGCATCCACTCCCAGAGTTCTCCTGCCATGTGGAGAAAGATTCATCATGTTCTTAAGATAGTTCCTTAATGTAAAGAAGAGAAGGGTAGAGAAGAGGAGACCTTAACAGCGATGGGATATGTGGTGAAGTTAAGAATGTGAGAGGAGAGAATGGCAGTGAACATGGTACTGGCTGCCCACTTCAGCTCTGCAGGTGACAAAACTCATCAAGGACCTCCGGTAACCTGCCGAGGAGCAAGTAGGGGAAACCCAGTCAGGGGAAGCTAGGGGGTGCTTTCTACACAGTTTTGCTTGTGGTCAATGATTGAAAGAGGGATTTGGACGTTGAAGTCAGGACTGGATTGTATGCTGTCAAGATGCAGGACAGTTTTGGGATCGAGCATCTTAATAATTCTTATGTAAGAGACAGGAGGGTTAAAGTAGGGATTGGAGAAGGGTAGAAGTTTGGAGAAAGGTAGAAGCTTGGAGAAAAGATACAAGAGGGTAGTTAGTCACTTTTGCTGTTCGTGGAGCACTTCTGCCCATGCTTGATTTTGAGCAATGTTTCGATTGGCATCAGGAATGCTCACTTTTTTTTTTTTCCTCAGAAGCCAAATTCAGTGAAAGATATGCCAGAGGAGGTTGCTCATTTCTTTTAAGATAGAGTCAAGAAAAGCGCACATCCTGTTTCACCCTAAAACCAGGTGCCATTTTAGGGGAGACATGAAAGGAGTAATAAAAGAGAGTAAGAATGTTTTTTTTTTTTTCTTTTGCTTTTCTTTGGAGAGACTTAGAGATACTCTGTATTATTGACACAGGTTCATCTAAATAAGCACAATAACCTGGAAGTGGGGATTCAGGAAGGAGGCGTGATTATCCATAGTTGAAATCCATAGATAGCATATCCTGATTTAGGCTAGGTAAAGTTCAGATGTGATCCCTTAAAGAAAACCACTCTCTCTAGTATATAGAATGCAGTAGGTACTTCTACATATCTACAATACAAACACACACACAACAGTTGGCTCTTAGTATCTGTGATGACAGACTGGGTACCTGGAACGCGGGATACAAAAATATGGATGGAGACGTTGTACTTTTAATTGCGTGTTGTATTTTTTTTTCATAGATTCCATGTAGTACTTTTATAATTAAGAACTAGTGACATTTGAACATTTTAATCAATATATAATCTTAAAAGTACATTTTTGTATTTAGATAAATAATATTTTCTATGAGTAACTAATATAAAATGATTAGTCAACAAATATTATTGATTATTTTATTTAGTTGTTTTAAAACTTGGTTCGATTGCATTAGAAACTGTAATAATATGGTATAATTACATGATATATATATATCTATATATATATATACTTTTTGGTTATTCACAAGGTAACACTCAACAGTTTTTAGACTATTCATTCACAATTGAGTGCCAGACGATGATGGCATTAATTTCCCAAATGCTACTATAACAAGTTACCTCAAATCTAGTGGCTTAAAACAATAGAAACTTATTTTCTTACAGTTCTGGATGCTAGAAGTCTGACCTCAGTTCCACTGGGTGGGGATCAAGGTCTGGGCTGGGCTGGGCTTGCTCTGGAGGCTCTAGAGGGAACTCCATCCCTTGCTTGCTCCAGTGTCTGGTGGCTGATGACATTAGTTGGCTTGAGGCTGCCTCACTGCAATCTCGGCCTCAGTGGGCACATTGTCTTCTCTCTTCTATGTGACAAATCTCCCTCTGCTTCTCCTTTAAGAACAACTGTGGTTTGATTTAAAGCCCACCCAGATAATCCAAGAGTACCTCCCTCAAGAAACGTAATTGCATGTGCAGACTACTGCCTCAAAAGGTAATATTCAGAGATTGGATTAATTAGAATTTAAAATATCTGGGTGGTCATTATTCAGCCAAATAGACTGGCCAACTGACTAAAGAAAAAGACGCCAGCCTTGACAGTGAGAGCCAAATACTCTAATAAGAATCCAACACACAGCTATCCAGGACCATCTATGGTTAGGACTGCAGCAAGTTCTCCAAACAAAAATTATCCTTTTGATGGTGAAGACTATAGATAATTCATATTTCATTGTAATTTAAAAATCAGTAATTTTGCTGTTCTTAAATATTACCTAGATGGTTACTCTTGTTTGCAGTATTTGGAGGATAAGGAAATTTCCTCAATATAACTAAAATTATGCCTAGTGTCATCAATTATTAGCCAAACATTTTATAGTATTTTTACATACTTACATTAAATTTAAGAACTTATTAAATTTAATAGAAATCTTGTCTAAGCTATATAACATAAAAAGAAAATTGAAGATGTCATGGAAATTTATTTTCTTAATTTATCTTGACACCAAAATAATTCAAGAATTCTGCAACAATCTATAATTTGCAGCCAAAATTACTTAATATATGCCATTACTAATAACTGGTTTGACTAATGATATTTTCAGAGAGAGAGAGAGGTTTAGGATCAGAAAAGAATCTCATTAATTTTATAATTTCTGAAAAAAGAATAAATGTGAAACAAATAGTATACTTATAATTTTGACCTTTTGCTCAGGAACTGGTCCTTACATCTTTACTTATAAATTTATAAATTATTAGTGGATATTTAATCAATGCATTGGGACCCCAAGGACTGAATGAAAAGCAATTAGAAATTATGTATACTATGATATCTTGAGATCCCCAGGGGTAAATACATTATTGATAAATGATCATTACCAAGTATTACCAAGATGATATCACTTTTGAAAGCAAATAATGGATGTTGGAGCTCAAACCAAATTGTAATCATTTCTTTGGAAACCACAGGATGTTAGTAATGAGCCATCACCATATGAAGGTGCAGTGAGCAAACTAAATGTGCAGTTGCTAAGAAGCCTCCCTATTCTGTATCTATATACACAAGCTCCTCCAAGGGTCAGGCTTGTCCTAGAAAAATTATTGGATTTTTCATCCCAGGTGACTCTAAATAAAAAAGTAATTAACCTCATAAATAAGAGTCACATACAGAAGAGAAATTTATTCACATATAAAGCAACGGGAAAGGCAAAGAAATCTTGCCAATCAATATAAATAATTACTGTCTTAAAATATGTACTAGGACTCAGTTGATTTGCATGGTAATATAAACAGAAATAACCTGAGCCATCTTTCTCACTAGAAAGCAAATAACATCGGTTTCATTTCTCCTTTCAATATTTGATCGTTTTCTATTAGGGATGCAACATAGTTTTTCACCTTCTTTTTCTCGGTCCGTTCTCAGTGGCCTGACACGTCAACCCTGGTTGAAGCCCTGCAGATGCCACGTCTAAACAGCTATCACACCAAGAGTTTTGCATTGAAACCAAACCCTCAAGAGTGAGATTTTTACTTTACTGCTTCTGTGGCCAAGATTTTGCTTGTCATTAGCTTTGTGAGAAATGGAGAAAGGTGTTATCCCTGGGCGACAGACAGTGAGTGTGCTCAGAGGCAGCAGCTGGCCTGGGGCTGTGTGATCGCGGGACAGAAGGCAGAGCACAGTGAGTGAGAGGCTGGCATTAGGCACACACTCCACACTTACGTGCAGTGAGGCGGGAATTCTATTTATGAATGGTTTTAGCTGATTTAGGGGTCTGAATCTGTCCAAAATATCAGTGAGTGCTTCATCTTTGGAGGAAGAGCACTGTGTAAATGAGCTGGATTTCCATGCCCTGTATGGATGAAGTGTTTTTTTGTTTATTTGTTTGTTTGTTTGTGTTTACTTCTTTTCCAAGGGGTTCGGTTGAGTTGCAAATAAGAGTTGTTGAACATTGACTATAATAGCCATAATTCCCTTTTGATCCACAGATATTGATAATAATAGCACACACCTACAGTAGTAGTAGCCTAACTTTAATAATAAGATTATATATATATCATTAATTTAATTTTTAAGTGGAATCAAATGTGCTCCATTGTAAGTGGGACATAAAGGGTGGGGTGAGTAGTTGACCTAATTTTTGGAATAAATGGATGAATCTGTCATGAAATTGTGACTTCTTGATGGCTGGCTAGAAGGTAGAAATATTTAATTATGAATGGTAATAGTATTTTGGGGGGGAAGTAATCACATTTAAGAAATATTAAGCATTACAAAAATATGTTCCAAAATATATCTTGACAATTCAATTTTTCAGAAACCTATTTGAAAACTGTTTGAATTAATTTGATACCCTTCTTGTGCAATCTGAAAATGCCTTGGAAATTTACCAGGTCATTTGAGTTGAGCAGGAAAAGATAAAAAAATAAATAAACCAAAATCTCTCTCACTTGCTCCATTGACTCACAAGGGATAGTAAACAAATCAGACAAACAAACAAAAAGAACAGCGTTTGTATCCTCTATCTGTGTCTAAGTTATTTCATATACGGTATTTGTGGCTTTGAGTCTCAATCTTCAGAGCAAGCCCATGAGACTGACAAAAATCGAGCCCTTATTGGTTAATTCCAGTAAACTCTAATCTTAGCCAGTCTACAGAAGCCCAAGTGAGCTACAATTATGAATATTAATGTTAGTATTTTTGCTCCTTTTATGAGCACAAGCACTAGCCTATATTAACAGTCTCAATGACCACAGTACATATTGTATTTGCAACATGAATTTTATCCTGAAATAATTGAACTGATTGTCACAACACCCATAGAGGCTAATTAAAGATGCAAATGCCATCTAGACTTGATAATCTGAGTCAGGTTGAATTATTGGTCTGCGGAGCACTGTTGCCAGGAGTGGAAGATAGTTCAAAAGGGACATAGAAAGCCAAACTTGGAACAGGCTCAAAGCATTACAAATTTCATGCATTTGGGGGAGGTATACTTAAACTTGTTGATGGGAAGAAAAACCAATGGATTTCTTACAATAGGTAATAAGACAATGGAACTTTCAATCTCATAATGCTTAGAATAAAAGAACCCAGGGATGTTCTCTTTAGTTGTCTTAGTTTTATATGAAAACGTGGGTGAATATTCCCTACACATTGCTGACAGCATTCTCATGAGAAAGTAAATCAAACTAAGTAGACTGCAACAGGTGTCAGGGTTTTAAGGTTTTAGAAACTTATTTGATACTCTTTGCAACCTTATTTGCTTAAAATTCCGGTAACAATGCAATGACATTTCTAGAGAAAAACAACTCATTATGAGAGAAATTTTTAGGAATATTACTCTTCTTAACTACCTGAATGAGATAGGTAAAAACACACTTGTCATATTTTAGATGGAGGTAAAATATTTGTACCTAACAATAATGGTAATTATATTAACAAATGTCTTTAAAGTCCATAAAGTGGAGTAATTTTTCATTCATTACTTCTGATTCCTAAAATAGTCCTGTGAAATACCTATTATGACTAAGAAATTATTGCTAATTTTCCTTTCATAATGTCAATGACACATTGGTTATATTTCTTAATAAAAAAGTGCTTTACCCTTTATAGACAAATACTGACATATTTACAAATAAGATTAAATCTTTATATAAGTGAAAAAATGGATGTTTAGAGACAAAGCATCTAAAATGGGAAGACTGAATCACTGAAATGATTTTACATGGTTGTATCAAAATTCCTACATCATAGTATTTGCACTGCTTTGGACAATTGCCCTACAAGAAAGTTATTTACAACTCCTCTATGATGCATAATTGCATGCAGACTAGTCTGCATAAGACCAGGATCTTCCTTGCGTCCCATACATTTTGTCCCACTCACCCTTCTTGTGAGCCACATGTGAGCTTATGTCAGGGAAGTTCCTGAGACCATACAGGTTTGGACCCTCTCCACCATCCTAGAACCACTTTCCTCTTTGAAAAGTGGAACAACTCTTAGATTTTAGCCATTGCTTTTAAATAGGATAACACAATGGTGTGATGGAGCTGGTTCATGCCACCTTATAAGAGACAACTGATAAACTTTCAAGAATTTCAAAAGCCAGTTTTTAAACAGAGTCATTACATGAATATAAAATTAAATGATCATACTGAAATCAAAGAATAATGAGGGTTTATTACTTTCTAATTGTTGTGCAACATTTTATGACATACGTGCCCTTGGGAATAAATTCATGTCTATTGTTTCTGCGTGGTGGAAATAGCATAGAATGGTATATGCCATTAGGAATCTTCTCCGACCTGTATGTTTAGTGAAGCCATGTTTGTCACTGAAATCAGTCCTAATGGGAGTATATTAACACAGGATTTTTCAGAGGCCAAAACCAGGGGTTAATTTATCATTTCATTGTTGACTTAAAAACATGAAAGAGAAAATATCAGTTATTCATATTAAACTTAAAATTGTGTTGTGTCAGCAGCCATTTACATTGTGAATACAGCTCAAAAAAGTGAGGAAATATATCAATATTTGGAACCTGTGATCTTACTCAACAAAAAACTTGCTAATGTCATTGAGAAGTGAGTAAAGTTCCCACATAGCCTCTCTTGTTTCACTTTCATCACTCTAGTTAACATAAAATATTCATGTTAAGACTGAATTCATCCATTAATGACACAAGTGCTGAATCAAGTAATAGTCAAGAATCTCTTTGTAATTTGATTTTATTAATCAATGGTTAAATTGCACCATAGATTGGTTACACGTACAAGAATTCAGGCAAAATCAATGAAAGCAATCCATTGGCTGTAGGAATTTATAATAAATGTATTATAAATTTTTATAATTATTTGTGAATTGCTATACATTCTTAATATCAGTAATATTTATAATGTTTTGATAAAGTTTATAATAAAATCTATAGTGAAGTTATTTATCAGCAGACATGTTTCTTTTTTTTTTTCCCCTAGAGAGCCATTAAAACATTTGCTAGCACAGTATTGAGTATCTACCTCATATTGCCTGAAAAGAGAGAATTCTCATTCAATTAGATTCAGTGTGTATGGAGCTTGTCCATTTGTACCACAAATAAGGCAAAAATAAGTTGTAATTGAATTTCACTAAGTCTGCCCTGCTAAGAATAATAAGAAGATCAGGAAAAAAACCTTTATTCACTGTAACAGATATCCAGAACTCTTTACACTGTCATTGATTTAGATGGCCAAAAACTCTTTCCAACTTCATTAACCGAGCAACGTCAGCTCCAGACTTCAGCCCCATGCTAGCTGATGTATATTACTAGCTCAGATATAGCTGGATATTGCTTAGCCATTGCATCTAATAGATAACAAATTTTAAAATGAAAAAAAAATAGAACCTTGTCTCAAGTTGTCACAAAAATGAAGGAATCATTATGTTAGGAGAAGAAAGGAGAGAACACAAGTATGTCAGACATTTTCAACTACGGCCCAATTACACCAACTTTAAGAATCATGCCAAGAATCCTGCTCTGACTTTGGCCTTTGTCTGGAGAATATCAACCTCTTGCTTATCTCTTTCCATATATATATTGGTACTTCCATAAGTCAGAATCTTTCAAGGGTTAGTTTAACAACCCTTTGCCGTTCCTCTCTGTCTAAACCAACTTTAAGGGGTCGTTGAGACAAATTTTCTTAGCAGTCAGCTTAAACCAACATGCATCACATTCTTGGGCTTAATTAGCAGTGAAATATAAGACAGTTCACTCATGAGGCTTACTCCCAACCCTGCTTGGCTTGTCTATCCCTTACCCAACTTGTTGCTTTACTCACCCTTAGGGTATTACCTGATTTTCTATTAACAGAACTAGGAGTCACCTACATGGAGTCCTTTTCCCTTTATCTCATCAGCCACAGAAATAGAACTGCTTTGGAAACAATGTCATTCTAGACATATGTATTAGTCAGAGTTCTCCAAAGAAAGAAAGGAGAACCGATAGGATATATGCAGGCATATATAGGTATATAACCAACAATATATATGAAAGCTTATTATAGGGATTTATCACAGAGGCCAGAAAAGGCCCACTATCTGCTGTTTAAAAACTGGAAAACAAGGAAAAGCTGATGGTGTAGTTAAGCCAAAGTATGAAGGTCTGAAAACCAGGGGAGTCAATGTCTGAGGGCAGGAGAAGGTGGATGAACCAACCCAGGAAGAAGAGAAATTTGCCCTTCTTTCACATTTTTGTTCTATTTAGACCCTGAATTGGTTGGATGATGTCTCGTTCATTGCACTGTTGAGAGGGATCTTCTTTACTGGGTCTACAGATTCAGATGCTAATCTCTCTGGAGACATCCTCACAGACACACCCAGAAATCACATTTTAACAGCTACAAACTACTAAGGAGTGAACATCCTTAGTCCAGTCAAGTTGACACATAAAACCATCAAAATATCCCTTCTTCAATCTGGGATTGATTGTCCCCCCCCCCCCTCCATCATCATTGCCCTGGAATTGTCTCTGCCTGGCTTCTCTGTGCCTTCCGTGTTTGAGTTACAGCCTATGGTTTGTTTTTTTTTTTTTTTTAGCCTATGTTCTTCCCTGCCCTGGTTCATTCTACTTCATTCTTGTCTTCTCCTTTCCTTTCACTCGGCAATGTAACCCCAGCACTTTACTGAAACTGACTTCTTGAGACAGCCAATACTTTGGAATTAATTATTCCAATGGACACATTGGATCCTTATTTTGCTAGAATAATAAGAATATCAGGAAAAAAAAAAAAAACCTCTATTCACTGTAACAGATCCAGAACTGTCTTCCCACAGAACTGTCACTCTTGTCTGCTTTTGAGCTCTTGAAATAAATTCTTTCCCGGGGGCCTCCATCAGAGTGTTCTTACATTATCTTGTTCTGGGGACCTCTCAAGTCTGTAGTTCCTCGCTTCCTTTGTTTTATTCATTCCTGGGGTCATGGTTTCTGAACGTTCTGACATGGGCACAGGATGCCTGAAAATAGCATCCCACTAGTTTAGAAAAAGTTTCAGATTTCTTAACATGCCTTTTCGTTACTGCTACCACTTTATCTCACTATTCCATCCTTGAATTCTAGGTTTTAGTCACAACGACATTACACATATAGGTATGTTTTATTTCCTAAACTATTCAGGACATCATACATGCCTAGAAAATGTGTGGTTTTTTTTTTTTTTTAGTCTTATTTAGCATTCTTTCAAGATCCAAATTAGAAGCCTTCTTGTACTTTCTTACATTGAGTTAGCATCCCTGGCTATGGACTTCCATCATGGACTTCACATTCCATATAAGAGACTTATTACAAAAAAAAAAAAAAAAAAGTCTTATTACATTACCTTATCATGAAAATTGGTTCTTTTGTTCTATTTCCCTCGAAACTGCAAATGGAATAATAGAAGGTCTGAATCCCTCTGGTCAACTTCACTAGCTGCAGTACTTAGCACAGTGCCTGGAACATAATATGGCTGATAAATACCTGCTGAATAAAAAATGCATTAATATTTTTAAAATGGAGCTGGGATGTGCACCCTGGGGTAAGGAGGGGCTGGAGTCTTAGAGCTGAAATGAGTCAGGAGAATTTTATAACAAAGGAAATACATATCCTTCCATAGCTAAATATTTACGTTATTTTTAATCATCCCTGGTCTATTTTTCATCACATCTGACTTAACCGTTATATAAACCCAGTGCTTCTGGGTATTATTTTCATATGGATTGAAAAGAGCAAAGTTTGTCGAAATGATGTTACAGTGCTATCCCCAAATTTTCTCTTTTTGCATGAAAAAGAATGATCTAAATTTTAATGTTTTACTTTTAGAAGACCCACCTAGTAATTGAGGAAGAACTCAGACATGTGTTTTCTTAGCAAACACACAAACTCCCCCACAACAGATTTACTTCCTACTCACCAATAAATTTTTAAGGCAGTTGTAAGCTATGGTCCAGTTGCTTTAGTCAGTAACCTAAAATGAAAGATAAGATGTTTACCTAAGCCAGATGTAAAATACAATATGTGGATAGAAATGACCTGCAATATTTCACAGATGGCTGTGTACATTACATCTAAAATGCTTCCCAGAAGCCAAGATGCACATTCCCTCTGGCTTAGCCGCTTGTCCAGGGATTGTCGGGAGCCAAAGGGGCAGATGCTGCATTTGTCACCTTCACATCTATTTGCTTTCTCTCCATGACTCACTACATCGGCTCGCTGAGGAAAAGACAGGAGGGAAGGCTTCCCAGGATATGAGATGAGATATTAGTGATGCTCCCAACAGCCTTCACTCTTCTAGCTGACATTTCCTAAAGAAGGGAATTCATTAAGAGAATAGCAATATGTTATCAATAGTGTCATACAAAACTATGAATTGGCAGGTTATGCTAACATTTAAAAATAAAAATCTCAATGTGACATTGCCTGGGAGGACTGGATACGTGACCTCTTCCCTGCTGCTGCGCACGATTTTAGATAATGCTCATGTGAAACACAACTAAATGCATTTGTGTCTTTATCAACCAATCTTGCCCTCTGGAAATGTTTACGAATTGCTTTGATAATGAGCTTATTTTTCATAGTTGGTTTTGCAAGCATGTTTTCCATACATAGCCATCAATATGTGGAAATAATTAGCTTATGTTAGAAGTGGAGTTCTTACCCCACTTGGCCATACTCCAATAAATGTATTACACAATATAGAGGATTATTAAACTATCGCCATCGTTACCTCTCACTTCGAATACCTATTGATTTGTATGGCACCTTATAAGTTACTTTTGGATTTATGTCATTGTTATTGTTTTACCCCTTGAAGAATGTAAGTTCTATGAGACACCTGTCAACTTCCCTTAATTTATTTGTAGTGTGTTTTCTGTGTTTTCCAGTACAACGTATGTGCTGAATGACAACATCTGGGTAAATAGATACGTTGAAGAACAATTGCATCTCAAGGGAATATTCCATTATTCAATATTGAATATTCCAATATTTAAATGAACGTTTCAAAAAAAAAAAATGAATGTTTCCATTTCACTTTGGCTCAGGGTGTGATCCCAGGGTCCTTGGATTGAGTCCCACATCGGGCTATCTGCATGGAGCCTGCTTCTCCTCCCTTTTCCTGTATCTCTGCCTCTCGCTCTGTGTCTCTAATGAATAAGTAAATAAAATCTTTAAAAAAAGAGAAGTTAGAGGAATATACGTGCCTATATGCAGATATATATACTTGTATAGCCCTATATACATATACCTATATAAAGATCTATATGGACATAGATACAGAGCCACAAGCTGACCCACTGAAGATCTCATGATCCACACAGAGGAGCCCCACAGAGTCCCCATTGCCAGCCTCTCTCTTGTGGCAGTTTTATGTCTCTTGGACAACTGAGAACATTCTTTACTAAGGAGGTAAATAGCGCTGTCCTCTGAAAGCATTCCTCCTCTCTCTTCTTAGTTTCATTTATCTGTATCTACATCATCTATATCTATACGTCGACAAAAGAGGGTCTGCATTTTTCTGTAGACTCAAAACTGACTTTTGGACGGTAGAGGAAAAGGTTTTAGGGAGGCTCCTGGATAAGAGAGTGAATAGAATCCCCAAAGAACAGAACTAATTTATAAGTCCATAAGCAAGGGTTCTATTGCTTTACTATCAGTTATTTACACAAAATTACAAAATAGCTCAAAGGTAATGAAAGGCAATCTGAACATGCGTAATTTCTCAGTGGAGACATCTAGGGATCTTTTTTGGTTTATACCAAACTTCCTTACAGAAATAAGAATGTTACAATTTAATAAACAACATTTCAGAGATCAGAGAATTTTCCAGCTCTAACCGAACTACGTGAAAAGATGTTCCTGCTAATTGCTGAACAACTCACTGATTATATTGGAACTAGCTTCAGCTGCCCTAAATTTGAACAGAGGCTGTTCAGGAAAGAGAGCTGGAAAATTTGATTATCCCTACCCCCTCAAAGAAGTCACAGCAAAGAGGGAACGACAATATTTTAAATGCCACTGAGTGAACATGTGTAAGTAAATGTGTGGAGTTGTTATGCCTCAAAAAGGAGATGGAAACATATAAACATACCGTTGACCTTATTTTTTGTTTTAAGAAGTGGGAACACATGCTCATCATCCTAAAGGATAAACCTCCAAGGCTTGCCTGCTGTTCCACATAGAGCGTGGAACTGTGATTTGCAGCCCTGAGGGCCCTACCCACGCAGAAAGTCTCAGCCGGGGGTCACCAGCACAAGTGTTGGAACAGTAACTGTCATCCTGTTACATGTATTTGTGGTGGAATGAGCAAAGCTTGACAATCATGGTGCAAGGAAACATTTCATTAAAACCAAAACCAACCAAACAAACAAAAAAAAACCCATTATCATTGTCAGTTATCCTGAGAACACTTAAGATGTTGAAGCAGTGCAAACAGTAAGGGCAAGACATTTGTCCAACCTCCTTAAGAAGCCAAACCTTTAAACCGAAATGTGGTACCATTGTTTATCTGTCAAGTTTCTTGTTTGTTCATATATATGAATTTTAGATTATTTAAATGAAAACAGGTAGTATTTCTAAGAGAGTCATTTTCAGATTCAGTTAGGGAATTATAAATGTTTCCGATCCGCTCTTGTGAGTTCTTTTCCGCTTATGAGCATGTGTGTTACCTTTTGTCTCTTCATTTAAGGACTACCTAAGGAGGATATGATCAGTGCTATAAAAATATTAATACATGAGAATATCCGTTGCAAAGTCATGGATAGCAGCTCCAAAATAGAAACAATAGCATGTCCAAAGATATTTCACTGGCTGAAAAAGCCAATAAAAAGTCATGTGTTTAAAAGAATATTAATATTTAATGTATTTTATTTAATTAATATTTAATTAATATTATTTTAATATTAATTTAATATTAAAAGAATATTAAAACTTTGCTCATGAGACAGTGTTAAGAAAAAAAAAATCAGCTTCACGCTACAATTCCAAAAATGCATTATCAAAGAGAAGTTGGGGACTCTCATCGCTGAATCCCAGGCCCCATGTAGAGTAAGACTGGACTCTCTAGAACAGCCGGGCTGCTGGGTTTTCCAAGGCCCACGGCGGTTTGCAGGCCGGGTGTGGGGAGACGTGCCTCGCAGAGGCAGACCTGGACGCTGCTACTGCCCTCCCCACCTGCAGCCTGCAGGCCTCCCTGTGCCTGCACAAACACCTGGGTCCCTTTATTAAAACCCAGCTTCCCGGTAAACATAGAGCAGCCTCTATTTTACTGTTCAAACTCTGATAATGTCAGGATAACAAAGGTAATCTTACTTACATGCGGACTTTCGAGAAAAAATGTACCTCCCCTTCTCCAGGTGCTCTGTCATTTGTTATGAACAACTCCGATGCGTTTCAGGGCATGGTTAGACTTTTATAGGAATCGTTCTTCAGCATTTTGAGCATTTAATTTAGAATTTCTTTTCATTCAAACATCCTGCCTGTTTTAATTTCAACAACCTCCTAAATTGGGTTGAAATAGTCTGTTTTACATAATTTCACACATTGAAGTCAATTCTTTACCCTTTATATTTTATTCCCTTGATTTTCCCCAGGATAGAGAAATACGTGCAGGAAGGAGGCACGGGTTCCACTTAGGACAGCAGGAAAGGGACACCCACTAGGCTTTCATATGGGCCTTGATGAACAATCTTGGTGAGATGCCTGTTGGTGAACATGTGGGAAAAATCCCCTTTGGGGTTGTTGGTGACAGCTTATTGAAAACTTCTTGCTGGTAATTTGGTAAAGTCTTGATATTATAAAGACACACGTCCTTTGCTTTATCAATTCTACTTCTAGAAATTTATCCTACTGACATACAGTATGGGCAAAATATGCGAACCAAAATATCCTAGCCATATATATATTTTTTTAAAGATATGTATTAGCAACAAACTACAAGTGAGCAGCTTGGGTGGCTCAGTGGTTGAGTGACTACCTTTAGCTCAGGTCGTGACCCCGGGGTCCTGGGATGGAGTCCTGCATCGGGCTTCCCGCAGGCAGCCTGCTTCTCCCTCTGCCTGTGTCTCTGCCTCTCTCTGTGTGTCTCTCATGAATAAATAAATTTAAATTAAATTAAATTAAATTAAATTAAATTAAATTAAAAGAAAAAAACAAGTAATTAGAAGAAATAAAAGTACTTGTGTAAAGTACCTGTGGGAAACAGAAAAGTGACATATGACTCTGGTTGCCCCTAGGCAGTGGTATTAGGAAATGAGGTGCAGAATCAAGAGGGGGAATTTCATTTTATTATTTTATTTTATTTTATTTTATTTTATTTTATTTTATTTTATTTTGTTTTATTTTAGATTTTATTTATTTATTCATAAATTATTTATCCATATATAAATTTGTATATATATATTGCTATAGCTGTGCACCTCTTCTTTATTCATTCAGTCAATGGACACTTGTCTTGTGTCTGGCTTTAGAAGGAAAGCTGTCGGTTTTTCCCTACTGAGTGTGATGTTAATTACAGGTTTTTCAGATTTTGCCTTTATTATGTTAAGGTATGTTCCCTCTAGGCCTACTTCGTTGAGGATTGTTTTTTAAATCCTGAATGGATGTTGAACTTGTCAAATGCTTTTCTGTGTTTATTGAAATGATCATATGGTCTTTAGCCTTTCTTTTATTGATGCGATATGCTGATTGATTTGTGAATATTGAGCCACTCTTGCATCCCAGTAATGATTGCCACTTGATCATGATGATTTTTTTTTAGTTCATTGTTGAAATGTTTGCTAGTGTTTTGTTTGTTTGTTTGTTTTTTGTTTGTTTGTTTTTTTAAGATTTTATTTACTTATTCATGAGAGACACAGAGAGGGAGAGGCAGAGACACAGGAGGAGGGAGAAGCAGGCTCCATGCAGGGAGCCCGACGTGGGGCTCGATCCCTGGGTCTCCAGGATCAGGCCCTGGGCTGAAGGCGGCGCTAAACCACTGAGACACCCTGGCTGCCCTGTTTGCTAGTATTTTGCTGAGGAATTTAGCATTAGTGTTCATCAGAGATATTGGCCTGTAATTATCTTTCTTTTGTGGTCTCTTTATCTGGTTTTGGCATTAGGGTGATAGTGGCCTCATAGAATGAATTTGGAAGTTTTCTTTCTTCTATATTTTGGAATAGCTTGAGAAGAATAGGTGTTAACACTTCTTCAAATGTTTAGTAAAATTTACCTGTGAAGTTGTCTGGTCCTGGACTTTTGTTTGTTGCGTTTTTTGTTTTGTTTTGTTTTTTTTAATTACAGATTCAATCGCATTGCTGGTTATTTATCTGCTCAAATTTTCTGTTTCTTCCTGCTTCAGTTGTAGTAGGGTTTATGTTTCTAAGAATTTATCCATTTCTTTTAGATTGTATAATTTGTCAGGATATAATTTTTCATAATATTCTCTTATAATTGTATTTCTGCAGTGTTAGTTATTTCTCCTCTCTCATTTGTGTTTTATTTGGGTCCTTTCTCTCTCTCTCTTTCTTTGAGGAGTCTGGCTAGAAGTTTATTAGTTTTGGGGCTCCTGGGTGGCTCAGTCAGTTAAGCATCTGATTATAGCTCAGGTCATGACCTTTTGGTCCAGAGATTTTTAGAATTTGAGGCTTTAAGTCCCACTGGTGGTAAGAATTTACAAAATTATCACTTTCTCACTTTCAAAGCCAAATGTTATGGAGATTCATCTTCCCTGTGGTGTGATCATCTGTTTCTCACTCTTCACCATGATCCCAGCTCCTCTTGTCCATGCTCCTTTTAGGTCTCAAATCATGTCTCTTCCTTTCCCTTTGTGGCTTCTTTTCCTTTCGGTTGTGGAATTTGTTCTGCTAGTCTTCAGGGCACTTTCTGGGTTATTCATGCTGCCATGTTATCTAGTTGTATCTATAGTACAAGAGGAGTTTAGGGTCCTCTTACTATCTTTCTGGCCTCTCCCTGGGAGGGGGAATTTTAGTTAAGGTCTTTCTATCTTTTTAATTTTGAATTACAAACATCTATTTCCCTGCTGAAAATAATTAAAAACTTATAAAGTTAAAAATAAAATTCGTCCCTAGTGTTTTCCCCACTTGTGTCTTATGGTCACAAGAAGAGAAGGAGAAGGAGAAGGAGAAGGAGAAGGAGAAGGAGAAGGAGAAGGAGAAGAAAGAGGAGAAGGAACAGGAGGATTGGGAGGAGCAGGAGGAGAAGGAGAAGAGGAAGAAAATTGATTCTTAATGCCCATGTTCTAGTGTCATCCGTTTCCTTAAATAATTGCATAGGTGGAAGGGCACTGGACCGTCCTCGCTGGCCAACTGTCTTCTAGGAAGCTGGCTGGTTCAGGTCAGAAGCAAAATTAAAGCAAAAGGCACTGTGTAGTGAATAGATTGGAATGTGTCCCAATCGCCCATAGGGTTACCAATCCTGTCCTCTAATTACCCTTCCAAGCTGTTAATATGTGAAAGGGGTAGAGAAAGGAATTCAGGAAGGTCCCCATATCAACAGTCTAGTTTTTAGTATTATTACCTCGTATAAATTTGCAATTTGAATGTTAAAAGGTAAATATTAACTCTTTATATTTGAATTCATATGTCATCCATACATTCATAGAAAGTTTAGAGTTCTAAACTTTCCTGAAGGAAATGGATGCCTCTTTACAAACAGAAGAAAACCAATGTGGAAAAACAAAACAGAAGAGTGATTTATCCATTTCAGACTCTCCTTCTGTTTTTTTACTTAACATCTTTGTAATGATACAATTTGAATATCACAAAATTCACTTATTTTAAGTGTATAAATCATTTATTTTGACTAAATTTATATAAATTCACCTCAAAAAAGCCCTGGCGCACATTGATGGCCACTTCCTATTTTTTTTTTTTTTAAGATTTTGTATATTTATTCATGAGAGACACACAGAGAGAGGCAGAGACACAGGCACAGAGAGAAGCAGGCTTCATGCAGGGAGCCCGACGTGGGATTCGATCCAGGGAGTCCAGGATCATGCCCTGGGCTGAAGGCAAGCACTCAACCGCTGAGCCACCCAGGTGTCCCAGCAGCCACTTCCTATCGCCACTTCTCTCCAGGCAACCACTAATCTACTTCTGTCTCTATAGTTTTGACTTTTAGGACATCATTTCATATAAATGGATCATCTAATAGATGGTTGTCATCTGCCTTCTTTCATGAGGCATAATGTTTGTGAGGTTCATTCATGTTTTGTATGTATCAGTCCTTTATTTGTTTTTATTTCTGAATAGAATTCCATTTTTATGGAGACACCACATCATGCTTGCCCACTTACCAGTGGTGGGACATTGGGATTGTTTCCACCTTTTGGTTATTGTGAATAATATTACTATAACCATTCATGTACAAGCCATTGTATAAATTTGTGTTTCATTTCTCTTGAGTGAAAGTCTAAGGGCCAAATTTTTTAGGTCATATAGCAAATTTAAATGTAACTGTTCAAAAACTGTGAAACTGTTTTTCAAGATGGCTTTGCCAGATTACATCTCTAGCAGCAATGAATGAGTGTTCCAGATTCACTACCTTCTTGTCAGCACTTACTATTGTCTGTCTTATCATTTATATTCATTCTATTGGGAGCGTGAAATGGTATCTCATTGTGATTTGAATTTTCATTTCCTAATGACAGATGGTGTATAATTTATTTTACAACATGTTTTCATATTTTAAAATAGTTATGTGTATCTGAAGGATATTAAAAAAAAAAAAAGAAAAAAAGAAAAAAAGAAAAAAAGAAAAAAAAAAAACCTGGAGGATATAACAGTGATTTTCTCTGGATAGTAAATGCATGAGTGATTTATACTTTTAATTATTTTTTTCTATTTTAAAATTTAAAAATTGTTTTTATAATAAAACAGGGTGCAACTAATAAAAAATACAGTATAGCTTTATTTTTTACCAGATTATAGAATTTATTGTCAAAAGCTAGTATTTTTCAGGCGCCTGAGTGGCTCAGTCCATTAAGTGTCTGACTTTGGCTCAGGTCATGACCTCAGGGTCCTGGGATGGAACACCAAGTTGAGCTCCCTGCTCAGACAGGAGTCTGATTCTCCCTGTTCCTCCTTCTCTTCCCTGCTCGTGCTCTCTCTCTCACATAAAAGCTAGTATTTTTCAAGATGAACTTCTAGAATCAGCTGCTTCTATATTGACAGTTGATGTGTTCAGTTGTATCCTTTCAGGACATCCATTAATAATGGCCTTAGATTTTTTGCCAAGTCTTAATTTCCCAATTGACTTTGATTCTATATACTTCAACTATTTATGGGTCAGGCTCTATGCAGCACTTCTGGCATTGATCCCAAGTATTTGATTCTTTCCCAAAGTCTATATGCAAAGTCATCGCCAAGATTGGTAGTGGTAATAATGATCTTTTATAGGCTTCTGACTTTATATGGAGTTACATAAGGATAACTTATGACCTTTTCTTTTGAACCAGTTTGTAGGTGAATTGGATTCTTCTCTCTCTACCCAACTTACCAGAATCTCTTAGTGCATTTCTCTTGCTAATGAGTAATTTGGAAGCTAGTGTAGGAATATATAGCAACAGGAAAATATAGTCAAGGTAAGACGGGGGGAAGTTAGAGTCAGAAAGTCATTCTAGTTAGAGAAGAAACATAAACATACTTTTATTGTACTTCTTACATCCAAATTCTTGTGAGACACAAAGTGAGGGGTGAAAACTTAGACTGAGTATATCAAGGAAGTGTTGATAATAAAACTGGAAGAGCTGAGGGCATTTTTCATTGTCTTATTAAGGAAGTGAATTTTAACTATTGACTATTTTTTCTTTGTGATCAGAGGCCTCTTGAGGCATCTACGATGCTTTCAGAAACAAGTACTATACTGGGTGCCTGGGACATAAACATTCATATTACAGTTCACACTTGACTATGGTCCAAGAGAACGTAGTGAGAACCGTAAAATTTTATACCACCAGGTCAAGAGTGGAAGTAGGGATCTACATAGAACTTTTTTTGGAAAAATATTGCCAATTTTGGCATAATCTCTCATGTCTTATATAGCTCCTGGACCCTGATTCTCTAGACATGCGTGAGAGAGGACACTCCCACAGTGGAAGTACCAACAGAAACTATGCTTAGTCTCAAAATGCCATTAAACCTCCTAGCAAATGACTGTCAGAACACTCAATCTCATTTACAAAATTGTTTGAATTTAGACTTTTTTTTTTTTTTTAAGATTTCATTTATTTATTCATGAGAGACACACAGAGACGGGTAGAGACACAGGCAGAGGGAGGAGCAGGCTCCCTATGGGGAACCCTGGGATCAGTGAGTTGAAGGCAGATGCTCAACTGCTGAGCCATCCAGGCCTCCCAAATTTTGACTTTTTAAGGTTGAATTCTTATAGTGTCTTTATATCTGCTGGCAAAGGAAACTCTAGTTTTCTGTTGTTCCATGTGATTAATTACAACCCATTGGTTGTCCAACACAGAACTTCTTATTAGTAAAAAAAAAAAAAAAAAGAAAGAAAGACAGAAAGGGTGTTGCAAACTCTTTAGCTCATTCTGTGTGTGGTCATGTGTCCCTGTTTTATGTCTTTTAGATATAAATAACTAGTTCTTTCTTTTTGTATTCTCTGTGTCTGTACAATATTAGCGACCTGTGGATTTATTTTGCCTTTAATCATCGACTTCTCCTTGGCCTCTGTCTTAAAGAAAAATCTATATGCCACCTCTGACTAAATTTTGTTTTAGAAATTCAGGCAATTCTTTTTAAATCATACTAAGTATGCTCTTACAGGCTTAGCTGGCATGAAGAGGCATTAAGATTGCTGTAAGACCAGTCTCTTCAAGATCCCTGCAGGCCAGGCACCGAGACATAACATAATCAAAGGCAGAATGGTAACTTCTCAGGAATAAAAAGGATAGCACAATTCTATAGATCCATTCCTCTTCTTTTCTTGTTCTGCCTTCAGGCAAACTGGACTGCCCTGAACCACCCTATGTGCCTAAATAAACAGATAAGTCTATCACTTTAAATTCCCTCTTACTTGATGACATAATACAGCTGTTGTTGTAGGACTGTCCTCTCTAACTATATGGACCTTGACTGATCACTGGGTGCAAGCACTGATATATCATCTTTAGAACACTATGAATTCAATAATATTAGGTGTGTTTTATTGATTGGTGATAGGAGACATAATTACCAAATTCAAATCTCTTTCCTTAATTGTGATATATCAATGAATGGTCTCTGAGAGGCATCTATACTTTTGATTTTTCTCTCTTGATCTCTTTTTTTTTTCCCCCACTATACACACATGCACACACACAACAAAACTCATGTATCGTTCTGCATTTGGGTATACAGTATTATCCAAAGAGGATCTCTTTGGAATGCCTCATAAGAATGTCAAACTCACATACCTGAAATCAAAGTATCAGGATTCTTACTTCTTCACACTTGTGGTTAAGCCCATCCAATCAGAAATCAGACTCATAACCCCAGTCAAGTATGTGCAGAGCACAAAAATTTATACTTTCTTAAGTGTGTGGATATAATTTGTCATTAAAAAGCAAGATACTAAAACAAAACAAAACAAAACAAAACAAAAAACAAAAAAAGATACTTTTGATTGAAAGGGGACACAAATTGGCCAGGTGTAAGCCAGGTCAACCGAGACTCTCCCCAACAAACTCTTGTGTATTAAACTCTTCTAACTCAGATCTACAGATTTATTTGTAACATCAACACAGCTCACCCTCACTCCAATAGCTATTTAAACTTTACATGGCCTAAAATTAGGTATTTTATTTTTTTCCCCTTTTCCTCTCCACATCATTCTTTTTCCCAGTTAACCTCTACTCATCCTAAAAGTTTCAGGATTTTTTTTTTTTTTCCTAAACTTTCTGCAGCTAAAACTTCCTCATGTCTTTTATGTATTGACGTAGAAATTTGTGCTTGCCTTTATAGTAAAACTGCCCTGAATTCTCTTTCTTCTAGCTATCTTCTCACAGATCTTTAATTTCCTTGGTGCCTTAGTTCCCATCATATCTCTAGGGCTTAGCAAAATACTTGGATCAATATGGACTTTCAATAAATAGATTAGGGACACTAAACAAATGTGGTATTGACTGCGAGCAGGATGATACAATTTCCCAGATCCTTAAACTCCTTTTACAACCTAAATTTTAGTTCTTTGCTGGACTTACTACAGTCTTGTCCCAGGCTGGCTTTTGTGTCTCCACCGCCCGCATCAAAGGTAATGCATTCTTCTTTTGCTTTTTCTGGTAAAAAAACCAAACAAACAAACAAACAAAAAACAGAAATACTCTTTCAACTGTATTATGTCATATGTCATCAAGTAACCCCTTATCCTGAGGGCTTGCATTCACGCTGAAGCAAAATGAAAGATGCATTTATTACGCATGACAAAAACACACAAATGTGATTACAATATTTGAAACTACACTACACTGAAAAATTGCAAACCATGGAAGTCTTTTTGTAGTATCTTCTTCCTTCTCCAAAATATCTTTAACTCACTGCAGCTTTTGGAAATCTTGTTTTACCTAAAGAGACATTTTTCAAAATTCCCAACGTCATGAGAAATATGAAAATACTGAGACTATCCCAGGTTGGAGGCATCTAGAGAGATTATGACTTACTGCAACGAGGTACATTGGATTGGATCCTGAAAGAGAAAAGACACTGATGGAAACACTGACCAAATCAAAACAAGTCAGTAGCTAAGTTGAAGATGTTATACTAGCATCACTCTCTCCATTTTGATAAACATCCAGTGGTTCTGAAAGATAGTAACATTACAGGGTGCTGAGTTAAAGATAAGTAGGAATTCTCTAAATCTCAAATTATTCGAGAAAAAAAGTTTAAAAAATTGGGATACCATTTTTGCTTCAAAGTTATGGACTGCCAAAAAAAAAACAAAAAACACCAAAGTTATGGACTGCCTCCACAGGCCAAATTACAGGGCGGGACACTGGACACGCTGTGCTGGATTAAGAGAGTGGAAGCCCTCCTAGTGGCCTAGGTCAGAAGACAGTGGGGATGTTCACTGGCGTTCACAGGTGAAGCAGAGTTAGTGTAACAACAGATCCATCATCAAGAAGCAAAACAAGGGACCCTCATACCCAACCAGGAGAATAGTCGGGAAAAAAAAAAAAAGGACCAAAACCTCAAAAACATGTTTTCAGATCTGCAATAAGAAATAGAATTTGAAAGAAGACCATTTGAAGCCATTTCCCGGGTTAGATTTGCCTACATCAATGTCCCTCTGGGGAGGAATTAAGTTGCGATTCTGGAGGACAAATGCACCACCTTAAAAGCGCAGATTTCTGCCTTTCTCTGCAGTGTTTTTTTCCCTACTCCTTCTTTGTACATTTTATAAGTTGATCATCTGATACATGTGTCTATTCCAAGGACACTTAACATTGCTCCTGTGTGAATTCTGAAATTACAAAATGCAAAGAAAAATGAACCTTACTGTTGAGCTCTCCGGGGCTGATGATGCTAGGCTGGACCCCTGTCCACATTTACTCATATTTATCAATTAATGGCAATGCAGAATTGCTGTTGAGAATACATGGATAAAGAAAGACAGAAAGACTTGCTTTCAAGAAAAGCAAGGCGATATTCTATAAAAAGACTATTGAGTTAAATTGCACCTTCAAAAATAATATGTTCCAAACATTTTACTATATTACTTTAAATATCCCTCTTTTGAAAGTTTAATAAAATATCTAATTGATTATAGCATAAAACAGTAAGCCTGTGATGTGAGCTATTATTATAATTATTATTTTCCAAAATCAGGAAATGCTGAGGGTTATAATTGCTTAAGTGATTTTTATTACTTTTGCTCTTCAATATAATAATTTCACAATCTCTTAGAAAAATATCATATGTTTAACTAGAAAAATATTTTAAGTACGTGTGAAAGGAATCATACTTGATATGAACCATTTTTACACTTTTCTAACATGTAATAATGTTATTTTTTAGAACTTCTGTTTTCCTAGAGAATGATAAATCTAGGATATAAAAATTCTCGAGAGAAAGAAAGAAAGAAAGAAAGAAAGAAAGAAAGAAAGAAAGATGTGTGTCTTTCTGAAAAAAAAAAAAAAAAAGGTACCAGAAATGTGACTATTTAGGGAATAAGAATACTGAGGTTTGCTCTATTGTCACCAATGGAATGATTGACTATGCTAATAAATACACGCAAAATAGCAACATCTTATCATTTGCGGTAGAAAAACTCAAAATATGACAATTAATCCAATTCTGAATTAACACCCTAATCAAAAAATAAGGTGAGATTTTTCTTGCTCTTTTTCTTGATTTCAATGTAATCATCTCTAAAACATTAAATATTTGAATAATATTTGGCCCTCGCAAACATGTAAAATACAAAGAAAACTCCAAATAAATTTTTAGATTTAGATGTTAAATTTTCTTTGTGAAATGTTATTATTCATTCTTTGTCCAGAACTATTAATAATCACTGGGGCCTTATTTTGTCTGTACTGACTTTTTAAAAATTATTTTTATTTTTTTTTCCTGATCACAACATACCTTATCCCTCTATTTATATTCTTCCTTAATGAGTTAATTTAATTCTGCAGCTTGGACTATCCATTTGCCCTCTGATGAGCTGAAATTTGTTATTACTCTACTGTGTTAATGGACTTCCAGTCTATGTTTATATCCGGAATGTGTGTACGTGTGTGCATGCTTAGGACACACATTGCTCTATGTAATAGGCGTCTACATGCCTGTATCAAGAACACACTGTATTGTGTATACACGTATTTCAAAAGCATGTTCTCTGTATGCACATACGTATATTCATATATCACAGTTTATTTATACGCGTATATATAGGAATATAGGTATATAACTACCATTTCTCCTCTCTATCTGCTCTCTTTACATATTTCTCCAGTACGCTTATCCTTCTGTCAACTAGGTTACATTTTTTACCACAAATTCATTTGAACGTGTTTCCCAATCGATCTATAACAAACTTTACACTTACACAATTCATCTAATCATTTCATCCAAGAATGAAGGATAAGGGCAGAAAGAGAGCTCTTGTTTCTTTAAATCTAATAAGTTGGGAAGACTTAAGTAGATTTGTCCAAAACAATTCTTCTGAATTAAGTAGGAGCGAGTTATCTGTAAAACACTGGGGGGAGGGGGCGGAATCTACAAGTAATGTGCATTCATATTGTTTGCAAATACCTAAATTCTGGCTTCACCCTAAAGAAAAGCAGAATAGAGAATAATGCCCTTTTAGAGTGTGCGTGTGGTGTGTGCAGAATGCCTATCAGCAGGGTCTCGTGCAAAGAAAAACCTGGAGTTCTTGTGAAGAAGTTGACGACTACAGAGACATCTGCATTAGAAGTTTAAGCGATAGGTTTCTTTTGTGATTCCTCTAAGCACTTTTCAGTCTAACTGGGCAAAACCACTTAGAGCGACAGATAGTGGAATTGTGCATGTTTACGTACATACACCATCGTACACACACACACACACACACATATGCATAGTCACACTGTGTGAATATCCATATACTATATATATAATGTATATGGATACACGCACATACATTCCAAGCTGCATTGTTCTGAGTAATACTTTATGAAATTTATTTTTTTTAAAGATTTTATTTATTTATTCATGAGAGACATACAGAGAGAGGCAGAGACACAGGCAAAGGGAGAAGCAGGCTCCATGCACAGAGCCCAATGCTCCCGATCCTGGGATCAGGACCTGAGCCAAAGGTAGATGCTCAACCACTGAGCCACCTGGGCGTCCCTAAATATGCATTTCTTTTTTCTTTTTTTTTTTTTTTTAGATTTTATTTATTTATTCATGATAGACATGGGGGGTGGGCAGAGACACAGGCAGAGGCAGAAGCAGGCTCCATGCAGGGAGCCTGATGTGGTGATCCCATGATCCCTCATGGGATCATGGCCTAAGCCGAAGGCAGACGCTCAACCTCTGAGCCACCAGGTGTCCACTTTATGAAACTTTAGATGGTCTACGGTAAAGTAGACTGGACCTCTTCTCATCTGGAAGGAAGCCCCTTATTCTTTGATGCCATAGTGGGCAGGGACTGGGGGAGAGGAGTGGAGTAATAAAATAATTAGGTGTTCAGCTCAAGACAGGTGTCCTGATTCCACTTTTTCCTTCTGTTCACTTATTTGGCCCTTTTCTTTGCCTCGACCATCACAGATTGGTGCTAAAGTTAGTATGTGAACTTGAGAAAAAACCAGGAGACCTGAGAGTCAATAGTAGGGAGAAAACAAGTCCTTGGGGTTCACATGTAGGTTACTGCATCAGGTTCTCTCAAATTGCAACCTTCCTACTGGCTTTGACCACTTACGTTCCATGTTCTGCATTTTTGTGCCAAAGCCTAAGTTATAAATGTGTCTATTCTTACTGTTTTTCTTCTTTTTCATTACTCATTTGTTTTTGTGACTAAAATCTCAAAGCTATACTATCACCTATTTCAGGGCTCATAGCTTTACAGTGTATTTCATCATTTATTAAAATTGAATGGCAAGGCCAAAATAAAAGAATAATTACTAAGTTATACACAATGGAAATTTATAGATTATAATTCTCCTTAATTTAGCAAATTAACGTGAGATTACTTCTCCAACAATCTTACCAAGGATGAATATCTTGTTTTTTGGCAATGGTGTGTATAAATACCATGGATGGATAATAGGTAGAGGCAGAGGTATGCATACAGATACAGATATATAAATTACTCTGAAAAACTAGGACACGTTGAATATTTTATATATATTTATTAACAATTTGATTTCTTTATTATATGAGCTATACAGTTACATTTTTACTAATTCCTCTTTCTTCTTTCTTCTTTCTTTTCCTTTCTTTTCTTTTCTTTTCTTTTCTTTTCTTTTCTTTTCTTTTCTTTTTTTCTTTTCTTTCTTTCTTTCTTTCTTTCTTCTTCTTTCTTTCTTTCTTTCTTTCTTTCTTTCTTTCTTTCTTTCTTTCTTTCTTTCTTTCTTCTTCTTTCTTTCTCTTTCTCCTTCCTTCCCTCCTTCCTTCCTTCCTTCCTTCCTTCCTTCCTTCCTTCCTTCCTTCCTTCCTTCCCATTGATATTTAGTGTTCCTTGTATCTGTGGAACAGCAATTTGTGATTTGCTATGTAGGTTACCCATGTAGCCTCCAACCCTGTCACTTGCCTTTGAAGTGTTTGTTCTATTACAGGTTAGGTTTTTTAAATTCTAGCTATTACAAGCTTTGCTTTTATACGTTTGGGTTTTTAGCCTCCTCAAGATTTTTAAAGGAGGAGAATCGTGGAGGGCTTTTACATTATGTTGTAAACCTTAAATTTTCAAAATTTATTTATTGTGTGTGTAATTAAACTTTAATTAATTTACTCTCGGGGCAGAAAAAAAAATATTTGCTTTGACTTTTCAACTGTTTTGTAGTTTCGATGCTTACATTTGTATTTTGCATAAGAGGTGAAGAGCTGTGTTCTATTTCCCAAATGGAAGGCTGATATTTTCAATTCGCTGTTTCTGGTAGTTCATTATTTTCACACAGATTTTAAATGTTAGCATTATCATATATTAAATGTTTACACATCTGCTTTAGCAATCTCTGGTCTGCCCCAGGGACTCGTTTGTCTTTCCGTGCCCCATACTCTGGGCCTCCACGATGCGAGGACAGGGGCCTCACTTTGCTCCGGCTGGCCGTGCAGTCCCTGTAGGTCCCTGGAAGGCTGGCTCACAGGAATAGAGTCCCTGTGCTCTCGGTAAGTTCTGTTTATATATTCCAGGTTATAATATCCTGTCCTGTAACTTGACCGAGAGACCACACAGCTCGGAGGCAGCCCATCAGGAGTCTGTTTCCAAGCACACAACTTGCCGGCTCATTCCCATCCTGTGTGCCCAAGCTTTGCAAGCCCTTCCTTGGAAACTCACGTTGAGACATTAGAAAATCCCTGCACAGCTGAGTTCTCTCCCACTTATCACGCATGCACTGCCCCTCAGCCGGAAGCAGAGCCAGTCTTCCTCCCACATTTCAGGATGTTCATGGTGTGCACCAGAGAGCAGGGGCGCTTCTTGCTCATGTTTGCTCCTCCCAGACTAGTATTTCCCTTTCTCTTTCAAAAAATCCCATTACTTTGAAACTTGTAATGTTAGAAACCCTGTGCCTCCTTCCTTGCAGTCATGAAAATTTGAATTCCTTCCTCATGATCTTCACCCTTAGTCCTGCTCCGGTCACTGTCTATAGTGCCCTTAATCAGTATCCATCACGTTTCTTGACTTCCTCTATGACCCTGATTTCTGTTCCCCTCACCTTATCCCCACACCCCTGACACCTGCCATTAAGACCTCTGAGGGGCACCGGGGTGGCTGGGTCGGTGAGTGTCTGCCCTCAGCTCACCTGATCCTGGGGTCATGGGATTGAGTCCCGCATCAGGTGCCCACAGCGGGGAGTCTGCTTCTCCCTCTCTCTCTGTCCCTCCCCACCATGCATGCTCTCTCTTGCTTTTAAATAAATAAAATATTTCCGAAATAAAGGGACTCTGAGAGTTTTCCCTGTAGTTCTCACTACCTAGGTCCCTCCCTCAACAATTTCTTTCTTAACCAGCTTGATTCTAGAATCCACATTAAACAGTATTTCAAAAACACCATCATAGCTAATTTTATTTGTCAGCCTGACTGGGTAACGGGGCACCCAGATATTGGGTGTAACTTTATTTCTGGATGCGTCTGTAAGGATGTTTCTGGATGCACTTGATTTCAATTGATAGACCGTGTAAAGCAGATGGCCCTGCCCAATGTGAAGGAGCCCCAACCCATCCTTGGAACACCCAGATAGAACGAAGAGCCGGAGGAAGTAGGATTCCTCCCCCATCTGCCTTCTCTGGGACATTCATTTTCTCCTGACTTCAGACTTGGGCTAGAACTCAACACTCAGCTCTCTTGGGTCTGCAGCCTGCTGACTGCAGATCTTGGGACTTCTCAGGCTCCGTAATCACATGAGCCAATTGTTTTTTTCTTATCTTTTTTTTTTTTTAATTATCCATTAAGATTATTTATTTATTTTTATTTATTTATTTATTTATTTATTTATTTATTTATTTATTTTAGAGAGAGAGAATGAGTGGGAGGGACAGAGGGAGAAGGAAGGAACCTCAAGCAGGCTCCGCTGAGCACGGAGCCCCATGTGGGGCTTGATCTCATGACCCTGAGACCATGACCTGAGTGAAGGCCAAGAGTCAGATGCTCAACCTACTGAGCCATCTAGGCACCCCGAGCCAATTCTTTATAGTCAATCACCCTGCCTTCCTCTCTCTGTCTCTGCGTCCAGGGTGAGCGTGAGCGTGCACACACGCATATACACCCACAGCACACACATTCTCACACTCGTTCTGATTCTCCGGAGAACCCCGTCTAACACACATCGTAACTCCTTTCCTTCTTCCCTCCTTATTAGTCTCCTGGACTATATTCGTTAATACAATGTTCATTGAAATATAATGATTAAAGCCAATTGCGGACTCCATGTTCTTTTGTATCTGAGTTCAAGTAAAATGAATCTAAAGAAAAGTGGCAAGTTATTTTCCTGGCTTCCCATTTCATTTGAAGAACCCAACCCTGAAAGGAAGCCCTCGATGTTTTTCGCGAAACTCTACTACCTTCTCCCACTATTTTCCCTTCCCACTCAGAGAATCCTGTTTCACGTGGTGAGCGGTTTTGTCAAATCTCAAATATTTCCCTCCTACCCTCCCTCTGACAGACTCGCTTTGTACCCCCCTGATAGAGGGAAACATCCCCAGGTCCCAGGCCCCCTCCCCGGGGCACTCCCCCCACACAGCTGCTGTCCCCAGGCCCTGCCGAGATGGAGGAGAAAGGGTCGGAGGCCTCCTCCTCACCCTCCCCTGAACAGTCCATCCTCCTGCTCCTCCCACGGGGACTTTACTGCCGCAGTCTTCCCTGTATTTTCTTAGAATAATATTTCAGAACAAAGTAAAATTGCCTCCCACATCCCCACTTGCCTGCTGTACCTTCCCATGGAATATCGGCAAAGGCCTTCCCAGACCCTGCCCCCACATCCCCCCTCTAATGTCTCCCACCCACCTTAATTCGGGCTTTGCCTCCGACACTCCAAAAGGGGTCTTGTCTTCAAAATCCATGATGGGACATGTCTGCACCGCCCAGCGGCCACCACGCTGGGTGACAGGTTCTGAAGCTCTCTGTGCCCAGGGTCCCTGCTGCTTCCCACGTTGCTCCCACCTCCACGGCTGCCTTTTCCCAGGCCACTGCTCTCAACTCTCCTCTCTTTCACCCTTTACACATGGGGATGTGTAGGGTTTGCCCTTGGCCTTCTTCTCTGTATTTTCTGCTTGGTGATCCCAGGGAGCCCCTGGCTTTAAGGCCCACGTACAGGATGTGAATACACTTGTTCAGGATGTCTACACTTATTTCTCTGACTTCACCCTCTCCGCTGAGTTCCAGGCTCATGCTCTCCACTGCCCAGGTGCTTGTTTCACTGGGGTAACACATGAGCCTGTCGAGGAAACATGACCAACCTAGAACCTTTGGTGTCTCACAATTGTTCCCTATGGACGTTTCTCATCTCAATACACAGCACCGTCCTCCTGCAATGACTTGAATTCTTCTACTTCCCTAGCGCTCTCATCTGTTGCATTAGGAAGCCCCAGAACATCCAGGTTCAGGACACACCCCAAAGTCATGTGCACCTTCACGTGCATCGCTTCTTGCTCAGACCAATCGACCCTTATCATTGGGTTCCTCTTGTTCCTACTTCTCTTTTTCTCTTTTAAGATCGTATTTATTCATTAAAGACACAGAGAGATACATAGGCAGAGGGACAAGCAGGCTCCTGGCGGGAAGGCCAGTGTGGGACTTGATCCCAGGATCTTGGGATCATGACCTGAGCCACAGGCAGAGTCTGCTCCACCCCCGAGCCACCCAGACATCCCTTGCTTCTGTTTCAGTATAACCCGCTCTCCATGCCATGGCCGGAACAATCAATTTAAAACATGCCAACCTCATAGATCTCTCTTCTGCATGCAGCCTGTGGTTCTTAGAATAAAACCCAAACTCTTCCATGGCCCCGATGCTTTAGAGGCCTTCATCTTTGCGTCACTCACTTCTTGCTATGCTCTCTCTCACCTCTCTCTAGCTTTACTGGTCTTCCGTTTGGGCCTGGGACATTACCTCGGACAGGTAATGACAGGTAAAAGTCACTACCCGTGCAGGGTCCCTGCCCTTGCTCACTCCCCAGCCAGGAGCACATTTTCCTGTTATTTGGATAAAAAAAAAAAAAAAAAGTCTTTGTAAAATACTAATACTATTTTTAATGAGATGAAATATGTGTACAAACTGGGCAAACAGGGAAGAGATGGGAAGAACATCTTCCAGAAAATTAAGGGGAAAGGCAGGGAGGAGCGCACAGGGGGATGCAGGTTTGGGGGGTGAACCTCAGAGAACTACTTGGAACTTGGGTGCGGGCTCTGCGGAGCAAGGCCCCCCCCCTGCAGTGCAGTGCAGGGGTCCCCTTGAAGAGCCCGGGGTCCCCAGGAGGAGAAGAACACGCAGGTCATAACTTCAGGAGGCAGGAGGCTGTGCCCCACTGTCAGGAGCCAAAGAGGCTGAGGGGCTGGGAGGCCTGCGGGTAGGGGGGCAGGGGGGAGAGGAAGGGAGCCAGCCGGTGCAGCGGCAGCCTGGGGGTGCAGTGCTGCCCCGAGGTCACAGCCTCCAGTGCGTGTCCTCCCGCTGCTGCTCGCAGCAGGTGTGCTGGGGGTGGTGGTGCGGGAGCTCAGGTTCCGCACTGCGCAGCACTCTGCATCGCCTCTCAGAGGGCTCGGGAGCTGGGGGGGGGGCACGGAGGCGGGGGGCCAGCTGGTGCAGCGGCAGCCTGGGTGTGCGCAGCTGTCCTGAGGTCAAAGGCTCCAGCACGTGTCCTTTCCGCTGTTGCTCGCAGCAAGTGTGCTGGGGGGGGGGGGGGGGTTTGCGGGAGCTCGGGTTCTGCACTGCACAGCACCCTGCGTGGCCGCCCGCTGGCTCAGGAGTGGGGGGGGGGTTGGGGGGTTGGGGAAGGGAGGAGGAAGGGGGGCTTGGAGGCAGGGGGTGCAGCCGGTGCAGTGGCAGCCTGGGTGTGCACAGCTGTCCTGAGGTCACAGGCTCCAGCACGTGTCCTTCCGCTGCTGCTCGCAGCATATGTGCCAGGGAAAAGCGGTGCAGGATGCGCAGCACTGGGCATCGCCGCCCGCTGGGTCGGGAGCTGGGGGGGGCGGAGGCGGGGAGGCAGTGGGGGTTGAAGGCTGGGGGCCAGCCGGTGCAGCAGCAGCCTGGGTGTGCACGGCTGCCCCACGGTCACAGCCTCCAGCCCGTGTCGTCCCGCTGCTGCTCGCAGCACGTGTGCCGGGGTGAGGGGCGGGGAGGTGGTGGACGGGAGCCCGGGTTGTGCACTGCGCTGCACCCGCATCGCCGCCATCGCAGGCGCTCCCCTCCCCCACCCGGGTGCGGGCCTAGGAAAGCGGGGTTCTGTGCTGCCCCAGACAAGTGCACCCACACCGGCCGCAGTCAGCGTGGGAACCTTCACCCTGGGCGAAGAAATCCGCCGCTGTCCCCTTCCCATCTGCCTCCCCTGTCCCAGCCCCACACCACCAGGCATCCCTTTGCTCTGGGACACGCACCTGCACTGGTGGACTTCACAGAAGGGGGCGTGTGATGCGCAGTCCGGGGTGCCCGGCCTCCAGGTGGACCCCGCAGGGCCTGTAGCAGCTTCTCAACTCTTCTGGTCCAGCTGATGCCCGGCCCGGGTGCCCGCTCCATCCGGGGCCTCCTTAGTGCCCATCTCCCAGTCACCCCAAAGCCTCATCCTCTTCCCCTCCATCGACCCTCCCTCCGTCTTTCCCTCAGGCTTGTCCCTCATCTCCCCCACTCTGTTCCCTCCTTTCCCTTTCAGTCTATACCAGTATTTCCTGTATCTCCCCAGTGAGCGAAGGCCGGAGGACTGTCCCCCGATGGACTTGCTGTCTGTCCCCCTGGGAGGGACCACATCTGGTTTATCCTCTGCCAGTCAATGGCCATTTGGGTTGTTTCCACTGTTCTGATATTATGAGTAACCTTCATTTATAGAAGTTTATAGACATTATAGACAAATGTTTTCATTTCTCTTGGGTGTCTAACGCGCGTGAGAATTGCTAGGCCATACCTTAAGTGTCTAACTTTTTAAAATTTTATTAATTTGAGAGAAATCACATACTGGGGGGACAGAGGGCGAAGGAGAGAGAATCCTCAAGCAGAGCCCATCCTGAGCAGGGAGGGCTCTCTGGAGCTCCCTCTCATGACCCTGAGGTCACGACCTCAGCCCAAATCAAAAGCCTGAGGCTTAACCTACTGAGCCACCCAGACGCTCCGTAACCCTTTAACTTTTGGAGAAATTACCAAACTGCTTGCCGCAGCTTCTGTACCAGTTAGCATCCCCACCGGCGGGGCTGCCCCTACTTCGCTACGTGGCTTCAGAGGGAGAAGGTATAATTCCCGCAGTTCAGACAAATTACAGATTGGATATTGACAGAAGGCCATTCTCTTTCATTATCGTAAAAGCTAAACATAATTCACTCGAATGCTCTTTTAAGGAAAAAAAAAAATAACTAGTTTTTGTTTCCTTAAATGTGATGCATATTTTATTCTTCTAGAATGGTTGTTAATGTTGCTTTCTGCAATTTGCCTCTTAAGGGAATGGTGACAGTGGACCGTGATTTATGTTTCAGCCTCGACACCATTGGTTTTTATGAAGACTGTCCTATACTTTAGGCTTCATACATTCCTATATAGATTTTATTCTTTTTGAACATTAATGCGCTCTCTCTTATCCCATTTTTTACTGGTAATCCATGTTTACTTAGTAGTGGCTCACATTTCCAACTAATAGTTAAAAAGCATCTGATTATAAAAACAGTGTTTGAAGACTGATTATATATATATATATAGTGGTTTGAAGGTCAGGTCTGTTGAAGGTGGTATAAAGCAAACTGTTCTCCAGAATGTTTTCCTCAAAAGCACATGCACAAGGTGCCTGCTGAGCAAGCCAGTAAGGACACAGAAAAGTAGACTCTGGCAAAGTAAGTACCAACCCTAAGAGCAAGCAGCAGGTGCATTCTGGATCTAAAAGGCAAACAGGTGACTGTCAAGGACATTAAAAGGAGCTTACCGAAGGCTTCATAAGGCTTCTGCGGTTCGGAAAGAGGCCACTTGTTGCAGACGTAGGCAGGTGAGCTGTCAGCCACGGCCGCTGGAGGAACGAGCTCCGTAACACTTGCCACTCACTAATTCATTTTCATTTCTCCCACGTTCCTAATTTGTTAATGATCCCACAGAATATTATTTTTGAAAACAAGAGATTCTTATGCTACAATCTTCTTCTTAATAAGACATTTCTTGATAATGACAGTAGTGACTTTTACAGCTAAGAAGCCTCTTAAGATGATGATATCATTATCAGCAGGATGGACCATTAATGCAATCGAATATAGATTTCTTAAAGTTGTACTTCAGTCCCCAGGATTGACAGAGTTTCCCATGGGCATCCTACCTGCAGGACAATCCGATGAGTGTCATTTTGGTTTGTGGTTAAACACTCTTGGAAAACCCGCCGTCTCGGGCCACCTGGGCGGCTCAGCGGTTGAGCACCTGCCCCTGGCCCAGGGTGTGATCCGTGGTCTCAGGATCGAGTCCTGCATTCGGCTCCCCACATGGAGCCTGCTTCTCCCTCTGCTTGTGTCTCTGCCTCTCTATGTCTCTCATGAATAAATAAATCTTAAAAAATAAATAAATAAAAGAATTTATAATAAATAAATACATGAAAACATAAATAAATAAACAAATAAATAAATAAATAAATAAATAAATAAATAAATAAATAAAATCTTAAAATAGAAAAAGAAAAGAAAACCCACAATCTGTCTTCTGGTGAGGTACAGGCAGCATAAACTAATCACTTCTACATATATCTTCCCCAGGAAGAAAATCAGCTTTCTGATTAGTTAAAATTTATCATTAAAATTTATTATTTATTTATTAAAATCAGCTTTCTGATTAGTTAAAATTTATTTTCATAGACATTATCTCTTCTCCTCACACATGAAGAGATGAGAGATTTATTTTGGTTAGTTGACATTAGAAATTAATGTAAAACGATGGTTCCCAATTAGAGGCAGCTTTACTGTCCTTTCCATCCCTGTCCCAAGGACATTAGGGAAAGTAGGTTGGAGATGCGAGGACATCTAAGGGGTAAAGGCCAGGGATGTTGCTAAACACCCTACGGTGCAAAGACAGACCCCACGGCGGAGAATGATCCGGCCACAGATGTCAGCACCGCAGAGACTGAGAAAGTCTGCCCTACATAGTTCCCTTAGCGACCCTTAACCATGGTAAGTTGCTCAAAACTACAAAATTAACTTCTATTCAGTGCTATGGAACAAACTCCAGTCTCTATTTGGATTTTACCAATTGTTCCTCTTCTTTCTTTCTTTCTTTCTTCTTTCTTTCTTTCTTTCTTTCTTTCTTCCTTCTTTCTTTCTTTCTTTCTTTCTTTCTTCTTTCTTTCTTTCTTTCTTTCTTTTTCTTTCTTTCTTTCTTTCTTTCTTTCTTCTTTCTTTCTTTCTTTCTTTCTTTCTTTCTTTCTTTCTTCTTTCTTTCTTTCTTTCTTCTTTCTTTCTTTTTTCTTTTTCTTTCTTCTTTCTTTCTTTTCTTTAAAGGTTTTATTTATTTATTCATGAGAGACACAGAGAGGGGCAGAGATACAGGCAGAGGGAGAAGCAGCCTCCCTGAGGGGAGCTCGATGTGGGACTTGATCCCGGGACTCCGGGGTCATGACCTGAGCCGAAGGCAGACGCTCCACCACTGAGCCACCCAGGCGTCCCAATCAATTGTTCTTTGTCTTTTTCACAAACTAATCCTTTTCAGTCTACTCTAATGTATGAGAGTTTATCCAGAGTCCCTTGTTTTCCATGATCTTGACACTGAAGAAGACTACTGGCCGGGTATTTTTTAGAAATGCTCAATTTTTGTTTTTTAGCAATTGAATAATTTTTATATTTATATTTTATATTTACCTTTCGTTAAATTATACATTCATATAGCTTGAAGCTCTAATCCATTCTAGAATTCCTATTGAAAATATTGCATGGGATACCTGAGTGGTGCTAGGTGGTATATATATTTATATATACATACACTTTGTCCCATTTTGTTTTCTCACAGAAACTGGTTTTTCATAGTTTTTCACTTCTTTTTAAAAATTACTTATTTATTTGAGATAGAGCACAAGCCAAATGAGGGGTAGAGGGAGAAACACACTCCCTACTGAGCAGGGAGCCCAATGTAGGGCTCAATCCCAGAACCCTGGGATCATGACCTGAACCCAAACCAGAGTGGGCCACTCAACTGATTGAGCCACCCAAGCACCCCAAATTCTAATATTTTCGTTACCTCAAAGAGAACCCTTACCCTTTCTCTATCTTATCCTCCCACTCAGCTCTAAGCAACCACAAATCCACTTTCTCTCTATATAGAGTTCCCTATTGTGGGATTTCAGATAAATGAATTATATAACATGTGGTCTTTTGTGCCTGACTCCTTTCACTTAGCATAATATTTTCATGTATTAGCAGTTTATTCTTTTTCATGACCCAACATTTCACTGTGTGGACAGACCGCATTTTGTTTATCTTTTTGTTAGTTGGTGGACATTTAGGTTGTTTCCACCTTTAGTCTATTGTGAATAATTTGCTCTGAACACTCATATATAAAATTTTGCATGTGGGTAAATGTTCTCATCTGTCTTTGGTATATATCTAGGAATGGACAAAGCCAGTGGATAACTCTGTATTTAATCATTTTGAGAAATGACTACATACTTTTTCAAAGTGGCTGCACTACAACCCTATCAGCAGTGTTGGAGGGTCCCAGTGCCTCCCTGTCCTCTCCAGCACCGATTATGATCTCACTTTTCCATTCTAGCTATTGTGGTTTGTGTGAAGTTGTATACCCTGTGGTTTTAACTCTCATTTCCCTGATGACTGATGGTTTGGGGCACCTTTTTATGTGCTTATTGGTCATTCATACAGCTTTGTTGGAGAAATGTCCATTCAAGCTTTTTGTCTGTATTTTTTCTTTTTTTAAGATTTTATTTATTTATTATTTATTTATTTATTTATTTATTTATTTATTCATAAGAGAAGCAGGCTCCACGCAGGGAGCCCGGTGTGGGACTCCATCCCAAGTCTCCAGGATCACACTCTGGGCTGAAGGTGGCGGTAAGTCACTGAGCCACCTGGGCTGCCCTTTGTCTGTTTTTATGACTGAGTTCTAAGACCTTATTATATATTCCAGATATAAGTGTCTTAACAAATATAAGATTTGTAAATATTTTTATCCCATTTTGTGAGTTGTATGTTCACCTTTTTATTTAACGTTAAGAACGCCCAATTTGAGGAGTGCCTGGTGGCTCCGTGATTATGTATCTGCCTTTGGCTCAGGTTATGATTCCAGAGTCCCGGGATCAAGCACCTCTTGGGCCCCCTGCTCAGCAGGGAGTCTGCTTTTTCATCTCTCTCTGAACATGGGATTCATGGGTCTAGATCCAAAGTTCTCAATCCCAGATGCACACTGGAATGAGTTGTAAAACTCCTTGTCCTGCTATTTTGTTTAAAATGGCCTGGAGAAGGTCTGTGAATATGTAACGTAAGTTTTTAAAGTGCTCCCAGTGAACCGACTTGTCAGCGATGGTCTGAAATGACTAGACCAGCTGGTTTCAGCCTGGGACATGGCCTTCTGTGGACTCTGGCATCCCACTTGTTGGTCAGCATCAATTTAGTTGACGTGCCTAATGGTGCAACCTCTTCCTTCCATCTAGCTGCATGGTCACCTGCCCAAGGTTTTCCTCTATTAGAAAACAGATCTAACCTTAGATAAAGTTACATGTCTGCTCCCTTACTACGCATATGACTAAGTCTCAAAATGTAAGATAGTTAATGCATTCCGTATTGTCCGTATTACCAGACAATAAAGCCAGGACTGAGCTTAGTAGGTGGCACATGTATTGTCACTGAAAAATGCTCGTTGAGGGGTGCCTGGCTGGCTGGGGTGCCTGGCTGGCTCAGTCAATAAAGCATGTGACTCTTGATCTCAGGGTTGTGAGTTCAAGCCCCATGTTCAGTACAAGAGATTACTTAAAAATAAAATCTTAAAAAAAGAAAAAGAAAAAAAAAGTTTGTTGAAAGATTATTTGCTACATTTGTAAAGGTTCAGCTTTTACCTTCCGCTCATGTATTTGGTTTCTTAAAAAACAAATCCTTTTTAAGATTTACGCTTCTGGAGTTTCAGAACATAATTCCGTAACATTGCCTTCTTTTTAGAATGATCTCCTATTATGTATCCAATAGTTTGTTAAATATATACAGAACAAAATGTGTGTCTTCTAATGTCCTGTTCAGATACGATTCTATAATCAAAACTTTCAGGCCGTAAAATGAAAATAGAGGTGGCCTTTTATGCTCAGCTATTTCTTCCTGAAAATGAAAGTTTTAAGGGCAAAAATTATGTGTCTTGACTGCTGCTGTATACAATATCTTACCTGCCGTGGATACCCAACACTTATAAAATGAGAAATTCACCCCAAGGTCCTGTAAGTTATATTTTTGATCAACTCACCAAGAATGAGCACAGATGACAGAGTGGAGAGCAGTGACAGGTCTGCCTGGGAAGGCAGGACTGGCACGGTTAGCCGCACGAACTGCAGCTAGTTTTGTTCTCGTCACTCTCCCAGATCCATAATTCAAAGTCTCACAGCTTGCCTCAGATTCATCAGACGGAAAACAGTAATTACAAAGACATAATGAAGGGGTGATTTCTAGAGAAGGCTCTTTGGAATATTGGATGTCACAGTAGGAAACGTATTTTTGTAGCTTTTAAGAAAGATGAGCACCACAGGTATTGGCATTGTAGTGCGTGCTCTTTGGCAGCCAGATCTTTTTTTTATTAGGATCCTTTCTGTTAGTCTTGGGCTCACCTGAAATTGAAAAGTCATGCTAAAATGTATTAAAAATAATGCAAGTCAAGAATGATTAAGCATCAGAAACCATGCACGTTTCTTGTTGACTTGCCTACTAATAGGCATTCTCATGAATGACTCATTGGATATAAACTAAATGAAATAGAATGATTGAAATAAAACAGTCCCACAGAGGAGCCAGCCCGGGCTTTGTCTTGATCACATTTAACTATTATAACAACAGAGTCATACTATTGAAAAAAAAGTACAATCGAATTAAATTATGTCTAAAATCCTTGGCATATGGTATGTTGTCATCTTCAGGGTAATGATGGAAAAAACAATGGAACAAACACATGCCAAAGTTTATGGGTTTATGGTTACAAACCATATAAAACATACAAACTAAATAACTGGTTGAATGTTCAGGCATTTGGTTATATTGATTTGCTTTACCACAAGTTCTCCTGAATGCCAAAATACTGAGTATTATATTCCCGGCTGAGGCAATTCATTCAGCAATCTCAGGACAATGTCATTTCCTGGGAAGCTGTTTGGTCAAGCTTTGCTGACCAAGTCAGATTTACTTGGAAAGAGAATTTCATTTACCATTTAAATCCACATGACCAGCTTTTCTTTCAAACTCATTATTGTGCCACTACCTCACTAGTCTGGTCTGCAGATCAACAATTTAAATCATGCTTGCAAGGTAACTTATTTACTGTCTCAATAGAGACAGCAATAGGTTTATATTGAATTTATTTTTCAGACAGTAGAGAGATTTTTTAAATAGATTTTGGAAGATATATAGTGAAGGTGCCTGATTCCTTGTCCAAAATAAAAAAAAAAATAAGAACTTATACCCATAACCTAAAAATCATAATTTCCATAAACCTATTTGGCTCTAAGTCATTACTCAAAAGAACATAGAGTTTTCCTTTTTTTCTTAGTTAAGATAATTATTTTTCAATCAAACTCTTATCATATGTTTGAGTTAATCAAAATCAACTTTACAATATACACATTTTAAGAAAATCTACCAAAAAGTATAAATTAGTATAGCATAAGCATTAATTCTTATTACTTATTAATAAATTATGTGTCTTAATGATATTATATGAATTAATGTTATATATAATGTCATTAATTAATTATATTCACATCTTCACTAATAATCTGCTTCATTAAATCTTTTTTTTAAAGATTTTATTTATTTATTCATGAGAGACACAGAGAGAGAGAGGCAGAGATACAGGCAGAGGAAGGAGCAGGCTCCATGCGGGGAGCCCGATGTGGGACTCCATCCCAGGTCTCCAGGGTCATGCCCTGGGCTGAAGGCGACGCTAAACCACTGGGCCACCCAGGCTGCCCTGCTTCATTAAATTTTAAAATCAAACATTGAGAAACTTTATTTCTTTTATCCTAAAAATATTATATCACAAATTAGATTACTGAGCACTTTGAATGAGATTTCAGGAATTCTACAAAAAGGGAGTGATGTTGGATGATGTAGTCTAAGACAATATAGATCCAATTTTGGGAATCCCTGGGTGGCTCAGTGGTTTAGCACAGCCTTCAGCCCAGGGCTTGATCCTGGAGACGCGGGATCAAGTCCCACGTTGGGCTCCCTGCGTGGAGCCTGCTTCTCCCTCGGCCTTGTCTCTCTCTCTCTCTTTCATGAATAAATAAATAAAATCTTAAAAAAAATAAGACAATATAGATCCAATTTTGAAGATAGTAAAAATGTTCAGTGATGTAAAAGATTAGACTGATGAGTTAATTTTTGTTAATTGTCTTATTAAGTGAGTAAAAGCAAATATTAGCAGAAAACAACTTCAGTCCACTGACAGAAGGCATGTTAATATGAATTTCACATAGGTAATAAGGTAATAGCTAAGAGAAAAGCAGTAGGCATATTCTATCTGGAATTCAGAGGGACTTGTTACAAGACCTGAGACAAATTCTTTGTATCTCAAAGGCAACATGACTTTTTTCTTTTAAAGATTTTATTTATTCATGAGAGAGAGAGAGAGAGAGACAAAAGCAGAGACACAGGCAGAGGGAGAAGCAGGCTCCATGCAGGGAGCCCGATGCCTGATGTGCGACTCGATCCCAGGTCTCCAGGGTCATTCCCTGAGCCAAAGGCAGACGCCCAACCATTGAGCCACCCAGGGGTCCTGCCAGCAACATGACTTTAAACATATTTGTCTTTTAATGAAATTAAGTAGATACAAATCGAATTATTGGGGGGGGGGGGGAACAACAACAACCCAAAACAACCCAGGCCATGAAATTAACAATTTTTCTCAAAAAACTAAGGTGATATAAGAAGGAATCAAGAATCCTAATGTATGGCAATAGTATAGGACATGTGGAAACAGGAAACCGCGACACAGAAACTTTGCAAAAGCCAAATAAAGGAAATTTGCACCAGTTGCATACATACCCAATAAAAATTGTCATAGATGAATGCTGAGCTAAAGTCAATTCCATGAAAATAAGCTGGGCTGGTAATTTAAAGATGGAGAATCAGAATAGTCACGGATAATTCTGTGGGATAAATTGTGGGTCTTGTCTTAATTATCTTGAATATCCCGGTTTCATGCCTGCAATGATACTGCTTCTTTTCAACCAACACAGCTGTGCAATCCAGTCTTCCTACGTTACTTCATAAAAGCATTCCAGGTATAGGAAGGAGGGTGCCTGTATTTTAATGGGTCTCTAGTAGAGTTTAAATACAATATTATAATTGTCAATGACACTCCACACAGTAATTTGCAGTCCAAGGGACATGATATCAATGTCTACAAGGACTAGGAAGATTAAGAATGAAAAGAAAAAAACGTATAAAAAACGAAATGATATGTATGAAAATGTTTGCCTTTATTCTCTACTATCATGAAACAGGACAATGCAATTAGGAGGAAAATTGAATCTGACGTCTCCTCAGCGTCATCAAGCTTGTACATCCCACCTCAACTGATAACTGCCATCTGATCCCATCAATAGTTGGCATATAAAAGGGAGCCAAAATGGTCCCTGGCATCCGAATTGCAAGAGAAGCTAAATATTAAAAGTTTTATATTGAATCTATCAATGTTTAAATGATGACAGTGTTTTATTGCAAATATCTTCTTTTTATTTTATGGTGTTTTTCTCATTCTACATAGATGATCTTCCTCTGCAATGAGGTGAGGTTGATCCATATTTCTTTTATATATTGTTCTGTGTCTGTCTTTCTCTGTTTCCAGAATCAAAACCGTGTTTTCCTATTTTGTGGGTTTAATTCATCTGCAATTTTGGTACGGATAGGTTGTATTATAGGATTCTAATTTCATACTTATTTATCCATGAGAAAAGCCAATTGCGGACTCATCTTTGTAATGATATCTTTTTTTAATTTCACTGGTTTTAATGTCACCATGGTTTTAAACACATTTATTCCTGTGTGCGTTTCTAGGTAAACTATTATTTTGCTGTCTTGTATTACTTCACCTTCGCATTACCTTGCTCTTTTAATTATCAACACTTTACACCTGTTTTGTGCTTTCTCAAATGTGAGTTCACCGTCCTTATTCTTTCTCAGTGCTGTCTTGCATATTCCTGACCATTTATTCATCAGTAATCATTATGACATCTTTTTGCCAAAATAATGATAATGGTAAATGATAAAATGATAAAAAATAATGATACAATAATGATAAAAAATGCCAGTGGCATTGGACTAAAATTGCAGTTGACTTACGGATAAACTGAGGAAGTATCGCCATTCCTTGTAATACTGTGTTCTCCATGTGCAACCACCAGAGTTAAAGAGAATAAAGGCAAACATTTTCATACATATCATTTCCTTTTTTATACCTCTTTTCATTCTAATGCAATTCTTCAAAGCCCTTCGGTGTTTTATACTTCCTCCAGAAAGTCTTTTATACCTTGTGTTAGATTTATGTCCCTGTCTTATTATCTGCTTCTATTGCAAATGGTATAATCTTTAAAAATATCTTTGTCAGAATTTCCCCATATATAGGAATACAGGTCTTCCTTGACTTTTAGGACGGGGTCATCTGGTGATAACCCCATCATACACTGAAAACATTGTAAGCCAAAATGCATTTAATACACCTCACCTATCAAACATCATAGGTGAGCCTAGGGTACATTAAATATCCCCACGACACTTATATTAGCCTACAGTTAGGCAAAATCTAACAGAAATCTTATTTTATGATAAGTGTTAAATATCTCATGTCATTTATTGAATACTGTACTGAAAGTGAAAAACAGCCTGGTTGTCAGCATGTCGGTCGTTGACCACCACCATCATCTGGGTGACTGGGAGTTCTGGTTACCTGCCACCACCCAGTAGCACTTCCGAGGATTACACTGCACACTGATAGCGAGGGAAAAGATCCAAATTCAGAATGTGAAGTTTTGTTTCTACTGAAGAGTATTGCTTTCACACCATCATAGAGGCAAAAACAAACAAACAAACAAAAAAACGTAGTTTGGACCAACCTAAGTCATGGACTGTCTAGACTATGGACTTTTGTATTAGGACGTTGCATTCAGCAACATTAATAAACACCGAGTGCTAATCATTAGGCTGCAGAGTCTGTTTTCCATATAAAAAAGCCACCTCCAAATAATGAAAATTGTTTTTATTTCTCTTCAATCTATATTCAATATGTTTCTAATTTCTTTGCTACTTGTTCTCTTTTACTTCTAGGAAAGCACTTAGCTATTACATTGAAAATAGGCATCATTTTATTGTTTCTAAGAAAATAAATTCTCTTAAACTTTTAATGTTAAACAATATGTGTGTTATACCAGGGGATACTTATATCACATGAATATTGTTCCTAGTTTTCTAGGAGTATTTGTGTGAATGCACACTGGATTTTATAAATATTGTTTGTGCATCTTTTGATGCATTTATGTATTTCTTCAACATTGAGTAGTAATTATGTTGATCTGCTAATGTTAAATCATCTTTATATTCTTGTGTTAAAGACTATTTCATAAATGGATTTTTTATCAATTTATTATCATATTGATATTCATCTAAAATATTGGTTTATAACTTAAAAGGTTAAAATGAACTTCTAGGTGTTTTGGTATGGTGGTTTTTTTTTTTTATCATCCTTGAAAGTTTTACTGTCAAAGTTATATTAAGCATAAAAACTTGAGTCAGAGAGCTTTCATTCTTTTTCCATTTCTGAAACATCTTTTATAAAAGATGGAAATTTGAATCAAGTTTAAAAAATAAGTACAGATAGTCCCATTCATGCTTACTATTTCTGCATGAATAAATTTTAGGCATTTATACCTTTTTTAGAGTGACTATGTGTAATGTCTAAAAATTGCATTTCATGTTTTTTGTTTTCTGTATTGATACTTTATGGTTTATTTTTCTTCTGTGGTCTTGACAAAGAATAAATTATTGAAGTGTCATCCAAAACTTAACACTTGGTTCTAATCTTTTAGTTGTTTTTATTAATTTCATCATTTTTCCTTTTTTATTTTAAGCCCATCACCTGTTTCCCTTCTTTCATCATTCTTTTAAAGATTGATTGATTGATTGATTGATTGATGACTGATTGATTTGAGGGAGAGAGAGAGAGAGAGAGACAGAAATGGGAAAGAGGCAAAATCTAGTCAGACATTTAACCCACTGCACCACCCAGGCACCCTCATTGCATCATTCTTTAACTTTTATATTCAATATTGTGTTTGCTTAGTTACTTCTTAAATTCCGTAGTTGAATTCATAACCGATTTACTTCTACTTTTCTAGCATATGTATTTTTTTCTCTTTTCTCTATTGAAGTATTGAAGTATAATTATCATACATTACCCAGCACTCTAATATATGCATTTTATATTTCCTTAAGCATAAGTTTATCTAAAAATCCAGGATTTAATATAGAATCTATTTCTCAAGGTCACTGAAATTTTTTTCTTAAAAATTACTTTCAAAATTTATATTTTTTCATCCATCTCACTTTATTGATTTCCAAATTTACTGCATTGTTGGCTAAATATGATCTGTAATTTTATTTTGTTTTTTTTCCTTTATACACTTAATTTGCAGCTTTTCATTTGGTAATGTTTTATGATAAACATGTTTTATTTATGTAGAAAGTATATTACTCATTATATTAAAATTGCTAATAGTGTCATTCAAATACTACCTCAATTCTTTATTTCCTATTCTTTATGTTATCATTTAGAAATGTATCTGGTTTAAAATCTCCACAATGATGGGCAATTTATCAGTCTCCTTACAATTTCATTGATGTTTATTAATTTTAAATAGTACATACTTAAACAGGAGCTTTATGTATTTCTGATAAATTTTCTTTCTATAATTTTGAGAGACCTTATTCATCCAAAACACGTTTCTTAATTTTACTCTGTTTTATCTCACATTATTTTTCTGGTCAGTATATACATCAATAATTTATTTTTTTTCTACTTTTGCACTCAGTTTCCTTTTGGTTTCTCTACATCTCATGGAGTACAGTTAGATTTTCCTCCTCAACTGAGACTTTCTTTCAAAGACCAGAATTGACCTTTTTACATTAATTAATTAATTAACATATTTACTTACTCATTTTATATTTGATACATGACATTAAATTAGTTTGCAGTACACAACAAAACAATTCAATATTTGTATGTATTACAATAATATAATGACAATAGGTTTGGCTACCACCTACCATCATACATAGTTACAAATTATTTTTCTTATGATGAGAACTTCCAAGATCTACTCTCATAACGACTCTTAAATATATAATATAATATTATTGGATGTAGTCACCATGTTTACATAACATCTCCATGATTTATGTATTTTATTTTATCTATATATCTATATAAATATCTATTTATTTATTTATTTCATAACTGGAAGTTTGTATCTCTTGATCCTCTTTACCCATCTCACACACCCACTCCCACAGGCAACCACAATCTCTTTACTGTATCTAGGAGTTTTGTTTAGTTTGTTTGTTTTTTCTTAATTGTACATATAAGTGAATCCATGGGGCATTTGTCTTTCTCTTTCTGACTTATTTCACTTAGTATAATACTGTTAAGGTCCACCCATTATACCATAAATGGCAAGATTTCATTCTTTTATACAGCTAAGGAGTATTCTATTTTTTATATATACCACATCTTCTTTATCCGTTCACCAATCAATTGAGATTTAGGTTATTCTCATAAAATAATGCCTCAATGAACTTGGAGATGCATATATTTTTTCAAAATAGTATTTCCGTTTCCTTCAGATAAATACCCAGAAGTGGTATTGCTGGATTGTAGTTCTAATTTTAATTCTTTGAGGAATCCAAATTGCATTCTGTAAAGGCTATTCCAATTTATATTTCTACTGACAGTGCCTACGGGTTCTCTTTCCTCACATCCTCACCAACACTTGTTATTTCTTGACTTTCCATACTAGCCATCTTACTGGTGTGAGGTGATTTCTCATCGTGGTTTTTATTTGCATTTCCCTGATAACTAGTGATGGCTGAGCATCTTTTCATTTGTCTGTTGGCCATTTGTATTTCTTCTTAAAAAAAAAAAAAGCCTAGTCAGATCTTATGCCCATTTTTATTTTTTAAAAATTTTATTTATTATTCATGAGAGACAGTGAGAGAGGCAGAGATACAGGCAGAGGGAGAAACAGGCTCTGTGTGGGGAGCCCGATAAGGGACTCGATCTCAGGACCCCAGGATCACACCCTGACCAAAAGCAGAAGCTCAACTGCTGAGCCACCCAGGCATCCCATGCCCATTTTTAAATGCTATTGTTTTTTGTTTGTTTGTTTCTTTATTTTGTTGTTGTCATTGAATTGTATCAACTCTTTACATATTTTGGATGTTAACCCTTTATTGCATATATGATTTGCAAATTTTTTATTCACTAGATAGCCTTTTAATTTTGTTGTTTCTTTTGCTATGCAGAAGCTTTTTGGCTTAATGTTGTCCCAATTATTTATTCTTGCTCTTATTGCCCTTACTTTTGGTGTCAGATCCAAAAGATCAATGCAGGACTGATGTAGAGAAGCTTACCACCTACATTTTCTTCTAAGACCTTTATGGCTTCAGGTCTTACATTTAAGTCTTTAATCCGTTTTGAGTTAATTATTGTGTACAGTATAAAAAAAAAGTCCTTCAACTTCAGTATTTTGTATGTGACAGTCCAGTTTTCCCAGTACCACTTACTGGTTCTTTCTCATTATACATTATCCTTGCCTTTTTTGTCATAAATTAGTTCACCATTTATGTAAGTTTATTTCTGATATCTCTGTTTTCTTTTATTGATCTATGTATCTGTTTCTATGCCAATACCATACTTTTCTGATTATTATTGATTTGTAATATAATTTGAAATAAAAAACCGTGATTCCCCCAGCTCTATTTTCTTTCTCAATACTGGTTTTGCTATTCTGGGTCTTTTATGGTTCCATTAATATTTTAGAATTATCCGTTGTTCAGAATCCTTTCATTTGTTTGCTTCTTATTCAATTTCTTAATCAATGCCTGATAGTTTTCGGTGCACAGGACTTTCACCTCCTTTGTTAAATTTGTATCAAGGTATTTTATTGTTGCTGATACAAATATAAATACAACTACTTTCTTAATTTTTCTTTCTGATGGTTCAATGATAGTATATAAAAATACAACAGAATTTTGCATACCGGTTTTATATCCTGCAATTTAACTGAGTTTGTTCATTAGTTATAATATATATATATATTTTTATTTTGAGAAGTCTTTAGGGTTTTTTTATATATAAAATCATCTTGATAACAAATAGTGACAGTTTTACTTCTTCATTTCCAATTTGGATGCTTTTATTTATTTTTCCTGCCTAATTGCTCTGGCTACAACTTCCAGTACTATATTGAGTAAGAGTGGTGAAAATGAAGATCTTTATCTTTTTTCTCATCTTAAAAAAAAAAAAAAAAACTTTTAGTTTTTCACCACTGAGTATTGAAGTTAGCTATGGTCTTGTCACATAACAGCTTTTATGATACTGAGGTATGCTCTTGCTATATGCATTTTATTGAAGTGTTTTTATCATACTATTATTGTTGAAATTTATCAAATGTGTTTTTTGCTCTCATTTGAGATAATCATGATTTCTATCTATCATTTTTATCAGTTTTAAACTGTTGGCTCCTTTTGCAACCCTGTTGTACATCCTACTTGATTATGTGATATGATCCTTTATATGTATTTTGAATTTGGTTTGCTTATATTTTGTTGAAGATTTTTGCATCTGTATTCATTAGTGATATTGCATTGGTCTGTGATTTTCTTTTCTTTCTTCTTTCTTTCTTTCTTTCTTTCTTTCTTTCTTTCTTTCTTTCTTCTTTCTTTTCTTCCTTTTTCTTTTCTTTCTTTCTTTTTTTTTCCTGTAGTTATTGTCTTGTTTTGGTATTAGGGTCATTTTGGCCTTGTAAAATGAGTTTGGAAGACTTTCCTCCTCTTTGGTTTTTGGAAGAGTTTACAAAGATATGCATTGAAAATTGAATTTTTGTTAGAATTCATGAGCAAAGCTGCCTGGTCCTGGATTTTTGTTTGTGGGGATGTTTTTGACTATTGATTCAATCTTGCTACTAGTAATTGGTCTATTCAAATTTTCATTGTTGTCATGGTTCAGTCTTAGAAAAATATATGTTTCTGAGAATTTATTAAATTTTGGGGTTTTTCTTGGTTAATTTGTTGGTGAAAATTATTCATATTAGTCCTTTATGAACCTTTGTATTTCTTTGGTATCAGTTGTACTTTTCCTCTTCAATTTCTGATTTTATTTATTTGAGCTTTCTCTCCTTTTTTCTTGGTAAGTCTAGTTAAAGATATCTCAATATACATTCAAACAACCAGCTCTTAGTTTTATTGATCTTTTTTTTAAATTTTTTTTAAAATTTTTTAAATTTATTTATGATAGTCACACAGAGAGAGAGAGAGAGGCAGAGACACAGGCAGAGGGAGAAGCAGGCTCCATGCACCGGGAGCCTGATGTGGGATTCGATCCCGGGTCTCCAGGATCGCGCCCTGGGCCAAAGGCAGGCGCCAAACACTGCGCCACCCAGGGATCCCAGTTTTATTGATCTTGTGTATGATCTTTTTAGTCTCATTTATTTCTGCTATGATTTTTATTATTTCTCACCTCTTACTACTAACTTTGGGTTTTATCTTTTCTTCTTCTAGTTCCATTAAGTGTAGAATTAGATAGTTCCTTGGAGACTTGTTTCTTGAGGTAGGCCTTTATCACTATAAAATTCTCTCTTTAAAATGTTTTTGCTGCATTCCATAATTTTTGATGTATTGCATTTCCATTTTCATTTGTCTCAAGATTTGTTTGTTTTGTTTTGATTTCTCCATCAATCCATTGGTTGTGCTGCATAATCTTTACATTTAATGTTTTTTCTAGTTTTATTTTTCTTGCCATTGATTTCTAATTTCACACCATTGTGGTCATACAAGTATATAAGCTTCTTCCTGTAGTGAGGCCAAGGTAGAGCCTTGATCCTGAGAATACCTCTGTATCCTATAGGTGTGTGATAAAGCTGAAGACTGTTTCTCGGGCTGAAGCCCCAGGATAAATAAACAGGCCCTTTTCCCAAAAACTGGAGGTGTGCTTCAGTCTGCTATCTGTGCAATTCTCTGGGCAGTGATTACCTGCCAAAACCTGTCTCTCTGGTTGTTTCAAACCTGTGGAGCTCATGAAATTCAATCTCCCATTGACCACGAGAGCCAGACAGTCAAGGGAAATACCTTCGGTGGACTGCAGCTACCCACTGGCTTTGACAAGTTTGTAGGAGCTACACAGGAGCAGGGCAATTATCCACAGGCCTTGGGCAGGCTGTAGGAGCAACAAAGTGGTAGGCATTCACCCTCCAACTTCAGCAGGACTACAGGTGCAGGGTCGGGATATTTGCCAGCTAGTTTCAGTGGGGCTGCATGAGTAGAGCTGGGCACAGTGCGCTCGCCCAGCAGCTTTGGAGGGCCTGTGGTCCAGCTCCAGATAGAGTGAGCCCACTGGTGCTAGCAGGGTAGAAGGGGATTGCAAAAATTGTGTGCATCAGTATTGGTACTAATGAAGGACAGAGAAAGCAGAGATGGTGACCAGCAGCACCATCATCCCCAGACAGATGCCCAACAAACTCCTACCCTCCAGCAGACACTTTAAGGCTGGTAGTGAGTCTGTTTCACATATAAGTTGGGTGCTTGATTATGGGCAGGTGAATCTATGTATGAGCCTTTTAAGAACAGAATCTCTAGTCCCCACAGCTACATAGTTCTCCTGGATGAAAACCCCATTAGTTTTCAAAGTGAGAGATTTTGGGGGCTTGTCTCTTTGGCGTAGCTCCCAAGGGTTGGGGTGCCTGATGTGGTGCACAAATCCCTCTCCTCAGAGAGGAGCTCCTTATTTATGAAATCCCTCCCGACTGTGGGTTGTTGTGCTGGGAAGCTTTTAGCCAGACCATATTTTTGCCTCTTCTTCCCATCACGATGTGACCCTTTTATCTTTTGTTGTGGCAGAACTGTCCAGCTAGTTTTCAAGTCTTTTTCAGAGGAAGTTGTTCCTTATGTAGCTGTAGATTTATTGTGTCCGTGGGAGGAAGTGAGTTCAGGATCTTTCGACACCACTATTTTGAATTGCCTCTCCCAGTGCAATTTTAGATTTATATAAAAGCTGTGCAGGAAGCACAAAAAGTTTCCATATGCCCTCTCTCCATCTGCACATTTTCTCCTATTATTAATATCCTGCATTAAGGTGGTGCATTTGTGACAGCTGATGAAACAATATTGATGCAACATTATTAACTAAAGCTCCTCCTATATATATATATATTAGGATTCATAGTGTTTGTTCTATATTCAATGGGTTTTTGCAAATGACACGTTTCTGCCATTTCAATGTCATACAGAATAGTTTCACTCCCTAAAAATCTTCCTTGAGCCACACCTTTTCATCCCTCCCTCATCCCCAAACCTGACAAAATATAATTTTTTATTGTTTTCCATTATTTTTTCTAGATTTAACCTTTTTACTGTTTTGCAGTATTAAGGTTTCTTTATATTTTTTCATGATTTGGTAGTTTATTTCTTTTAACCCTGAATAATATCCCTTAGTACAGATATGCCATAGTTTGCTTGTTCAATTAGTTATTAAAAGATATCGTTGTTTCTTTCAATATTTGGCAAGTAGGAATAAAGTCACTGTACACATTTTTGTGTGAACATAAATTTCAAATGATTTGTGTGAATGCCAAGAAACACAATTACTGGAACATGTTTAACTTTGTGAGAAATTGCCAGACTACCTTTCAATGTAGCTGTACCATTTTGCACATATACCAGCAATGCCTGAGAGTTCCTATTGCTCCACATTCTGGCCAGTATTTGGTGTTATTAGTGTTTTCGATTTTGTCCATTCTAATAGTCATGCGGTGGTGTTTTGTTTTGTCTGCTTTTGTTTCAATTTGCAATTCTGTAGTAATGTACAGTGTTGAACATTTCATATGCTTACTTATCATTTGTATGTCTTCTTTGGTGAGGTGTCTATTCAGGTCTTTTGCCCATTTTCAAATTAGTTTTTTTTAATTTTAAGAGTCTTTTCTACATTTTGTATTCAACTTCTTTATCACATATGCATTTTGCATATATTTTATCCAAGCCCGTGACATGTAGTTTCATTCTCTTAATAGTGTTTTTTAGAAGAAGAAATTTTTAGGGGTGCCTGTGTGGCTCAGTCCTTTGAGCATCTGGCTCTTTGTGATCCCAGGGTCCTAGGATGGAGCCCCTTATGAGGCTCCCTGCTCCGTGTAGAGCCTGCTTCTGGCTCTCCCTGCTTGTGCTCAGTGTCAAACAAATGCATAATAAAAAAAAAAAAAAGGAGAAGAAGAAGAAATTTTTAATTTTAATAAATTCCAATTTAACATTTTTTTCCTTTATAAATCACACTTTTTGTGTTGTGCCTACATCACCATATCCAAGGTCACTTTGATTTTCTCCTATGTTGTTTCCTAAAAGTTTATACTTTTATGTTTTAAACTTGGGTCTCCAAGCCAATTTCAGTTAGCTTTTGTAACAGCTCAAAAGTCAAAAGCTGAAATTTTTATTTGAAAGTTCAAAGTGGTCATCATTACTGATTTTTATGCAGTCAATCCTTCGTTAGTCCAATGTCTTGGTTTCACATTTACTAGTTTATTACTTACTTTATCTCCCTTACAATCTGGGTTTATTTTCCTTCTTCTTTAGTGTGTCCTTTCTTTGTTATTAGCAAACATACATCAGTAATAAATTCTCTATGTGTGTTCACTAAAAATGTTTTCATTTCACCCATCCTCTCAAATGATCATTTACAAAGATACAAATCTTTAGAATGGCATTATTTCCCTTAAATTTTCCCATTTCTTCTAAACTGTTGAAATGTATTCCATCAGTGTGCTTCAGGGGTCAGCAAGTTTCTTTTAAAAGGGCAAACAATAAATATGTTGTTCTTCAGGCCTCATGGTTCCTGTCACAACTATTCAACTCTGCCTTCATTACACAGAAACAACTATTGAAAAATGTTCTTTATGAAATCAGGTAGTAGGTTTGCTGACCTCTAACATATATATATAAACATATATATATGTTATATAGCATATATATATGTTATATATGTATGCATATTATACATATACTATCATATATATACATATATTATACATATATATGTATGTACATATAAATTACATTTATATAACATTTATATATATGCATATATATGTATATATATTTGCTATTTGATTTCTTGTTAGTCACCAATTATTAAGATGTTTATTTTGAATATAGTGTTGGAAATACGAGTGGCTGAGAAAGGTTCAATGGACCAACAAGAACCAATCTGCACGAGAACAATGCAGAGAACATGGATAATCATAATACAAAGATCATGATTCTTCTGAAGATAGCTGAATGCTAATTTGTTGGGTAATTCTATTGATGACCAATTGCCTGTTGGAATAAGTTGAATCCCATTGAGTGACAGACTTGACGACTGCTTAGAATGAGAAGTTAGAATTAGAATTAGAATTAGAATTAGAGTTAGAAGCTTAATTTCTCTCCCAAAATCTAGTATATAGATGGTGACTTAGGGATGGTGGTTGATGGGTAAAATGATGAATTACCTGAGTTTAAATCTGAAACGACTTGGGAGAAATAAGGCAGCGTTGGCTAAGGTAATATTTTCTCCCATGACACACATTAAGAATGCAAAAATAGCATCAGACAACTAATAGAAAAATAAATTAGTTAAAACTTCTCTACCAATATTTACAACTTAGAAATATGTCATTCTGATATTTTTGATGAGAGATTTAATTGTTTTGCATAGATGTATGCGTTTGAATATGTGCCCTATTTAAATAATATATCTTCTTTTCAAACATTTTATACCTCTGTTCTATTTTTTACTTATATATAATACAGACCACATGGTATATTTATAAATTTCATTAATTTTAGAATCAGAAGCGCTATATCTGAACCCTAATTCCACCAATCATCATAAAACGGTCATCCATTCATCATTCATTCATTCATTCAAATATAAATCTTGTAAACTAGTGCAAATGTGGCCCAGCTCAGTGATAAGCAAAAGTTACAAGAATATATTAGACACCAAATTGCCTTCCTAAATCTTTATGACTAGAGGTAAGTGGAAAAGGAAATCAGAAATTGCACAGAAGGATAACTGATGGCTTTAAAGGGAACAATCAAGTTGTTATGGAAACACGTGGGACATGATCCTACTGTTGTAGAGATTTCCTAAAGAAAGTGGCATCTAAAACGGTTTTGAAGTATCATTAAAATTTATATAACGATGGTGAGGGAATATTCAAAAGAGTGAGCTATATACCAACGGTTAAAGATAAAGGAAATTATGGCATAGCATGTTCTGAGTACTTGCAACTAAATTATTGACATTCTGATTGGCTATTGATTTTTCAACAAGGAAATGACCTGAGTGAATGTACCTTTTGAATGGACATTCGTGTACACTGTGAATAACCAATTGTGGAAGGCACAAGTAGAGATAAGGAAACTACTGGAAAGATGTGACAGTTTTCAATGAGAGACAACATGACTGATGGGATGGTTAATTTCATGTGTTACTTTGGCTGTGTCGTGGTGCCCAGATGTGTAGTCTAACATTATTTTGGGTGTTTGTGTGAGGGTGTTTTTGGATGACATTAACATTTAAATCAGTGAACTTTAAGTTAAGTTGATTGCCTTTGATAATGTGGATGGGCCTGATCCAAACAGTTGAAGGTCTAAGAGATCAGTGGACTGACTCAAGCGGGAGATAATTCTGCTAGCAGACAGCTCCCAATATTAAGTTGCAACATTAGCTGTTCTGGGTCTCCAGCCTGCTGGTCCACCCTGCAGATTTCGGGCTTGCCAACTTGCATAATGATGTGAGTCAATTCCTTAAAACAAATCTCTTCATGTGCATATATGATACCTTGTGTGGCTTCCTTTTCTCTGGATAACCCTGACTAGAGTTGTACAATTGAATAAACTGCATGGGCAATCATATGATTTAAGTCCATATGTGCATGGATTTAAGAAATAAGGTTAATCACACATAAGGTAGTTAGTATGGGTCAGGAGAAGAGGGAAAAGATGAAACAGGCAAAGGGGATTCTCAGATTCCTGGCTTGGGGCAACTGGATAAATTGCAACTTTTTTCACTGAAATAGAGACTATAGAAGGAAATGAAAACACCAAATGTCAAGTAAGGACTCAGTTTTCCTCCAGATATGTATGTAAGGCAGCCAAGGGACCAACATATTTAATAAGCTCTTGGAATTGGTGCCCTGAAGAGGAGAGAATTCTGAATACAGGACAGATTTTAAAAGTCATTTATGCATGGATCATAACTGAAGTTGCTGATATTATTTCACGTTGTAAGAGTCACATTTTCAGCTTTAAATAGTTAGAGTGGAAATTGCACCAAACTTCAATGAAATCATCATGGAATTTTGTAATTTTAATTTCACCAGCAACTTGCACATCCTCTTGATGCTTGCTGTATGCATAAACACTTTTGGTGATGAAAAATTTACCATTTGCTCTTGTGCATCTAGATCACAGTATTTAACCAAGGAATCATGATCAGGCCAAGGGAGGAAATTCAAAGGAAGACACTTGTCAAATTGCAAAATCCATGTAGCTGCAAGTTGTACTTTAATAAAGTTTACTTTTTCAATCTTCAAAAGCCATTAAGATGTGATTCTTTAAAAAAATGATAAATTCAGACAATGATTTCAACCTTTTTAAAAACAATTTTGGTCTTGGTAAATAGGATAAGAAGAGAGTCACTCTGGTAGTAAAATTGATAGTAAAACCCAAGCCAAGCAATCTGTTCCTTTCTCATTGGAATGAGAAACTGTCTATACAAAGGACATTGGATTCAGAGAGTTGCTCTCAGACTTTCAATAAAGGCCCACTTACTGACTGGATGCTTGGGGATTTACATTATATTCCAAACCAGTAATAGCAAAGAAGTAATGACAACCTGTTTGTGATATTAATCATCAATTCTTAAGGAAACACTGTGCATTTGCAAGTGATATTTGAACGTGGGATTACCCAAATTAATGCATGATTCAACAGCAGTAGATGTACTATTTAGGCATTTGAGTACACAGTTTAATACATTATTTCATGAAATATTAATATTATGACATTAATTTAAATTGATTTATATATACACACTCTAATAGGGGCAAAAAAAAAATTAAATGTTATTACCCAATCATCATGCCTTGCTCTATGCAGAGCTGCTGGCAGGAATGTCGCTTGTTCGGGTTTTATTTAACATCCTCATTAATGAACTGTAGCAGGGAATCAACAACAGATTAATGAAACTCTGAGAAAATTGTAAATCAGTAAATATATTTAGTGATCAGGGATGCACAGTCCTAAAGGTCTTTGATGATGAAAACATAAAATGAGTCAATCTCTAAAGGTGCTCAGAGAATATTAAGTAAAAAAAAAACATACGAAAGAAAAAGAAAGCAAAGCACAGCTGTAGTCCCAAGCCTTGTTAACTACTATCACCTAAGAGTGTAGACTTGATTATACCACATTCTGCACTTTTTCTAAACAAGATACAAATTGTATAGAAAACATATGGTCCCATATGGGATGATCTTAGCACACACACACTTGCTTTTCTCAAGCCCTGACTCACGTTTTCCTTACATTCTGTTTTCATGGGGAAATGAATATTGTCCTCAATTTTCAGCCACTTAGTAGATTCTTTCTAAAAACAATAGAACAGACAAAAAAAATTGGTTCTGTCTCCTACAGGGCTTTGCTGTGGTTATTTGCTTCGTCTGACGACATTTCTGCTTACCAGGCATGAACACGCTTCATTTCAACTATACCCTTGTTGAATTCGATTACATCTGGTTAGTATTTACAGAGGTGACACTTTCAGCTCCTCATTGTACGACCCATACACCCAAATGCAAACATACAACACACACACACACACACACACACACACACACACTCTAAAGGTGTGTATGTAACCTACCCATCCTGGGTATGTTACCATTAATTAATCTGGTTCAAGAAAACCAATAGGGTTAAAATTTATATACACAGATAGTGAAAGAAAAATCAAGTAAAATTTGAAACAAATACCCCATGTCCCTTTCTTGAAGTTGTTTTGTTTTTCCTTTATCACTCAGCTAACTAGACTTCCCTGTGGATTGATTCTACCCCCATATCCCTGAGTTGCAGAAGCCAGAGATTATACTTAGACACTGCTCCTGTTCTACTGGATCTTTCATGCTTGTTATTTTTCTTCTCACTGGCTAGCATGTTCAGTGCTCTTTTATTATTATTATTATTATTATTATTATTATTATTATTTTTTTTTTTAATGGCGGTTGAGTAGCAAGGTTGCAAGCTCAGATGTGAGGAAGCAAAACAAATATTTTGGCCATGTTTGGGTTTAGATTCTAGGGACATCTTTTACTTCTGCCGTAGAAAATCTCCATATGGTCCACACTAACTCTACAGGATTTGAAATAAGAATTTGAAGATAGATCCTATGTCTTACTGCTCATTCTGTCCTGTGCATATATTTCTTTAGAGAGCTTTTTGAGGAAATAGGCTTTTTAAAGATGTGATTAAGGTGTCTCAGAGCCTTTAGATTAACATATCATATAAATCTCATTTCATTGCTTTGGAACCAAATTTTTCTGGCTTACTGTTGAAGCTCTCAGATATTAAATAATAAAATGTTTGAATTTTGTTAGAAAATATATAACCTTTATATAATGTAATCAGAAAAGATTTCTTATGAGCAGTTTTTAATCACTGTGTTTGTGATACATAAACATCTGTTTGGTAAAACCAATACATTTCTTGGGTGCATATAGATTTTTCTCTAAGCTATTAATATACACTATGAAATTTCAGGCCATATCAAAGTTTGGTGGGGTTTTTTATGACTTCTCAGAGTTCAGTAAAACATGCATAAAGGAAAATGCACAAATTGGACTTAGACAAGTCATTACAAGGTGAACACACCATGTAATCATCATCCCAGTCAGGAAATCAAACCTAGCAGTCCCTGTGGACATCACTTTTGTGATTGTCATTGCTTGGTTGCCTCCCCCCCAAATAAGCACTGTTTTAGTTCCAACCCCATCAACATTTGCAACTTTTTATTTTTGTATAAATGAAATCACACATTTTTGTCTACTTTCTGTTGCTTCCTATTAGGCTTACCACTTCCATTCATGCTGTTTCACGCAGCTGTTATTGTTCATTTTTACTATTGTACACCGTTGTGTTGTATGAATATGTCACAATTTATTGATACATTTTATTACTGGATGCTTTTATATCATCTACTGTTTGGGATGGTTAGAACTAAAGGACCTATGAACATTTCTTCTGGTTTTATAACAATAAGTGGAAATCCTGAGTCATATTGAAGTCATACAGATACTGCTAAATGGTTTCCTAGAGGGGTTCTATCAATTCATGTAGTCATCAGCAATACACGTCGTACCAGTTGCTTCCCATTCCTCACTACTTCTGGTGCTGTAGATCCTTTTAACAATGGCCATTCTGCTGTGGGTGAAGTGGCATTAAATTTGGTTTTAAAAAATATTTTTATTGTTTCCATTAAGCACAGGGAGACTGGGCATTGACCATGCATATGGCCTTTTTGTGAAGTGCTTGTTCATGTCTTATGCTCATTTCTAAATTCTAAATATACATACATATTTTTTTTATTTCACATGCAACCTATGATGTCCAGTTCATAGTTTTCCTTTTCACTCTCCAAAGGAACACAAGTTCCTCATTATACTGTAACCCTATGCAGCATCCCTTTTCTTTATAGCATTTTTGTTATATACAGCCGTGATTAAGACCTCCTTAACTTCTATTTTTCATAGTGATTATCTCATATACTTGTTTTTATTGTCTTCTCTTTCACAACTTCATCTTTAACTTAGTTGCAGTCAATTTCTGTTTTTGATATGAGATGTATGGTAATTTTTAGCTTTTTCCACATTAGTATGCAGAGTAATTTATTGAAAAGAGCACTGTTTGCCACTGGTCTGCACCATGACATTTGTCCTGAATGGAGTCCTTATGTGGATGCATTCATTTCTCTGGACTCTCTTATTTTATGGTTTATTGGTTATCTTTGGATCGATGGGAACCTCAATCACTATAGCCTTATAATCATGAAATGGGCAAAAGACATGAAGAGAAATCTCACAGAGGAAGACATAGACACGACCAACACACACATGAGAAAATGCTCCACGTCACTGGCCATCAGGGAAATACAAATCAAAACCACAATGAGATACCACCTCACACCAGGGAGAATGGGGAAAGTTAACAAGGCAGGAAACCACAAATGTTGGAGAGGATGCGGAGAAAGGGGAACACTCCTGCACTGTTGGTGGGAATGTGAACTGGTGCAGCCACTCTGGAAAACTGTGTGGAGGTTCCTCAAAGAGTTAAAAATAAACCTGCCTTACGACCCAGCAATTGCACTGCTGGGGATTTACCCCAAAGATACAGATGCAGTGAAACACCGGGACACCTGCACCCCGATGTTCACAGCAGCAATGTCCACAATAGCCAAACTGTGGAAGGAGCCTCGGTGTCCATCGAAGGATAATGGATAAAGAAGATGTGGTCTATGTATACACTGGGATATTCCTCAGCCATTAGAAACGACAAATACCCACCATTTGCTTCGACGTGGATGGACCTGGAGGGTATGATGCTGAGTGAAGTAAGTCAGTCGGAGAAGGACAAACATTGTATGTTCTCATTCATTTGGGGAATATAAATAATAGTGAAAGGGAATATAAGGGAAGGGAGAAGAAATGGGTGGGAAATATCAGAAAGGCAGACAGAACATAAAGACTCCTGACTCTGGGAAACGAACTAGGGGTGGTGGAAGGGGAGGAGGGCGGGGGGTGGGGGTCAATGGGTGACGGGCACTGAGGGGGGCACTTGATGGGATGAGCACTGGGTGTTATTCTGTATGTTGGCAAATTGAACACCAATAAAAAATTTATTATTAAAAAAACTATCGCTTTATAATAGGTCTTAATATCTAGTGATTATGTCCTCCTTTTTTGTCCTTTATGTTAGTCTTTTTTTTTTTTAAGTATTTATTTATGAGACAGAGAGAGAGAGAGGGAGAGAGACAGACAGAGACAGGCAGGGGGAAAAGCAGGCTCCATGCAGGGAGCCTGAGGTGTGACTCAGGATCAGGCCCTGGACTGAAGGCAGCACAAAACTGCTGAGCCACCCATGGTGCCCATGTTAGTCTTAACTGTTCTTAGTCCTTTAGTTTTCCAGAGGTTTTAGAATTAGTTTGCAATATCCATACATATAAGGAAAGAGGCTGGAACTTTTATTGGGATAACATTATATGTCTGAGTCAATTTTGAGACAGCAGATATTTCTGCAATATTGAATCTTTCAATCAATGAAACATGATATCTACTTTAAGTCTGATTTAATTTCTGTCAATGTAATTTTTCAGGTTTTTTGAGTGCAATCGTCCATTTTCTTCGATTTATTCATTGACACTAGAAGTTTTTGAAGCTATTATGAAAGGCATATTTTAAAAATTCTGGTCATGATCCTGCAGTCCTGGGATTGAGCCCTGCATAGGAATTCCCGCTCAGTGGCAAGTCTGCTTCTCCCTCTGTCCCTCACCCTGTTCATGTGTTCTCTCTCTCTCTCAAATAAATAAAATCTTAAAAAAAATGAAATAAAAAAATAAAAATAAAACTGTTGTTTTCTTTTAATTTTTCCAGTATCTAGATATAAATTCAAGTTTTGTACATAGACCTTATATACAATACTCTGGTAAATCCATATACATCATTTTCCCCTTGAGAGGGGTAGCTCTAACATTTCAACTCTCAGTGAAATTAAATGAAGCAGAAAGCTGTTTATTAATTTTTAAAGATTTACTATTATAGCATTTGTATCATTAGAGAACATATAACTGACACCAGTACGATATAGCGATCACGATAATTTAGCGATCACGATAATTTTTTATAATCACATAGTAGTTTTCAATATTTTTAAAAAGTTAATTTTAGGAAAATTGAAAGGAAAACACAATTCTCCTAGACTTACCAATAGTTAACATCTGACAATATTTACTTTCTGATTAGACAGAGAGGAATGGACTATTTTTACCAGAGCTATTTAGAAATGTTTTCATGAAGCTGCTAAAAACAAGAACTTTTACCTACATAGGTACATGATGATTTTCACAGCTAAGAAAAATAGTGTTAATTAAATAACATCATCTAAGATAGTTGCAAGTATTCTTTTTTTAAGATTTTATTTATTTATTTGAGAGAGAGGAAGAGAGCACAAATGGGGAAAAGGGAAAAGAGAGAGAGAGAAAGAGAGAGAGAAAGCAGATTCCCTGAAGAGCTGAACTGGGGCTCCCCCAGGAGCTTGATGCAGATGTGGAGGAGCTTGATCCCAGGACCCTGAGACCATGACCTGAGCTAAAGTCAGAGGCTTAACTGACTGAGCCATCCAGGTGCCCCAGTTGCATGTATTTCTAAAAAATTATATTGCTGTTTTTTGTTCCAATACCCAATCATAGTTTAATTTCATTTGGTTTACATCTTTTTTTTTTTTTTTTTGGTTTACATCTTTAAAAAAAATCTAAAATGATTTCTCCAATGCTTCTGCTATTATTATTATTTTTTTATTTTTATTTTTTTTTGGTAAACTCAAAAGATGTGAAAACATGTTTTTCTGTAGAATGTAATATATTTTAGGTTTGTCTATGATTATACAAAGGTTAAATATATTTAGAAAAATAAATAGAAGTGATGTGTGTTCCTTATTGAATCATTGGGAAGCACATTGTATTAAGTCACTGGTTTAAAATTAATGTGTGGGTCCTTTTGACTACCTGTAAAAGTATCTTCTGCATCCAGGACACCATTGTTTCATTTCTAATCCTGTTGTGTTTATTCTGTTTTCTTGTCATATTCTGCTTGTTAGAACCTTCAGTGCAGAGTTGAAAACAAATGATAGTATTCTTGTGTTGTCAACAGAAATATATCAAAATGTTAGATAGTGCTTACTGTTCTTTTTCTCTTGTTTTGATTTTTTGTTTTCTTGTTACAGATTAAGGATTCCTTTTTGTAATTCTACTTTGGTGGAGGGTTGTATTAATGTCTACTGGGAGAGTTGTAGCATGATTTTTCTTTCATGACACTGATATCCTAATGTTAAACTCACTTTAGTTTATAAAGTAAAATGAATTTGATCATGACATTCTATCATTACCCAAGGTATTCCTTGTATATATTAATATAAAATACATATTTGTTGTTATTATTATCATTATTATTACTATTATTATTATTACATTCTTATCCATTTAAAAAGCTGGAATTGAAAATGTTATCTCTGTTTGGATTCTTGTCTGATTTTGTGGTCAAGTTCTACTATCCTCAGAAAATGATGTGGAGTGTCACTTTCTTGAATTTCCAAAAGTATTTAAGATTTGTTCTTAGTATTTAAGATAGTTCTTAGTTTTTGGTAAGATTCTTAAATTTCCTTTGAGAAAAGCTTTCTAATTGTGGTTTAAATTTCAATAAATTTTTTTTAGTAAAAAAATGAATGGGGGCAGCCCCAGTGGCTCAGTGTTTTAGCGCCGCCTTCAGCCCAGGGCGTGATCCTGGAGACCCAGGATCGAGTCCCACGTCCAGCTCCCTGCATGGAGCCTGCTCTCCCTCTGCCTGTGTCTCTGCCTCCCGCCCCCTCTCTCTATGTGTGTCTCTCATGAATAAATAAATAAAATCTTAAAAAAATGAATGGTTGAAGGGGAGTGAGAGATACAGGCTTCCATTTATGGAATGAAGAAGTCATGGGAATAAAAGACACATAGCAAATATAGTCACTGACATTGTAATAGTGCTGTATGGTGATAGATGGGAGATCTACTTGGGGTGAACATAGCATAATGTATAGAGAAGTCAAATCAGTCTGTTATATACCTGAAACTAATGTAATGTGTGATAACTATACTCAAATACAGAATTTTCTTTAAAAATCAAGGTAAATTTCCCATTCATTATTGCCTTTGTTTTCATGATTATTTTTCTAGGAATTTGGTTAAATCATCAAAAATTTCAGATTTATAGACATAAAGTTAAGCATAATCTCTTCTGATTTTTTATGTCTTTAGGATTTGTACTAATTATATATTTTTTCTTTCTCATATTGCTTTCTTCTGTTTTTCTCTCTGTATCTTTCTCTTCACCCATCAGTCTCTCTTGCCCCATGATATTGTCATGTGTTATCAATTTTGTTAGTCTTTTTGAAGAATAAATTTTTATCTTTATTGATACATTTATCATGTATTTGTTTTCTATTTCATTATTAGTTCTCTTGTAGTTATTAGCTTACTATTTAGGGATGTTGGACTTAGAAAACAGAATAAAATAAAACACATACAGTTAAATTTGAATTCAGATGAATGATTTTTTTTTCTTTGTATAACTATATCCCCTGCAACAGTTAGGAACTGCTTATATTAAAAAGTTATTTGTTTATCTGAAATTAAAATTGACATGAACATTTTGTATTTTATTTAGTGATCTTATTTAGTGCTACTTTTTAGATTAATGTTTTGTGTGTTGTTTTTATTTCTTGTATTTAGATTATTGAGTTTGAGTTTATTCTGTGATATTTACATTGAAGGCTGTAAATTACAACTCAAAATGGTTTAGCTGGGACTTTCAATTTCCAACATGTCCTAATTTCACTATCATTGAGTTTAAACTATTTTCTAACTTACTTTATAAATATTTACAGAAAGATTGGTGAAAGTACATTCATTGTAGCACCATGGGAAACTACTCAAATATCTACTAATGATAGAATGGATAAAGTTTTATCCATTACACAAGACAATTTTAAAGAAAAAAGAACAAACTACTGTTAAATGCCACAACCTAGACAAATCTCACAAGCTTTAAAGAAGCTAGAAGACTTCCATTCTAACGAGGGTACTATTGGCTGAAAAGAGGCAGAAAGTGTTTTAGATATGAGACTATTCTATATCATAATCATAGTGGTGATTCTAAGATAAATATATAAATTAAAAGAATTATATTGCATTTTGAATGCTCGAAAATTATATCTTTTTTAAAGGCAACAACAATAAAATGATAGGTTATGATTGAAATGGGAAATGTAATTTGCAATGGTAATTGCTTATGAGAAAGAGCTATCACATTAAAACATATTAAGCTTTAGGTTTTTTAACTGTTTACTTGATACTATAAACCACAGTAAAAGTTAAATTCAGATAAACTTATTTAACCACTATAATTTAAGGAATTTTAATATTTTATTGTACTGCCTTCCAAAAGTTAAATTCAGATAAACTTATTTAATCACTATAGTTTAAGGAATTTTAATATTTTATTGTACTGCCTTCCAATATATCCCTGTTTTAGTACTACATACTAATATTACATATAAAGAATCAAAACTAAAATTAAGATACTTTTTTGATAATTATAATCTGAGACAGAGATTTAATTATATTTAATTCAATTCTATAAATAATGCATTCATTCCACAAATATTAGTTGAGTATTTAGTATACAACTCTCCAGAAAATGAGTTTATGGTTTTGAATAGACAACAATCCATGGTCATTTTTCCATAAAGCATAGAGTCTATAAATAGTGTCAAGGACATTTAATATGACACTAAACACACAGATCAGAAAAATGAAAAGAAGAAGACCTATCTTTACCTTGATTTAATACTTTGGTAAATATTTTCCTCAAAAAGAAAAATGCAGGATATAACTTCACTCCAAAAGCTACAATACCTCCAGCTTACTAAAATGCAAAAGTCAAAAAGTTTCATCCAGTTTCATTCTTATTCAGTTGGATTTAGAGCTATGAAACATTTATTTAAGCAGTCTATCATACAGAGGAAGAGAAATAGAAAAGAAAGGGAGAAAAGAGAAGAAGGAAGGAAGGAAGGAAAGAAGGAAGGAAGGAAGGAAGGAAGGAAGGAAGGAAGGAAGGAAGGAAGGAAGGAAGGAAAAAAGAGAAAAGAGGGAAGGAGGGAGAGAAGAAGAAAAGAAAAAAGGATTGAAAGAAAAGAAAAAGGTTCTTCAGTGTGGTCTCTGGCAGGTGGCATGGCCCTGGTACTCTAACCTATCACTGTACTTTTCTCAGCTTTCCCACCATCCACCATCCTAAGTCTATTATCTAGCATTTTGACTCTCAGTTCTTTGGACATTCAACTCTGGCCTGCCTCATTATCAATCAGTGACTTAAACTTTAAAGCTTGTTCTTACCAGGAATTAATCTGCCCCTGAGTTCATTTAGCTCTATGATCCCAGTATTGACCATAGTTAGGTTCTTCCAATGACCTCCTCTTTTATTTGATTTTGTTCTTGTTCAACATCTATCCCAATGGATGTTCTCTCTCCTGTGTTTTGAGTTCATTCCGCGCTTTATTTGTTTATCCACAATATATTCTATGGATATATTATATGTATAGCCATAACAGATTCCAAAGTTCACCAATTTAATTGTGTCCTGAGTTAATGTCTTCCATCATCCTTCATCCTCATAGTCAACCAGATACATGTCACCCACAATAGTCCAATATTATTTTATCTTGTTCTTTTTGCTGCTCATCTTACACTGCTCTTGGCATACCTGTGATTATCACATCCACCACAATTTCATGCTATGCAACTTTGGCCATGGTTTTAGAGATACTTGGCAATGCTTTTCATCACCTCTAATTGACTCATTATAACTCTTCTCTTCGCAGCTGTTCAAAACAATCTCCACTGCTTTCATATCCCCAACCTACTTGCACACCACACTCTGGGTAAAGGTTCTAGTTCCTATTCCACTATGAAGATGGATGACGTTCTACAAGCTACCATCTGTATGATGTTTCTGAAATTAAAGAAAGACATTAATCACATCATTCCTACTGCCATTATCAGGCCCCAGCTGATGTGTTTGGACACTTACAGATTCTCCCCTTGTTGTTTCCATTTCTTCAGCTCTCTAACTTTGTCATGCTTTTTCTTACTTTCTTACCTCTGCTTCTACCTTCTTATAATTTTTCTTGTTCTTTTCTCCATTTATCTTCTTCCTGCACACTTGTTAGGATTCAGCTCAAATGTCATCTTCTCTTGGAATCCTTTCCCAAGCTGATTTAGATGCAGTGCTCTATAATGCCAGCCCTTTGGCTTGAAAACCAGCTGAACATGTCCCTATTATACTCATCCTTAATATCGTCTAAGCAATTGGAAGGGCAAGATGAGTTTCCTTTTTATGCCTATTTTCTCCAAGCCTGTCATGCTGCCTAATATATAATAAATGTCCAGGAGATTGTAATATATTAAAATTTTAATATATCAAAATTGAACTTTATTGACAATCATCTCTAAATGTGTTAATAGGTTTACAAAAATCCTTATTTCTTCTATTCTTCATTATGGTTTTACTTTTCCTTTCTTTTATTATCCCCTTCATTTTTAACCCCTGCTCCTTTATCCTTCTTTCTCTTATCATAAAAATGGCAGATCCCTTATTCATTGTTACAACCCTACAAATTACTTTTGGTTCAATCCTCTCCTATCTCCATGTAATGATATGCCATGTCATTCTATTTCATATTCTTGGTCTAAAAGTATTTGTAGCTCCATTTCATATTTAAAAAAAAACAAATTTCTTAACATTGCTTCTATTTTATAAAATATTTCCTTTGCTTTCTCTTCAGATATTACTTTTTCCAAAACGTAAACTCTCCCAACCTATCCTCCATTACTAATCTGTTACATAAGTAATGACAATCTCTTGTCATCACCATTCTAGTGAAATTTGTTTCCTTATTTTAAGCACAAACTCGTGTCCTCAGACATCCTGAGACATCATCTGAGAAGGTTGCGAAAATAGAGCTGAGAACTTGCACATTAGGTGATTTAATGCAAGTTCACACCCTCAGGAGCTTTCCAGGTAATATCTGAAATCAGGCCCATTTGTGGAGGGTAGGGGGAGACTGAAGAAAGAGGTAGATCACTCCAGATGGGCAGGTGGCAGGTATATTAAGGAAAAGGACTTAAATACAAGGTTTGTCTTGGGTGCCACAAGATGAGAGCATCTCTGCTCCTGCCCACCAAATCTTAAAAGACTTAATTAGTTTCCGTCATGTGTACCATCCAGATAGTCTACAAACCACATTACTAGCTCAAGGCTGTGTCCTTGGGAAAACTTCTGATGTTGGGAAGACAAATGGGATACACATTACACAGACCCAGAAAGGGATGAGGCCCCTCTGATTGCTGGGAGCTGCTCAAGGTTCAAACAGCAGTCACATTTTCTCACTGTCCTTCCTCAACAATGTTTTCCAGGGTGAAAGTGATGCCTCCTTGATGACCGTCCCCAACACTCCATCTCTTGTGACCCACTATTCCAATCTCTATGCGTCTCTCTTCTGCAGGGTGCTCTGCATCATCAGGAAGGAGTTTCACTTGCATAGTAAGTGGTTCCTTTTGAGGCTGTCTGGCTGCATTGGAGAAAGATGCCACATCAACAACATAGGCACACGCAAGAGAAAATGCAGATTAAGACAATGATTCTAAAAATAAGTGACAACTGTTTCCTCGTAGAGTCCCATGATCTCAACCATTGATTGATGAAGTCTCCTGGACTGGAGGGTTTGATCACTCGAGACTTTCACTTGTGTCTTCACACAATTTATAAAGATGATATATTAGCAGACTCATCACATATGAACATACAACCTTCTGTGTGGATAATGATATAGGTAACTCCTTATGAGACAGTAATTATGTCTAACGCCATTCTATTTTGAAGGGTAGATTTTCTCATAAGAGACATTTCAGTGTTCAGTAAGGATGGGCATTGTCAACTATCATTTAAGACTTACTGGGTGAATTTAGTAAGGGTTTCTATGTGCACTAGATAAGATTATCCCTTGTAACCAGGGGGAAATCCAAGGCATAACACCCCAACCAAACAGGTGGAAACCATGGCCAAGGATTTATGCAATATAACTACTGGGTCCTATTCAAGGCTACCCAATAAATACCTCAGTGGTATGACCAGTAACTGCCAATGAGTCACTATCTCTTGATATGACACAATGGCCATATAATTCCAGTGTTTTCTATTGTTTCTGGTACAATCGGGTTGGTTCTATTGAGAGGGATTTTTCTGTTCCCAAGATGGGTACCCAGCTGTTCAAATGTCGATAAACTGGAATAAGCCACATAAACCCATTCCCAAGTCTGAACATACCCACACATGACTCTGATGGTAACATTTCTGGAACATTTCCAGCCAGCAGTTTGATGGGCTGCCAGTATAGCTTATTGACAGAAAAGTATACCCATGCACAGTGTCATTGATAGTGTGTGCCACAGTCCGGGTTTCTGGATCCGTGTTGGTAATAACAGATGAATGAAAGTACTAGTCTTAGATTGTTCTTTAACGTACTGCATTGGGATCTTCCAATACTTACCAACTTTGGGGGAGCGAGAGCCGTCATGGCAATCCTGATGAGCTAGAGAGGGGCAGCAATCCACAGAAAACAACAGTTGGACTAACTTCTTTGTTGGGCATATAAGTGGGCACACTGTGGAAACGTATTTCCATCAGATGTCATCCTGTGGCCACAGATGCAACAGATTCTAAAGTCAAAAAAGGCAGATGTTAGGAGAAGCTTGTATGGGGAGGCCTCCCCTCTTCTATAAGAATTGCACTTATGGCATACTCTCTAAATGTTAATATGGTTGCAACTTTAGGAATTTGACCAGGTTATGCATACCATACATTTGTCCCAAGGGAGGCAGCATTGTCAACTGTGATAAAATAGACTTAGGGTGGGGGATATGTCAGAACAGGACCGCCAACATTTCCCCTTTTAAGGATGCATGTTCCACTCTAGACATAGTACATTTCAACATGTCTGGTTTGCAGCAGGACACAGGGATCCTCGTGACTACTGCGTCGTTCCCCCCTCTCCCAGGGCACAAACTCATTCATTCATCATGGCAGGATGTGTCATTGCAAATTCCAGTAGATTATTCCTCTCCCAGATGTGATTGGGCTTGTTGTTTTCAGCAGCTTAGCATATTGATCTACAGTGAGAATCAGGATGACAGTTTTCCTGTGACTTCCATTCTTTTACATTACTGGTGTCTCAGCGAGGGTCCCCAGTCTGACATATGGAGCAACAGGCTCTACTGGGTGATCATTCAAATGTATTACAGCCCCGGACAGTACTTTACCCAACAAAGTTGATTTTTCCTGTTCCTAATTAAATCTACTGCTTTAAAATTCCATTTTTCCACTCTACTAATCCTGCTGCTTGTGGGTTAAAGGGGAGATGGTTTCAAGGTTCAATGTCATGTCTTTTTGCTCAGTTTGGAACATCCTGGCCTTTGAAATGTGACCCCATGATCACTATCTATTCAATGAGAGTATCTGTACATGGTACTTGGCTTCTCTAATCCCCCAATGGTGGCAGCTTGGTTTGTACAGCAACAGGGATGACATTGGGTTAGACCAGAGGCAGTGTCTGCACAAACCAGGGCATATTTAAACCCTCACTTTTTTGCCAAGTTGGCAACCCTTCACCAGTTGAAACTTTGGTGAATGGTTCCAGACTCCTCCGGCTTGGGTATAGTTTAGAACACACTGGACATGCTGTTATTGCATTAACCAAGACGCGGTATGTCAAGGGCAGTCCAGTACCCTTGGTTCTATGTGTCCTTCTATATACTCAATCTGCTGTATCTACTGAAGTGTCAGTTTCTAGGGCTTAGACCCAAGCTGGGCAATGTCTTCCTGATTGGCAGGGGGTATTGGTGTCTAATGAACTGGGACGTCGAAGACAGCGAGGACAGCCTTAGACTCTTCCAGTGGACCCAAATGGCCCCAAATGTATCCTTACCCCACAAAGGTTTATTCATGATCCTCCATCCCTTGGCTTCCTATTGTCCAAGCCCTAGGGTTAAACCTTTTAGAACAGCCTACTTGTCTGTGCAAAGGGTTAATGCCAAAGCTCATAAAGGATAACCAGTCGAACCACTCTTGACCTCATCCCACTGGCTGTTCTTTTCTGTTTCCATGCAGATGGGGTCAGTACTGGGCTGAATAGCAACTGCTGTCCCTGTTGGTGGGTTGCCAGACTAGACCCGTCTGCACACTAGGCTATAGCAGGAATTTCTTTTGCTCCTTTCCCACAAGTCACAGTGGCGGCTACAGGAATGCAGACAGGGGTATCAGGAGGATCTACATGCTCTGCAGGGGCTGTTTGCACCAGCAGATCCAGAGACAGTGGATTGGGTGGACAGGGTGCCCCTCGGCTGCAGAGGGGCATGTCACATAAGTCAAAATGGAGGTTTGAGCCATGGTATGGGTGGGTCAGTGGAATATATTTTCAACCCACCCCTTAATAGGCAGGGAAGTTCTTGTCATGATATGCTGTTCCTCTGTGAGATGGCCTACCTGGAAGGGTGCTTTGTATAATTGCTAGAAGCTGTCACCCTATTTGGGTATATTGGGTTTCTGCCTCCTTTCAGAGCAGGGACTAACACCCCAGGGATACTCTCTCCTTCAGTGGTCTCTGCCACAGAGCCTGACCTACACCTTCCAGAGTCACAGATGTATCCAGCTCGAATGGCAACCCTGCTTGGCAGATTCCTAGAGATTTAATCAACTTCACTGGTATTTTAGTCTTCTCGAAGATGGTTTGCTCCCCTGATTCCCAGTCCCTGTGTTAGTGCATCCAACCGCCCTTTCTTTACCAGGTGGTATAAGAGATGGAGGCACTGTGTCAGGTGGAAAATAAAAGTCCTCCAAAATCTCAAAAATCCCTACCAAGTTTTGTCCCTCTTTCACATTTGCAGGGTTTGGATAAGCTTGCTCCTTTTCAACCCCAGCTTCTGGGGCAGTGCAGGTCTTAAAGTTTTTTTTTTTTTTTAGATTTATTTATGATAGACATAGAGAGAGAGAGAGGCAGAGACACAGGCAGAGGGAGAAGCAGACTCCATGTTGGGAGCCTGACACGGGACTCGATCCTGGGACTCCAGGATCACGCCTGGGCCAAAGGCGGGCGCCAAACTGCTGAGCCACCCAGGGATCCCCAGTGTAGGTCTTATCCAACCAGACACATTTCAAAAACTTTATGGACATGCCTGGGCTTTGAATTTTTTTGTGCATCACTTCCCATCCTCTCATAGATGCTCCAGCAAAGCCTGCAGGGTGTTCTGCAGCAGATACAAGTCTCCCATGCAAACATTATATCATCAATTGTAATGGGCCCATTTTATTGATGTGGGAAAGGAGAACAGGGATAAGCCCTGAGCTACCATCCTTTAAATGTCCATTGTTGCCTCCCCACCCCATGAAGGCAAATCAATGTGACTCAGTTCCTGGGTGTACACTGAAAAAAGGCATTTGCTAAGTCCAGCCCCTCATGATAACTTCCTAGGAACATGGCCAAGGTACCTGAGGTGGTGGCAAGGTTGGGCACAGGCAAATGGATGGGACACAGCCTTGTGCAGAGTTTGACCTTGTAGGGTATCTATGGCCAGTAAATTCTTTGGTAGTAGAGAGAAAAAATTCATAATCTCAGGTGAGGGAGTGTCCAAATTGCAGAGTCCAAGGACCTCCCTGACCATAACTGCTTGCCTCCATAATCATCAATGGCACTGAGGTGGACAGAAAACTCCTGAGGGGTACTATGTGTTACGGTGCATCCGGCTCCAGGCCTGAGACCTTTGGTTTATTTCTGGAGGACCAGAGAATAGTGAATTCAACATGCGGCCTTCAAACACCTCCAGTGGCCCGCACCTACAAGGCAGATTTGGTCTGAATCCTATCCCCGGGGCATGGGAGGCATGCCTCCCTCCCGAATAGGGCTGTATTCCTGTATTCCTGAGACCTCTTCCAGAGCAGAAGACATCAGGGATGGTAGGGCCAGGTGAGGCCAGTCAGAACTATTGTTTAGGTTCAAAGCTTTCCGTAGGCCAACCAAGCCGTGTTGAGTTTTCAGTCTATATGTTTAGGTGAGGGCCTTGATGGCAATGAGGTCAAGCAGCATTTTTCTCTAACACTTTATAGTGGATTGGGAGAGCCTTTTGGCTTTCTGAGCATTCTCGCTTTCTTGAGTCTCTTCATACCCATTCTCAGGATTTATCAGTTTCCCTCAAATCAATAATAAATTGTCTAGCATCATAAATATCCTATCCGATGACTGAGCTCAGCATGGGTATCAACATCCTATACCAGGTGTTGGGGGAAGAACTGGAGAATCTTGTCTCCCATCCCTGCAGTGACTATGGCTCCATTTGGGCCATCAGTGTCGGGGACCTCTCTCATTCCCAGCTCCCTAAGAATTTGTTGTGCCTCCCTACGGGTTTCCAGAGTCCCATGTGCCCAGGGAGCTCCCTCTTAGTGGCCAACATCTCCCTGCGGGACAGGATAATCCAATCTAGAAGAGATTCAGTTCCATGGACTCCTGAGCACCGAGCAAGTGTCGCTGGATGACAGGAAGGTGGTGATGTCGCTCACTTTCTCTGCTTCCTGGGTGGCTCAGAGAAATGCTATTGCCCCTGTGTCCCATGGCCACACTAACTACACCTGGGGGCTTTCCTGGCATTTTGCTGGAACTTGACAGCCTTAAAGCTCAGTAGGAGTATATTCTCTCATCATGAGCCTTTCCTGAACTGGGGCTGCCCAACTGGCTCCAACTGCCATGACTATACTTTTGTTTTCCTCTATTTTCTAGGGTGCAGGTCTCAGGGATCTACCTCTTTCTCTGTCAAAGCACCACAACACCCCATTTTTGCTGTCTTTGCTTCCTCAGTCCTTCTCTCTCACAATGTGTTCGGACAGTCTCTCAAATGAGGACACTGAAGCAGCCGAAGCTGGGGTACCCTCATACTCACACGATATCCACAAGCATCCACCACACAGGCCACCCCTCCACACCCAGCAATGCCCACCGCTTCGGGATTTCCCCACAGAAGGTGGTTTGCCAAATGTGGGTTCATGCCGCTCTCGAGAGCTTCCCAGGTGAGATCTGAAATCGGCTCCCACATGCACGGTGCAAAGAGAGGTACAAGACAGGTACAGGCCTCTCCAGATGGGCAGGTGGCAGGTGTAACAAACAAGGAGATTTACAAAGGAGGATTAGCTTGGGGGGCTGCAAGACATAGCTCCACCAGCCCCAAAGTCTTAAAGTTTCTATAGAGGCCGTATTGGGGTTCAGTTATATGTACTGCAGATGGTCTCAGCACCATATACTATTTCAGGGCTCCATTCTGGGGTTGTTTCTGGGAGTGGGGAGGGCCAGTGGGAAGCAAATTCCAAGGACAGGGTAGGGGGTGGGAGCCTACTACTGCTGGGTCCTGCTCTAGGGTCTACTAGTGGTCATGTCCTCTCGGTGACCCCACCAATGCTCAGATTGTTTTGCTATTCTGTATGTGTTCACAAATGGTTGTGAAAGCACTCCAAGTATTGATTTTGGGGATTGCAAATAAATTTCAGCAAGTAGGTGAATTTACACACGGAGAATCCATGAATAATGAGGTTGGACTTGATGTACATCTCTGCTACTTCTTTGCTTACTTACACTCACTTAACTTCCGCTTAGCTGCTTAGAAACTCCTACTTGCCTCAGGACATGCTCTTCCTCTCCTTGGCTAATTCTCAGTGGAGCAACGTATCTCAAGCCACGTCCCGACTTTTGCTCCTTCAAACCTCATTTTTCTCCCATCCCTGTTTTCTAATGGTTTAAACATTCTTTTAATATCCAGTTCTAGAAGTTGACATTACATCACTGAATGTTTCTCTTTTTTTTTATAATATAATTCATTCCTCAGATTTGGCCCTCAGTTTTATTTTCATAAATTAGGTCAAATCTTGTCAATTCACCAAGTATTTTAATAGCTTTAATTTTTTTTTACACATATATGTACGTCAAAAAGCCCAAACTGTGTTTCTGAGTTAACTATATATTCTTAAACTATTTTATGCTCCAAATATATTGCTAAATCTCCCCATTCATCTTTTTAAATTTAAAGTGTATTATTAGTTTCGGGGTGGAGTTAATGCTTCATCACTTGCATATCATTCCCAGTGCTCATCACATCACGTGCCCTCCTTGACACCCATCACCCATTTACCCCACCCTCCCACCCACCTCCGCTCCAGCAACCTTCAGTTTGCTTCCTATAGCTAGAGCCTCGTATGGTTTCCCTGCCTCTCTGTTTTAAAATTATTTTATTTTTATTTTTCCTTGCCTTCCCCTATGTTCATCAGTCCCCGTTCATATTTTATCAATGACTCTACACAAATATAACTATTATCCTGATCTTTAACACCATAGACCTTTTTTGTTGTTTGAGGTCATCGTATAATTGAAATCATATAGTATATTGTTTTGTGTTTAGATTTTCTACTCTGCTATTGCCTAATGGAGCATGGAAGGATTTTGTTCATGTGCATTGCCACAAGATATTTACTGGCCAATTGTTGATGGAAATATGGCCATTTCCATTTTGGTTTGTAATTAGTACTGCTATGAGTATCTTCTTTTATTTGCCTCTTGGTGTAAATATGTACACATTCTGTTGCGTGTAAACCTACAAGTGGTATTTCTGCATCTGGAGCCTGTATTTATGTATTTGCTATTACAGATAATTTCACAGTATTCTAGGTTGTTTCAACTTGCCCTCTCGACAGTTGTTTTTTTTTTTTTTTAATATTACAGACCAATATTAGGATTACCTGTCTTTTTGAATTTAATCATTCTGGTTAGTCTGCATAATGACATATTATTGTTCCACTGTTTATTTCCTTGATGGCTACTGATGTTAAGGATCTTATAATACATATTCTGGTAATTTGGATTAATATATGGATAATGACATACAAAATGCCTTAAAATATAGGCTTTATCATTATTTGGGTATGTTGAGGCCAACAGATCAGGAGATGATTGTCACTGAAAACATAGTTTGCTACTCACAGATCTCAAGAGAAGGGGGACATACCACTCCATGGAGGACAACATGGGGAAGCATCCAGGAGGCAGAGAAAATGGGAAGAGATGTAAGCAGGAAAAATGTGACTTTAGTAGGAAAGGGATGGCATGACAGGGTGAGCAGGCTTAGGATCAGCTGGCTTGAAAATTTCACTGGGCTCTAGTTCATAGGTGCTGCCCCTAATTGTCTGGTACCTGACCCTGAGGTGATTAGGACGGAGGGATAGTGGCCCCACGTGTGAGAATCCAGCAGAGGAGGTGGCTGGGGAGATGAACTCTAGATCTGTTGGTTTGTACCACGAAAGCCATGCTCACAGGTAAATTGTTTACTACCTCTGGGGATTGACCAGCCCTGAAAGGGGAAGTTGCTCCCTCCAGGGTCAACAAGGCCCACATGTTAAAGCATCAGAAATACAGAAAATAAAAAGACGTGTTTAAATAGAAGGAGCTTATTTAATGCTTTTGCTCACATTTCTATTAGACTGTTTCTATTAGGTTGTTTTAAGTCAAGAAATCAGCTTTTTATTGGTTATAAAATATTTTCTTTCACTCTATGGCTGGCCTTTTCACTTTCCTTTTTTTTAACAAATTTATTTATTTGTTTGTTTATTTATTTGAGAGAGAGTGAGAGCAAACAAGGGGGAGGAGTGGGGGGTGGGGGAGAGGGTTAAGCTGACTCCATGCTGAACGCAAGCCCTGTGCCCGGACTTGATCTCACAACCCTGAGATCATGACCCGAGCCTAAATCATGAATTAGAGGCTTAGCTGAGCCACCCATGTGCCCGCCTTTTTACTTTCTTAATAGTGGCTTTTCCCCCTCATTTTTTTTATTAAGATATAATTTACCGATAGAAAAATTACTTCCTTTAGTATAAAATTCTGAGAGTTTTGGCAAACATACACAGTCATATAAACACCATCATAATCAAGAGATAGACTGAAGAGTCAACCCCCCAAAACCTTCCATGTCTCTTTGTCATAAAAAAACAAAAAAGTCTGCTTTAGCAAGACTATCATCTAAATGGAGTCATACATTATGTCACCTTTGACTCTGACTTACTTCACTTAAAATTGAGGTTCATCCACGCCATTTTTATATTAGTAACTTGCTTTTTTTTTTTTTTTTTTGTGAGCAGCAGCACTTCACATTTATTGAGGGCCTGCCCCCAAGGAGCTCACAGCCTGGGGGCCAAGACCCCACATGTGCTGGGGTGGATGGAAAAAAAGAGGTAAAGGCAAAGAGGCAGGCAATGCAGAGATGCCATGGCCCAAGCAAAGGGGTTGCAAAGCAGGCACAGACAGGGGGTAGGGGGTGAGGGGCAGGGGGGAATGGCGGCCCTGCAAGTCCTGCCTAGACCTCAGGATCATGGACCAAGCACAGGCCTCAAGGCTGCCCCTCCACAACCAGGTTGGTACCACCTGGGTGGGGGTGGCACTGGGGTGCCCCAGCCCCTATGCCTGCCCTGAGCCAGGCCCCCACAGCGTCAGCCTTCTCCACCCAGGACTGGACCATGCAGACCCCTGACAGGCAAAGGGCAGGCAGCTCAGGTTTGGGGGCCCTGACCAAGACAGCAAGGTGGAGTCCAGGCCTGTAAGGGAACAGCTTGAAGCCTGGGCAGTCCTAGGTCCCTGGGCAAGGCCCCCAAGGAACTTCCAAGGTTCTCATGGAAGCCCCTGGGACAGCTAGGGAGGGAAGGGATAGGTGCCTGAGGGGAAGGAAGCAGAACCCTGGTACCCAGGAGGGGTCCCCAAGAGGCCTTACCTCAATGCATACAATTAAAAATATATACATATATTCTAAATACACTTCCTAAATTTGTATTCTAAGATAGACTGTAAATTATGATAAAACAATATAATCTATTACAAAGGTGTGAAATACCTCACTGAAGAAAGTGGAATAAAAAATGCTGACCCCAGTAACTTTGGAAGAGAGTCATAGGATCTGTAAAAACTCATAATAAAAAGGAAAATAGCAGAAAAGTTGATTCCAGGAGCTCCGCGTTAATAACTCGTATGCTGCTCTTCATGTGTCCTGGAATTAACATTTTAAATAAGTGCATGACTACCCTTGGGAGCCGGGTTCTCCCTGGCTTTTACTGGTAACTTATAGATAATCAGGGAGGAATACACAGTGATTTTTGTAATAATGGATTAAGTTACAGACATCCCAGGGTCCTGAGATTGAGTCCTGCATCCGGTTGCCCACAGGGAGCCTGCCTCTCCCTCTGCCTTGTCTCTGCCTCTCTCTCTCTCTCTCTCATGAATAAATAAATAAAATTGTTAAAAAAAATTTAAAAAAATATATAAGGCAGAAAAGAATGGGATTATACCATCCAAGTATTTCCATAAACAAAACTTGAGCCACAGATGGCCTTTCAAAAAAATTCTCTAAATAGGTATGGAAGACATATCACTGATCTCACAGACCATTCCAGAAAATGGGACATTAGAAAACATATCCCAGTTAGTTCTATGAGGATAGTATAAACATATAACAAAATATAGTAAATGAAAATTGCAGACACAGAATTTTACAAAATTTTGCGGGCATAATTGCACATTTAATTATATGTTGAAATATCCTCACCAAATGAGGAAAATTAGAAAACCAGCTAAGATTCTAAAGCAAAACTAGCAGGAATGTATTGTATATTTTAACGAACGTAAAGCTAAAACGTTTGACCACAATATCACAGAAAAGGGAGCGGCGAATTTAAAGGATATTCTCATAACTGTTGCTGGAAATGCAAAATAGTACAGACTTTATGAAATAGGGTTTTGCAGTTTCTATTAACTTAAACAGGCATTTACGAAATAACTCAGCAATTCCTCATCTAGCTATTTCTAAGTGAATGGAGAACCTACAAGTCCGTATGCAGATACGTGCACGAGTTTTATTAGTGATCACCAGAAATTATTAACTTGCCAACTTTTTCTCCACTGGAGAATGGATGAACAACCTGCACTGCAACTAGATCACTGAATATTATGCAATAGAAAAGCAAAGTAAGAGGTAAGAACTTTGTACTATGAGTTTTGACAAGCACACGCTGCCATGTGTCCACCACTATGGTGTCATAGAGAATAGTTTTACCGCCATAAAAATTTCCCTGTGATTTGCTCATTCAATCCTCAATTACTCTCCCTTAATCTCTGACAAACTACTGATTTTTGTATTGTGTCTATAATTGTGCTTTTTTTTTTTTTTCCGAAAGCCATATAATTGGTATCATAGTGTATGTAGCCTTTTCAGATTGGTTTCTTCAACTTTAGCAACATACATTTAAGGTTGAATGATTAATTTTTTTGTGATCTGATAGCTCATTTCTTTTTATCGCTGAATAATATTTCATTATATAAATATAACATAGTTGTTTATCCATTCATTTCTTGAAGGAGATCTTGATTGCTCTCAGGTTTTCACAATAATGAATAAATCTACTTTAAATACTCACAGGTTTTTTTTGTGTGGGAATATGTTTTTGAAATCAGTTGGGTAAATATCTAGAAGTCTGTTTGCTAGATTATGTAGTAAGGTGATATTTTGCTTTGTTGGAAACTGTCAAACTGGCTTCCAAGGTGACTGTATCACTTTGTATTCCCAAAATAATTAGAATTCCTATTGCCCACACAATCCCCAGATGGGTATTAGTAGGTTTTTAAATTTTGTATATTTTTTTAATTAAAAAATATTTTATTTTAATTCCTAGTCAACATACAGTGTTAAATTTGTTTCATGTGTACATTACAGTGATTCAACAATTCCATACATCACCCAGCGCTCATCATGACATGCGCAGTCCTTAATCCCCACCATGTATTTTACCCATCCCTCCACCCACCTCCCTTCTGGTAATTATCAGTTTGTTCTCTATAGTTAAGAGCCCTTTTCTTGATTTCTCTGTCTCTGTCTTTCCCTTTATTCTTTTGTTTTGTTTCTTAAATTCCACATATGAGTGAAATTATATGGCATTTGTCTTTCTCTGACTCCTTGTGCTTAGCATTATAATTTCTAGGTCCATTTATATTGTTGCAAATGGCAAGATTTCATTCATTTTTATGGCTAAATGTTCCATTGTGTGTATATTTACATATACATATATACACATATGTATACATCACCTCTCCTTTATCCATTCATCAGTTGATGGGCATTGGGCTGCTTCTACGGTTTGACTATTGTAAGTAATGCTGCTGTAAACATAGAGGTGCATGTATCCCTTGAATTAATTTTTGTTTTGTTTTGTTTTCTTTGGGGAAATATCCACTGGTATGATTGCTAAATCATAGGGTAGTTATATTTTAACTTTTTGAGAAAACTTCATACTCTTTTCCACAGGGGCTGCACCAGCTTGCATTCCCACCAACAGCGCACAAGTGCTCCTTTTTCTCTACATCCTTGCCAAATCCTGTTGTTTCCTGTGTTGTTAAATTTAGTCATGCTGACAGGTGTGAGGTGGTATCTCATTGTAGTTTTGATTTGCATTTCTCTGATGATGAGTGATACTGAGCATCTTTTTGCGTGCCTGTTGGCCATCTGGATGTCTTTGGAGAAATGTCTGTTCATGTCTTCTGCCCATTTTTTATTTGGGTTGTTTTTTGGGTGTTGAGTTGTTGAACTTATGTTCTTTATGGATTTTGGATGTTAACCCTTTGTCAGATACTACACTTGCAAATATCTTCTCCCAGTCCATAGGCTGCCTTTTAGTTTTGTTGATTGTTTCCTTTGCTGTCCAGAAGCTTTTTATTTTTATGAAGTCCCAGTAGTTTATTTTGCTTTTGTTTCTCTGCTCTCTGGGGACCTATCTAGAAAAAAATTGCTATGGTTCATGTCAGGGTAGTTACTGATCATACTCTCTTCTAGGATATTTATAGTTTCAAGTTTCACATTTAGCCCTTAATCCATTATGAGTTTATTTTTGTGTATAGTGTAAGAAAATGGTTCTGTTTTATTCTTTTGCATTTAGCCATCCAGTTTTCCCACCATATTTGTTGAAGAGATTTATTTATTTATTTATTTTTTGAGACTTTTTTTTTTTCTATTTCATATCCTTGGTTTCTTTGTTGAAGATTAATTGACCTTATGATTGTGGTTTTAATTCTGAGATTTCTATTCTGTTCCATAACTTTACTCAATTTTCAAAGATCAATTGACTGTGTCTGGCTGGGTCCACCTTGATGTTAATAATTTCCAGCTTAATTCCATTACGGTCTGAGACCATATTTTGTATAATCTCAATTTTTAAAATTTGTTCTTGTAAATTCATTGAGGTGTGTTTTATCACTAAGAACGTGGTCAATGTTGGTGAGTGTTCCATGTGACCTTAAGAAGAATATGTATTCTGTTGTTGGTTGAAGCAGTCTATAAATGTCCATTATATCTAGTTGATTGATGCTACCATTCATTTCCATTATGTCCTGAGTTTTTGCCTCATGTATTTTGATGCTTCGTTGTTAGGCCTCTACACTATTGGGGTTTAAGTCTTCTTGGATATTTAATTATTTATTTTTACTTAGTGCTCCTTTTTATTTCTGATCATTTTTATTGCTCTGAAGTTTGCTTTGCCTGAAATGAATACAACTAGTACAGATTTAAAAAAATAGTGTTTGCATGGTATATCATTCCATATCACCTAACTTTTGATGTCTGTACCTTTACATTTGAAGTTGATTTCTTATAGACAAAATATAGTAAGGCCATGTTTTCTAGTCTCCCTCACAGTCTCTATGCTTTAATTGATGTACTTAGACCATTCATATTTAAATGATTATTGGTACAACGTCTGTTTTCTGTTGCTGCATCTATTGTTTGTTTGTTTCTCCCATAATGCTGAATTCTCTGGTTTTAAAGGAGTACTTCATATAAATTCATTTTATCTCCTCTTTTAGCATACCAGTTATATTTCTAAGATTGCACATCTTATATACATTTCCAACTACCTAATCCACTTTCAAATAACACTAAAACACTTCATAGGGAGTGCAGGTCCATACTAATATAGTTTCCAAATTTCTCCTCCCTGTCCCTTATAGGATTGCTGGCACTGATTTCACTTAACCATATGACATAAGCACCTAATACCTGTTACTATTATAACTTTTATAAGTCTTTATTAGATACTTTTATAATAATAAAAACTTTTAATTATTATTATTTTTCTCTTTGCATTTCTGTTTGAAAAGTTTCCATTGACTTATCTTTAAGCTTCATAATTTTCTCTTTGGCTATGCCCAATCTACTGAGGAGCTATTGAAAGCATTCTTCAACTCTGTCACAGTGTCTTTGATTTATAGTATTTTCTTTTGTTTCATTTTAAGTGTCTTCTTTCTAGCCATTGATTCTTGAAAGTCTTCTACTTTATTCCCTAAAGATTGTAATATGTTAATTATAGTTAATTTAAATTCGCTGTCTGCTAATTCTAAAATATGTGTCATATCTAAGTCTGGTTCTAATAATCATTGCTTTGCCTCTTCAGATTATTTTTCTTGCCTCTCTTGAATGCCTTATAATGTTAAAATGGGTGATCTGGGGAATAATAGGAACTGAGTCTTTAATGCCAGTTTTATATCAATCTTTCTTTGGGATGTGCTGAGTTTGAAGTTTGCTATAACTGCAGGTGCCAGGGAGGTAAAATTCTTCAGTTTTCTTGCTGTTCTTACCTCTATTTGGGATTTTCCCAAGTACTCCTCTGCCAAGAGCATCCAAGCATTACAGCACTTTCATTTGTAGTCCATCATTATTGTTCAGGAGTTCTATTATTGTTGCTGCAAGGTATGGGCCAGGGATATCATTCTATAATTATAATTAAATCTGTCATTTGGTGGCCTCTGTCTTCAGAGTATGACCTTCATAAGTGATTGTGGTGGTACAGCTCACCTTTCTCTATTAGAATAGATCATAGGCTAATGGGACTGCACTTGGAGAAAGGCCTATCCTACAGGTGGAATAGAGGTTTTGCAAAAGACTTTCCCCTAAAGAGCAGGCCTTTGTGAAGGAGCACTGGGCACATTTCATGATACTTGCTCTTTCTCACTCCTTGCCAGAGCTAGGAGGAATCCTTCTCAGATCTTTACTGTGAAATCTGATATAATGCCTAGTGTGTACACCCACAAAAGTATAGAGACCTCCCTGAGGTTTCCAAAAACACTTGTTTATCTCTCTCACACTAGTTCTTATTCAGCCCCTGGCATTGTTCAAAATTATCATTCAAGTGTTCCTGAGAGTTTATAGTTTCAGCAACTCCAGGAACACAGATCTGAGTTGTGATAGTATTACTTTACCTCTCTCTCCAGATTTTGGGGTGATGGTTTGCCCTATAATCTCAGTTCCATCATGTATCCAAGGAAAGTTGTCATCATAACATTGCAATGTGAGGACAAAGGTGACACCTTTTAATCTCTTTAGATGTCAAAGCTGACACCAGAGATTTATCATTTTAAATTTAAAAAGTTTCAGAAATGGGATCCCTGGGTGGCGTAGCGGTTTGGCGCCTGCCTTTGGCCCAGGGCGCGATCCTGGAGACCTGGGATCGAATCCCACATCGGGCTCCCGGTGCATGGAGCCTGCTTCTCCCTCCGCCTGTGTCTCTGCCTCTCTCTTTCTCTCTGTATGACTATCATAAATAAATAAAATTTAAAAAAAAATTTAAAAAAAAGTTTCAGAAATTTATTTGATTATTGTAAAATCTTTAAAAACATATTTTATTTATAGATTTGAGAGAGATAGAGAGCAAGTGTGCACAAGCTGAGGGGAGGGGCAGAAAGAGCAGGAGAAGCAGACTCCCTGTTTAGCAGGGAGCCCTCTGCAGGGCTTTATCCCAGGAGCCCAAGATAACCTGAGCCAAAGGCAGACATAGCCACCCAGGTGCCCCTGTAACACTTTTTATTAAATTATAATTCCCTTTATTTTTATCCTCACCTCATTATTTTAAAAAAATATTTTATGATAACAAGATTCACATATGTCACATGAACAACCTTACATGTCTAATGGGATCTTTTTAAATTGTATTTTCACAGGTGTTATACCTTTCTGCTTAATGCTGTCTTCAGTAAGCCTCACATTTTCTCTAGGATACAGAGCTTTATTTCATCAAAAATCAATTTGCAGTTTTAATGTGGGCCCATCTTCCCCACAGCAATGACGTCCTGTTGGGAAGCAGAACTAAAAAGAATAATTTGTCTATGTGCAGTTAACATCTCAAACTCTGAATCTAATAGTTTGTGTGCAAAAATTCAGCTTTATGAACTGTTATTCCTATCTTTATAATGTAATTGGGGGAGGGCAGCTTGGTGAGTTGTCTCTTAATTTAATGGACTTAAATATACCACCACCAGCTGCCAAATAATTTGTGGGATGCATTATCATTTTGTGTATGTTGTCCTAAGAAAGACAAAAGTAAAAAGGCTGTGAAGTATGTGGCAAGAAAAAGTAAACAACATCCTCTAAATCCTCTAAAAGGCAATTATATTAGCTCATCTTTCTTATTTATGGATTAATTAGCACAAAAAATAAAATAACTCTTCTTTAAATTTAAAAATTAATCAAATAATGTAGAACTTAAACCAGAATTGTTTGGAATAACTTGTTGCTTCCATCAAATTTAAAAATGTCAACACCGACTTTATAACAGCTATGTAAAGCTTTGCATTCTTTTTTTTTTTTTTTAAGCTTTGCATTCTTAAAGCATCCGTGGCATAGCAGAGTATAGCCAGACTGTTTCTAAGCTCATGTTTGCCTTGCATGTGGGAGTTCAAAGCTACTCTTGATTAAAAAACAAAATGGCTTAAGACCATTTCTGTTTTCTTTGTTTTATGTGTTTTTTTTTCTTGCATTGTAATTCTCAAAATTGGGACTTTAAACCTTGTCTGAATGGATAGAGGAGTCTTGCTGCCACTCTCCCCTGTCCCCTGTGTTTGGCCTTGCTTATTTGTGGGGACATGTAGTCAGCACAGTGTTAGGAGTAAAGAAAGGTTAACCTTGAAAAAATATCAAAGGGATGACACCCGAAGAACCATTTAAGAACTTGGAAATATGGGATAAAAATGGAAATAGAAACACTGCATTTGTAAGGCCTAAAGAGTTTCATTTATATGCTAGCACATACTGGTCCGCTTCACTCCAGATTAATGGATTAACTGGAAAATTGGTTAACAATTACTACAGGACATTTCCACTGCTAACATATCTTTGAATACTTCATTTAGATGCCTCTTTATCTGGTCTTTGAAAACAGTTAATATATATTTTTCTTTCTTTTTTTAATATATATTTTTCTTTGACCATGATTGCCTTCCTTCTTCTTGTCTGGTTTAAAGAGCATTAGCTGTGAAAACTGTCATGGATTCTTTATTTTTATCATGTTTTCAGTGCACTTTACAGCTTGGAAGCTCAACACTGAAATATCTCTGTGATATCCCTCTTTATTTAACTATGCGGAACCTAAAATAATCGAAGTCACTGCTGAGGTTCTGGCTCCAGCATATCACTGAGATCCCATCACTTCTTCCTCGTCATACGTTGGCAAGTTGACACAGTAGACCTAACTGCTTATTCTAAAAGTCTGTTTACAAGATTGGCCCTCCTTGGATTTCAGGAGGTTTCCTACCATTCCCTACCTGATAGTGTAGCTCACTATTCCTAAGTGGATTGGACATACATTGTGGTTTATGCTTATCAAAGAAAGAAAGATTTAATAAAATTTGTTAAAACATGGAAAGGAAGGCTTTATTCAAGGGGAGGGCTGCCACAATAGATATAGGCAATATTATAATAGAATTTTGCAGTAGGGGAGAGAGAGTGGATATAACCTCCAACGGCAGCATGGGCAGCGGGGATTTATAGCCAAGGAGCAGGGTGGAAGTTAGTGGGAAGAAAATTACTAAGAGGAATCATTAGGTGTCAGAAGTTCTTGCTAAACTGACCCAAGGCGATTCTTGCTGAAGGCAAGCCAGGGCCATCAGACATCAGCAGGCACTAATGGGAGATGAGGAACCTAATTCGATAATGAGAGTTATCAGATATGAGGGTGGAGGGTTCTTGCTAAACTGACTTGGCAAGATTCTCCCTAAAACTAGATTTCATTACCAAGGGCACAATCTGACTAAAATTTGTAAAGAAAGAATCTTTGTCATGTTGAACATGCTTTCTTTCTGGGTGTCTGAAATTTTGGTGTGTGCCATGGAGAAGATACAAGCCCCCAGGAGAAACTCTGGGCACTGAGTCTGTAACGTGTCTGTCACAGACTCGGTGCCTTTACTGGGACACGACTCAGAAAGCCTGAGCCTGGTTTCCCCCCGACTTCATCTCATGTACCTTCTTCCTTTGCTGATTCTACCCTATCTCTCTCTCTCTCTCTCTCTCTCTCTCTCTCTCTTTTGTTATAATATATCCTAGCCATGGGTATGACTATACTGAGCGCTGTGTGTCCTCCAAAGAACCATGACACTGAAGCCAGTCTCAGACCCTCACCACCACTGTACCCTAATGTGTGTGTGTGTGTGTGTGTGTGTATTTTTAATCAATTTAGTCTAGAACTGCACCAGTTTTCTCACTCTACCAAATTGCTAGCTCATATGAAGCTTTCTTCTATCTTACTTCAGGGTAGTGGTGGTATATTTAATCTATTTGATTCTGAGATAGATAATTTTGCTTTATTATTAATTAGTTTGAGGTCTTAGAGAAGTAAGGAAGCCTCTTGAAATTGTGGTTTCTCAAGCTGCATGTGAAAGAATGAATCTATAAGGCCTCTTTTCAACCAGTGACGGATATCAGGAATACTTCGTGTTCTTGATGCCAAATAGTCTTATCTTTTTATTGCATAGCATTAAAAACATAAAAACTCAGCTTAAATATAAACATTTCCTGTACATCTTATTATACCTCACTGATATTTTTTTTTTTTTTTTTTTTTTTTTTTTTGCTCTTTTTGTTGTGGCGGTAGTTGTATCATCAGTTGAAGTGCTTTTGGCTTCAAATAATAAATGTCCTGGAAAGGGGTCAGTATCTTAAACAGCGAGGAATTTAATACCACAGGTAACAGGAAGTTCTGGGAAATATGATTCCAGGATTAACTGACACACTCAAATTACCAAGGGCTCAGATGTCACTGATATTTCTGTTTCATATCCTCAGTATTTTTATTGTCTTCAGGGTCTTCATCCTTTCATTACTGACAGGTGGTTTCCACCACCCCAGGCATCAGATTTTCACAATCTCAATCTAAAGGCTTAAAAATATTTTTAAGTGTGTATTCTCTCATCAAGGAGAAAAAAGTTCTTACACAACACCCAAAGAGGTGTTCATATATTTTTTTCAGCCATTGATTACACTTCAGCCATGATTACATTGATAAACATTGGCAAAGTATTCTACACTGAGAGAAAGAGAATTATCATAATTTGGTTTAGATTAAGCTCAGATTACACGCTGGGGTGAGGCAGGGACCGTGTTCCATGAGAAGCTGAACAGTAGGAGAAAAGTCTCAGACTGCATCAGACGAGAGGACTGGGAACACGGCTACCGTAAGGGCCAAGAACAGAAGCTCCAATCCAATTAACTGTAATAGTTGTAGTAGCTGTTACCATGTCAGGAAGACATGTACATTAAAGAAGGAAAATAATACCTGTGTTTTAATTATAAACCATCTTCTCTTTTACACATACCCTTTGTATTTATAAATTTAGTAATAACATTGTATGTTCTTTAGTTGGAACACCATAATTTATTCCATGTTATTGTTAATCATATGTCGTTTTAAAAATATTTCTAATACAGTTTAGATATAACATGACACATTTATCTATAAACATTTTAGAAATCATTTCACCTTTGGTGAAAAAGGCTCTAAAATTTGTATGGAGCCATAAAAGACCTTGAATAGCCACAGCAATCTTGAGAAAACAAAGCTGGGAGTATAACACTTCCTGATTTTAAGGTGTGATACAAAGCAATAGTAATCAAAATAGCATGATGTTGGCAAAAATAAAAAAGTAATCACAACAATATGATGTTGGTAAACACATTGATCAGTGGAACAGAATAGAGAGCCCAGAAATAAATCCATACATTTATTAATTTATGAGAAAGCAGACAAATGGGGTGGGTGCCTGCGTGTCTCAGTCAGTTAAATGTCTGACTCTTGATTTTGGCTCAGGTCATGACCTCAGGGTCATGAGATTAAGTCTCAGATTAGGCTCTGCACTCAGTGTAGAGTCTGCTAACTCCCTCTGCCCCTCCAACCTCACTCTAAGGAAAGAAAAAAAGAATATACAATGCGGGAAGAATAATCTCTTCAATTAATGGTGCTGGGGAAACTGGAGAATCACATACAAAAGAATGAAAGCAGACCACTACCTTACACCACACATCAAAAAATCACTTGATCATCAAACAAAGATTTAAATGTAAGACCATACAACTTAAAAGAAAACCTAGGTGGCAAGCTCCTTAACATTGGTCTCAGTAATTACTTTTTTTTTTTTTTTTTGATTGGGCAACAAATGCAAAACTAAACAGGTGAGATTACATCAAACTAAAAATCTTCTGGACTGTAAGGGACACCATCAGCAAAATGAAAAGGCAACATACCAAATGGAAGAAAATATTTGCAAATCATCTATCTGATAAGGGGTTAATATCCAAAATATATTTTTAAAAAAACCTCACTATATAGGAAAAAAAAACAGTTTAATTAAAAAATGGGCCGAGGATCTGAGTAGACATTTTTCCCAAAGAAGATCTATATATGGCCAACAAAGAATTAAAAAATGTTCGGCATCACTAACCAAATTCAAATGAAAACCACAATGTCTTATCACCTTACACCTGCCAGAATGGCTATTATTAAAAACAAGAAATAAAAATCATCAGTGAGTGTATGGAGAAAAGAGAACCCTCACACACTGTTGATGGAAATGGAAAAATGGAAACTGGGGCAGCCACTATGGAAAACAGTTTGGAGGTTCCTCAAAAAGTGGAAACTGGAAATACCATGTGATCTTACAATTCCACTTCTGGGTATTTATCTGAAAAAAATGAAAACACTAACTCAAGAAGATATAAGCACCATTATGTTCATTGGAGAATTATTTGCAATAGCCAAGATATGGAGATAACCTAAGTATCAATCAATGGATGAATGGATAAATAATATTTGGCGCACACACACACACACACACACACACACACACACACACTAGAATATTACTAACCTGTTGAAAGAAAAATGAAATCTTGCCCTTTGCAACAACATGGATGAAACTTAAGGGTCTTAGGCTAAGTGATCTCACCTAAATGTGGAATCTAAAAACATACCTGACCAACAAAACAAAAAACAAACGAACTGAGCTCACGGATACAGAGAAAAGATTGGTGGTTCCCAGAGGCAGAGATGGGATGAAATGGGAGTAAGTAGTCAAAAAGTATAAAATATTTAAGATCTATCCCAAGAAAAAAACTTGTAATGATATATAGTGATGGGTGTTAACTAGACTTATTGCAGTGATTATTGCACAATAACACAAATATGGAATCGCTATGTTGTATACCTGAAGCTAATATAATGTTATATGTAAATTATATCTAAATAGTAATTTAAAAAATAAGCAAAACGATGGCCTCCTGCCGACTCAAAACTCTTCCAGTGACTTCACATGGCACTGAGGATGAAATTAAGGATCATCATGTGGCTTTTGCCCACCTCTTCAGCTTCATATTTTATCAATTCCTTCTCCATCACTTTACTTCAGCCACCGTTACTCATTTCTTGTAACAGTCTTAGATTATTCCCACCCCAGAACTCTCCCACAGGCTGTTCTCTTTGCTTTCTTGATGTTGGTCTTCCTTCCTAGGTTGTACTCTTTACAGGAGGAAGGTCTTTGTCCCCTAGCTCTGTATCCAAGAGTGGCACAATGCCTCACGGGCAGATGTTCAGTAAATATTTGCTGAATACATAAATAAGAATATCCAATACTTATCTTTTTTTTTTAACACTTATCTTCTTAAGTCTGTTATGTGCTGGGTATGGTCAGCTTGCAATATGGCAACTGACTTCCCTAAAAGCAAGTCAGTAAGAGAGCAATACAGAGCAAAACCAAAGCAAGTCTTTTGGGAACCTAACCTCACAAGTGTCATCCTATTAGTTTTGCCATATCTATTAACTAGAAGCAAGTCACTAGATCAAACCCACATCCAAGAGGACAGGATTAAACCAGGATATGAGCACCAGCAGACAAGGATCCTTGGGGCCATATCAGAGACTGCCTACCAGAGAACCTATCATATTATGTCAATATATATAAATCTATCTCTTTATTGTCCAAAGTATATAGCATTCTTTTTTTTTTGAGATTTTATTTATTTATTCATGAAATACAGAGAGAGAGAGAGAGGCAGAGACACAGGCAGAGGGAGAAACAGGCTCCATGCAGGAGCCTGCCTTTCGACTCAATCCTGGGTCTCCAGGATCAGACCCTACACCAAAGGCAGGTGCTAAACCACTGAGCCACCTAGGGATTCCCAGTACATAGCATTCTAATATGAATAAAACGATGGACTATTTGAATAATTCCCTAGTATTGAGTATTTAGTATATTTATAATATCTTACTAATTTTTCAATACACATTCTTGAACACGTACTTTTTCACATGTATTCAATTATTTCTGGAGGGTCAATTTCTAGAAGTGAAATTGCTGAGCCAAAGAATCTGTACAATTTAGTTATTCATATATACTACCAAATTGCCTTCCAAAAATATTGTACCGATTTACCTCAGAACCTCTTCACTAATACTTAAAATAATAAGTATTAAAATGTTGTAATATTTCTCTTTTCCACCACATAAGAACTATCGGGGGGGGGCACCTCCTTTCCTTTCCCCAGGGTTGCTTCATCAGCTCCCCCAGTCAGATACTTGATGCTCTGACCGTATGACCTCTATAACTGTATAATTCACTTGATTCTTCCGGTGAAAACTGAAGCAGTTTTTCTTCTTCATCCGAGAGATGTAGGGCATATTAGCTAGATTAGACTAGGTTATGCTGCAGTAACAAATGAAACCAGAAATCTCAGTGGCTTACAGACGAACATTTATTTCTTGCTCACACAAAGTCTGTCTTAGAGTTTAAGGACCCTCCATAATATTTTTCTTCCTGGGATGATTCAGAGTCATATGTTTTTTTCAGGTTATTTGAACAGATCAGGTGGTTTGGTCACCTTGGTTGAGATAGGGGAAGAAGAGAGACATGAAAAGTTAACTAAGTGCTTTTAACTACCTTACCCAGGAGCTAGCATATAGCATTTTACTTAAAGTGCTTTCACAGACACACCCAAGGATTTTGGTGAACATTGGATTATTGTATAAAAGTTGAATTTTCCGGGTGCCTGGTTGGCTCAATTAAGCATCTGACACTTGGTTTTGGCTCAGGTCGTGGTCTCAGGGTCATGGGATCAAGCCCTGTGACAGGCTCCATGCTCAGTGCTGAGTCTGTTTGAATGTCTCTCTCCCTCAACCTTGGCCCCTCCCACCACTCACACTCTCTCTCTCAAATAATTTTAAAAAACCTTTTAAAAAGGTGAACCTTAGTAAACACTGAATACTAATACTGATTAATATTTAATATGAATAAAATCTGATAACTGATGCTAGTTGACTATACATTAATAAATATATGCAATTAATAAATAATTTATTTAATATCTATTAAAATATATCTGTCACAAAACACAACAGGTAAATATGCCTTTATAGATAACAGTGACTTGTCTCAACATGCCTAGATATTGTCAGCAGATGGTCAGCCTTGCCTTGATTTAGTCTACTTAATAAAATTATATAAAAACAGAAAGATAAAACTGTAACTTTAACTTTGCCTTATTGGCAGACAGATATGTTCCACTTGCTTCAAATGTTAAAAATATTAAGATTTCTTTTTAAAGTGCTCTCTACAGCATTCTTCCTATAATATAGAATAATATGACTAACTTATTTTTTTAGTTTAAGGAATATTAGCTGTTTTTGTTTTGTTTCTTTTCTATTTTTTCTTTCATTTTTTTCTTTCTTTTTTTTTTAAAGACAAAGAGAGAGAGAGAGAGAGAGAGAGCATATGAGCAGAGAAGGGCAGAGAGGAAGATAGAGAACCCCAAGCAAGCTTCATGTTCAGTGCAGAGCATGACAAGGGACTTGATCTCACAACCCTGAGATCATGACCTGAGCTGAAATCAAGAGTAAGATGCTTACTCAACTGAACTGCATAGGTAACGCAGGAATATTAGCATTTTTCAATCTTGTAACATTACAGATTTTTAATATACTGTTTACCATTACTCTTAAATTTATGATATAGTGTTCAAAATTCTCCAAATTGTAGAAAATTAAGGGGTAATGAAGCAGTTGCTTTAATAAAAATGCCTACAATCTTTTTGTCCATTTGAAAAGCAGTAGGTCTTATATAACATATATAATATTTAAAGTAATGAAGAACTATACATTAATCACTGTTTAAAGTGTAGCCTTTTCTAATAAATCAAATCCAAGAAGAACTAAAAAAACGGAGAGGGATTTTATGTTCATGGACAGGAAGACTCAGTCTCCTCAAAATGTCAGTTGGTATCTATAGGTTAAATACAATACCAGTTAAAATCCCAGTAAATTATTTTGTGGCTATTGTCAAACTGATTCTAAAGTTTACGTGGAGAAGGAAAAGACCCAGGATAACTAACAGTGTTGAAGCAGAAGAACAAAGATGGAAGGCTGGCAGTCCAACTTTAAGACTTCTTATGAAGCTACAGTAAGGAAGAGAGTATGATATTGATGAAAAATTGGACAGGTAGATCAATGGAACAGAATAGAGTCCCATAAATATAGTCAACATCTGATTTTAAAATGAGCTAAGAGGCACCTGGGTGGCTGGTGGTGGTAATCGGTTAAGCATCTGCCTTCAGCTCCGGTCATGATCCTAGAGTCCGGAGATGAAGCTCCAAATCAGGTTTCCTGCTCAGCAAGGAGTCTACTTCTCTCTCTTCCTGTTCCTCCACCCTATCTATGCTCTCTCTCTCAATAACTCTCTCTTTCTCAAATAAATAAATAAATAAAAACCTTTAAAAAGAATGGACCAAAGATCTAAATAGACACCTCACAAAAGAAGATATGTAAGGATAGCAAAGAAGCCTATGAAAAGATGTTTCACATCATATGTCATCAGAATATTTTGTGTATAACTGAGATTTCCAAATAGTTTATCCACAGATACGTGTTAATACTCTCTTGTCATTTTAATCTTTTAAACCAGATCTTATTTTTTTTCTCTCTGTTGGTGGTATTCTTTATTCAGTATATCCTGTTTTTGTTCAATATATTTGATTTCTGCTTTTACCCTGAGTGATTTTATTAAATTTAATTTTTCTAGTTGCTAGTAATTTTTAGACACATATATCATGCTGTCTTAAATTTATAGCATTATGAGCATAAGACAGTTTACAAACTAATTACCTTTGAATAAGTACTGTATCTGGCTTATTAATAGGTAGTGTATTTGCCTTACTATTTCATAGTAAATGTATATTTTCCTCTAAATATTTATAGGCACTCGTTCACAAAGAAAGCAGGATTCCAAAATTGGACTAATCTCAAATCCACAGGAAGATGGGAGAATTTATGGGGAAAACTTTCCTGTTTTAGTTCTCTGTGGAACGGAATGTAGAACTGTTCTGATATTAGACAAGCCGAATTTAAAAGAAGTATCCATTGTCACTGTTCTTTATCCTTCCAAACTCAGTTACTTCTCATTGTCTTTATATTTATTAAAATTGGATGTAAGTAAAGTGAGTTTGACACTTTCTTGTCTTTTTCATGAAAATCTCCCTCCTTTTTTCTTTTTCTTTTTCTTTTTCTTTTTCTTTTACTTTCTTTTTCTTTTTCTTAATTTTACTTATTTATATATTTTACAGGAGAAGAGGGGGGTGATGGGTGGAGGGAGAGAGTGAGAGAATTTTAAGCAGGCTCCATGCCCAATGCAGAGCTCTATGTGGTCTCAGTCTCACAACTCTGAGATCATGATCTGAGCTGAAATCAAGAGTCACATGCTTAACTGACTGAGCCACCCAGGTGGACACGTGGGCTCTCTCTCTCTCTCTCAAGATAACCCACATAAAATGCAATTTTATGTACATTTATCTGATTACTGATAATTTCAAGTTCACCCATGTTTTATTTTGTTTGTCTTTTCTTGTCATGTCTTATTTTTTTTTTTATTTTAATTCCATTTAGCTAAAATACAATGTTATCTTAGCTTCAGGTGTATACAATGCTACAATTTAACACTCCCAGGGATGCCTGGGTGGCTCAGCGGTTGAGCATCTATCTTCAGCCCAGGGTGTGATCTGGAAGTCCTGGGATCGAGTCCCGCATTGGAGTCCCAACTGGGAGCCTGATTCTCCCTCTGCCTGTGTCTCTACCTTTCTTTTCTGTGTCTCTCATGAATAAATAACTAAAATCTTTAAAAAAGCCACTCCCAAACATCACCTTATGCTCATCACAAGGGCACTTCTTAATCCTCATCACCCATTTAATCCCTCTCCCCATCCCTCCCCTCTGTAACCATGTGTTCTCTATAGTTTAGGATCTGTTTCTTCTCTCTCTCTCCCTCTGTCTTTTTTTCCCCTTCACTCGTTTGTTTTGTTCCTTAAATTCTACATAAGAGGAATCATGGTATTTGTCTCTCTCTGACTGATTTATTTCACTTAGTATAATACTCTCAAGTCATAGGGTACTTCTATTTTTAACTTTTTGAGGAAATTCCATGCTGTTATCCACAGTGGCTGCACCAGTCTGCTTTCCCACCAACAGTGTGAGAGAGAATTCCCCTTCCCCTACATCCACATCAACATCTGTGGTTTCTTGTATTGTTGATTTTAGCCATTTTGACAGGTGTGAGGTGATATCTTACTGTACTTTTGATTCGTATTTCCCTGGTGATCAGTAATTTTGAGCGTTCTTTCCTGTGTCTGTTGGCTCTCTGGATGTCTTTGGGAAAATGTCTATTCATGTCTTCTGTCCATTTTTTAATTGAATTATTATTATTATTATTATTATTATTATTATTATTATTATTATTTTGGTGTTGAATTTTAGAAGTTCTTCGTCTATTTTGGATACTGTTTGTCAGATATGTCATCTTCTTCCATTCCATAGGTTGCCTTTTAGTTTTATGGATTGTTTCCCTAACTATGTAGAAGGTTTTCATTTTTGTGGAAGTCCCAGTGGTTCATTTTTGCTTTTGTTTCACTTGCCTCAGGAGACATATCTAGAAAGAAGTTGCTACCGTGAATGTCAAAGGGGTTATGGCCTGTGTTCTCCTCTTGTATTCTTACTGATTCAGGTCTCACATTTAGGTACTTAATCCATTTTGAGTTTATTGTTGTGTTTGGGGTAAGAAAGTAGTCCAGTTTCTTTCTTTTGCATGTTTTGCTCATGTTGTCCCAACACTATTTGTTGAAGAGACTATCTTTTTTCTGTTGGATATTCTTTCCTGCTTTGTCAAAGATGGATTGGTCATATAGTTGCAGGTTCATTTCTGGGTTTTCTATTCTGTCCCACTGATCTGTGTGTTTGTTTCTGTGCCAGTCCCACGCTGTCTTGGTCACTATAACTTTGTAACATCATTTGAAGTCCAGAACTGTGATGCCTCCATCTTTGCTTTCCTTTTTCAAGATTGCTTTGCCTGTTGGGAGTCTCTTGTATTTCTATGCAAATTTTAGGATTGTTTGTGCTAGCTCTGTGAAAAATGTTGGTGGTATTTTTATATGGAATGAATTAAATATGTAGATAGCTTTGATTATCATCGACATTTTAACATTCTTTCTTCTTCCAATCCATAAACATGGAATATCTTTCCATTTCTGTCATCTTCAATTTCTTTGGTAAGTGTTTGATTGTTTTCAGAGTACAGATTTTTCACCTCTTTGGTTAGATTTATTCCAAGGTATCCTATTGTTTTTGGTGCTATTGTAAACAGAATTGACTCCTTAATTTCTCTCTATGCTGTTTTATTATTACTGTATAGAAATACAACAGATTTCTTTCTTTTTTTTTTTTTTTAACTTTTATTTATTTATGATAGTCACAGAGAGAGAGAGAGAGGCAGAGACGCAGGCGGAGGAAGAAGCAGGCTCCATGCACCGGGAGCCTGATGTGGGATTCGATCCCGGGTCTCCAGGATCGCGCCCTGGGCCAAAGGCAGGCGCCAAACCGCTGCGCCACCCAGGGATCCCTACAACAGATTTCTGCACATTGATTTTGTATCCTCCGACTTTACTGAATTCAGGTATCAGTTCTAGCAGTTTTTTTTTTGTTTGTTTGTTTGTTTTGTTTTTGTTTTTTTGTTTTTGTTTTTGTTTTTGTTTTTTGCCTTTTGGATATTCTATATGTAGTATAATGTCATCTGGTGAAAGTTTTAACTCTTCCATGCTGATTTGGATGCCTTTTATTTCTTTTTCTTGTCTGATTGGTGTGGCTAGGACTTCTAGTACAATGTCAAATAAAAGTGATAAGGGTGGACATCCCTGTCTTATTTCTGACTGTAGAGGAAAAGCTACCAATTTTCCCCCATTGAGGATAATATTATCTGTAGGTTTTTCATAGATAGTTTTTATTATGTTAAGGTATGGTGCCTCTAAACCCACTCTGTTGAGGGATTTTATCATGAATGAATGTTGTGCTTTTTCAAATGCTTTTTGATATCTATTTAAAGGATTATATCGTTTTTTTATCCTTTATTTTATAAATGTGGTATATCACATTGATTTATGTATGAACACTGAACCACCTTTACATGTCAAGAATAAATCACACTTGATAGTAGTGAATGATTTCTTTAATGTATCATTGAATTCAGCTTGCCAGTATTTTATTGAAAATTTTTGTATCCACCATCATCAGGGATATTGGCCTATGGTTCTCTTTTTTGTGTGTGATGTCTTTATCTGACTTTGTTATCAGGGTAATGCTGGCTTCATAGAATAAATTTGTAAGTTTCCCTTCCTTCCTTCCTTCCTTCCTTCCTTTTTTCTTTTTTTTTTTGAAGAGTTTAAGAAAAATAGGTATTAACTCTTCTTTAAATGTTTGGCAGGATTTGCCTCTGAAGCCATCTGGCCATGGATTTTTATTAGTTGGGGTTTTTGATTAATGATTCTATTTCTTTGCTCATTATCAGTATCTTCAAGTTTTATCTCTTTTGCTTTAGTTTTGGTAATTTACACATAATCTGTAATCTGGTAATTTATACATTCCTTCCAGGTGGTCCAATTATATATATATATATTATAAATTAATATATATTAATAATATATTATATATAATGTATATAATATTTTAAAATATTCTCTTAAAATTGTTCATATTTCTGAACTAGTGATTGTTATTTCTCCTCTCTCATTTGTGATTTTATTTATTTGGATCCTTTCTCTTTCCTTTTTGATAAATCTGGCCAGAGGTTTATCAATTTTATTTGATTTTTTAAATATATAGCTCCTGGTTTCATTGATCTGTTCCATTATTTAATTTTTTAAAATTTCTACATCATTTATTTCTGCTCTAATCTTTATTATTTCCTTCATTCCTCTGGCTCTAGGCTTCATTTGTTGATCTTTTTCTAGCTCCTTAGATATAAGTTTTTTATTTGATATTTTTCTTGCTTCTTGTGGTATTGCTATCTATAAACTTCCTTCTTAGAACCAGTTTTGCTGCATCCAAGAGGTTTTGGAGCATTGCGTCTTCATTTTCACTTTTCCCGTGTTTTTTTTTTTTTTTTTTTTTTTAATTTCTTCTTTGATTTCCTGGCTGACCCATTTGTTGTTTAGTAACATATTGTTTAACCTCCATGTATTTGTGTTCTTTCCAATTTTTAAAAAGATTTTATTTATTTATTCATGAGAGACACAGAGAGAAAGGGAGACATAGGCAGAGAGAGAAGCAGGCTTCCTGTGGGAAGCCTGATGCCAGACTGGATCCCAGGGCCCTGGGATCACGACCTGAGCCTAAGGCAGATGTTCAACCACTGAACCACTCCGGCCCCCTCCACTATAAAATCATGAATTCATTAATTAATCTCTTTTTGTTTTAAGAACAGATTGAAGTTTAAATGTTATTTATTTTTCCCCTTAAAAAAAATGACAATTTCTTTCTTCATGCACAAATTATTATTTATCTTCAAGTTCTGGGACAAAAACAAAAATATACCTCGCCTTTTGATAAGTAAATTCCACCTTTGTTCCATGGAAAATGTCCTTCATTTTATACCTAAATAATATTTCAACACTTTTTTTTTGAAGATTTATTTATTTGAGAGAAAGCACATGCCCACATGAGTTGGAGGAGAGGTAGAAGGGAAGAGACAGAAAGAGAATCTCAAACAGACCTCGTGCTGAGCATGGAGTCCCTTGAGAGACTCAATCCTATGACTATAAGATCACAACCTGAAGCAAAAACCAAGAGTCAGAAGCTTAACCAACTGTGCCACCCAGGTGCCCCATAAATATTTCTTCACTTCTATATTAAAAATAGATATTATTAACTTACCTCACAGTATGTCATCACTATCTTTCCTAAATTTCATCATTTTTCCCATGCGTTTTAATCTCTCTTTTCTTCTCAGGAAAGAGTCAAATTGCAACTGATAATTTATTAAATATGTATGCTCAACTCAAAGTTTTTGAAACTTTTCATAAAATATTTGGTCAGGATCTTCTAAAAGGACTCACTAGCAGAGGGATCCTACATTCTTTCTATCCAGAAAGCCAGCAAGATTGTTCAAAACTGTCTATATACTGTTCTAACAAAGGCAATTGGCAGAGGAAACACTCTCAGCATAATGAAAACTCTGATATTAGCTTAAGTCTCATATCTTTCCAGGATCTGGAAGCCAGTCAATTTTATGAAGAAGATATTATAATGTGATTTCCTACCTTTAGTTTACATAAGGAAGATAAATGAATTGTGAGGGTTGTGTTGGGCTTTTTTTCTGAGATAATATTGTTATATTATCTCTGACTCTGAGAAAAATATGCAGGAGCTACTAATCATTATTTTTTAAAAGTAAGCAAATCTACTTTAAAGTTTGACAATATTACAGAGATAATTTTATTCTCTCTATTGCATTTTTTTTCCAGAAAAATAGCAATGCAGCTGAGTCAACTGAGTGTGAAGATTGTAAGATGCTATCTATTTCTGAACCTTTGACCACATCAACTGTACAACTTAACCCAAAGTCATTTTGGGTGAATACTTATGAAGTGAAAATGTTCATGAAAGACTAGCTTTGTCTTCATGACCACAATTTGAGCACAATTTGTTATTGTGGAAATTAGAGAGGATATGTCTGCCACCATAAATACCGAGTCTTTTAAAATTATTGTATTTGGTATTCAATTGACTCCTCATCATTTTCTTAAGAATAAGCCAGACGATAAGACTTTGGTGACAAAGGCAGCCAAGTTATATTCCAGGATCAACATTTAAAAAGTACATCATTTTTTCACTACTGGTATCCATCTTCAAAAGAAATTCCCAGATTAAAATATGCCTCTACCTTGGAATAGGGAGTGATAAATGAGTTGAGATAATAATAATTTATAACTTATACTTTTTTTTCTTCCAAACAAAACAAAGCAAAACAAACCCTTTCTCTTTTACTGCCTGGTTCTGGAAAGAATTGGGAGAGATTATCTAAATTTTTGGCTAAAGATGTCATTCAAAACATTCTATCACAGTTCCTATATTAGTCACTCTCAGCTACTGCTCAGAATGCAATCTCTTCTATTCCTTCCCATAAGGTGTCTCTAACCCTCAATAATTATCATTTAATAAATCCGGTGATACTTAGCATCTGTTTGCTATGGCAGTATCCAGAAATCTTTAACCATATTCTTCACTCTTATTCTCTGGTTTAACTAATATGATTCTGTAAGTCAGCAGTTTTGGTCATTTTGGTGCCAGTCTGTTTCATTGGGCAGCACCTTTGCTTCTTTTCCAGGTAAATTATTTTGATACCTACCCACCATTCTTAGTGATTATGGACACTTACCATTATTTGTCCTAGCAAGAGGAAACTTGTGTTATAGGAATTCGAGTCTTCCTGTGGGCATAAGTGAGTTTAAGACACTTGAACCAAATCTTGAGCCTAGTGAGGTTTCAGAGTTTACAGAACCAGTTCAGAGAAACTCTTATCCTCTTTCCCAAGGTAAATCTTTTTAGATAGCTTTAGATGGTAAATACTTTCTGTACTTATTAGCTCTATGATGCAAGTAACTCTCCTTCCATTTGAGGGATAGTTCAGGGAGGTGGGAACTTTATCTCCCATTTTTCTGGTGACTTCTTAAGAGTACTAATTCACCATTTTATCCTTACGTCCTCAAGGGGTTATGGTGGAGTAGGATTTACTTAGTGCAAAATAGTCTTCTATTTTTAATAGGAACCTCACCTAACTTTGGATTATCTAGAGTTGTTTCCTTTAGAAACCAGAGCTATTTATTTGTATTTAAAGCAATGTTAATTATTTCTACGGATCCTTAATTCCTCTTTGTGAATAAATGCAAGACAGTGAAAAAAAACCTTTCTACATAGGTTATATATTATTGTGCATCTACTTTTTCATTCTAATTGCTACTTTAACATCATTATTGTTCTTTCACTCAAATAGTCTCATCCATCTGTAGACAGCTACACAACCTTTCATTTTGCCTCTACTGTCTCTGGACATGAATCTTGAAAATTCATTTATGCTTTTTAAAAAATATGTTTCCTTTTTAACACTTGTAAAAGATTGAGTTTGCTAATAGATACATAAATGTAGAATAACAGTATTGATTTTTTTAAAAGTTGTTCTTTTAAGCATGAGCATAAAATTGTACTAGGAGTATACCCAATGCAGAAATGTATTACACAGACCTAAGTATCTGGTACAAAATTCATGTTATTTATAAGCTTCTCTGGAACAAATATTACCATCTTTCACTTAAAGAATATTTTCAAATGGAACAAATACAGTGACTTAGGTATCAATGTGGACATTACAAAATCAACTGTGAACATACAAAAAGTTCTAAGCTATTTGTTAAAAATGTAAAATGTGCTACTTTTCTGCATTCAATTATTTTAAAAAATGAATAATTTTCTGAAGAAATTATTAAGGACTTTAACATTCTAAAACTGAGAAGATTATATTTGCACACTATTGTATGGCATAAGAAAAGAAGTATTTGGATGTTTCTAGAAAAAGAATGTTGCAAAATCAAAAGTTACAAAATATATTATAAACCAAATGCCAACATATTAATCACTGAAAATAAGATAATCACGCTGATAATGATAGCATTTTTAGTAACCAAAGATCTTTTGTTATTCTAAGCTATAGAAATTAATACTTACTAATAAAACTAATATTAAGGGAAATTATTATTCATCTACATATGAAAAGTAGCATGTTATAATAAAGAGTAAAATATGTAACTAATACTGCAAAACCTGTTTATAGCAGGTGAATTGTTCTGATTTCTTATTGAATGAACTGATATTTCCACGTATATTGCATTATTAAGATATTTAAAAATAACATGCTAGGGGCATCTAGGTGGCTCAGTGGGTTAAACATCCCACTCTTGATTTTGACTTAGGTCATAGTCTCAGGGTCATAGGATCCAGCCCTGTGTTGGGCTCTGTGCTGAGCATGGAACCTGATTTGGATTCTCTATCCCTATGTTGCTCTCCCTCCCTCTCTAAAATAACTAACTAACTAACTAACTAACTAACTAACTAAATAACTAAATAACTAAATAAATAAAAAAATAAAACATGCTTGGAAAATCATGTTGGAAAGAAAACAATATTATTATCAATATTTCAATACATTTTACGACAGTGACAACTAAAATCTCATTGGCTTCATTTGACTTACTCAGATTTTGCAAATGACTTCGAGAAAGCAATACACAACTTAAGAAGTCAGTAGTTTTCATGTTTACTAGAAATATTTATTTTAAAATTGAAATTGAACAGAAATAGTGACCACAGCAAATGGCACCAAGAGCTGAGTTTTCTCTTTTTGTAATGCAGCCAATTAGGAGCTTTCACTGCAGTGTTGTCTCTCCTGACATTTCATCCTGCAGTTCATGCTCCCTCAACAAAAACCACCAAGAATAATGATGCTAGCTGAACTCAGCCAGCAAGAAATAAACTTTGACTTTTGCTGTTGACACCTCAAGATCACATTTATATTTTCACAATGTGAGACAAGAGGTGATAGAGTCAGGGCCCACAAAACACAATTCTAGGAGAAAAAAACTAAAGCATTGTTTTTGCTACTATTAGGGTTTCCTTACAACTCTGATCAATACTTGAATGACCATAGACATGTGGGAGAAAATAATGCATTCCAGGCAATCAGCCTTATTATCAAATGATAGTGTACTCCTCACAGAAAATACTTGGCAGCTTGGAAGCTCTACAGGATCTTCCCCTAGGTCAGAGATGCATCTGAGATCTATGCACCTTTAGTGCAGATTGCTTATCACAGAGATGCGAATGAGATATACATTTTAAAAATTCAATATTTTAAAATTAATCATATGCCTTTTCTCAGTGGAAAATGCAATCTCTGCTTTAACTTCTAGTATTTCTCATTATCGATGTTTTGATGTTTCAAAATAAAAAATAGTGAATATATCAATCTTTAAGAAAATATGCTATCTGCACAGGAACCCTTTTCTTGGCTCAAACATATCATGATTATCCTCCAAGGAAAGAAAACAAATAGTAAGGATTATAAAGCAAAGAGAGAGCAACTCTGCACTGTGTACAGACATCAGTCATCTGATTTCTGACTACCTAACCAATCTCAGCTACTCTGACCCACCTTCCCTTATACTCCAGGCCCCCAAATTCCTGAATCTATTGTAGCTCTCCACTGAACTCCATAAAAACTGGATTTTACTCATGGTACCACTTTACAAGTTACCATGCACCCTTTAGCCTGGCTGGATTTTTCAGTACTGCTGTAATCAAGCATAGGCAGGCACCAGTTTCCCTGTGTACTTTCTCCTGCCCCTCATTTCCCCTGCAGTTCATTTGGGGTCACTTTCATTCAGGAAGCCCAGGAAAATGAATCTGTCTCTGGGCTCTAAGCAGGGCAAACACAAGGCCGTGCAGTCCCTTTTTGCTAGAAGAGAGGAATTTATTGAACTAAGTCTAGATGTATACCGACAGCCAAAGTGAGCAGAATACCAGGATATAAGCATCATGATGTTCCATTGGCGTAGACCTGGATCTGGCAAGGATCCTCAATCAAGATAAGAAGAACGGCAACAGTGATGGTTTCCACCATTTAGAGAGAATGCTTTACAATGTTCCAACAATCTCAGTTGTCCTTTCCTGAATAGAGGGTGTGTACTGAGCTTGAATGGTGTAGAAGTATATGTGACAGAAGAGGCCACAAAGTTCTCTCATTCAAAGCCCATGCGTTGTATATGTTTCTTCTCATAGGTCGCCGTAGGTCGCCATAATCAGAAATGTTGGGATTATACCTAATTCAATTCCATTGAATGAGGTCTGCCCATGATTTATTTCCCCTCAAGGAATGACAAACTTTTAAAAAAAATTATTTTATTTTATTTTATTTTATTTTAAGATTTTTATGTATTTATTCATGAGAGACATAGAGAGAGAGAAAGAGAGGCAGAGACATAGGCAGAGGGAGAAGTAGGCTCCATGCAAGGAGCCTGATGTGGGAATCGATCCCCAAACCCCAGGATCACCCTCTAAGCCAAAGGCAAATGCTCAATGGCTGAGCCCCTAGGTATCCCAGGAATGACAAACTTTAAAGAATGCTTATTTTTATTTGGCTGATTGGTGGTTTATTTTCCCTTGCTTTAAGGAGCTGACTTTTGAGTTTGTTTCACTTGTTCGTCTAAAGTTCATATTAGGATTGAAGAATAGATAGAAAGTTCAGCTTATTTTTCTCATATTGTTTTGGCATCTACTAGCAATATTAGAAGACTATTAGAAGTGATTTTTTTTTATTTTACCTTCTTATTCTTCATTCCCAGTAAAATTTAGTCAATGGTCTCATTAAAACAGATGATAATTTGACACGTGATCTTCAATAATCTGCCAATGCACACTGCCTGAGGGAATCCATAACCCAAGGTTGTATTTTATGCAGAACTATGTCTCTTCCCTTGATGCCCAAACTGTAAACTGTGTTTGTACTTTCGCCAGGAGGTTGTATTTTTTCTCTTAACTTTCTTCTGTCCTTGGCTTTTCAAAATCAAATTAATGTTGGGTGACACAAACTAATACCCAGGTGTGACTTAAAAAAAAAAGAAGAAGAAGAAAATATTTAAAGTATCAGGTACATTTGAAATCACTCAGGGAGTGCTTAGTGATCTAGAAGCTGGAGTGTGATTGGGGAGTAATACAGCTGTTCCTTTGGCCTGGATTTTACCGTTTTCGAGAACCTTTGCCTTGCTTCTCTCCACAGACAAACATGCTCATCAACATGTGTGGTCCTCAAGCTTCCAACTCACAAGCGTCTCAGCCCACAAATTCAGATTCGCTTACTCAGGCTTGATCTCCAAGTACCTACCTTCTGTGTCTCAATGGTAAATAAAGACAGAGAAATTTAGGTCTACAAATGATCCTTCCTGAGTCAAGTGTCCAATTCTGAACTAATGACCTTAATCCTCAGGAACTGGGGATGTTGAATAGCCACGGCTATAGGATTCGTTGACTGAATTGTGCCCCGGCACGATTTTTATGTTGAAGCCTCAACCCCCAATGTGACTGTATTTGGAGCCGAGACCTTTACAGAGAAAAAGTTAATGTTAAATGGCATCTTAAGTGAGGACCTAATCCAATAGGGGAGGTGTCCCTATGTAAGAAGGATAGGCACAAAGAATGGACACAGAGAAAAGGCCATGTGAGGACAGTGAGAAGGCAGCTGAACACAGTGCAGGGAGGCCTCAGGAAAAGGCAACTCTGCTGGCCCTTTATTTTATTTATTTATTTATTTGTAAACATTTTTTTAAAGATTTTATTTATTTATTCATGAGAGACACAAACAGAGAGAGAGAGAGAGAGAGAGAGAGAGGCAGAGACACAGACAGAGGAGAAGCAGGCTCCAAGCTGGAAGTCTGATGTGGGACTTGATCCCAGGACTCCAGGATCACGCCCTGGGCCAAAGGCAGGCGCCAAACCACTGAGCCACCCAGGGATCCCTCTGCTGGCCCTTTAACTTGCACTTTCAGCCTCCTGAACTAAAGGGAACTTAATTCCTGTTGTGTAAATCACCAAATCTGTGACATGCGACATTTTGTCATGGCATCCCAGCAGAGATATCTAGATCTAAATCTATATCTGTATCTGTATCATCTGTTTCTGTATCTATCTTTATCTATCTAGATTCTTTGTAAAACTATATAATGTAATAATATATTGTATATAATGTATATAATGTGCATATAATATATTCAGTAAAATATACAATTATATAATGATGTATTCTATATTATATATATATATATATATATATATATATATATATATATATATACACATTTTTTTTTCTAGTAGAAAGTGTCTTCACAGGAGGTGGTATGGATGAGCAACTCAAAGCTTTGTATGTAGCTAGGAAAATATAGCATACTGATCTAAGTTTGCTTTGCTAGAAGATGTCTTTTTTTTTTTTTTAATCTGTTGCTTCTTTGTACCCTCTTTCTTTCCCCTTACTTTCTCCTTTTTTTTTTATTTAAATTCAGTTTGTCAAACTATAGTATAGCACCAGTGCTCATTACATCACCTGCCCTCCTTAATGCTTGTCACCCAGTTCCCTCATCCCCCACCACCTCCCCTCCAGGAACCCTCAGTTTGTTTCCCAGAGTTAAGAGTCTCTCATGGGTTGTCTCCCTCTCTGATTTTTCCCCACTCACTTTCCCCTCCTTCCCTTATGGCCTCTGCACTATTTCTTATATTTCACATATGAGTGAAACCGTGTGATAATTGTCTTTCTCTGATTGACTTATTTCACTTAGCACAATACCCTCCAGTTCCATCCACATTGATGTAAATGGTAGGCCTTCATCCTCTCTGATGGCTGAGTAGTATTCTATTGTATATAAATACCACATTCATTCATTTGTAGGACATCTTGGCTCCTTCCACAGTTTGGCTATTGTGAATATTGCAGCTATAAACATTGGGATGCAGGTGCCCCTTTGTTTCACTACATCTGTATCTTTAGGGTAAATATCCACTAGTGCAATTACTGGGTCTTTCCCCTATGGAAAAGACAAGGATGCCCACCTCACCACTATTGTTCAACATAGTACTAGAAGTTCTAGCCTCAGCAATCAGACAACAAAGAGAAATGAAAGGCATTCAAATTGGCAAAAAAGTCAAACTCATTCTTCAGAGATGACGTGATACTGTGGATAGAGAACCCAAAAGACTCCACCCCAAAATTGTTAGAACTCATATAGCAATTCAGCAACGTGACAGGACATAAAATCAACTCACAGAAACCAGTTGCATTTCTATACACTAACAGTGAGATTGAAGAAAAATAAATTAAGGAGTTGGTCCCATTTGCAATTGCACCAAAACCCATAAGATACCTAGGAATAAACCTAACCGAAGAAGTAAAGGATCTAAAAAAAAAAAAAAAAAAAAAAAGGAGGAAAGGATCTGTACTCTAAAAACTATCCCTTTTTATACAAAATGTTGTATATGAGCTTCTTTTAGTTCAGAAAGCTGTGCAGATTCCCTTCTGAAGCATATTTTCAACAGTACTTTTAACATTCATACCAGGTTACACCTCCAAAAGTCAAAATGTGTTTTATCTAAAACTGAATTAATTTACATTGTGAAAAAACTGTCCCCCGCCTTAAACTCTGCCCCCCATCACTGCAAAACACGGAAATATGTGTAGAACCACTTCTGAATCCTGTCCTCTCCTTGCCCCCCTGCCCTCTCTGACATGTCTTCTTGGCCTAAATAATGAAGTACCAGAGAAGGTCCTGTTTATTTCTTCTTTAAAATTAGCCTTTTCTTTCAAGTTCTTACATGCATACTTAGTCCTATTGTATGAATAGCATGGCTAATGAAGACCCAAGTATTATTGTCGAATAGCATCTCAATAATATATGAGTGGATGGTTTAGAAGTATTTGCAGCCACTGATTGAAGTGGCTTTGCGGGACCAATTACCACTTAATATATTTATTACACAAATGCTAGAGTTCCCATGTAACCACTGAGTAGCAATTCCTAGCCAATTCTACTGAGAAGCCAGTAATTCTAAGGTAAGAATTTATGGTCTTTAAGGAGTGACAAACCAAAACAAACACGATTAAAAAAAAAAAATCAACAAGAATGTAGCAACTACATAAAAATTGCTTTTATTTCTCTCCATTTTTTGTCTCTTGGATCCCTTATAAGATGGAATTATAACCCTGAGGAAATATTATTAAATATTTCAGATAAACTCATAGGGTAGAAAGGTGGCTGTCAAAGAGCATATTCAGGGGTAATATTTGATGTAAGTCACAGGCACCTTAGAATATCCTAAAAACTCTGACGATCCAGTACACAAACTCAGTGTTCCTATGTGGAAGAAGCTCTGTTGTGGGAGGAAGTGGGATGAAGAGAGACAAAGAAATACATCAGAGAATTTGGGAACAATGCAGCCGAACCACTTGAAGAGCAGTAGATCCTCTACTAGAACAGAGATTACGTACGCCTTGTCGTCTACGAATATCAAGTAGATGCATGTATAGCCTATACAGCCTAACAATAAACCCCAAATGAACAAATGCATTTATGGATAAATGTGTTTATTTTCTATTGCTACTATAACAAATTACTGTAGTTTAAGGCTAATTTATTCTCTTACAGTTTTCCTAGGAGTCAGAAGTCTGAGATGAGTTTCAGCAAGTTAAAAATCAAGGTGTTTGCAAGGCTGCATTCCTTATAGGGGCTCTAGGGGAAAACCCATTCTCTTGCCTATTCCAGTTCCTAAAGGAAGCCTACATTCCTTGGCCCTCTTCGATCTTGGAGCCAGCAAAGCCACTGAATTCTTCTCATGCTGCCATCTCTCTGTTTCTGACTTTTCTGCCTCCTTCTCCCTCATTTGAGGACCCTTGTGATCCCATTAGGCCTACAGAGATAATCTAGGATAAAATCTTACCTTGAGGTCAGTTAGTTAAGTAAACTACTAACTTAAATTCCTACATCATATACAGCAGAAGATGTTCACAGCCTCTAGAAATTAGGACACTAACCTCTTTGGCAATAATTATTCTTATCACAATGGCCTTGACTGGTTTTGTTGTTGTGTTTTTGTTTTTGTTTTTTACTGACAGATTTGGCCCCTTTTCCTCGTATTCTTGAAATCCGTTCTATTTTTTAAAGACATAGCCACACATTCGTTTCTAGCTCAACTGCGAATCTCAGAACATTGACGACTAAATTAGGAGAAGTACCCTACATTTTCTCCTTAAAGATCTTCTCAATGTATCTTGTGCTCTGGAAGTAAACACAGCCAGAGATTCTGAGGTTGTAGATGAGGAAAAACAAAAAACAGACAAACAAACAAAAAACACTTCACAGGACACCAGTTCTTATCCCAGTCTCATTAAATATTTCAGGTGAACTCACAAGGTAGAAAAAATAAGAAAGATAAAGCTTAATTTAAGTTATATTGTTACATTCAACTTAGAAAATGTGGCTGATGTCTGATGCATGGGAACTGACCCCAGGACATCTCAGAAAATTCTCCATTTGCAAGAATCTTCTGGTAGAGGCGACCACACAATAGCAATCTGAGGATGGCAGTCAGTTCACTGCTTGCAGAAATATGATGCAAGCCCTGGTGAAAATATTTGCTACTCAGGTGATTAAACACCTCTTAGTGAATCTCATGACCCCCTTCGTGGATTTTATTCACTTATGATCCTAAATTACCCATTCAAGGAACTATATATATATATATATATATATATATATATATATAATATATAATATATAATGGTGGATTTAGGCTTTTATATATATTTAGAAGAATAAAAGCCTAAATCCACCATTGTGCCAGCTTAAGTTTGACACTAGTAGGGGTCTATAGGGGACAGAGAGCAAGGACGATTGCCTAAATAGACTTGACCTCACAATACACCACCGCAGAACGAGCTTTTTAACACTCATGTTCTGACATCTCAGTCCTCAATCTGCTCAAGCCCAAGTTCTCATCCCTACATTTGAATTATTTTCCAAAATCCTGCAATATGACTCACATTACATCTACTCTCAGGGCGCCTGGGTGACTCAGACATGATTTCAAGGTCCTGGGATCGAGCTCCACAGCTGGCTCCCTACTCAGCAGAGGGTCTGCTTCTCCCTCTTTCCCTCTATGCCCTCTCTCTCAAATAAATAAATAAATACAAATGTATTTTAAAAAATCAACTCTGTTATTTCCAAAGTCCTGATTAGGTAATTAGTCACTCTTAAATGCTTCACTGGCTGCCTATAGGTTCCAGGGTGAAATTCGAAGTCTGTATGTATTTCAAACCATAAACCTTTTTATGAGCAGGCACCTGCTTTCTTGGATGACTTCAGTCTTACTCTATGCCTATCACAATACTTTCTTCCACTATTCTGAGATGTTTGTAAATTTTTGAGCATGTTATATACTATGAAGACATCTTTACAACATGGATCCCCATCCAGGATGTCTGTGGCCATCCTCTTGGCTTGACTAAGTTGATTTTGTATTTATTTAACACCTATAATAGGCTTCAAAGCTCAGCTGGTACACTATTCTCTATTGGAGCTTTCTGATTTAGAGATTACTTAAATTCTTTTGTGTGCTTCCTTCACAAATGTTTCTCATCAGATTTACAATTCGGCCATTTCATTATTAAACTACCTTGTTGAAATTCTTAGAAGACAGAGGATACGACCTATTTAGCTTATATTTCCAATGTATTGCACAGTGGCTCTCACATTGTGGGCACAGAAACACCTGTGGATTGGATTGATATACAAATGCCACATTTGCAGGTAGACTTCCATATCTACTAAAAAAAAAAAAAAAAAAGCAAAAACAAAAAACAAAACAAAACAAACAACAACAAAAAAAGCCCCTCTACTTCTTCCTTTCTCTATACCCTGAAAATAGCAAATTTGCCAATAAAGGCTATTGTGCTGTGAAAATAATAATACCAATGAAATCATTTCATAAACAACTAATTTTAAAGCTTCTTATACGCGTACAATCATTTTATAATCTGTCCTAGTTATATATTTTGAAAAATTGACAAGTACACTCTAAGCAGTGTAATTAGGTGGTGGCCCTTTTGGTTCTTACACTTGATTCGAGTTTCCATTCAAAGTATTTTTCAAACAGGTCAGATCCTCATCAATTTCATGGAGGAAGGAGAGATGAACAAAGCAAAGGTTTTCTCAAGACCTTAAGGATGATCTTGAGATTCTATTTGCTATTAGCATTAAAATAAGTGAGAAAACAAATAAGCTTTTTCTTTTACAGTTTCTCTAACCACTTAGATTTAAAAGCCTTTCTGGCCTAATCTCTCCACACTCATTGAACATCATCCAAATTCTGACTGCAAGTTACATATTCATAACACTTGTAGATCTTATCACTGATCAGTACAATGAAACTAAGCTTTAGTCCCTATAAAATGTACAATATAACCATGTTCCTGCAGTGCATGCTGATAGCTGATTTAAATTACAATAAGGTACAAATAAAAGGAAGAAAATAAAAACATTCCACGAGGTTTATTGACTTCAAAAGCTTAAGTCAAAGCCTACTTTACTGTCAATCATAACATCAACTTGTACCAAAGGGCAACTTTCAGTACCAGCAAATACCAGAGCTGAGAGCGTTTCATACTCAATCAAAAGAAAATGAGTCACGGGATATAAGAATTGAAAGGAATATTTCAAGTTACTGAAACAATCACTTAATTTTGTGGTACAAAAACTTAACTCCTAAACTTTGTCCATCTGTTGACTCCTTCAGCTGCACCCTGTCAGTCTATAATACACGGACACCCCTACGCTTCGTATATGTTATCTCTTGTTTCATAACACATCATCACGGTTAGTGGCTGGGGGAGAAAAGGATGATTTATTATCTCACAGGGTCTTTCTTTCTTTCTTTCTTTCTTTCTTTCTTTCTTTCTTTCTTTCTTTCGAGAGAACACACACACACACCTATGATTCGTGGGGGGAGGGACATAGAGAGAGGGAGAGAGACAATCTCAAGAGGCTCTACACAAGATAGAACACAGTTTTAAGACCTAGGCTCAGGCATCATACATAATTATGTTCATAATATTTTATTGATGATACAGATCAGCCCTACTTGCTATGAGAAGAAGATATACAATAGCATGAAAACAAACAAAACAAATAAAAACAGAATCATGGGAGCTATTTTGAACAACTAGCAACCACAGTTTTATTTATTTGTTCTCCTGGTGTTTCTTTTCCTTCTTTTTTTTTTTTTTTTTTAAATGATAGTCACACAGAGAGAGAGGCAGAGACACAGGCAGAGGGAGAAGCAGGCTCCACGCACCGGGAGCCCGACGTGGGATTCGATCCCAGGTCCCCAGGATCGCGCCCTGGGCCAAAGGCAGGCGCCAAACCGCTGTGCCACCCAGGGATCCCTTTCCCTTCCTTTTCTTCTCTGATCTGTGCCACACTCATCACTTCCATTGCAGCCTCTAACAATGGCCGGGTACCCGCCCTGGGTTTTAATTTCTACCTCCAAAACTTCTACAAATTAGAAAGTCCATTAATGAGTTAATGCCCTCTGTGCTCTCCATTTCTGCTTCCAAACAGTTACTCTTCCATGTTCTTATAAAAGCAATGCTATTTGGTTCTTGTCATCAACTAACAGGTCATCAGCCAACATGTCAAGTCATCTGTCATTTGCACCGCAATCTTAGTCCACCTCAAACCCTACTACCATGTGAAGATGGCAAACCAAATATCCTGGTTAAAAATCTTTCTTTTTGGACCCCTGGGTGGCTCAGCGGTTGAGCCTCTATCTGTCTTGGGCTCAGGTAGTGATCCTGGAGTCCTGGGACCGACTCCCACATCGGCCTCCTGCATGGAGTTGGTTTCACCCTCTGCCTGTGTCTCTGCCTCTCTCTGTGTGTCTGTCATTAATAAATAAAACTAAAAACAAAAATAAACTTTTCTTGTTGCCAAACTAGTCTATTCTGCTGAAGCAACACCTCACATAATTAAACCATAGGGCTCCAAAATCAGGTCCCTTTCACCCAGACAACTATCTTCTACCCATATTTGCTCACTTAAAAAATACATAAAAATAAATAAGTTTAAAAAACTTAAAAAAAGCTTTTCTGCTATATTGGGATACTTTTAGATTTACAGAAAGATGGAAGCGATATTACAGGATGTTCCCATACACACTTCAGCTGCTCCTGATATTACCACCTTAAGTTGTGCTAATGGGTCAAAACCAGGTAACCCATATTGGCACATTATTTTTTTTTAATATTTTATTTATTTATTCATGAGAGACATGGAGAGAGAGAGAGAGAGTGAGAGAGAGGCAGAGACATAGGCAGAGGGAGAAGCAGGCTCCCTGTGGGGATCCCAATGCAGGACTCGATCCCAGAACCCCAGGATCACTTCCTGGGCCAAAGGCAGACTTAACTGCTGAGCCACCCAGGTGTCCTGGCACATCATTTTTAATCAGGCTCCAGATTTTATTCAGATTTCTCTAGTTTTTCCATCAGTGTTCTAGAATCCATCTCAGACACCACGGTGCACTGGTGATCACAACTACTTAGCTTCTTCATGTCTGTGACAGTTTCTCAGTCTTCCCTTGTCTTTCACGACTTTAGCAGTTTCAAAGAAAATTGGTCAGGTATTTTATAGAATGTCCCATAATTTGGATTTCATTAACATTTTTCTCATGATTAGAAGGCTTTACGGAACTCTGGAAGGAATTCATAGAAGTGAAATGCTCTTATCATACTGTGTCGGGAGGGATATGACATCCACAAAGCGACAGTGGTGACATTAATCACAATCTCAGGCAAGGTGGTACCTGGCAGGTCTCTGCACTTTAAAATGACTTTTTCTCTTCCCATACTGTATTCCCCGGGGGGCGAGCAACTGAGTTCAGTTCCCACTTGAGGAGTTGAACATTAAACTCTACCTCTAGTAGAAAAAATATATCTATATATGTCATCTAATTCTTTTTCACTACAGTTTGCCACTTCATTCACTGAAGGACATCTTGTTTACTTCCAATTTTTAGCAATTAGGAATAAAGTGCTGTAAAAAGGTGGAGCTGTGTGTGCATGATTTATGTGTACATGCATGTATATATGTATGCATTTCTGTCACTAGGGTTCAGGCATTTTTTTATAATTAGTATTATAATGTTAGCTTACGTCCTTAACTACTCTATTACCATTCTTTAGGAGGATGAGCCCTGCAATCCACTCAACCTTATCATTTTCCAACCAATTCCCCTCTTCTGGCTCAGACAGTGTGCTCCATTCCTTCACCTCATTTTTACGTAATCTCAATTCGTCTTGCTTGCTATGCTAAACGTAAGAACAAACCTCTATAAACACACAAGGAAGGAAAAAAAAATAAAAAAAATAAAAAAAAAATAAAAACACACAAGGACCAGACACGCTGCAAATCCTACAAATTAGTTATTACCAAGCAAAAATAGACTTTCAACATTTCTGAATAATCCTAATAAGTTTCTTTAACAGATTTCTCCTTTTACCTTAGTGAAATTCTTCTTTAAAGAAAAACACTTTATTTTTTCAGGGAAATTCCAAGGTTACAAAAAAAATGTGCAGAAAGTACAGTGACTTCCTACTTGTTCCATTTCTTTCCTCCTCCCACACAGTCCTCACTCCTATGACACATCATATGACCATCTTGCATCGGTGTAGTACATTGGCTAAAACTGATGAACCAATATTAATGCATTATTACTAAATAAAGTCCATAGTTAGCATTGCATTGTGGAGTTCTACGAATTTTGGCAAATGTGTAATATTTTATAATCACCAGGATAGCGTCCTATAATATAGCTTTTCTACTCTAAAAATTCCCTGTGCTTTAGCTACTCACTCCTTTCCCTTGTCTTTCAAGCCCTGGTGATCACTTATCTTTTTTATTGTCTTTGGAGGTATGTGTTTTCCTTCAGTCCTACACTAGCCATGACTTCAGTCCTCGAGTTAGAATTACACAGCCTAGAGCCATTTCTTTCACATGGCAAAACGCGCTGATTGCCTCGTGTCCTTTTGTAGCCTGGAAATTAATTTCTCTTTATCACTGAATAATATTGCATCATATACATGCACTGCAGTTTGCCAGTTCTTTACTGAAGGACATCTTGTTTACTTCCAATTTTTTAGCAATTAGGAATAAAGTGCTGTAAAAAAAAAAAACTGTGTGCAGGTTTCTGCGTGGACATAAATTTTCATCTCATTTGGTAAATCCCAAAGAGCGTTACTGCTGCATCACGTGGTACGTACATGTACATTCCTGGTTTTATAAGAAACTGCCTTCCAAGGGGCACCATTCTGCATTTCTACCAACAAGGGGTGAGACTTTTGGTTGTTCCACATTCTCACCAGCATTTGGCGTTGTCAGGACTTTGGATTTGAACCATTCTAAAAGGTGTGCAGTAGTATCTCATTGTTTTAGTTTACTATTCATTCCCTAATGACGCATGATTGGGTGTCTTTGTATGTTTATTTGCCATCTAGATATCTTTTTTTGATGAGTTGTCTGTTCAGAACTTTGGCCCATTTTGTAATCGGGTTGTTTATTTTCACATTGCTCAGTTTTACAGGTTCTTTATATACTTTAGATACAAATACTTTATGAAAAAAAAACAAAAAAAACCCAAATACTTTATGAGATACGTATTTTGCAAAAATTTTCTCGCATTTGTGATTTGTCTTTTCGTGCCCTTTAAAGTGTGGTTTGCAGAACCAAAGCTTTTAAACTTAATGAAGTTCAACTTATCAATTTGTTTTTTCTTTTGCAGATCATGCGTTTCCTATTATATCTAAAAAGGAATCATCAAACTCAGCGCCATCTAGATTTCCTCCTGTGTTACTTTTCTTAGAAGGTGTATAGTTTAGCATTTTAAATTTAGACCTATAATTCATTTTTATAAAAATATGAGATTTGTATCTAGATTATTTTTTTATTTTTTTATTTTTTTGGCATGTCTAGTTGTTCCAGCACCATTTATTGAAATGATCATCCTTTCCCCATTTCATTGCCTTTGCTACTTTGTCAAAGATTAGTTGCTTATATTTATGGGGGTTTATTTCTGGACTCTCTATTTTGTTCTATTGACCTATTGTCTATTACTTTTTTAAAAGATTTTATTTATTTACTCATGAGAGACACACACAGAGAGAGGCAGAGACACAGGCAGAGGGAGAAGCAGGCTCCATGCAGGGAGCCTGACGTAGGACTCAATCCCAGGACCCTGGGGTTACACCCTGTGCCCAAGGCAGATGCCCAACCGCTGAGCCACCCAGGCATCCCTATTGTCTATTACTTATTACACTGTCTTGATCGTGGTAACTTTTTAGTAAATCTTTTATTATTATTATTATTATTATTATTATTATTAATTATTATTATTATTTTATTGTAAATGCTAGTTAGTTAGCATACAGCGTACTGTTAGTTTCAGGTGTACAATACAGTGATTCACCACTTCCATACAATGCCCAGTGCTCATCACAAGTGCACTCATAATCCTAATCACCTATTTAACCCATCCCCTCACCCACCTCCCTCTGGGAACCATCAGTATGTTCTCTATAGTTAAGAGTCTGTTTCTTGGTTTGACCCCCCCCCCTTTTTTTCCCCTTAGTTCTTTTGTTTTGTTTCTTAAATTCCATATGTGAATGAAATTATATTTGTTTTTTCCTACTCATTTTACTTAGTAGCCTTCTGACTTTGTTCTTCTTAAATAATTTTATTGGTTGTTCTGGGTTTTTTATTTTCATATAAATTTTATAAGCAGTTTATTCATATTCACCAACTAACTTGCTAGGATTTGCCTTGAATCTATAGACCAAGTTAGGAAGAATTGACATCTTGATCTTAAATGTTCCTACCCATGTTTAGATCTTATTTGATTTCTCCGATCAAAGTTATGCATTTTCTCATATAGAAAATGTTACATGTTTACATGTACATGTTTACTAGGTTTATACCTGATTATTTCATTTTTAATATTAATATAAGTAGTGTTATTTCACTTCCAGGTGTTTATTGCTGGTGTATAGGAAAGCAATTGAATTAAATTAACATTGAATTCTGTGTCCTTGCTATAATTGTTCATTAATTCCATTTTTTTGTTGAAACTTTTGGGATTTTTCCAAATTGGTAATTATATACCTGCAAACAAAGATAATTTGATTTTTTCCTTTTCAATCCATATGCTATTTGTTTCCTTTTCTTTATATATTGCATTAGTTCAGATTTCTAGTTGTTGAATAGGACTGGTGAAAGGAGATATCCCTTCTTATTTCCGATTTTAGGAGGAAAACATCTAGTTTTTCAATAGTAAGTACAATTTTAGAGGTTTCTAGATGATCCTTGACAAGGTTTAGTCCTCGTTTGCTGAGTTGTTTTTTTTTTTTTTTTGTCATGTATAGGTGCTAAATTTTGTTAAATTATTTTTCTGCACTTTAATATGATTTAATCAGATTATTTTCTTCTTTGTCCTATTTATATTATTAATTACTTAATTGATCAATGTTTAACCAGGCTTTGCATACCTGGAATAAATCCCCCTTGGTTATGGTGTGCAATATATCATTTTCATGTCATTAAATTTTTATATATCATTAAATTAAATTTGCTAAAATTTTTTTGAGCATTTCTCTCCTATAGTAAGAGATACTATAATTTTCCTCCTAATAATGTCATTGTACAGTTTTCCATCCGGGGTAATGCTGGCTTCATAGAATGAATTAGGAAATGTTCCTTCTGTTTCTGTTTTCTGGTAAAGATCATAGAAAATAGACACAATTTATTAAAATTTACCAGTTAAATAATTTAGGCCTACTGGTTTCCATTTTGGAAAGTTAATAATCATTAATGGAATTTCTTTAATAATATAGACCTATTTAGATTGTCTATTCTTCTTTGAGTTTTAGATTGTGTTTTTAAGGAATTGAATTATTTCAAGTATCAAATTTGTGGGCATAGAATTGTACTTATATCCCATCATTATTCTTTTAATGTGTGTGACATCAGTTGTGTTGGCTTCTTGTTCCTTTCTGGTATTAGTAATTTGTGTTTTCTTTCTTTCTCTCTTCTTTCTTTCTTTCTTTCTTTCTTTCTTCCTTCCTTCCTTCCTTCTTTCTTTCTTTCTTTCTTTCTTTCTTTCTTTCTTTCTTCTTTCTTTCTTTCTTTCTTCTTTCTTTCTTTCTTCTTTCTTTCTTCTTTCTTTCTTTCTTTCTTTCTTCTTTCTTTTTATTCTTTCTTTCTTCTTTCTTTCTTTCTTCCTTCCTTCTTTCTTTCTTCTCTTTCTTTTTCTTTTTTTTTTCTTCCTTTCTTGGTTAGCCTGGTTTGTTTAGCCTAGTTTATCAATGTTAAATCTTTTCTAAAAACCAGCTCATGGTTACTTTGTTTTTCTCCATTAATTTCCTGGATTGGATTTCATTGATTTTTTTGTGTTTTATTTGAGAAAGGACCTAAATTTACTTATTTTTCCACGTGGATAAAAATATACCTGAGTATCATTAATTGAGTAGTTCATCGTTCAGCATCAATCACCATGATCTACCCACAGAATATCAATTTGATATATGTGCGTCTTTTTCTGTTCTATTTATTTTTATTAATTTCTTTTTATTTATTTATTTATTTTATTTATGATAGTCACAGAGAGAGAGAGAGAGAGAGAGAGAGAGGCAGGACACAGGCAGAGGGAGAAGCAGGCTCCATGCACCAGGAGCCCGACGTGGGATTTGATTCTGGGTCTCCAGGATCGTGCCCTGGACCAAAGGCAGGCGCCAAACCGCTGCGCCACCCAGGGATCCCGGATTTGTTGTTTTTGTTGTTAGCATATAACAAAGTGTTCACATTTTCTCCACAGCTTGTGTTTAATTATCCTGGGTATTTTATAGTTTGACATTATAAATGCTGTGTTTTTGTTTTTTTTTTTTTTTTTAGTTATATTGACCTTGATGTTAGAAATTGATGTTAGTGTGTAGAAATGCAATTACTTTTAATATTCTTTGGATTTATTTTATTTTCAGCAAACTTGTAGAACTCTATTTAGTTGTGATAATCTGTGAATTATTTGAATTTTCTTGTGGAAATAAATCAAATCAGTTTGGTACGAAAATTTGTGGTTGATTTCACCATCTGTTTCAGAACAAGACTGAAAAGGAAAAAAAATGATTAAACTATCCTGTGTGCTCTTGTTTTATATATAACACTTGCCTTTTTATTTGGGTAAGTACTCTTCATTTGTAAAGGACGTTTCTTTCTGTTTCTTGCACTGTTAGGAAATTTTATCATTTTTTTCTCTATATTGATATAGTAATATTGCATATGTGTATATTTTTAAATGTTCTGTTGCACATGTATATAATCTACGGGTGTATTAAACAGTATATAAACTTTTAACGTATGAATAAGGTGAATTACACTAGTAGATTTTCTTTTTTTTTAGATTTTTTTTAAGATTTTTTATTTATTTATTCATGAAAGACACGAGTTTTTTAGATTTTCTAATGATATACCAACATTGATCATAACACATATCTCTTTTATGAATTGCTGAATTTAGTCTACCACATTTTAATATTTTATATCCATATTTGTGGGGAAAATAGGCCTATAAAATAGACCTGTTTTATCCAGGCATCTTTTTTTAAAGAAAAATTGTATTTATTTATTCATGAGAGATAGAGAGACACAGAGATCTAGACAGAGGGAGAAGCACACTCCCTGCAGAGACCCCAAGTGGGACTTGATTCCAGGATCCCAGGATCACGACCTGAGCCAAAGGCAGATGCTCGACCACTGAGCCATCCAGGGGTCCCAGACCTTTTGTAATATATGCTTTTCCTCTTTTTTATTTGTTATTATTACCAAAGATTTACTTATTTTTAGTCTTTTGAAACTATCAATTTTTAACTTCCCTATTCTCTTTCCATTTCTCTACAGTAAGTTCTTCATTAATCTTATTTCCTAATCAATTTTTTCTTTTGTAATCTTTTTGTAATCTTCTAACTTTTATGTTTGAAGCTTAGCTCACTGATATCTATCATTTTCAATAAACTTTTAAGAATATAAATCTCCAACTAACACTTAGCTGAATATAGTTTTGAAGTGCTTTATTTAATTTTAATCATTTAGTTCTAGAAACTTTTTAGATTTTTATTATGATTTTTATGTTTATCTTGAAAGTTCTTTGAAAAGTGATTTCTCTTTTTAATTCACAAAGATTGCCTTTTTTTGATATCCATCCTAATTTCATTGTGATTAATGAATATGGCTTATTTTATCACAATTTTTGAAAAATGTTAAAATTCATTTCATGGGAAAAACATGGGTCAAGTTTTATAAATGCTTCATAGTTACTTGAAGAGAATCTATAGAAAGTATTGGATATAGGGATAAGTCAATTGTATTAAGGTTCTAAATTTTGTTTTTTACATATTCTATGTTTTACATTTATCATTTATAGAAAAGTGTGACAATCAGGCTGACTCAGTGACCACACTAATTGTTTATGTTTAAAATATGACCAAATTATATTTTTCTGAAAATGCTGTTAATTTAATTCTGACATGATGTTAAATTCACTGTCAAGTGGCATGTAATGTCTTTGGAAAACGTTTTCAAGAGAAGACATTAGTTGAAAAAATGATTGAGGAAGACAACTTTCTAGAACCATTCCAGGCATATTTCACTCTCTATGTCCCTAATGTGAAGTTCCCAATTACTCCTGATTCTATTTTGCCTAGCCCAAGCTTCTTTCCCCATTTCTTTGAGAGACCTATTTATTAGTCTCTAAGCTAATGCCTCTCAGTGATGAAATCTAAAGAACTTAATTTTGATTTCCTCAATTTTGTGAGATCTTAGTTAAGTTAATCTTTATGTGCCTGATTTTCTTATAAAACAGGATTGATAATAGTATCCTGTAGTAAACTACGTGGGATTCTTGTGAAGGATAAATGGGATAATATATGCAAAACACTTAGAAGAATGTATGGAACGTAATAATGGTTAATGATTCTTAGTCACGATAAGTGATCAGTTTTTACTGTTGTCATCCCTGAAAACTGTTTTCATTGCTTCCTGTAGGCATCATGATTTCTCAATAAGAAAGCACTGGATGGCAGCAATTGTGATGAATTTTATTTTGAAATTAGCTAGGCATGAGCAGCCCGGGTGGCTCAGTGGTTTAGCGCTGCCTTCAGTCCAGGGCCTGATCCTGGAGTCCCGGGATCGAGGCCCACGTCGGGCTCCCTGCATGGGGCCTGCTTCTCCCCTGCCTGTGTGTTTGCCTCTCTCTCTCTTTCTCTGTGTCTGTCATGAATAAATAAGTAAAATCTTAAAAAAAAAAAAAAAGGTATTAGCTAGGCTTGGTAGGACATTGCAAGTTCTACCCTATCTGGTTTAGGGACTAAAAATATTCTGGACCTTATTTAATAATAACCTACCTTTGACCTAATCATGAATATGTCCAAGTACCAAGCTGCAAACCTCCTTCTTATAGACACCAAGTATGCAAGCATTATGTCTGAATGGGTCTGATTCATCACTCATTTCCCTACTGGAGTTTAATAGCTCTTTTGGAAAAGACTAACACCCTTGACTAGTTCTTTCCAGCAAGTGTATCTTGTTCCCCAGGGTATGTACAATGTTCTAAAAGATTCATAAGTATAGTTTCATGATTCTATTTGTGCATTTTTTGTGCACATTTGTGTTGTCTTTCAATGATTCTATGGTTCTCTTCTGTCAGAACAGTGATGTAGAATTGCTGGACCTTTATTCCCCACTCTTGGAGCCGGATGTCCCTGCACAGAAACTGACACACAGGGGAGCACTGTGGAGAGAAGGCATTTCCTTTGGGCCAGACTCAGCAAGAGGCTAGAGTTGATGTTCTGGGGGTGATAAGACACCGAGGCAAGAGAAACTTCCCAAGGAGCCCCTAGCATGAGGACACTGCCAATGTTCAACCTGGGTCCCTCTCTACAGGGCCCTCATTCTTGTCCAGCAGCAGACCTCACTCACACCACAGATCCAGCAGTGGAGCTGGGCAGAAAACTATCCCAAAGATCAGACATCTTTCTGCCTCCTTCTGGGCATTTCTTTGTCAGAGTGGTCTGCACGTACTTGCCTCGATGTCCCAAACCACGACCATTTTTTTTTTTTCAGGAAAGGAACAGAATTCAGTTTATATCATTGGCAGTTGTCAAGGCCGAGGATGCATGTTTTTGGCTTGGACAGCATTGCAGATCCACAGTGCACTGTTTCTCATCAGGTACTTTCTGAGTTCAATCACCAAGATGGCAATGCAAATTGTTTGCCTTTATCCATTTAACTGGTAAGATTTACAGCCTTTTTTTTTTTTTTTTAAGTAGGAAAGAGAATTGTATTTTCTATTTGGAAATGGTGAGATCAATTTTTCAAAAGCCTTTAAATGTAAATGAATTAGTTACTGTATTTTTAAAGAAGTAAAACATCTGGGAAGCAAGTTTTATCACTGAAACATATGGTGTTTCCCTAATGAGGGAAAACTACATTACCAAATGAAACAACAGAAAAAGGTATAATGTATCCAAAATTAGAAAAAAAAATAGAAACTCAATATTTTGAGATCAAGTGAAACTAGAGACTTTTACTATTTAAAACAATAAAACACAGCCATAGATTTTACATACTAAGAAGTACAGATTGGCAGAGCACAGGAATATAGAATTATGTCACAGAAGAGAGTTGTTATTTGACTTTGAAGCATGTCAGAAAAGTCTGTGTAGTATGTACTCAACCATCTCCAGTAATCATTTGTAGGAAACAGCTATTCCTTTGGCTTAGCCATTGGTGTTCACTGGTGACAATCGCTTTGAGCAGAGCATGCAGACTGAACAAAATATCACCTTGATCACGAAGTAATTAGGTCATAAAAGATTAATATGTTGTTTCTTAGGGAAGTCAAGAATAAAGCGAATTGAAAATAAAACAGAATGAACCACATCAAAAACAAGCAAACATAGGCCAGGTATACTCATGAGCCAGAGGAGTCTCCTGCAATGCCAGGAGAGGATCCCACCAGCCAGAGAACCAGTACTTCCCAGTCAATGTTGCTCGCAGGGCACAGCCAGCCCCCAGGAATGGCAGCTGTAGAATCAATCATTAACTTTGTCATGCCAAATTCAAGACAGAGGGTCAGCATATTTCTTTCACAGATGAACGATCACTTCTCTTTCTACTTAGTTTATGAACTGAACCAATTGGTCACAGGCCAGTGGATTATTTCTGAGAATCACATCTCACCTGCCACCAAGCAGATGCATCATCTGTCAGAGTATCTAGTGGTTGCTTTGTTATACGATCTTCCAGATTTATAGGCCAAGGTCATTAGTATTCATGCTCAGATTGTAAATAATGAGACAGCATTGTTTTTCTCAGAGTTCAGTCCAAAAATCTGCCCAGGCTCAACTAAATCAAGACAATGAGAGCAATCTTGGGTAAAGAATAAAGGAGCTGAAGGAGAGAGAGGTGATAGAAAAGAGCAGTTGAAAGAACCAAGGAAGGTGAACCTGGGAAAGAAAAATCTCTGACCACCCACCAGCTGTCTCAGGACTGGGACATTTGTAAGACAAATGCAAGATTGTCCTTGCTTTCGAAACCCAAACTCATATTATAAGCACTAGCTTAATGTCATATAATAATACTTCAAACAGAGTTTAAGAATGAATTTTATTGAAAATAATGCTATTCTATGAAAAATAGAATGGATTTTCTCATAGGATTAAAGTAGTACTCAGCATCTGCAATGTGTAAAGAGAAGCTAGAAGCCATTATAGAATTTTTTTTTCCATTATAGAATTTTCCAAGAATTTTGTGAGTTCCAGAATTATATATACTGACTGATGGAACATAAGGATTTTCAGGGATCTTTTCTGGTGTGGCAATGATCAGATTATTGAATGGACACTTGGCTCCAGGAACCAGACATGGATGCACAAGGTCCTTGGGAACTTCTGCACAAGAAACAATGGCAAAGGAACAAAATGCCACTTTAATTTTCACTGAGGCACTGGCTTCAAGGTACAAAACAAAAAGATTAGAGGACAGTCTAAATACAGATAGCACGTGGGGTCCCCATGATCCTTTGGCCTGAGGATGTTCTCTAACACCAGGCCTTGCAAGCAAGCCCTACTTTGTCTTAATCCTCTGAATTCTGCCCAAACCAGGGAGCCTATGTCCCTCTTCCTGCAAATAATAAAGGCCCAGGAAAGAAGTGAGAGTGACATTTGCAAACTGAAGACTACACACTCACCCAGTTGTGAGAAGAAAGAGAAAAGAAAAAATCCCATCCATAGGCTGATATTTTCTGTTTTCATCATCTGGTAACTGCTTCCGCATCATTTTTTCCTTATAGATTCTTATTTGTTTATGTATAGGGCTCTGGCTCTGGTGTTTTTTTTTTTTCTTTTAATATAATCAAACTATTTATTTTCATGCCTTTTTAAAATTAAAACCCACACACATACACACACACACTGCTTTAGAGGATTTTCCATCAATACTGATCCTAAGATCTTAATAATAAACTTTATTTTCTCCTAAATATTTTATTGCAAATAATTTAAAGTATTACCTTTTATAGTTAAGTCTTTAATCCCTTTGGAATGAATTCCCGAGTTTCCTGTGAAATGGAGATTGAATTGACTTTTTTTTCTATGCAGAAACCATTTGTCTCAACACCATGTATTAAGTGGAATATTGGCCATCATCGATATACAGAGCCACCTCTGCCACATATCAGATTTCCACATGTATGCATCTACTTGCAGATTCTTTTCTATTCCATTATATAGAATGGATTATTTATCACAAATTTGTATTAATATAGTAGCTGATGCAGGTAATATGCTTTTGTTAGTCTTTCTCATGAGTGACTTTGGCCTATACGAGGACCCAAGTTCCTGTTCTTCTCTATCAGGGGCCAGCAAACATTCCTGTAAAGAACCAGATAGTAAATATTTAGACTTTGCAAGCTATAAAGTCTCTATTACAACTACTCAGCTTTGCCAATGTAGTGCAAAAGTAGCCACAGGCAGTCTGTAAACAGATGGTCATGGCTGTGTTCCAATAAAATCCCTTTCACAAAGTAAGGCTGTAGGTTGGATTTGACTCAAAAGACATAGTTTGCTGACCCATATTCCATATAAAGGCCTTGTGGAGATTCTGAATGGAATTGATTTAAATGCAAAGATCAACTTGTAGGAAACTGTTAACACAGAAACATTGTCTTTCTGTTTTCAAACGTGACATAACATCCCATAGTCTTCTTAAAAAGGATATGCACTGAAATCATAAGTGCACATCACAGAGAACTTTGGCCATGTGTATTCCCAGATATCTCATGTTTTTCTATGATTCCTCCACATAGATAATCTTATTAACTAAACAGGTTATGTCTTATCTGCACACACACCTCCCCATTTAGGGTCTACTATTGAATTCACTCTACTGCCCTGACTAGACGGCCACTTGAGGGGGGTGACATCCAGCATACGGGTCTGGCAGTCTCCTTTAATTTCAACATTAAGTGTAATATTTACTGTGGACTCTGGTAGGATTTTTTTAACATATTAAATTTTCTTTTGAGTTTGATAATATGTATATTCAAGTCTGGAATAGATACTGATTTTCATCAGATGGTTTTCAGTGTCTATGATGAATAGGATTACTTTATTTTCTTTGAATCTATTAATAAAGTGATTCAGATCACTTGAATGTTTTAAATAAGATGCAGTTTATTATAAAATACCTATTAAATAGTATTTAGTTTTCTGAATCTCGATTCCTAAGTATGATTAGCCCATACCTTTCTCTGTGATCTCCTGATTTGATTCTGATATGATGTTAATGCAACTCTTTCTTGGAAGTTTAAGAATAATTCCTTTTCTCGTGTGCCCTGGGACAGTTTAGCTAATGTATCAATATCAATACTGCTGTACATTATTAATAACTTCTGTTCATTGTACACTCTACAAAAACATGCCAAAATATGACCAGCTCCCATAGTGATTACTCCTTCATGGAAGAAATGGAGGATGGAGTTATAATCAAATCATTCATTCATGCATTCATCCATTCATTCAATTTTACTGGGGAGGAGGTAGGTACTGAATAAGATAAAAAAGCAAAGTATGCAATATATCAGATGGTTACTAAATGATAAGGGAAACAACAAGGCAGGGAATGAAAATGTGAAGTGGGGGAGTTGGCATTTTTGATATGAGGGCCAGAGAGAATCTCTGAGAGAAGGGTAATGTGTAGACACGTTAAGGAGTTCAAAGATGAAGCTCCATAAATATCTGATGGAAAACAATGAGCAAAAAGGCACTGAAATTAGAGAAAATATGTCTAATTTGAAGGATAAAAAAGAGACAAGGAAGCCCAGGAGAGAAGTAATCTATAATTCTTGCTGCCATGTTATCCATTTACTTCTGTGGCCATAGATTTTTACTTTTTTGCTATGACCAGGTATGAATTCCTTATATTCCTTTCAAAGCCAATTCCTCTCCCTCCTATCCAAGGATATTCCACTAGAAATTCTCTCCTCTTCTACATCATCAGTTTCTCTTTTAATATTAATTTCCAGCATCAAACATTATATGATTTTTTTCACTTTGAAAAAAAAAATCTTTATATATTTCCATCCACTTCTGACTGCTGCTCCATCTCTTTCCTCATTTCAGAGCAAATTTTCGGGAACTTATCAGGTATCCTCACCATCTCTAATGAGGCGCCACTTCCCTTCCTATTTAAAGTGAATTCCATACACTCAGGCTTCTACTCACCACTGCACCAAATCCCTTCCGGTCTGTCTCACCAGTTGTTTCCACACTCATAAATCCTGGGGTCATTTCCAACCCTCATCTTACTAATCTCTCAGCAGTATTTCACGTAGTTGATTATGAGGAAGGCCTTCTTTACCTAATCCTGCCTTTATTTGTTTGTTGTTCTTTACTGTTGACTTCTCTTGGTCCCATTTGGTTGAGTTTTTTTTTTCCATGTCCTTGAACTTTAAGATCAAAATGCCCCAAACCCAGTTATTGGACTTCTTTGTCTGTCTTCACTAATTTGGGGATCCCCTCCACAGTGTTAAATAATCACCTATGTGCTGAGTGCTGCTAAATTTTTATCCCAGCTGTTAAATTTTTAACTCAGCCGAGCTTCAAAACATGTGAATGATACCATCTCCACCGTCTCTATTGGAATGTCTAATAGGTATCTTGAACCTTACAAATCCATAACCAAAGTTTTGATATTTCCAGTAAGAAATGGGCATTTTACTTTTTTTGTTGTTGTTCAGGCCAAACAACTCTTGTTTTCATTCTTGCTTACTCTCTTTCATATTCCACGTCCAGCCCATCAGCAGATCCTATCAGTTACATTTCCTGAGTGTACCCAGAATCCGACTATTTCTTCCCATCCCCTCCCTCACCACCAGCATCTAAATTGAAGCCATTATTAGCCCACAATGAATGTTGTATCCTCCTCACGGCCTTCCTGTTTGCTGCTTCCCTCCAGCACTTTACTTATAGCAGAGCAACCACAGTAAAGCGTCAAAAATCTAAGTCCACTAAAGGCATCCCTCGGCTCAAAACAGTTCAACAACATCCAACTCACTCACATCTGCCCTCCTCGTGTCCTTCTGGTCTCTTCAAATTACACTTTCTCACAAGGTCTTTCTTGACAACCGTATTTACAATAAGCATCTTGCACACCACTACACCCTCTTCCCAACTTGAGACTTTCTATCTTCATAGTTATGTGATTTCCCTCCCTCCTTAGTCCTTATGACTAACTAGCAGTATATATTTCATTTATTTGTTTGTTTATTGCCTGCCAACCCCAACTAGATGATAAACTCCATGAGCAGAGAGTGTCATTTAGGTTGCAATGTAGCTACCTCCTGTCATTGCCTCCTCCCTCTTATTCAAAGACACTGTTCTGCTGACTGTCATGCCCATAGAGGAAGTGTGCTTGTCTTTCAACTTCACCAATTAAGGATTCATAAAGTATGCTTATTTTGCAGTCTGGCTTTTTTCACTCAAAATTATTTTGCAAACTGTATTCCTGTTATGGTATATAGCTGTAGTTACTTATGTTCAATGCTGCATGCTATTTCATTATAAATATACCCTTTTTTAATTTATCCTTTCTATTGCTGGCATTTGTTTGAATCAAAATTTTGGATATGTCATTTAATGTTTTAGATTTTATTATGCAAGTAATTTGATGCACACCAGTTTCATCTCTGTGGAGTATATGCCCAATGTATATATAATTCCTGGAATAACCTCAACATGATTGAGAGATATTCCCATTTTATGTATTTTGTTTATAGTGTTTGCATCTGTGCTTGTGAAAATTACTGGTCTATCATTTTCCTTTCTTAAAACATAGTTGTCAAGTATAAGTACCAAATGCACATTGGCTTCATAAAATCGGTTGGGAAGTATTTCCTCATTTTTATTACTGCAAAAGTTAACATAAGATTCGTATAATTTTCTTATGAAGCATTTAGTGAAATTTACCACTGTCATTAAAATAATACAGCATAAAAATAATATAACATAGGTAAAATAAAAATAATCTGACTGATGGAAATATGTATCAGCTTTATAGATATTTTATAGTTATATATAAAGTCGATCCCTTTTTCTATTATGACCCAAGGTTGTTGCTGACCTGGAGGTGGACACGTGGATGCAGCAAGCTTGCTGGTAGTGCTCTTGGGAACCACACCTGTGAAGGTTTGAGGGAGAAGCTGAGCAGAGATACAGTTGCCACAGAGATCTCATCTGACTGTGCAGACCTGACAGCTGTCTTAGATTTGGAAATTAAGATAAGGGGGCTAAGCCAAGTACTTTCCAAGTTTCCAATGACTTTCCTGTCATTGCAGGGCAGCTGTCTCTGGGGAGGAGTGGTAACCTTTGTCAAGGCAGCTCTCTTGAACCTGGGGCAGTTTCCAGAAAGGCCCTTGGCCATGAGTGGTCAGCAGCTGGTGGATGAGCTCCTCTGGCCTCAAGGGGCATCCTATCTACCATCAACTGTGACAGGCATTTTAATTCTTCCAAACTAGTGAAGAGTGATACAGGAATAAAGACACGCATAGAACGTTGACCTCTGTAGTTTGTACTGAAAGAAAAGACATTGGGCACAGGGGGGAAAGTGTTTCTTCCTTACTGGGGTGAATATCTGCCATTCAAATCCATTTCCATATCAACTGAGAAACTGGAATTAAACATTTTTCAAAGTAATTTGAGCTTGATCAGTGCTGCTGTTGTGGTTTATGGAAGGGGGAAAAAAAAACGAGAGAAGTCAGGTCCTAGTATCCTATGAATTGCATGAAGAAAGCAATATCAGACTCAAAGGGGCAAAGGCTGTTCTCTTAAATTCCCTCCCTTTAGTGCTTTTTGGATTTGAGATGAGATAATAATGCAAGTAAGGAAGAAAGGGACATCAACCTAAGACTCTGTACCTGGTTATGAAGAACTACTTCTGACAGCCTGAGTCAGCCTTTGGAGGGGATGAAAGAAGGAAGAAAGTTACCATAAAGTTAATCAGAAAAGAACATCAGGAAGAGGGGAGTTATGGAAAGAATTATATATCTGGATTTTCATGAAAGGCGGTAAGCTAAAGATGATATTTGCTTTTTTCCTCTTTAGCATCAGAATCCCTTTACCTACCTGACAATCCAAAATTGTATGCAATTTGATAGATTGGAAGGTGATTCTCCAGGAAAACCCCCAGTATTTATTTTCCTTTAAACACTGGCACCCGGAGTATGGCCACATAACTGAAGCTATCCAAATAAAAACTCTAGGACAGAACTTTCCATCTGGGGCACAAATGCAAAGAAACTCAAATTGTTTGGAATCCCATATGCTGTCAGAGGTGGTGAGTATCATCCAAGGTCTAATAGAAGTTATAATGGAGGAGGCAGGTGTGCAGCAATCACAGCCACCTGCTGTGATGTTCCTTTTCCTAGAGCTGGGATCCCTTCATTCCTGACCACTTTCCAAGCCCAAGTCCTCATCCATTCCATTAATTATTTAGCTTAACCATAATTTCCAGTAATTTTTTTCTTTTTCTTTTTTAAGTTGTCAAAGTTTAGTGTTTTTAGACTATTATTGCTACCCAAACCCTAAGACTATGAAATGGTTTGCTCTTAGGAGGACAGAAATCAATGTATGGTATAAGAAGTTGTCTCTGGGACAGTTCTAAGACCCTTGCCAATTTGGTACCACCACGTTGGATTGCATGGAGAATGCAGGCTCTGAGTTCTGATTCCCATGTCAAGGAGGGGTATCATCTCAAAATCATTAATACATTATTTTTTGATCCATTACATGTAATATATTGTTAATCTCTTCATTTTATTGAAAATTCCAACTCTTAACAATATTTATCTAAGAATTACACATCAGATTGGTTAAGCCCAGAAACATTACACAGAAACCTTCCCAAGGAAGAGTCCCGGTTTGTGAGTTTTGAGTTTGGGGTTAATTTATTCTAATATAATGATGTGTGCTTTCCTTTCAGACAATTTTTTAAACTGGCATCACAGGACGAAAAATTCAAAAAGCATCACCACAGGGTATGTCCCAAGATCACTTTATTTTATTACAAAGCCATTGAAGGATTTGTGATGGAACATCCAATTATGATTTTAGAAACAACATTCTGTGATAAATGATGGGGGCAATACATAAAGCAGGGAGATTGTTTTGAAAAGAATTTCAATAATTCAAGAAACTAATTATACTATATGTTATATTGGTAATGGAAATAAACAAAAATGAAATAATAAGATAGCATTTAAATTAAGACGAATATTGATAGTAGAGTTTCCAAGAGAGATTAAGTCCTAATATCCTAAGGCCTCACAGTATGTAATTAGCTTATTTATGTCCTGTGCATCTAGGATGGTATAGTTGTACCGTCTTTAAGATAATGGAGAAAACAATCAATTCGAATAATTTCCTATGTCTGTAATTCAGATGAGGACTCTGATTAAGAAATGCTATGATTATTTGCAGGTCTGATATTGGCCTGAGACTATAGGAACAGAGCAAGTTTGGGTAAACACAGATGGCAAATTTTGTTTTGGAGTTGGAATCGCTAATTCAGGAGGCAATGCTCAGTAGCCAAATTTCATGGATTTGGAAACCAATAAGAAATGTAAACTGTAGATATAGATTTGGAAATTACCACTGAGAATGATTGTTAAGGTCAGAAATAAGAACACAAAAGGTGTGTAGAGAAGAAATAGTAGCCTACAGTCCACAGTTGAGGGGTAGATAGAAGAGAGCCATCTTGTGAAGGCACTGAAAGCGCTGAGACATTGGTGGATCAAATGCAAAGAAAGTCTTCCAGGATGGTAAATATTTTTAATCTATATCATATGAGGACTGAGTGGAGGAGCTTGACAGAAAAAGACCAAGCCTCTCATGCTACAAATTTTAGAAGAGTCTATTTCAATAGACCAAATGTACATAAAGTTGCTTAATTCGCGCAGCTAAAATTAAACAAAGTAGGTCAAGTAACTGGAGGGCAGAGTTTTTCTAAGTATAATAATAGCTCAAGATACTTGGGGCACCTGGGTGGCTCAGTCAGTTGAGCTTCTGACTCTTGAAATCAGCTCAGGTCATGACCTCAGGGGTCAAGGAATCAAGTCTTACCTCAGGCTCCAAGCTCACAGGGATTCCACTTGAAATTCTTTCCCTCTCCTCCCTACCTCCCCACGTGCTCTCTCTCTCTCTTTCTCAAATAAATAAATACATTTCTAAAAACAAAGCTCGAGATACTTGACTTGCAAGATAGAAATCCAAATGGAATCTGTTTAAATAAAAATAAACGTTTGAATAAAAATAAAAATAAATGGATTTTTTTTTTTGTATTCAAATCCAGTTTTATTAAAATCATTTGGCAATTTTAGTGGCAGTACGAAGTCTTCCACCATGAAGACATATTAGATAGGAGGAGTTTCTGGTTTGGGACATATTAGATAGGAGGAGTTTCTGGTTTTGGTTTGGCATGGGTTTAGGGGTGCAGGTACTGTTTCTAATTCTTCCACCTTCCCTTTCATTGCCAAGTGGCAAAAGTGCCTTAAATTTCTCTGCCTACAGTATCCTGCTACTTATAGGACAGGAATTTGTCAAGTAAGACTGAAAAAATAAATTCCATAGATTCACAAAATTCTCTGTAGATATCAAGAACATACAAAGGATACTAGTGACACCCACATTTAGTCCTCCAAGTAACAAGGCAAGCATCTTAGAATTTGGAAAAAAACAAAACAAAACAGAGCAACCCTCAGGAAACTTCACTATATTCAAGATTCCAAGCACGTGCCACATTATCTCTCAGTACAGAGTAAGCCACAGGGAAGGGGAATGCTTCATACATCCATGTCTCTCCAAGAGTGGGTGAGCATTTCTTCTGAGCTCGGATGTAAGCAGTCCCTGGGAACTTGGCCTGGTGCTCACAGGGTCACGGGCACGTGCTCTGAAATGGCGAGGCATGTTCTGACAGGCAGGGATCAATATCTTCTGTCTCTATTAAAAATATATAATTGCAGTAAAGAATTCCCCTTCATTGAAGGTAAACAGAGAGCTGGACGGACAAGCCCACGATGCCCAGTAAGTACAGGCTGAGGGAAGAGGGAGCCACCGTTCAATGGGCTCCCATCTACGTGTCCCTAGATGGGACCAAGCAGACAGTATTTAGGAGGTTCACTGGTTAATTTTCATAAGGGAAGGTGAAATATAAACGAAGGAAGGAAGGAAGGAAGGAAGGAAGGAAGGAAGGAAGGAAGGAAGGAAGGAAGAGAACATACCCCGATGAGTTAGGGAATGCCAGTTACTTTGCTCTGAAGTTTTACAGGTTAACATCGCATCTGGGTCTTGCTACTTTTATCAGAGTCCTTATTCACATGTTTATGTTTATCACAGACCTCAGAAAAACACTGATACCTTGGAGCATGTCTAGGATTTTTCTTTTTCTTTCTCCTGGATGTATTTGACTCTAAATGCTTGAGAGTCTCGTGGGGCTTTTTTTGTTTGTTTGTTTTTTGGTTTTTGTTTTTTAAATCTCCTGATTACTCCTCAATAGCTTTAGCCCTTTCTGTCTCCCAGTTCCATGCCAAACCAGAAGAAATGGAACTTGGTCCCTATTTGAATCTTGGACCCCCAGATCCACACATATGTGCACACTTATCAAACAAGGGATACTCATGAACATAAAGCATTTAGTCAAAAAGTTGAAGTAAATTTCCTCTAGACCTACCTCCCAGACACCTGAGCCCCAGCCAGGCCAGTCTCCCCATCCCCACCCTATAATTATCCTCCATCCCACCTTCCAAGCCTAGATCATGCAGATGAGCCATACCCCGCCAGACAAAAGAAAAAAAACAAAAACAAAAACAAAACAAAAACAAAAAAACAAAAAAACAAAAAAACAAATAAAACCTCCCCAAATGATCTGTAAAGACCCAGTTCCTCAGGGAGCAGAGGTTGTTTTGCTTTGCAAAGTCAGTCATTCATCACCCAAGATGAGACTGGGTTACATGAATTTAAATAATACTTTATTTAATCTCTACATGTCGATAGTGCAGAAAAACAGTGAGCTTGCCTAGAGTTGTTCTCTCAGGAAGTGGCCAATCTGGGATTAGAGTCCATGTGGACTCCAGAGCTCACTGGTAGGTTTTCCAACAGAACAATAAATGGTTTTCTCTGTTCACGCACAGGAATCACAGTCAGTGCCCCTCCAAATAACAAAATGCAAAGTATATCCCTAAGTGTTTGGTTGGGTGCTTTTCTCCCTGCTAACCGCAGTGTTGATAAGAAATACGTTTACATAGAGAAAGTCTTGAAAAAAGAGTAAAACTATTTCATATCTCATATGGAACTAGCACAGGATTCTGAGAAATATTTGTTGAAAATAGATTTTACAAAATGTGCACGGTTAACGCACTTTCACTGGAGAAGGTACATGTTTATTTGCTGTGGTAAAATCAGCGAGTGTAGTTCCCTCAAAAACAAAAGGGAACAAAGCAAAACCAAAAAAAAAAAAAAAAAAGGACCATAAAGATAATTTTTAAAAAGCCTAGTTAGTATTTGGTCTTACAAGATGTTTGGCATTTTCAAGAAGCTCTCTTAGGAACAATGTATCATATACTGTAGGTCACGTAATGCTATTTAAATGGAAGTCACTCTGAGTAATATTAATGTTGGCCATTTAGGGAAAATAAAGTTAAGATAGTAGAATCACAAATAATAGCTTTGTGTAGAGTCAGATGAAGATCTACAAACTGATCCCATTTTTAAATCACAGAGTGGGGAGCATGACTAGCAATTGATACCACTCAATCTATTTCAAGTTACCTCATCTGTCATGATGTCATGGAGCCACAGATTTAAAAAAATGTGGAAGAAATCATTAAATTAGAAAAAAATGCATATCCCCATATAAAAATTTATTTAGGGATGCCTGGGTGGCTCAGTGGTTGAGCATCTTGGCTCAGGTAGAGACCCTGGGGTCCCAGGATCGAGTCCCACATCGGGCTCCCTGCCTGGAGCCTGCTTCTCCCTCTGCCTGTGTCTCTGCCTTCCCCTGTGTCTCTCATGAATAAATAAATAAAATCTTTTAAAAAATAAAAAAAAATAAAAAATAAAAAATCCATAAAAATGGATTTGCCCTCGAACTCCTCAACACCAATTACCGGGCACCTGTTGTACTGCAGGCCAGGAAGCAAGGCTTTTGCATAATCTTCATAGCACTCTGAGCATAGATGGCATAGAGGGCTGTTAGATAAAACAAAGAAGGAAAGAGGGATATTAGGTAAAATGAAGAAACTCACACAGATTACGAAAGGCACACACGTGTCCACACACACGCCACCGACACGCAGGCACACAGACAATCAGGACTGAGCATTGCACACACACGCACACAAAACTCAGAGTCAGACAAATGTAGTATGAATTGTGGCATGACAGCCTCCTCCTTCTGCTTCCTGGGGCCAGGATTGAAGTGTCTGAACCTCCGTTCTTTCTTTTGATTCCAAGAAGAATATCCCAGGGCTGCCAAGGCTGTGAGTCCCCCCCGTGAAGCCTGCTGCAGAATGGATGTTAATGAAATGCTACTTGATTTAATCTGGGTCCTCTCCCCCATCTCCCATGTGTCTCTGTGAATGAGATACTTTTGCTCCACATTTTTGATAGACGCCCACGACCAGGTCCTTGAGTCACAGAAATGAACCCAGAACTCCCAGAAAGCAGGTGGAGCTTTCTAGAGGGCTTGTATATGAGGGATCCAGCAGGAAAGGGGAACATCGCTCCCAAAGGGCGGGACACAGGCTTATAAAGGCCCTTCCCAAAGGGTGAGGGGCAGGGAGTGGGGAAGGGTCCCTCAGGCCCAGGCCATCATCTTGCGGTGGTGACTTTTCAGTGCACACAGGACAATCACAGGACGCCTGTCTTCACGGTCAACATTCCCCCAGGGCTCCTGGAAAAGAGCAGTAGTCGTGCAAGCAGACTCTTCTCATTTTTCCCAGACAACCGCTACCCCCTGATGGCTGTTCTCTCTCCCTCATTCGCTTTCCCACATTTTTTTTTTTCCCATATGTCTGTAAATATATGGAAACGTTTAACTCCTGCCTCAGACCCACTGGCTTTACAGGAGTTAAGTCCCTCTTGCTTTCCCTACGTTGTCTCTGCAGGACGTGTGACCCTTGGCCATCGGTTTTGTGTCTGTAGTCAAGATACACACCCGGTTCCCTTACACAGCTTCCCCCCGTGTCTCTGCCACCCACGTTGAGGCCCTCTTCTCCCTTAGTGCCTGTTCGTGCTTCTTCTCAACCTCCAGTTCACCACAACCCACCTGGATTTCATTCCACCTCCATGGGTAATTAAAACATTTCCTCTCCCCTTCTCTCTCCTATTTCTCAATTTCTTACAATCACATGAAGGAGTGGCCTTCTCCTTTCATTCATGCTAGTCCTGAACCATCGATTGTTGTGTCCATGTTTCCATCCCTTGAAGGAGGCCCATGACTTCCTCCGAATGCTGCCTTCGGGGCATCAGGGTAAGGATACGCCTACGTAGAAACTTTATAAGCATTTGTGGACTCAGGATAAATATCCAAAAAGGACACAAAACTCAGAAGCCATAAAAGCAAACATGGTTACAAGCATAGACATTCTTACACCACGAATGGATTAAAAGCTGTAAAAATAAAAGGACTCGCAGTGCTTGACAATATGAAACTTATTTCCCCACATTCGCTATGGCACCTCTATCTCTCTCTCTCCCTCTCTCTCTCTCTCTCTCTCTCTCCTCCATCTGCAGAAATCCCCCCACACTCTTGTCTTCTTTCTTGTGAAGGACTCAGGATTGCCTGGTCCCCACGCACATTTCAATTCTGAGGTTGGGGCTGGATTTCTGATGTGTCTGAAGGAGGCAGGAGCAGCCCGTGCATGGAAACATGGGCCCCACGTGGCAGGTGTGGGTGGGCCCCACGTGCCCTGGCCCTGGGCTGTGGTCAACAACAGCGGTGGCTGTGGGTGCGCCATTCTCACACCCATGACACTCACTCTGCATCCACGCTTCTAGGGAGGGATCGACGGACATCCAGGATCCTTCAGAAGCTTCCATGGATCTCGCATTAGGCTGGTTGACCTTGTGCTCTTCCCTCACTGTCCTGTATTTCTCCATTCCTGGCACTGACCACACTGAAATGATCTTCACTGTCTCATTGTGTTTTGTCCTGCTTCCACGGGAGGCCCCTTCGGGCCCCCTGCTTTTTCTCTGTGCTTGTTTGTCTGTTTGTTTTTTTCTCTCTTCCCTTCTCCTTAGCCCATAAAGTTTGCAAAGGTGGTCATTTTTCCAGGAAAAGACCATCTTTGCCTTTCCCTGTCTGGCTTACTTCACTTAGCACAACACCCTGGTGGCTCATTCATGCCACAAATGGCAACGTTGTGTTGCGTTGTTGTCTACGCACACCGCACTTTCTCTAGCCATTTGATGGCACGCAGTTGCCCATAGCTTGGCTACTGTAAAAATGCTGCAATAAACTCTTTTTTTTTTTTTATGAGCTAAAATTTCACAAATATATATCTTCAGGGTATCAATCAGGAAATCATTTCTGTCTATTTCAGAAGAAAACTTGGCTGCTAGAGAATACACTATTGCTTCTCAGTGAGAAGGATCTTTAATGAAAATAACAGTCCTCACATTCAATACACAGACCGAGAGCCCCAGAGGCTTAGATGCCAAAGACAGACAAGACACTGCATTGTGAGAACGTGGCTTTATTTAATGTGCTGGACCAGGGGCGCCGGGGTGGCTCAGTCGGTTAAGCATCAGACTCTTGATTTTGGCTCAGGTCATGATGAAACTCCACATGGGGCTCCAAGCTCCTCCCCTTATTCATGCACATTGTCTCCCTAAATCAATCAATTGATCAATCAATCAATCAATCTTAAAAAAAAATAATAAAGTGCTGGTCCGGAGAAATGCTTGTTCTGAGAAATCACCGTAAGTTCCACCTACCTTAGATTTTGTTCTTCCTTCCTTCCTTCCTTCCTTCCTTCCTTTCTTTTTCTTTCTTTCTTTCTTTCTTTCTTTCTTTCTTTCTTTCTTTCTTTCTTTCTTTTTCTTTCTTCTTTCTTTCTTTTCTTCTTTCTTCTTGCTTTCTTCTTGCTTTCTTTCCTCCTTTCTTTCTTGAAGAATAAGCCTTATTTTTTTGAGCACTTTTACATATACAGAAAATCTAAGCGGGAATTACAGAGTTCCCATGGACCACACTCCTCTACTTTCCCCTGGTATTAACATCTTGTGTTTCTGCAGTACACTTGTTATAATTGATGTTTTGGGATTTTCTTACAGTTGGACTTTGGCTCAATATGTGTGTCAAGCAGTGGTGATTGTGGGATGGGGAGGAGGGGATTCCAAGCAAGCAGTGTTTGTTTCTGAAATTTTACCTGTGTGGAAATTCACATCTGGCTTTATGCAGAGCCATAGTGATCAATCAATGTGCAGCTATAAACCCAATCACCTTCTATTTATCTCTCCAATTCCTTTCCCCTTCTGGAATCTCCTCCATGTCAACTATCTTTTCCTCCATATGGCCACTGCCTTTGTAAATTTGTACCTCCTCTATTTCTATACTTTATCACCTCCCCCAGTCAATCCCTCATTCTCATAGGATGCTCCCTCCTCAAAAGCCACCATCCTTAACTTTCTGAGCTCGTAGGTCCTCAGTGCATTGATCAGGTTGGTATTACCAACTGACATTGGACAGTTTAAGTACATTTCAGTGGTTGGTGAAAATTTTGTTTCGGCACAGAATTGCATCAAGAAAGTGATGTATTTTCATGCATTTTTTTAAAGTGAAATCATATATTTGGTTAGCTAAAGTACTACGTGCTCGATGAGTTTAGGTTTTGACTTACGTATATAAGAAAACTAGAAAATATTACTGACACATTACACTCTTTAACTAGCAAAGCTTAACTTCCTCAAATGAGAAGGCTTTTCAGAGAGATACAAATGCTAAGGGACATGATTTCTTCGCCTCAGCCTCCCTTCCCACCCTGCTCTGGAGCAGCTCAACAGGCCCTAGACAACATCTGGCTGCTGTGCCTTGGTGCTAGACATGGCCCTGACATAAGGAGCAATTTATACATGAGAAATAAACTTAGCAAACTGGCATACTTGCTTATTGTTTTTACAGCTTTGTAGAAACTCTCAACCTCAAAGTCCACTTTTTTGACCAGAAGGTGATGGTTTAAATTGTAGGCATTGGGGATCCCTGGGTGGCTCAGCAGTTTGGTGCCTGCCTTTAGCCCAGGGCGTGATCCTGGAGCCCTGGGATCGAGTCCCACATCGGGCTCCCTGCATGGAGCCTGCTCCTCCTCTGCCTCTGTCTCTGCCTCTCTCTCTCTGTGTCTCTCATGAATAAATAAATAAAATCTTAAAAAAAAAATTGTAGGCATTGTTGCTGAAAAAGATCTTACAGTTCTGGCTCAAGTCAAAAAGCACTTGCTGCTGGAAATGACATCTTTCAGGAAGGAAAAAGAAGCCTTGGGGATACCAATGGACAGAGCACTGTTTATGAGAGCACCAAATACAATAATCAAAATGGAGATTTAGGACAAGCATGAACTTCAGATATAAAAACTCATGAAATGGCAGTTTGAATTAGTTAAAAATCTGAATTGCATGAAAAGGAAAAAGAATGCAATGTTAGAATTCTAGGATTTTTCAATAAAGGCAATGTCGAAGATCAAAGCATTCACCAGTGCATACCTGGAGAAGTTTTTCCTAGTAGAGGGACAGTAGACCTGATTACTTAGAAAACCTGATTTAATGAACAGATGTGAATCATATACACAACAAACCATCCTTTACAGGAAAAACACAGTAACTTCTCTATTATGAATTGCTGATTATCTGGATAGCTTAAGCACAAGAAAATGTTTGAAAAGATGTTATAGCACAATCAATATAACATCCAGGACATAAAGTATACCAAGATGAGTTATGTTGATAAATGGGATCCATCATATTTAAATTCAACTAAAAGCAATGGCAAAGGAAAAGAAAAAAAAAACTTAGTTACACACATGAAACAAATATTTTATTCTGTCAGCAATTACAATGCATATATTTATTTAAAATAGTAAAAAATAGAGAATATCACTTTCTTTCCTTGTCTACACACACACAGACATACACACACACAAACATATATGCTCTCTCTATATGTTTATACTCTATTTATATAGCATGTCTATGAATGCCTACATCTATGTGTCTAGAAATTTGGATGCAGTGCTAGAGACTGGAATATGGCAAAATCATTAATCATCAGTGTTTGTAGTTGGAAGAAGATACTGCAACAGCTCTATAATAAAGCTCCACATGTATCTTTGTATCATCCCATTGCTCTTTACCTCTCAAATTTTTCCTCCAGTTTGTTCTACTGTAATGCCATATGCTTAAAAGAGGGAATAATATCCAACCACCGAAATCAATTAAGATTTTCACGAATGAAAGATACTCCAAGACATCATATTTTCTCTGACCATTATGAACAGTTTCATCACCATCTGGCCTCCGTTGCACAGAATGGGTCATGCATCATCAATAATTTGCCACTTGTAGCCCGTTGGATCATACATGCACTGTTCACTTTACTGCATAATGAGTCTTGTTAGTGCTGTCATTACAGTGTGACTTTTAAAAACATCACATGCAAGAGCGCCTGGCTGGCTCAGTCGATACGGCATGCGCCTTTTAATCTCTGGGTTGTAAATTCAAGGCTCACATTGGGTGTAGAGATTACCTAAAATAAAATAAAATTATTAAAAAAAAATCACATGCAAAAACCCTTCCAGGAAGATTTAGTTCAAGGTGGAGTATTCACACGGCACCCTCTCTTTCTCATTGAATACCGCTACGAAACCTGGAAGGAATGCGTGGAAAAGCTACCCGAGGATTGTGAAAAGCTAACAGCAACAGACAGAATGGCTCAGCAGAGAAACAGAACAAAACCAAGAATCAAATAAAAACTAGAACTAAAATACACCTTACTTGAAAAAGGAAAGGCAACAAAAACAAAAGTGTTGCTTTCTATGGCTGTCGTAACAAATTAACACAAACTGTATGGCTTAAAACCACAGAAACAATCATCTCACCGTTCTGGAAGCCAAGAGTCTGAAATCAGGGTGCTCTTAGGGAAGATGTCGTTCCTTATCTTTTAGCATCTGCTGGTTACACCATTATAAAGCATGAAAAATAAAATGCCGACAGAGTAGAAAGAAACATGTTTCTCCATAACACGACTGCCTATGGAGACAATCCCAAGGAATGTATAGGAAAACCTCCTAGAACTAACTTGTTAAAGTTGCAAGTCACAAGACTGACACAAAACATTCACTTTATATTTTTACATGTTAGCAATAAAAATCGGAAACTTAAAATAATACGATTCTGATCAATGATTGTTTCAAAATTATGAAATACTTAGGAATACATATATCCATATAACAGAGATACTCTGTGTGTGAGAAACTACCAAATGCTAACCAACGAAATGAAGAATATCTGAATTTTGTTGAAAGACATATTATTTTTATGGATTGGGATACTCAAGCACAATAGGAACAGGTGTCAAGTAACCTCAAAATGAACTACAGGTTTATTGGAATCCTACACAAAATCCCAAGATGAATTTTTATAAATATAGGCAAGCTAATTTTAAAATGTATATGAAAGGCAAAGGAACTGCTATAGTCAAAGCAATTCTGAAAAAGAAGATTGCTAGAAGCATCACTCGACCTGGCTTTAAGACTCAGTGTATAGCTACAGCCATCAAGACAGTGAGGTCCTGGTGAGGAGTAGAGCCGTCGATCAATGGAATAGGACAAAGTATTGATAAATAGACGAACGCATATAACCAACTGATTATTTGACAAAGGCACCAAGGCAGTTCAGTGGAGAAAGGTCTTCTGGTGGTGGTGGAACCCTTGGACAACTATCCCCACACTAAAGGAACTTTATTCCAAACCTCACAAATTACACAAAACTAACTCAAAGTGAATCACCTATAGAAATGTCAAATAAAGTATATCAAGCTTTAAAAAGAAAACAAAGGTGGGCCGCCTGGGTGGTTCAGCAGTTGGGGGTCTTGGGATCGAGTCCCACGTCGGGCTCCCTGTGTGGAGCCTGCTTCTCCCTCTGCCTGTGTCTCTGCCTCTCTCTCTCTCTCTCTGCATCTCTCATGAATAAATAAATAAAATCTTTAAGAAAAAGAACTTTGAAAAAATAAAACAAAGGGAATATCATCCCGCCTGGGGTAGAGAGTACGAAACAGCATCAAGAGCCCAGTGCATTCAAACCAATACTAATACAGGCTGTCAACGTTGAAACTGTTTGTTCTGTGAAATGCCTAGAAAGGCAACAAAAAGACAGTCTATGGAGGAGGAGAAAGCACTTTGAAAGTATGGGACCTTTTTGTTCATATTCAGAATGGATAAATTTTAAAAACCCTCGAAATTATAAAATAAACAAAAATCCAATTTTTAAATGAGCAAAGGTGCCAAGCAAACTCTTCTCCAAGAAGCTACGCGGATGGTGCGAAGCCACAGGCGCACACACGTTCAGCATCACCAGCAAAGAGAATTCAAGACCACAACATAATCCGGACTGCAACTGTGATTCGACACCTCTGTGTCACCATGAGAATGAAAAGTATAAAAAAATTAATAGTGCAAATGCCACTGACGACCCCTCTGAAAACAGTGAGGCAGTTCCTTGTGTAAATGCGTGCTTGCTTTGTGACCCACCATCCCACACCCAGTTGTGTGTCCTGCAGAAATAAGAACAGACATTCACACGAGACTGCTCACGGTGTTTATAGCCACTGTGTCCCTAACTGTCCCAACGGCTTCAACAGCTGAGCAGATAACCCAAAGTAGTAAATCCTCGGGGAGGGGAGCCCAGGGCGGCCGCCCAGAATGTACCACGATGACATAGTGTCTTGCCTTGAAGCTACGTGGGAAAGAGCCAGTGCAAGGACTCTCAGACCCTCCTCATGCCGTGGATGGTGGGAAGCAGATCTCCCACATGAAAATGCCCTCCCCCACCCCCCAAAAAAAAAGAGAAAAAAAAAAGAAAACACCCTCCCCGTCCTGAGAGGTAAGAGGCATCCCTACCACCTGAAATAGGGACATTACAGCCAAGAAAGCAGTAAAAACCAGCCTTATTACTGTCTTTCTCACCTACTACCGTAAAGTCCACTTGGACTTCTTTACTCATTAAAGCCTGCAGACACCTGCTTCCTTTATCCCGTCAATTCCTCACACACGTATTGCCTCTATCTAAAAATGTATAAAAACTGCCCACCTCGGTTCTTTCTTTCGGTCCCATTTTAATTTGGGGGGCCTCTGTGCACGGGTAATAAAACTCTTCTGTTTTCTCCTGCTCATCTGTCTCGTATAATTCTACTTCTTACTCCAGCTGGAAGACACCGAAGGATGGAGAATTTTCCCTGCCCTACCCGTACAATGCGACACCGCCTCACGGTAAAAAGAAATGAATCCTTGACATGCCAAGCAACTTAACTGGATCTCAAGAGCGTCATTCTGAGTAACGGTCTATATGATTCCACGAGGAACAGATCCGCGGGCGCCAGGGTTAGGGGAGGTCTGACTGCATTTGTGTCTCACTGGGGACAGGGGGCTTTCTGGTCGTGACGGGCCTGTTCCGTGTCCTGCTCCTTAGATCTGTACCTATTTTATAGTTCATGGAACTGTACACAGTGGAGTTCTTATTTTTTTTTTGTATATTAATTTAAGCAGTTTAATTTTAAGAGCTCCTCTTATGAGGCAGTCCTTTCCCCACTGCCACGTTAAGTCTTCTGGACAACAATCACCTGCTGCGCTGGGAAGGAGCGGAGTTCGTAAGTGAATGGTGACTTGGCATCTTTCTATACACTTGTTGAATAATTATAGTAAGAATTTCAGACAAGATGCTACGGGAGAACATACCAACTATCCCCCCGCCTGGAGGTCCCTTGCTGTGAATGAGCAGGGTCTGAAATAATAAGAGTTTGCTCTGCCTAAGGAAACACCTTCTCGCAGGCTGGAATTTTATGTATTTTTGTCTAGTGCACTCATACCGGCCTCCAATTCTAACTCAGGCACCAGGCTTCTCATCTTTCCATCAAATGACTCTGCGAGTTGGCGAGGTTCCCCCTCTACCAGCTGCTGCGCTTGTAACTCCCAGCATCTCAGGAGCAAGTTACCCAGTCGCCTTTCGTGTCAACAGCTGATCGGACACAGAGGACCCCAGAGAAGGCAGCCTGAGTCGCAGGCACGGAGCATCCTCAGGTGGCAGAGGTTCAGGACCCGCTGGGCCCCAGAGCGGCCTCTCCCTCGTGCTGTCTGGGCCTCCTCTCCGGGCCCCCTGCTTCCATCAGGTGCATCTCCCCCAGGCTTTGCCATCCCGCCAGCGCCGGGCACCTGCCCCTGCTGTGTTTGCCCCCGTGTCCAAAACACAGCACAACACAACCCACGGCAGGCTGCTGTCTTGGTGTCCTCCCACCTGCTTGTGTGGCTCATCACCTCCCAGGGCACCAGCTTCTGAGGGTGGGCATCAATCAGGAAGGGGTGCCCAGGGAAGGGAAGAGGGAGGGTCTGGTGCGGACCCTCGGGGGAATGAAGTGAGCCTTACCTTGCATACGTATGGGGCTGTTTGCAAACAACCAACAGAACATTCACACCTCTGTTAACACTGTGCTACCAGCTTGCTATTAATTTAATTTGGTTTAGTTTAATTATTTTATTTTATTTTATTTTATTTTATTTTATTTTATTTTTATTTATTTTATTTTATTATTTTATTTTATATTTTATTTATTTATTTATTTATTTGTTTTGTTTTGTTTTGTTTTATTTTATTTTATTTTATTTATTTTATTTTATTTTATTTTATTTTATTTTATTTTATTTTATTTTATTTTATTTTAGAGACACAGCAAGAGCCCAGAGGGGCAGGGCAGAGGGAGAGGGGGAGCATCTCAAGCAGACTCCGTGTCCAGAGGGGACCTGACACAGGCTGCAGCTCATAGCCCTGAGATCACAACCTGAGCTGAAACCAAGAGCCCAGACTTAACCCACTGAGCCACTCAGGTGCTTCAGTAAATTTTTCATTTTTATATGAACAATAAAGCAAAACATATCCTCTTTTCTGACGTGAATTGTATCCAAAAAGTCTATTTTCCATTATTTCTTGTCCCTGGATGTGGCTTGCTTCAGTGAAGTTCAGAGAAGGGCATGAGGTGGAGGGTGATAAAGCTCAGCACCCTGCCCTCGAGGCCTGTGGGGAGCCCACATGGGAGGTGAAAGCTGATCGAGAGACACGTGCAGTTCAGGGGGCACTATCTGGTGGTGATTCCATCCGTGCTGACTCAAAGGCACAGCACTCACGGTCCTGTCCACTGGCTTTTTGCCCCCATAACCATGTCCCCATAATATTCATAATTAGAAGGACCTCATTAAAATTAGACTGTTTGGTGGCATCAGGGTTTGCTCCACCATGGAAGACATCAGCTCTACATTGTTTCCTGACATCAGGAACACTCAGCAGAGGTGATACAGTTCTTAGGTAAAGTTCTAGAAAAAAAATAAATAAATGCAAAGCCATTCTCTGACTTTTGCATTTCCAGGTATGCCCTGGACTGCCTCATCCCCACCTCCACCCCCGCCCCGCCCTATTAGATCTCTTTTTCTTCCTTGTGCTGCATCCCACCAAGGTTTCCTTTTGCCCACCCTGTTTGTCTCTTCACATTCATTTATTATTAAACACTTGGCAAGTGTTTACTTGGGGTCTCGGTATTGCAATCCGGGAAGCACAGAAACAGGGAGCAACCCAAAGTGTGTCAGGACTTTTCAAACACAGAGGACAGTGTTAGTTCTGTTGCTTACAATGAATTTTCATCAGTGTTGGTGGCTGCTGAGGCTTTTACTAAGCAAAAGTGCATCCTCGAGCAAGTTTCTGGTGTTCCTCCAGTGGTCTTGGAATATCCTTGGTTTGGCCAAGTTCAAAAGTTCATGGTTTCCCACGTGAAACCCTAAGACCCATCTCCTCAATGGCCTCCTGGCTCCATATAAAAAACCATTGGCCTGGTGAATCCATTCTCATTTTTCTAAAATTGTATTTCATTTAAATTCAATTCATTAACCTAGAGTCTATTATTACTTTCAGAGGTAGAGTTCAGTGCTGAATCCATTTTATTTCCCCTTTCACATAGTTATCCGCGGATAGAAGCGAGTCCTACACGTTTCCATATAAACCCAACATGTCCTGTACTATTTCAATCAACCGAATCTCTCACGAATGCAAATGACATGAAATTTGAGAAAAGTCTGTACCTTGTTTCATTACAAAATTCTAATGACTATTGGTCACAGTGTCAGAATAAAATCACAGCAGTAGCACGAGGGGCCTCCACCCCTAGAGCTGCCTGCCTGACCGTCTGTGCTGCTCCGGCCCAGGACCTGGCCTGGTTCTGTGTTTGCCAGATTTTGTCTCCTCCTCTTCCCTGTCAGGCAGCTACCCCGATCTCCAGCCTCCTCGGAGTCAGGTGGGCCGCGTGGGCATCTCTCACCAGCACCTGCACCCTGTGGGTGTTCTCTTAGGCGGAACCTGCAGCTAACACTGAGCCCGGGGAATTTGGAAGCCACCAGGCTCAAAAGGCCCGCCAGCCTTCACCACTGCATGGGGTGTCACTGACCCCACAGAGAAACCAACATGTATCCTTTTAAGCTACTGCGACTTAAGGAACCAGCACTTCAGCACCTGCTATTACTAATCTTTATTAATGTAAGGAGTCAGACTGAGTCACTATGTCTTCCAGGGTAGCAACGCTCTGCGACTTGCACGTAACATCATGCACTATTTTATTATGAATTACTTCTGTATTGTTATTCCCTTGTATTGTAATTAAGCAATTATGTATTTTTTGGAATTATGTATTTTTACAACTGTGCTTCTGCATGGTTTACATAGTCTGTGATTTCATTCCAGAAAAGTAAACCTACCTATGTTTGTTATGAGCATAGTATGGGTTGACCAGAACCCTAAATATAGCCTTGCTTTCTCCGGTGGTGATGTCGTGGCTGATTTAGAGAGCTACCTAATTTAGACAGGTCACTCGTGTGGTTAGCAAGCCGGTCTTTGTAAGACAAGTCCTCCTTCTGAAACAAATATTAAAAACCCAATTCACCCTCTTGAGGAAGGAGAACGTGACTCCCCACTACTTAAATGTGGGTTGTGCCTGGTGTTTTTCTTCCAAAGAATGCAATAAGGAGAAGGTAAAATAAGGAGGAACTTTGCAGGGAATAAGGCTGACAAACGCTCTCTTAGCCAGATGATCCAGGCTAATGTCAACTGCAGTAAATCATGCAGATAGCGCTAGTCTCGATATGATGTGATAAGAATGACAACCTACGTGTGTGGTCTTCCTCTCCCAAATCCTTAACCCCAGTAGATACATGAGGAAAAAAAAAAAGACAACCCCCCATGGGGGGACATTCAACATGGGAAGTGCACTCCTCAAACTGTCAAGGTCATCAAACACAAAGAAAATCGGAAAACCTGTTACCGTCTAGAGAAGCCTATGGGGACATGATGACTGAATGGGATGTGGCATCTCAGATGGAATTCCATAAAAGAAAAAGGACATATAATAAAAATCAAGGGAATCTGAATAAAATATGACCTATATTTAATAATAATGGATGATATTGGTTTATGACTTGTGACAAAGGTGCCATCCTAATGAAAGACGTGAGCAACAGAAGAAGCTGAACGTAGGGTCATACAGGAATTCTCTACACTGGCTTTGAAACATTTAGGTAAAATCAAAATCATTCTAAAATTTTAAAAGTTTTTTAAAAAACATCTTGCCCTTTCTCCATGTTTGGCTTCTTTACTCTGTCCTTGTTTATCTGTTGAGAATTAAATCTCCACTCAGTAAGCAGGACACTTTGGGGTACGCTATAAAACAGGACCTTGCCCTTATCCTTCTACTCCGTGGCTTGAAATTACTGTCAAATCTGTAACCACATTGTCTTTTTTTTTTCTTACATACCTTTCATCCTCTATCATTTCTCTAGTAAGAAAATAGCATCCTCTTTTTAAAAAGATTTTATTTATTTATTCATGAGAGACACACAGAGAGAGGCAGAGACACAGGCAGAGGGAGAAGCAGGCTCCATGCAGGGAGCCCGACGCGGAACTCGATCCCAGACCCCGTAATTGGGCCCTGAGCCAAAGGCAGACACTCAACCCCTGAGCCACCCAGATGCCCTGAAAATAATTTCTTCTTATCAGAATGATTACACTGTCCTTCTACCTGCTGCTTTAATAATTTCATCATTTTTCTACATTGGATCAGCCTTATTAAATATTGACATGTCTTGCTTCTCCTGTTTGGAAAGCCTTAATGTCTGACCCAAGCCTTCCATGGTCCCAGGCTGACTTCTCTCCCTACTGGTCCACTGCTTTCTTTGCTGTCTTCTCAAGCTGTGATGCCATGCTGGAGCTACCATAAGATTACAATTATCATCACTTAACAGAGCGAAGTCCATCTTTTTGTGTTAAACTATGTTTAATGAAGTCTGATTATCTCCAACAATTTTCCAACATACCATGCACATAATGGGCGCCTAATAAATGTTTATTGAAAACAGTTCAACAGTTAACAATGAAATGGTTTAATGATGGAAATATGGATGACTGATGCTTAGGACTTTATAATCTCCTCTATTTTGATATATTTTCCAACAATATTAAATAAGTATTTATATTTTTAAAATTAGAAGTAAACTATGAATCTCTTGTAGACTCATTTTCTTAAAGATTTTATTTATTATTCATGAGAGACACAGAGACACAGAGACACAGAGAGAGAGAGGCAGAGACACAGGCAGAGGGAGAAGCAGGCTCCATGCAGAGAGCCCAACGTGGGACTCGATCCCAGTACCCCAGGGTCATGCCCTGGGCTGGAGGCAGGCGCTAAACCGCTGAGACACCCAGGGATCCCTTAGACTCAGTTTCAAATTGATGTCATGCACATCTCTTGAATTTAGGCATAGGTGCTATGCTGGTGGATGGAAAACAACAATGGAGCAGACTGGGATCTGTGGATGGGAGTGAAGCTTGGCTTCACAGGGTGAATAAACCATAAAACAGAATAAAAAATGCTCCCAAGCATATCAATGATCAATGTCTCAAAATTCCTCCTACATTATCTCACTGAGTTGCATTTGCATGGACTCTACTGATGATGATGGATTTAACATAAGGTCCTAGAACACAACTTTTGTCTCTATAGTTTTTTTTTTCATATTATTAGAAAGTTGTAATTTTGCATTATCTGATTCAAAATTCCTCTGTCAATAACCATTCATTACACACTTCCGAAAATTAGGTTCTGAGGACATAGTCAATTTCAATGTGTAGAAATGACTTTGTTGTTGTCCAAGACAACATCGTATTGCGTTTTTTTTTTTTTTTTTCCAACCAAAGTAGCTATTTCAGATGGATACAAAAGTTCTGTCTTCAGTTCTCTTTTTGGCAGAAATCCTCTTAGAAAACATCAAAATGCTGATGAATCATTAGGAACATTCCCAATTGTAATGCTTTGCATAAAAGTGTTTAGGAATATTATTAATTCAAATGGAAACCCTTTGTTCAATGAAACAGAAAATGTTCTTGATGGACCAGCATTTGGCCTGCAAACCTATACTGGCCCCAGGGAAAGATGTGATGTGTTTAAAGTTCCCTAATGTTTGTGGTGTCAAGAGACAAGTTATTTTGCTTCTTCAATTTCAGAATCCAATAACAGTTACCTTTTCAATATTTTGTAAAATTTCTGCAATGTACTGGTTTGGGGAATTTCCATTAATATGGATATCTCAAACCTGACACAATCAAGGTAGCCTCACTGGAGAAAACTGTTGTCCACAGATAAAGGGGAAAAATAAAATAAGCTTGATTTTCCTTTAAAAGAAAAAGCCAGGTGCTATGACAACAAATGAGTTGTATCCTTTTGTTTTGCTCCCAAAAATGCACATATAAAAATCCTGCTGATTTTCAATAATTCTAGCACACAGAGGTTTCTGAAAACTTCCAAAGAGCATAGGTGAGTTCTAAGGACAGGTGGGGCAATAATCATGATTCTACTTCAGTGAACTGGTTCTTTCCTCTGTGATGCCTGTATCACACTAACATCTCATTTGGAAGTTACAGTGAGTCCATGCTGAGTTTTGGCATTAGGTGAACCTTATATTTCAAATAACCCCCTTTTTTAAAGAACCACATTTCCTACTGAAGGAGAAATTGGAAAATGTTGAGAGTAAGACATTGATACGGAATAAAAGAATATGGATCCTGCTGCTTTAAGAAAATTACTATGATTTCTTTCCTTAGCCAGATGCTCAGAGAGAGAAAGAGAAAGAGAGGGAGAAATCCATCTCTTTACCCTTTATATAATCTGGTGGAAGAGCTGGGTTACTTTACTTTGATATGCTGCATGTGATCAAACACGGCACTTAGTGATGTAGAATCTAAAAATCTCAATCTCAGAAGACTCTCAGAAAAAAAAAAAAATCATACCTGTGGGACAGGCATGAGTATAAACTTGCCCTCCCAATAGAGGAATGTTGACAAATAGTAGGAACAGAGGACAGTGGTTTATAGCAATGGATGCAAACCTTACACATCCTTTCTCTCTCCCAAGATGCTACTCCTTGTGATAGCTTGTTTTAAAATCATGAGATTTTTTTTTATACTAAGTGTCTTATACCATCTTGGTTTCTTCAGGATCAAGACCTTTCCTTTGTTTTTTCTTCCTTTCTTTTCTTTCTATTTTGTTCCCCTCTTTCCTTCTCTTTCTTCTGCCTCTCTCTTCCTTTCTCTTTCCCTTTCCCTCACTCTTTCCTTCCTTCTTGATTTCCTCCCTCCTTCCTCTCTCCCTCTCTTCTGCTCTCCATCTCCCTCTCAACTAGCTAGCTCATGTGTTTGTGACCAGATCCTCAAATATGACTTAGAGTGTTGATAATTCTATCTGCTAAGCTAAACTTAACACTTATCTAGGAAAAGAACAAAGTTCAAAATTAATAGAAGAAAGTAAATAACAAAGATTAGAGCAGAAATAAATGAAGTTGAGACTATAAAGAGAATAGAGAGATCAATGAAACTGAGAAGTGATTCTTTGCAAAGATAAAATTAGCAAACATTTATTTAGTTAGACTCACCAAGAAAAAGAGAGTACTGACATACAGTTAGAAACAAAAAAAAAATTATAACTGATACCTTAGAAATAGAAACACAGAAACCACTATGGACAATTATATGCTAACAAATTGAACAAACTGAAAGAAATGGGAAAATTTCTGGAAACATACAACCAACCAGGATGAAATTAGGGAGAAATGCAAAATCTGAACAGACCAATTACTAGCAAGTAGATTGAGTCTGTAATCAGAAGAAAGCTCCTAACAAACAAAAGTCCGAGACCAGATGCCTTCACTGGTGAATTCTATCAACCATTCAAAGGAGAACTAATGCCAATCTTCCTCAAACTCTTCCAAGAAGCAAGAGAGGCAGGAGCTTTTAAAACTCATTTTACAAAGCCAGCCTTACCCTGATACCAAATTCAGACAAGGATATCATAAGAAAAGAAAATTACAGGCCAATATCCCTGATGAACACAGATGCAAAACTCTCAAAGAAGTATTAGCAAACCAAATCAACTTATTAAAAGGACCATACATCATGATCAAGTGGGATTTTTTTCAAAGGATGCAAGGACACTCAACAGCTACAAATCAGTCAATGTGATATACTGCATTAACAAAATGAAGGATGAAAATCATACGATCCCCTCAATACTTCAGAAAAGGCATCTAACAAAATTGAACATGTCTGATAAAAATTCTTAACAAATGGATATAGAGGGAACATACATCTCAAGCACACAGCTAACACCATACTCAATAGTGAAAAGTTGAAATCTTCTCCTCTAACATCAGTAATAAGAAAGAGATGCCCTTCCCTCCACTTTTATTCAACATAATGTTGGAATTAGGAAAAAAAAAGAAAAAGAGAGAAAGAAAAGAAATCCAAATTGCAGAGGAAGAAGTAGTGTCACTATTTGTAGATAATATAACATTATATATAGAAAACTCTAAAGACTGCATGAGAAAACTGTTAGAATAAGCCAATTCAGTCAAGTTGCAGGATACTAAAAATCAATACTCAAAAATCTGTTGCATTTTTATACACTAATAATGAACTATCGGGAAGAGAGATTACGAAAACAATGCCATTTATATTTCCATCAAAAAGAATAAAATACTTATGAATAAATCTCATCATGGTCCCTGATTTTCAACTACATTACAAAGTTATAGTAATAAAAACAATATGGAATTAGCATACAAACAGACACATAGATCAATGGAACAGAACAGAGTGCCCAGAATTAACCCCCTGCATATATGGTCAGTTAATTTATGATCTCTTCAATAAATGGTGCTGGGAAAATTGGAAAGTCACATGCAAAAGAATGAAACTGGACCACTATCTTGCACCATACACAAAATTACATTAAAAATAACTCAAAATTACACAAAAAATGAACCCAAAACAGCTTAAAGACTTGAAAGTAACACCTGAAACCATAAAAATACTAGAATAAATGTAAATGGTAACCTGCTTAGCAAAGATCTTGGTAATGATTCTTTGACACCAACACCAAAAGCAAAAACAACCAGAGCGCAATTAAACGAGTGGAACCACGTTAAACCAAAATCTTCTGAACAGCAAAGGAAACCAACAGAATGAAAATGCAACCTACCGCATTGAAGAAGATATTTTTAAATCATGTTTCTGATAGGGAGCTAATACTCAAATTCCATAAAGAACTCATACAACTCATAGCAAAAATACAAATAATCAAATACAAAAGGTCAGAAGATCTCAATAGACATTTTTGCAGAGAGACAGATGGCCAATAGGTACATAAAAAGATGTTCGGCATTACTAATCATCATGGAAATGCAAATCAAAAACACAGTGATAAATCACCTGACACCAGTTAGAATGGCTATTTTCAAAAAGACTAAAGATAATAAGTATTGATAAGGATGTGGAGAAAAGGGAGCCCTTGTGCACTGTTGGTCGGAATGTAAATTGATGCAACCACCATGGGAAACAATGCAGTTTTCTCAAAAAATTGAAAAAAGAACTACTATGTGATCCAGCAATTCCACTTCTGGGCTTGTTCATTGTAGCATTTTTTACAATAGTGAAGGCATGGAAACAATCTGGATGTACATTGATGGATGAATGGACAAAGAAACTGGTACACAAACACACACACACACACACACACACACAGTGAATACTACTCAGACACCAAAGTTTGAATCTTACCTCGAGCAACAACAAGGGTGTACCTTGAGGGCATTATGCTAAGTAAAATCAGTCAGGCAGAGCTAGACAAATACCATGTCATTGCTCTTGTATGTGGAATCTAAATGTATATAAATCTAACATATATGGTCTAAATATACATACAATCAAGCTCGTGATACAGACAACAGATTATTTTTCACCACAGGACAAGATGAGAGGTAGGGGAAATGTCTGATTTTTTTTTTAACTTAAATGAAATGAATTAAAAAATAATTTTATTTTCAACCTTTCCTAGGAATCTGAGACTGTAAACAAAGTCAAGACATCCGTAGATTCCCAAGCAACTAGTGAGCTAATGCAGAGAACAAATTCAAATGTGGTCGTGGAAGTCTCCAGTAAGGAGATAGAGTCACAGGCATGTGGGCCCAGGGCTGTCAGGCAGCCTCACGGAGCTTTGGGGTTGTGAGGACGAGGGTCACCATGGTGGCTGAGGGGGTGTCGAAGGCAGAAGATGGCCAAAGAAAGGTGTCTTGAAAAGTCCCTTCAGTACAGTGCAGAAGTCAGGAAGAAATAAATGAAAGAAGGAAAAACTAGTCCGACATTGGCAAATGCCTCTCCTATCTGTACTGTACCAAATCATCAGCAGCATTTCTGAGCTGCTAAAAAATTACAGAGTCAGCAATAGAGTGTTGGCTTTCCTCTTGGAAAATGAAAAATCCAAAGCGAGAGAAGCACAGGTTATCCCTTCCCACATGAGGATATAATGTTACTCCCTCCCGTGTCAGCTGTGTGTGTTGGGGGAAGAACTTACTTCACAGTGGACAGAATAAACTTCTCAGACCCAAGGGCACAGTGAGGCCCTCTGGAGGAAACCCCAGCAGTGATGGTACCGCCAGGGGTTTACTTGTCAAGGTTTTGTGGGGTGCTCTTCAGGAAGCTGGCCTTCCAGGACAAGGAGAATCGCCCCCGAAAGAGAAGCAAATACCTACTATCCTCAAGAGAGACTTGGATTCGATGTTGCATCTTCTAGTTCAGGTGGAGGTAGGTATACTGAGGATGTCTTAGAACTGTATCTGACTGGGGAGCCCAGGTGGCTCAGTTGGTTAAATGTCCTGCTCAGGTCATGATCTCAGGGTTGTGGGATCAAGCCCAGTATCGGGCTCCATGCTGGGCATGGTGGCTGCTTAGGATTCTCTCTTTCACTCTACCTCTGCACGCCCTCTGTGCATGCACTCTTTCTAGCAAACAAACAAATAGCAACAAAATGTATCTTCCCACCTCAGTGTGAAGGAAGGTCTCGTCAATCTACGTAAGGATGCTCCACTGGGTGACTTAGAGACAGATCATTTGGCAGAGGAATCTTTTAAATTGGATAAAAATAGATGGCCAGATCTGCTAGGACATATCTACTTCTTGAAAATATAGGACAAATGTTTGCCAGTGGAACAAGAACCAATTTTTTGTTTTAAGATTTTATTTATCTACTAGAGAGAGAATGGGAGAGAGAGAGAGAGAGAGAGAACGAGCCAGGGAGAGGGTCAGAGGGAGAGGGTCAGAGGGAGAGAGAGAAGCAAACTCTCCACTGAGCAGGGAGCCAGATGTGGGGCTTGATCCTAGGACCCTGAGATCATGATCTGAGCCAAAGGCAGACACGTAACTAACGGAGCCACCTGGGTGACCGAACAAGGACCAAATTAATCACCAGAGCTAATCCTCACAGGAAGGATTACTAAACCAGGTCACGTGAAAGTCTAACTCTGAACAAACTAAAACTAAGCCCAGAGATGCAAAAGAAAAGGAAGAAAAGATAACAGAGAAAGGAAATGAAGTTTATATCAAGGCATTAAAGGAGCAAAAGTGAATAAAAAAAAATGGTATTTCCAAAAACAAAAAAAAAAAAAAAAAAAGAAAGAAAAATTGAATGGATGTGTCAGTTCAAGTATTGCTAACAAGTTCAATCTGACAGTGGAATTCATCTCACTCTTTCTTCTGAGGCAAAATAAAATGAACAAGCAATCTAAAAAAGAAGAAAGAAACATTGAGTCTGGGATGAGTGACTATGAATCAAGTATTTTGGGAAGTGATTCTGATGACTTCGACTGGCCCTAAAAACACTTACAAACAGGGCAGACTGGGTGGCCCAACGGTTTAGCGCTGCCTTCAGCCCAGGGCCTGATCCTGGAGACCCGGGATCGAGTCCCACGTCGGGCTCCCTGTATGGAGCCTGCTTCTCCCTCTGCCTCTGTCTCTGCCTCTCTCTCTCTCTCTCTCTCTCTCTCTTTCTCATCTGTCTCTCATGAATAAATAAATAAAATCTAAAAAAAAAATAAAATAAAAAATCTCACCAGCCAATCACACAGGAGCCCAATGGCCAAGCCTTGATCTAAACGAGCATGAAAATGTATCCATTAAAAAAGGACTGACCATGGGATATTAGGAGTGACCAGTGGAGCCCTGAACAGTGGCATTTATCAGAAGCTCTCCATCGGATCCTAACGGGATCCTACAGATGACCTATAACCCTGTAAAAAAATCTTTTAAAAAGGCTCCGAGTTCTCTGTGATGTCAGAGTTGAAGGCAAAAATACATAAATCAGAAACAGATACACACAGATTAAAAAGAAATTTAAGTAGGAGAAATTCAAATACTAACTGGTAAATCAGTATTATCTGATGACATCCCTAACGTCCATTCTGCAAGATCCCAATAAATCCCTAGAAACTTTCCCATGGAGATCAGTGCACCATGCTGTGCCAAAAGCGTCAGAAATTGCTTCAGTATATCCTATCCAAGATAAGCACTTGCTGCTTTGTTTGGAAAATCCCACAATCTACATACAACCCAATGATTGGATTTTAGCAGATCACTTTAGATACTTCACTTCCTCCAGTTTATGAAATGTGTTTTTTTTAATTTTTTAATTTTATTTATTTATTTATTTATTTATTTATTTATTTATTTATTTATTTAAAATGTGACATTTAGACTCTCTGAGCCACACACGTATTGAGAAGTTGTTGGGTTGTCCAGGACACGGTCTCATCTCAGTATCCTAGAGAACTGCCTTTATAAAAACAAACAGAGATGGAATATCCCAAACCAAAAAACCCCTACCCCCCACCACCAGACACTCACCAGTTACCTCATCTTTATCTTGAAGCTATCATCACCCATGTCACCTTGTCTTCTCTTACTGAAAATCAGAAAATGTGTTTTTTTCCCTCTAAAAAAGAAAAAAAGGAAGTCCAGCAGTGTCTTTGCCTAAGAATAGATCCACCGCCAGTGTGAACTATAAGGAAGACGCACTAGCATTGGAACAGAGAAAAGGGGATTCTTTTGTAGATTTATATTTCTTGAATTCTATTTTCAAAAAGAAAAAAAAGACTCTAAACAGAGTTCTAAAAAATAAAAAAAGTACAATGAAGCTTTTTTGTTGGATGCCATTGAAATTCATCCCGCCCACTTCTCATTTCTCAAAGAGATTCTGTGAGAGAGCACAGGTGGGTCATGCTATTGCCATAAGATATTCTCTTGACCAAATCCGACAGCTCATGAACATTACTTCAAAACTATTCTTAAAATTTGATGTTTCATTTTACACCTTTTATAAATTTAGGCTATTTTTCTTTTGAGTAATAAATGCCTTAAACGCTAATTGTTTACATTTCTTGTAATGCTCCAAATCCTTAATTTTAATTGAAACGTATCTTATATGACTGTTTTTGGGAAGTGATAATGATTATTAAAATGAAGATATTTTGATGAGAAGCCTTGGAATCTTTTTTTTTTTTTTTTCCTTAAGTGAGGGAACTAAAGTGAATGATTTGTGATGATAGATTGAGAATCTTTTGAAACTGTACTGTCATGCGAGGGCAAAATGAATTATTGATTTTCATTGTGTGGTATACTCTTTGTGGGCCCCTCATCTCTGTGTGTGAGATTACCCGGGGTGCCATAAGGAAATGCCATGGACTGGGCGGCTTAAACAAGAGAACCCTATTTCTCATGGCTCAGGAGGCTGGATGTCTAAGACCAGGGAGGGCTCTGGCAGGTTGGGTTTCTGGTGAGAGGCCTTTTCCATTTGGCCATGACCCTGCTCTGGCTTCGTGAGGCAATTCCTTGCTGCGTGCTCTCAGAGGGCAAGCAGGACACACTCAGAATCTCTTCCCATAAGGACTCTAATCCTATTGGATCAGGGCCCCCCTTTGACCTCATTCAGCCTTAATGACTTCCTTACACCAAATACCACCACACTTGAAGCTAGGCCTTCAGTAAATGCAGTTGTGGAGGGTGGGGAGTGCCGGGGACAGCTCTTCAGTCCTTAACAGAGATCCTGGTCAAAGAACTTAGCTGGGCCTTGGGAACTGGAGTACGACCACCTCTGTACCCTAAGATCTAAGTGTCTGTCATTTAAACTGATCCCTCAGCAAAAATTATGAATTCCTGTACCAAGGGTTTTCAAGATACTTCCCTTAGTTAGTAAAAAAAAAAAAAAAAAAAAAAAATTCCATTATGAAATAGTTGAAGGCTAAGGCCTTCCGGATTTGCTTTATATAAAGTTTTTGATCAAGTAACAAGAGGGTTTCTATTCAATTTAGAAAATTTATAGCCTGCATTTGTACGTATCTTTTTAAACTTTTAAGCAGTTGTAGTCTATCCATTTGTAAAGGGTGATGGAGTTCTGTATGGGATTATGGGATTAAAAACAAACCAAAAAGGAAAAAAAAAAAAAAAAGACTCACAACAGAGATCATGCCCCATGGAGAAGTTTGCACCACCTGCCTGTGGAAACTTCCATTGTCGTCTCTGTTTCTGGACTCTGGTGGCCCAGCTCCACTTCTGAGGCCGCCCATCTTCATCCTGCCTCTTCCTCTGGCTCATTTGGACTTAAACTCCTCCCTTGGACTTGTCACAGGCATTTTCTGGTGTCGTTAGTTCTATGATATATAAATAAGGACTCATTTGGAGACTCAAATAATGCATTGTATCCGTATGAAAAAGAAACACTTGAAGAGCCTTTCCTCATTCTTCTCCATAGAAGCATGGAAGGTTGGAAGGCCTACTTTTTTTTTTTTTCTTTTTCCTTCTTTTTTAACAACTGGGCATCTTTGAGACCTATGGTGACTCTGAGATTCGCAGATGGGGAGAAGAGAGCTCAATGCAGTCCCATTGCCACCTCCACTCATTACAAAGACGGCTGGCACGACCCACCCATGGGAACAACCCCTAGGATTACTTGTTTGCTCTCAATCTTCAATGTTTAGTGTGGTGCCTGGCCCATATTAAATATTCTATAACTGTTGAGTAGATAAATAGATGAATGACATTAACCAAACAAAATACCCAGTGGATCCATTTTAGCAAACTGCTTGAAAGATCAAATCAATTATAATTCTAAGCCAAGTAAACCTCCTGTTTGTTTTATTAATAACACTAAGCCCAGGGAGACTTTTTAAAAAAATATATAGCAAACATTATTTTCTGTATTCTTTAGAATAGTACAGATTTTAAATCCTTGAGATTAAGGATTACTCATTACTTTTGCCTCCTCTTCACCTAAATCCCTGCTGATGATGTTGTGAGGTGATCTTTAGAATCTTAAGAGTAATCTTAAGAAGCCAAAAATTTAAATACCAACTTTACTTAATGCAATATTTGTGAGTATTAATTATATTCCTATTAATAGAAAATTTCACTAATAGAAATGCTTCTAAATAAACTGGGTACAAATTTCATATGCTCTTCTTACTAAACAAATAGACAAGACCCCACAAACTTTTGTTCGTATTATACATAGGACTATTGCTGCACTTATGCCTGCAACTTTGGTTGCAGTCTTTATAAAGTGCATCTAAGAATGAGAGTTTCTTATTAAAAAAAAAAAAAAGAAAGAAAGAAAGAAGAAAGAAGAAAAAAAAAGAAAGAAAGAAAGAAAGAAAAAAAGAAAGAAAGAAAGAAGAAAGAAAAAAAAAGAAAGAAAGAAGAAAGAAAGAAGAAAGAGAGTCTGCACGAGGATGAGATTTCATTGTCTCACATATGCTAATCTACCTCTAGAAAATTGTATAGTTTTTTTATTTTATTTATTTTTTCTCAAGTGTGCTTTTTCATTTAGCTTAATGGCACTTATCTTTTTTAATCTAAGTTTTTATATTGAGATATAATTGACATATAATGTCGCATTTATTTTTACAACATAATGATTCGATGCTCATAAATATTGTAAAATGATTGCCATGATACATTTACTTAACATTCGTCACCGCTCACAGGTTCAAACTATTTCTTTTTTACAATGAGAACTTTTAAGACTTAATCCATTGGCAACTTTCAAACTTACGGTCAGTGTTGTTAACCACTGTCCACATGCTGTAGGTGACATCCCCACGACTTAATTATCTTCTGAGTAGAAGTTTGTATTTTTTGACCACCTTAAGGCCTTCTAAAGCATTTGCACGTTTCTTTTTCATCCTTGGAGCTATTTTTTTTTACACCGTGATCATAAATATGCATATATGTGTAGGTGTGTGTTTACACAGAACAACAAAGAGAGAGAAAGGTAGAGAGAAGAGCGAGGAAGAGCAGAGTTTTCATATCTTTATATGGTTCCTGCTGTTCAACAACATGATGTGGTGTTTCTAAGAAAATACCTGGAGTTCTCTGTCTTTCTTATTATAGCTGCACACTGCGCCCTCCTATGGGCTCACTCTGCTTTCCCTGTTGACTGGGACAGTGCATTCAGCTATGTATTCATATACAGAATATATTCATATACAGAATATATTCATATACAGAATATATTCAGCTATATATTAATCTCTATTATAGACAATCTGGCAATAACCTTATTTACATGGCCATGCTCTCATTTGCACTTCTGTAAGATAAAACCTTACACTTTTACAAACACCGCTTTCTGATCATGACACCCCATGAACACCTCCCGCCCAGAGTGATTCCGATATGGATTCCAAGTGGATTTGGCCTCCCCATCAGCAAAGTTGCCAATGTGGCCAGCCTGGCTTGTAAATATGCCAGGCTCGACTGTGCACATGGCATGCGTAGGAAGAGACACTTTGCATTATTTAGTGGAAATTCATGTATCTTCTTCAATAAATATCATTATTCTATTGTTTTTTGGCTCATTTGCTATTAGCTTGCTTTTCTCTTCCATTGGTTTCTGGAAGAACTTTTTTTACATCTGATTTTCTTTCCACCTGGTTTTGACTTCGTAGTCCCTCCTTATGCTCACATATCAGGCAGGACATCCAAGAAGAAAAAAAAACTGGACTCTAGGGCTGGCATTTCCAGTTCTTCAGCTCAGACACTTCCCAGTTGTATAACTGGGTAATGGGAACACACACACACAACACATGTATACTGCGCACACATACCAGTCATCTCTTTTTTAAAACATAAATTCAATTAGCCAACATACTGTACACCATTAGTTTTGGATGTAGTTTTCAATAATTCATCACCCGCATATAACACCCAGTGCTCATCATATCACTTGCCCTCCTCAATGCCTATCACCCAGTTACCCCATCCCCCCATCCACCTCCCCTCCAGCAACCCTCAGTGTGTTTCCCAGAGTTAAGAGTCTCTCATGGTTTGTCTTCCTCTCTGATTTCTTCCCATTCAGTTCTTCCTCCCTTCCTTTATGATTCTCTTTGCTATTTCTTATATTCCATGTATGAGTGAAACCATATGATAATTTTCTTTCTCCGACTGACTTATTTCACTCAGCATAACACCCTCCAGTTCCATCGTGTCGATGCAAACAGTAGGTATTCATCCTTTCTGATGGCTGACTAATATTCCATAGTGTATACAGACCACATCTTCTTTATCCACTCATCTGTAGAAGGACATTGTGGCTCCTTCCACAGTTTGACTGTTGTGGACATTGCTGCTATGAACACTGGGGTACAGGTGTTTCACTATATCCATACCTTTGGGGTAAGTACCTAGTAGTGCAATTGCTGGGTTGTACAGTAGCTCCATTTTTAATTTCTTGAAGAACCTCCATACTCTATTCCAGAGTGACTGTACCAGTTTGCATTCCCACCTGCTGTATAAGAGGGGTCCCCTTTCTCCACATCCTCGTCAACACTTGTTGTTTCCTGTCCTGTTAATTTTAGCCATTCTCACTGGTATAAAGTGGGGTCTCATTGTGGTTTTGATTTGTAGTTCCCTGATGGCAAGTGACGTAGAGCATTTTTTCATGTGCCTATTGGCCACTTGTATGTCTGTGATCTCTTAATACAAAATGAATCTCAAGAAACAAATGATCAAAAATGCCTGTGCAAATGCCTGTGCATTTGCTCAAGAAACAAGGGAGAGGGAGTTGGTCAAGTTTTGCTTGGTTGAATTTTTGCCTGAGCATTTGATTTTAGACATAACTGGTGTGTACTTTATTAGGAATTTACAACGTGGTTAGGGGGGAAGAACACCCTGATATGTATTAATTATAGAAAACAATACAAAACAACTTAACTGCTAATGTGTGGGTTTGAGAACCAAAGGATAGTAATGATAGATTTAATAATATTGAAATCATAAAAAGTTGTAAAATGAATGAAATCACTTATGGAAGGACATTTTGAAACCAACTGGAGTTAATAAAACTCATAAAGAATATGTAAAATTATGTAAAGAATACTATAAAGGATTTGTAAAATTATGTTATCAGTTGATATTACAGATGAAATATAATAGAATTCTCAAAAACCACAGAAACAAACGCCTGAGTCAGAGCCCAGGTGGGACATTCCACATTTAGCCACAGACAAACTGATCTTAAGTGATATTGGAAATTCAAAGACAGATTTGATAAGAATATTTCATAATTTTTGAAAACATAACACATTATACAGAAATCACTGGTAAGAAAAAAATAATTTCCCTTGTACTGCTGTTACAACTGCTTTGAGTCAGAATCTGAAAGTCCTATGATTTCCATTTTAAATAATTTTCAAAGAAGGCCAGGAAGCAGAGTGGAAGTTCACTCTCTCTCCTACGCTGAGCGATACAAATAGCAAATGGAAAAAGTGATGTTGAAGAACTGTCTCATGCCCATTTACAAAAATCTCACACTGAGGTTTTGCAGGTGGGTAGCATTGTATCTCTGATATAGAACTCAGAGAAGGAGGGAAAAAGGAAAAAAGAAAAAAAACAGAAAGTCTTCAAAAAAAGAGTCCTGAATATTAAGGGAATCATTGTATTTGATAAAAAGAAAGACTGATAGAATATTTTAAGATATTCAAGGAACAGAATGGATTAAAGTAACACAGAAATATTTTAAGTTGAAAGAGTTAATAAGAGAAAATGATGAGTCTCTGGATAAAGAAGTAATAGCTCAGGTATTAAAAATGGTTTTACAACAAAGGCTTTTAAAAATTTCAAACTTTCATGTGAGCTTTGCTGTATAAATGCTTCCCTGAATGGCTTCTGTTCGTCCCTGTGGTTGAAAGACATTCTCTACTGTAGGCTGAGCATTATTTGTCTGAACAATGTCCCCTCTTTAGTTACAGCCATTTATCTTGTGAAAGTAAATATTTCTGCCATCTTTGATTTACACACACACTCACATGCACAATCCAACCTATTACCACTCTTAGCATTAATTATCAAAGCATCGCCCGTCATCACTTTTACAAGATTCTGTGGGTACAACCATGATATGAAGCTCTGACCAAGGAGTTCATAATGGGGTGCCTTCTCTCTGTGGCCTGGGACAGCGTCCCAACCTGAGCATTACGAGTGAAATTAGACAAATGCACAAATAAAGTGAGTTATCTGTTCATGCCTGATTTCCTCTTGTTTCTCACAAAAGACAAACAAATCTGCATCACGCGAGTGCCAGAAACTCCAGATCCACGAAGGGCAATGACAGGAGTTCCTAAAGTCGTATATCCCGAAGCCCAGAAATGGGGCCTCTCAGGGATGATGAACTTAGGAGCGAAGTCCTCATTCCCCTGTTCTTCCATCTGATCTGGGGGTGCCTTCCTCTTTGCTATGTTATATAGCAATGCTAAGTATTTCCTATTGGAACACACTGAAAGGTACATAATGTTGGGCGGGGGGGGGGGTGGTTTTTTTTTTTTTTTCCTGCCATACATAAAGCTGAGTTTAATCATCTGCTTAGGATGTCAACATCAGCGTAGGGAATAGATTGTGTAATTTAGCTTCCTAGAACCGTACCGTTTTATAACTCATTTCTTGTCTCTACCTTCTTCTGTTGAATCGTTCTGTTCTTCATCCTTAACACTCTCCTCATTTCTTTATCTTTATGGAGCACATACACACATACTCCAAAGTGCTTTGAAGCTTAAAAATACAAAAAATAAACTTACTTGGCTGTACACCAGCAGCATTATGTTATCTCTTTCCTTCCTTTTAAAAATAAATTTATTTCTTGAAGAGCAAATTTATATAAAGTCTCCAATGACTCACCACTAATTCACTCAGTAAGCCAACGTGATCTGGTTCTGCTATTGCCATCCCACCGACATGCTTCCTCCTCGGAATAAAAGTGTGCCAAATGGAAACCTATTGTGTTGATTTCATTCATTCTATCTGCCGTATTTAGAGCTATTA